>NC_086445.1:601920788-602571100 GCF_028390025.1 Pseudophryne corroboree
GACCCAGGCATCCTGGCACAAACTTGACCAGATGTGACTGAAGAATTGTAGTCTGGCTCCCACCTGATAGCCCTCCAGGCATCGCAGTCCACCGTCATGCTGAAGGCTTTGAGGAAGCAGAGCCTGAGCTCTGTTCCTGAGCACCTGCAGTTGCTTGTTTGCATGGTTTACCTCTTGCGCCTCTGGAGGACATAGAAGCACCTATGCCCTTAAACTTGGCCATCCGAAAGGACTGTAAATTTGAAGCTGAATAAGCTTTCCTGACTGGGGGAGGTGCGGAAGGAAGATACGTAGACTTACCCGCAGTAACTTTGGAGATCCATTTGTCTAGATCATCTCCAAACAAGGCCTCTCCTGTGAATGGGAGGCCTTCCACACCTTTCCTGGAGTCCGCATCAGCAGTCCACTGGGGTAACCATAAGCCCCTGCGTGCTGACACTGCCATAGCGGTGGTGCGTGCATTAAGCAAGCCTATCTCTTTTATGGCTTCCACCATAAAGTTATGCTGCAGGAGTAAAACAACATCTCCCCTAGACAAGAAATCTAACCCCTCAGTTAGGTTACCTGACCATTTAGCAATGGCTTTTGTGATCCACGCACATGCAATAGTGGGTCTCTGTGCCACCCCAGCAGCTGTGTACAATGATTTGAGTGTGGTCTCAATTTTACGATCAGCCGTGTCTTTTAGTGATGCTGCACCAGGGACAGGCAATACAATTTTTCGTGACAGCCTAGAGACTGATGCGTTTCCCATTTTTTCCTATCCTCAAGAGGAAAAGGAAAAGATGAGAGCAACCTTTTAGGGATTTGAAATTTCTTATCAGGATTAACCCACGGTTCTTCAAACAGGGTATTCAATTCCTTTGACGCAGGAAAAGTGACTGAGGACTTCTTTTTTTACATTAAAATAAGATTCCTCTGACACCTTATCAGAAATTTGCAGAACATCACTGATAGCCTCAATAAGAGCCTCTATTCACTGTGACAGAGTAGCACTCCCCCGCCCCCCCCCTCCCCCCTGTCCCCTCCAAATCCACCTGGGCCAGAGATCATCTTTGCGGACAAATGGGAGGGGATTGAGACGCTTGTTTGGGGATTGAGTCCCTAGTCATAAACTCATCCACAGTCTGTCTTAAGTATTGCGTCTCTTTCTCTTGCGGGATAATTTCGTAGAAATATTAGAGATCATTCCTTTAATGGAATTAACCCACTCCGGTCCAGCCCCCTATTCTGGGAAGGTGCACTGCCCTGAGTACCCAGTAGTGAGCCCCCTGTGAAGAGGAACACTCCACTGTACAAGAAACACACTCTTTGCCTGACATAATGTAAATGTGACAGCACACACACACACACACACACACACACACACACACACACACACACACACACACAGGAAAAGGTTAAACACAATTAACACACAAAGAGCCCTTCAGGGAGAAACAGAGTTATTTGGAGCCAGCCCCCACCGCCCCCTTATCGCTAATGCCAAGCTTAGCTGGGTCGCAGACTAAGTTCCCTGATAGGGGACTTAGTAAACTAATAATCACTCCCCCCCCCTGCTATGACCCCCTGGTACCGCTGAGGTAATCTGGAGTATCTCCGGAGGAGCTGCGCATCCCTGTCAGTCACTGCAGAGGGGAAATGGTGCTGGTGAGCTGCTGGATCCTCTCATAGTGAACACCCGCCCCTTCAATGGCGCGTGGTCTTCCCGCTTTTTTATACTGGCTGACGTAATCTGGTGCTTAAAATAGAGAGAGAGCCATTTTAAGGCTCTTTTTGCCAGTGTGGGTACTGTGTACAGTGTACTAAGACGCAGCTGTGTACTGTGTCTGGAGACGCATTCCGCCCTGGTTAGAAGCTGTGTGACTCCGTACCCTCATGCCGCCATAATGGCCGCGCAGGGGTGTATCTACCTATTGGCCAGGATGGCACTCGCCAGGGGCGCCAGGCAAGGAGGGGGCGCCGCCTGGCTCTGCCACCCACGGCCAAAGGATAGAAAAGCAGTACTGTCAGACTGTACCTGGTGAGAGTCTGTTACTGCTGGAGCGGCGCCGGTATCCGGCAGCACCGCACTTGTAATCAGACTCAAAATAATCTACAGCTCCCAGCAGCCCTTGTTGCTGGAAGCTCCTGGCAGCAAGGGCTGCTGGGAACTGTAGTTTATTGTGAGTCTGATTACAAGTGCGGTGCTGCCGACACTAGTCTGATCACTAGTGCAGTGCGGTGCTGACGGACACCGGGGCCGCGCCGGCAGTAACAGACTCTCACCAGGTACACAGCAATTGTTATATAGCACAGTGCTATAGATCTATTTGTTGTTGAAGATAATAAAAAAGTGGCAGTGTTTGGGAGAAGGGACTGTAGTATCTGGAAAACTACACGATTTTCATGCATGTTAGATGTAAGTAAGTAGTGAGTAAGCAAAAATTTTAACTTGTTGAGTGTAATAAAGAAAATACACATCTTACCTATTTCAAGCCCAGGTTCAAGAAAATGTATATCCATTAACTGTATAATGATCAGTTTATCTTGGAAGTGAGGACACCCTGATGTTTTTTCTAACAGGAAGTACTTTTACCATCCAACTAATGGTGTTTGGTTAATGGCTGGGTCCATTTGAGGCTCATCTCCCAGCATCTCATTAGCATTTCATTCAGGATGCAGTCAAGATGCCGGTGTTTGGCATCCCGGCGGTCGGAAAGCTGACACCAGCATCCCGAAACTGCTCAGAATGCTGATGCTGGCATCCCAACATAGATAGCGATGCAGAATGCCAAAATCCGGATCGAGTTGGTGACAAAGTCTCCACTGGCAAGCCACGTGGGAGGGTTAGGGTTAGGCTGCGAGGGTGGTAGGGTTAGGGTTAGTCTGCAGGGAGGAGGATTAGGAAGGGTGGGTTAGGGTTAGGCACCACTGAAGAGGCTTTTGGGGGGGGGGGAAGCGGGTTAAGGTCAGGATGTGGGAAAGGTGGGTTAGGGGGGAGGGATGGTGTAACATGAATACGAGACACTACTGTGCGGTGTAATGTGAATGAGGGACACTACTGTGTGGCATAATTTGAATTGGAAGTACTATTGTGTCCACACCCTTCCCCCACAAGACCATGCCTCATTTCCAATACTCGCACCTTTTTCCAAATGTGTGTAAGGGGGGGGGGGCAGCCCCTTACTTTGCCAGGGGCGCTCGGACCCCTAGATACACCCCTGTGGCCGCGCACCGCTAGCTGGGATGCCGGCTTAGTACTCACCACTCTTCATTCTTCTGGCTCTGTTAGGGGTGGCGGCGTGCTGCGGGAATGTACGCTCGCCGTGCTGGGGCTTGCAAATAGTTCCCTCAGGAGCTCAGTGTCTTGTCAGCGGGGAACGGGTCTATTAACCCTTCAAGAGGTTGGGCCCCCCCCTAAGTCCCACGAAGCAGGCAGGCTGGTGCCATCCAGTCCTGCCTGAAAATAGCAAACATATAAAAAAAAATCCGGGCACATTTTCTAAACTGAGTCTGGTAGGAGGGGCATAGAAGGAGAAGCCAGCCCACACAATCGAATTCTTAAAGTGCCCATGGCTCCTAGTGGACCCATCTATACCCCATGGTACTAAATGAAACCCCAGTATCCTCTAGTAGGACGTAAGATAAAAGAAGAAAATTACGCTTCTTCAAGGACACAATTAGAGAAGATTGATTTACACTGGAACCAGAGATATGGCGGAATAGGACAGCCTGTGAAAATGTGCTTACATCTGGGAGACCAAAGCCTCCCAAGTCTTTATGCACTATCAGTTTCACATAGGAGATTCAGGCCTTCTTCTCTCCACACAAAGGAGGAAAAAAGACTTTTAAGTGAGGACACATCTCCATTAGAGAGCATCATGGGTATCATTTGTAGAAGATATGATAGTTTTGGAAAAATTACGCTCTTAATAATAGCTATTCTGGACACTGGTAAATTCATCCAATTGGTTATCTGATTCTTAATAGAAGTCATGATAGGACGAAAATTAACAGAATACAATGATTACAAAAATGCAGGAATATATACACCAGGATATTTCAGCGGAGAACTGCAGAAAGTAAAGGAAGACAGAATCAGCTGAGAAGAAAAATAAGACAAATTCTTGGAGAGGGGTAATAATTGAGACTTTGAATAATTTACTCGAAAGCCGTCAAAGGAACCGAATTTGTCAATAATAGACATAATAGTTTCAACAGACTGCAAAGGTTGGGAAAGAAATAGTAACGTATCATCTGCAAAGATACTAAGTTTTATTTCAATACCGTTAACACTAATTCCTTTAAAGTCAGACAAATTCCGAAGGACAATTGCTAAAGGTTCCAGGGCCATGGCAAATAAAAGAGGTGAGAGGGGGCATCCCTGATGTGTACCTTGGAGGATTGGAATGGTAGAGGAAAGATAACAATTACTGAGTAGATAAAGACTGAAAGATAACAATTACTAACTGTGTCAGTTAGTGTAGATTGTAAGTTACTATAGGTAGAGTGGTGTAATGTATCTCGATGGGCACAGTAGGAAAGGATGTCTCCTCAGGTCACAGGTTTTGAAGCCTGCCAAACTAGAAGGGGAGAGATAAGTTCCCTGTCACTATAGTTAAGTTTATAGGACATCCTAAGGCATTCCAAAAAGTTACGGTATTGCCAAGGAATGATGGAAATCTCCATTGTCTATGTGGGCCTCTGTCAACATGTAAAGAAATCTGAACGCAAATTACTGAATGGTCAGAAAGACATATCGGCTCAATGTTCGAGCCTAGAACTTGTGTAAAAATAGAGTCTGATACTAACAGGTAATCCAGCCTAGAAAGCGTACCATGGGCCACTGAGAGACAGGTATAGTCTCGGTCTAGTGGATGTGAAACCCTCCACACGTCAATTTATTTTATTTATTTATTAACAGTTTCTTATATAGCGCAGCATATTCTGTTGCGCTTTACAATTAGAACAACAGTAATAGAACAAAACTGGAGAACAACAGACAGACATAGAGGTAGGAAGGACCTGTTCGCAAGCTTACAATATATAGAAGTCAATCAAATGTAATTGTCATATAAGGTATTCCTATCTTCAGGGGTTTCTGTCAGCCCTTCTGCCGAGAGGACCTATCTAGAGAGGGTGAAGAAACTATATTAAAATTTCCCCAAAGAAAATAGGGACATTACCAAAAGCGTGTAGTTTTGAAAGTATTCGTAGAAAGAAATCTTTGGGATTTAATATCCAAAAGTGCTTGCTGCCATTTAGATGTGTGTGCATCCATGATTGAACCCATGGCGTCGTGTACCGCCCGGACAACATCCGCATAGTTGACCGGGAAACCAGCCAACTGACCCTGTGGAAGCAGGGGACACCTGGGGTTGCACCGCAGTGGGACTGCAGGGAGAATCCTCATGTGTCTGCAGCGTGGGTGCGGCGGCCATCATGGATTATAGGAGTTGTTTTTCAGGCTTTGTGCGCTGTACTTTTGGGGGCATTGAAACGGACAGAAATTTGTCCATTCAGCTCCTCACACCTTTCCCTACCCGTAGAGGCGAGAAGCGCTGCAGAGAAAAGTGTGCTGGCGGCAATATGTGGCGAAGAGGAGTCGGCCAGCTGTCAAACAAAATCTGGCTAGATGGATTCGTATGTTCATTTCATAGGCGTACATCCAGGCTGACCATCTTGTACCCTCTACAGTCTCAGCTCACTGTACTCACTTTGTGGCTCCTTTGTGGGCATCACGCCATGGAGCGTCTGCAGAACAACTGTGCAAGGCGGCTACATGGTCTTCTGTCCACACCTTTCTTAGGTTCTATTGCTTTGATACTTTTGCTTTCCAAGATGCTTCTTTTGGACGCTGGATTCTTTTATCCACTCAGGAGCATCCCCTCCCATGGTATTCCCTGTGTAGTACTATGGAACCCAAAGAAGAAAATGAGAGTTATGGTAAAACTTACCTTTGTTAACTCTCTTTCTTCAACGTCTATAGGGTCCACAGGGCGCCCACCCTCACACACCTAGCTTCTATGGGTTACTCTTCTTGGTTGCCGTCCCCATGGTATTCCCTGTGAACCGTATAGAGCTCGAAGAAAGAGAGTTAACAAATGTAAGTTTTGCCATAACTTTCATTTTGAATACAAGCTCCTTTAAAGGGTTTTTCATTTAGAAGTTCTTTGACTCTGAGAATGGAGTTATCTGATCCTGCTCCAGCTTGCAGTAATGGCTTGACACAGATGAGATGGAAGCACCACCGAAGAAAGCCTGATGGAGATAAAGTTGCTGGAGATAAAGTCGCTGGAGATAAAGTACCAGCCATTCGGCTCCTAACGGTCATTTCGTCTGCAGGATAAACATTGGGATATGAGGTAGTATTTCTTCTGCAGGATAAACATTGGGATATGAGGTAGTGTCAGCAGACTGGCACCAATGATCAAAGCTTTCGGCCTCCCAGAATGCAACGGGCCAGTCCCCTATATCCCCGCCTCCTGGCTCAGGCAATTCAGTTTTTTTGTTGGTGCGGCAGGAGCCGGACCACGATCTTTGGGCTGCTGATTTTGGCAGCCATAAGCTTGTTATTTAATTTTTTTTATAGTCTTACATTTTTGAGCGAGTTTTCTATAAAGCGTCTTACACACACCTTAGAAAGAGTCGCTCCAACAACTCTCCACTGGGTCGCGACAACACTTACCCACGTGTACAGTGCTGTTTCGGCAGGCGTCTGTGTCGGATGTACTACAAGTCCAGCGGACGTTACCAGGCTGTGGCCGGAGCATGGGGATAACGTAAGGTATCAGTTCCACTTAGCGGGAAAGATGCAAGACACAGCCGCACTGTTTTCGGGAGGAGACTACCGAACAGTAGCAAACGCAGCTGCCACCTCGGGTGCACCAGTGCTAGGCCTCAGGGATCATAGGATCCAGGGATTAGTGTGAAGCCGTGATCCCTGGAGTTAATATCAGCAGTGGGGAGTAAGATGCTCCCCTGGACGCCTCCTCCCCCTGGTTCATGACCAGTTTCCTCTGAGTTTCCCACAATTAACTGATTTCCCACTTCCGTCTGAGACGTTGTGTATCTAAAAGGACCCAGTCGCAGCATAAGCGGCTGTGTGACTGGTGCGTCGGTATTCACTTGGGCGTCTCTGTTCACTGTAGGTTCACTGGGCATTTGTGTGCACTATTAGCATCTGAATCTACCCAGCGTTCACTAACGTATTGATTGATCCTGGAAGCGGGGAGAAGTCTCCCTTTATCCCACTCTCCTGAGCCGGGTGATACAGCACTAAGTCTCTAACTACCATTAAGTACGAGTAGTTGGATATGAGTCTGTAAACTATTGCTGCTGTTTCTTTCGCTGTGCGACTGAATACGTTTAAAGTCCTATATAAGGTAATGCAGTAATATGTTTCTCCTACATACTTGAAATATATCTGTAGTTGAATATGTGCTCATATTGCTTATTATACTAATGTATAACTTGTGACTGATTGCTAATGTGATTGCTGACTTTACTATTTCTGTCAGTTTCCGTGTATTCCGATCCTCAATGCTGGTGCAAAGCAGGGAGGGGTCGGATTGTATGTCACTTTAACACATCTTAAAATGATTACAGTCACAAGTTGTGTAGTGAACACTGTACAGATGTGTGATTTGTTTATCATGTCTAAGAGAGGCAAGGGTGAGGAGGATACACTCTCCACTGCAGCACCAACACTCATTTCATGTTTGTCTTGCAAAGCTGGGTTAACCTCTCAGGATCTGGTTCAAAATGGATTATGTGCAAACTGTTTTAGCTTTCACCAAAGCCTCCTGAATAATCCAAGGCAGGTACAGGTTCAAGTTGAACCCCCATGGGCTACTTTCACACAGACATTATCCAGTATCACTTAGCGGATAATGGGGGTAATTCCAAGGTGATCGCAGCAGGAAATTTTTTAGCAGTTGGGCAAAACCATGTGCACTGCAGGGGGGCAGATATAACATTTGCAGAGAGAGTTAGATTTGGGTGGGTTATATTGTTACTGTGCAGGGTAAATACTGTCTGCTTTATTTTTACACTGTAATTTAGATTGCAGATTGAACTCACCACACCCAAATTTAACTCTCTCTGCACATGTTATATCTGCCCCCCCTGCAATGCACATGGTTTTGCCCAACTGCTAACAAAGTTCCTGCTGCGATCAACTCAGAATTACCCCCAATGCCAGCTCCTATACCTGGGATAGGTTACCCTATTAACCCTTACATGCAACATTCCCCCTGGGGTTTATCACATCCAGTCCAGGAAACTGCAGCCTTTCAACAAAAACAGGCTGAAGGGCCCGTGGAAAGTAAATCACATAGACATGAAACAACATCTTCACAGTCTACACATGTTTCAGATGGGGACTCACACTCCAGGTCTGCATACAGAGACAAGGATGAAGGTCTCAGCTCAGTGGACATACCTGAGCTAATTAGTGTTATGAAAGCCATTCTATCCTTAGAGGAAGCATCAGAGCCTTTGTTAAAATCTAAGGCACCTGTGTTTAAACGTCCCAAAACAGTCAGGACTGAATTTCCTGGGTCAGAACAGCTGATGGAAATTATGCAAGAGGCTTGGGTAACACCCAGTAAGAAGTTTAGAGTTCCAAAGAAATGGAATTCCCAATATCCTCTTCCAGCTGGGGACTGTTTAAAAAGGGAGGTGGCTCTAAAAGTAGATATGCATGTCATTTGATTGGTGCGAAAATCTACATTACCTCTGCCTTCAACACCATTAAATGATGTCATGGATAGGAAAATAGATGTTTAAAAAAAAAAAAAAAAATTCTCCTTGTTTGGGGCAATTGTAAGACCAGCCATGGCTTCAGCCTGTATAGCAAAAGCAGTGGTAGCCTGGGCTGATGCATTGGAGGATGATCTTTCATTGGCATCTAGAGAGCAAAAATCCCATATTGCACATATTAAACAGGCGGCTATTTTTATGGAAGAAGCAGCCTTGGATATAGGTACAATTGATTCACAAGCATCAACCTCAGCAGTAGGAGCTCGCAGAGTGGTTTGGCTACGTACATGGAAAGCTGACTCAGAATCCAAGAAAGTTCTGGAGTCTCTGCCTTTTACTGGAGATATTCTTTTTGGTAAACAATTAAAAAGTATTTTGGAGTCAGAAGCAGACTCCAAGAAAGTGAAGTTTCCTTCCACACACAAATTCAAGCCTAGATTTCCAGCTTTTCGGCCCTTTCGAACTCAAGGAAAAGCAAAAGGAAAGGGTTATGACAGTCTCAATCTGACAAGTCTGGTAAGACTACAAAGTATTGGGCTACCAGAGGGCCAGCTTCCAAGCCAGAAGACAAGCCATCAGCCTGATGGTGCGGGCCTCCACCTGGGAGATCCCAGGGTGGGAAGCCAACTTCTTAATTTTGCACAGATCTGGCAGCAGTCAACCACAGATGCCTGGGTGCAAGAAGCGGTATCTTATGGTTATGCGTTTGCCTTCAAGAAACACCCTCCTCAAAGGTTTTTTTGTACCAGCCCGTCTTCAGTGGAAATGAAGGCCAGGTCTTTGTAAGAGGCAGTTCAGAAGTTGCTTCAGTCAGTAGTGATCATTCTAGTGTCTTCTGCGCAACGAGGACAAGCTTTTTATTCCAACCTGTTTCTAGTCCAGAAGCCAAATGGGTCGTTCCGGGCCATACTCAATCTCAAAGTGCTGAATAAGTACATCTGGGTGCCTCGTTTTCATATGGAAACTTTACGTTCCATTATTTTGGCCATGGAGCCGGAGGATTTTATGGTGTCCCTGGATATCCAGGATGCTTAGCTACATGTTCCTATAGCACTGTCCCATCAGTGCTATCTCAGGTTTGCTATCCTCCAGCAACATTATCAGTTTCAGGCCCTACCATTTGGGCTTGGCAAAGCTCCCAGAGTGTTCACCAAAATTATGGTGGTAATGACGGCTTATCTTCTTCAGCAGGGGATAAGGATTTTCCCATACCACGACGACTTATTAATCGTGGCACAATCTCAGGAATTGCTTCAGTGTCATCTGTAACAGACAATAGCTTGTTTGCCCAATTTATGAGCCAACCGTGTCTCTGCAAAGTCGTCCCTGGTTCCATCACAAAGGATGACACACTTGGGGGCTGTGTTGGATTCGAGTCTTCAGAGAGTAATTTACCTCTGAACATGTGTGCATGTGTGTTCTTCTCGCCTGATTAGGGCTCTCTATGATGCTCCTGCCTTGAGCTTTGGAAACAACTGAATTGCCTGAGCCAAGAGGCGGGGCTATAGGGGACTCTGCCGTTGAATTCTGGGAGGCCGAAAGCTTTGAGCGTTGGTGACAATCCACTGACGCTACCTCATATCCCAATGTTTATCCTGTGGATACTGTGGACTTAGGAGAAATAGAGTTATCGACGGTAAGTCTACCATAACTACATATTTTTCAAACACAGCCTGTGGCATGGCAGTTAGGAGCCGACTGTGTGGTACTTTATCTCCAGCGACTTTATCTCCATCCAAGGCTTAGTAAATAGACTCCATAATGATGGTGATGAGTCATCACCACAGACAATGGTGGGCTTATCTCAGGGCTTTCATGTCCATTGTCACACTGCAAGCACTGGGTGCCTGGCTAATATAACAGTGATAGTGGGGTGCCAGGGTAATTTCACAATCTAGACACTGACTACCCAATTAAATAATCCTGCAATTGCTAGATGTCCGTATAAACATTCAGGTAGCACACACACACACCACCTTTTTTTTTCTAAGTACACTATAAAATTTATGTTTTTATGGTAGGTGGGAAGTGGACAGGACTGCCTTATATTATACGTATATTATAAGTGCCTTACATGCATCGATGGTCGATGGCATTTCTATAATGGGCGCAATGTGTGCGGTGCACACGGGTCCCTGGGTCCAGGGGGGGCCCACACTGCACCCATGTTGTTTATACTTACCTCTCCGGAGTCCCACGACTAGCGTTACAGCCGCTGCATTTGCAGCAAAAATCCATCCAAATATGGCCGGCGCGCAAGCGCAGTTAAAAATTTGAATTCGGACCACGGCATGCGCCATGTTTCCGGAGACCTCCGCATGCGCAGTATACTCCGGCTCGATGCCGGAGCCTGCAGCACTGTGCAGAGGAGGACCACCCAGAGTCTGCACACGGGCCCCCTCCTCTCTTAAAACGTGCCTGGTTGATGGCCATCCCTAATAAAGGGTAATAATCATCATTTCAAGCACTAATGTGCAAAACAAAATACCTCCTGTAGGTGGTAGTAGAGTTCTATATTTACATATAATTCCTTCCGTTAATGATGATGTTTGTATCTGTATTTTTTTCCGCTGTGAGCTTTGCTTAAGTTTGTTTTGCTCATCTCATACAGGGGCGATTCAAGTCAGTTTATTACTGTGCTATCATAACAGTGTGGAAACACATGCATTGCTGCGATGTATGTGAGTTTTGGCAAACTCACATCTAAATTAACTGACCCCTTGCTTCAGAAGCTGCATGTAACACATTATTACTTAATCAATTCTATTGCTAATTTTGGGGGTAATTCAGGATGGATTGCTGCAGCGGCAGCGATCGCAGCCTGAATCCCTTTGTGGAGTGCACACACGCAATGAGCGCACTGCACGTGCGCACCCTGGGAGCCCAGTGAGATGCTAACAGCATCTCAGGGCTGCGATCGACTCTGCCTTAATGACAGGCAGAGGCAGTCGCGGGGCGGGAGGGGGCGTGCCAACAGCGTTAGAACGGCGTTGGCGGTGCGCAGTCCGGACAACGCAGGCGTGTCCGGACTGTTGCGGGTGTGGGCCGTGACGGCTGTGTGACATCACATGCAGCCGTTGTGAACCAGGACATGGCGGGTAGCAGGCAGGAGCTGCTCGGCCGTGCAATGCTTTTACACCTTTGGGGGGGGGGGGGGGGGGCAAGACAGACATGCGGGGCGGATTAGCCCTGTGCTGGGCATCCCCCCACATGTCTGAGTAACTGATCGTAGCTGTGCTACATTTAGCACATCTACGATCAGATCTGAATGACCCCATTTGACAGGATGATTGTGCGTATCATTCTGCATTATGGTAAATACTATTTTGTTTTCTCATGAGATTTGTTGGAGGGTGACTGTTATCCCCTTTGTATCTGTACATTATTCGGTATGTGGTAGCGATACATGTTGTTTACATCACTATGGCAACCATGGAATCATACCTCGCAACATGACCCATTCCAAGACCAAGAGGGACAAAATGCTCTTTTCCTGGACTTCCCTGCATTGTGACATGCTTCAGGTTATGATATGGTAGCGCCTAGATCCCTTTCACCGAGAAAACCGCATGGCAAGCAAAGGGAGCCTGCGAGGGTGCAAATGGAAGCTAAATACAAGGAAGTAACCTAAAACTAACCTAAATTGGAGAAAATAAATAAAAATGCTTTAAGGGCATAACAGAACTACCATCCTCCCCTGATGTCACATCCGGGTCCTTTCTGCAAAGGGGATATAAATTCTACTATTATGATGTGTACCACAGCACATATTATAATGGTAGAATTTATATCCCCTTTGCAGAAAGGACCTGGATATGATGGGTGATGCCTGATGGTGTGTGGTAGGTGAATATAAGGTAAATATTTGTCTTTTCGATATTTTAGGCCTGTGAGTGCAACTATGGGTGCAATATTTTATAGAGGGCAGGAGGCATCAATGTACAAATGCAGCCAAACCTCAGAAAATGAAATTTTCGGAGGTTCAAGCACATTCCCCATATGCACCAAGCTCCAGAAAGTGAAACTTTCCAGAGCTTGGACCCGATAGGCAACGCCATCTATAGATGGTGTTGCTTAAAAGAATCAGTTGATCCTCAATAATGTTCACATATTGGAACAAGGTTAGGGGAACAGGTACCATCTCCTGGGGTAGATGACAGTGTGCAGCAGCTGAGAGATCACACAAGTTGATGTTTTGGTGCAAATGGCTTCAGACTTTTATTGTGCAGAAAACAGAAATAAACATCAAAAATAAAATACATTTCCGGCTGGCACTATCTAAACACAGAATAATCCTGACTCATAACCCTTTTCCACCTCTAAGCATGGGTCACAGTTGGGAGCCTTACACGTGTGCTACCCGGCTGCGGCCCGTGCTCAGCCCCCTTTCCCACTGCGCTCACCAACTTGGCATTTACCCGTGTTTTTTGAGCTAGTGGAAATGGCCAATAACTAATCAAAAGAAGAAGTTTACCAGGCATGACTCACTGGTTTTCAAGAACAGGTTTCTCTCACAGAGACTCCATAGTCTCTCCTTTTTCGCAAGCAGTGTGAGAGAGAGCAATGATCAGGCTGACAGCCTTTTTAATATACACATACAGCTAAGAGCCCTAATTGGCCTCCTGTGAGCCTAAAAGCCCAAAGACCCGAACTGGGCCTAAATGGATGAAGAACCCACCCCCAGGACCCTTATTTGGTTCTTACCTAAAGCTCTCATCAGAACCAACACAATATTCCTGGGATTTTAAAACACATACGTAAGAATCATGAGGCAAATATATCTGCCTTGGCTTCCACCACTGTTCCAGTGATTTTATCACACATATTATAAAACAGTATCACATACAGTAGTAAAATACATTCCAATATTTTTATTTTCAAAAGATTTTTATTGACAAGTAAAATCAAAGACAAGCAATACACATATATAGGTCAGATATATCCAGCAACGACAAAATGGAATATCAGTACCTTACATCAATCAAGAGAAATAACAGCAATCATATAAGAGTCAAGAGCATGTACAGAGTAATATAGAATGAAGGGAACAGACACAGTATAATTAAAACACATCTCTGGGTAAGTGAGGACGCACTCTTAGTCAGGGCCAGATCAGAACGGGGCACCGGAGTCAAGTACTTCCAAATTGTACCATTTAGTAGTCTGGAAACACCTCTGTAAAGCCTTTTTAAGTAAGGGGGATAAAGTGTGGACATATGGAAGCCATGCGTCAAAATGTTTCTCAGTCAACTTTTCTTTTTGAAGCGTGGTATTGGTCCAATCTAGATGAAACAAATATGAGATCCTGGGGTGTAATAATGAAATGGGAATGGATTCCGAGGAAATCCATTGGGAGAGTATCGTTTTTTTCGTGGCAGTAGCCAATTTGACCAATAGAATATGGTTCCCTTTGGACAATATAGTGGGGGGAGATTTAGAATAAATGCCCCAAAATGCCCAGGTTTTATCTATAATGAACTGAATTTTCAAATCATTTGTAATATACACTTGAAGTGCGTGCCACAGGGCCTGTACCTTCGGACAAGACCATAAGCACTGAACGATATCAGCTTCTGGTGAGCCACATTTAAAACAATTAGACGTGGGGGCAGCCCCAATAAGAAACTTCAGTTTAGGTGTAACATAGGCCCTATGTAATATTTTCTGGTGCATCTCCGTGTATGATGTTGACACTAGTGCTTTATCTAAAGATATAGTAACATCCAGAATGGACTTCAATGTGTGGTCTGGAAACTCTAGCTTCCAGCGCAACAAACCACACAGCACCTGAGTCCAGATTAAGTAAGGGTCGTGAGTGGTTGTGTATGAAAGCAGTGGAGAAGTGACCACCCGGATTATGGCATAGTGTTCCATCTAAAGTGTTGGTCTATCAGTCACGGTCAAAGTGGCTAGAACCCTCTGTATATAACTACATGCTTGTAAGAAGGGAAATAAGGGGATCACCAAAAACGGAAAACGTTCCATTATCTGTGAGTGATTGAGCAGGACTAAATCTTCCTTATTTAAGAAATGATGAATATATTTGAGGCCCCCCCTTGTACCGTGTGTGAAATATTTGTGAGGTGTTATGTGGTTCAAAGGTGGGATTGCCCCAAAGAGGTAAAAATAAAGAGGCTTGTTATGACAATTTAATTTTAGAACATTCGTCCTCAACGCTATACATGGAGATGATAATAGAACATTGTCTTTTATGCAGTCTGGCATGGAGTGTGACGTAGTGTGTAAAAGGGATACTATGTTCCAGTTTGGTACAAAAGTTTGTTCTAGTTGTAGGTTAGCATAGACGTTGCGTCCATTAATCCAGTCCAAAGCGATTCTGTAATTAGCTGCCATTGCGTAAGTGCGCAGACATGGTAGGTTAAGGCCACCCAGGGTCCTTAGTTGGCGCAGTTTGAATAATGAAAACCTTGGACGTTTACCTGCCCAGATAAATTTAGTTGATGCCTTAACCGATTGGGCGAATGTACTTTTGGGTGGGATTAAGGAAGCATTTGCTGTAAATAATTTTATATAAATGATAACGGCCAGTGTATGTCAAAGGGAGATGAGCCCATTTAGAAAGTAATTTCAAGTAAGTAGGGAGGAGAAATTTAAGGTGTACAACTTTGAAGGATGACTAGTGATTTTGATACCTAAGTAGGTGATATAATCATCAGTTGCCCAGTGGAATGGAAAGGAGGTATCCCAACCTGATTTGGCAGAAGAAAAGAAAGACAAGGCTTCTGTCTTTGAATGATTAATTTTAAAACCAGACACTGATTCAAAGGAATTCAAAATAGAAAGGAAGTGTGGTAGTGCCATGTGGGGATTACTAAAATAGAGCAGGATATCATCAGCGAATGCTGAAAACGTAAGTTCCATATGCGCCAATTTAATGCCAAAAAATGTTGAAAGAGGGGGTCTAACGCCAAGTTGAACAGAAGCGGAGATAAGGGGCAATCCTGTCTAGTACCTCGAGGTAGTGTCAAGTAATGGGTATTGTGGGCATTGTCAAAAAAGCTAAAGGTTGCTGATAAAGAGTGCGGAACACATGTAAGAAATTTGGGCCAAATTCCTGATGTTGAAGCCCATGAGACCCTATCAAAGGCCTTATTGGCATCACAACTGAGAATTATGTTTCCCGTCTCCAGAGAGCTGTGTGTTTTAATCATGGCCACTAATAAGGAGCGGACATTGTGAACTGAATGTCTATTACACAAGAAACCTGTCTGGGCAGGGTGCAACAATTTGGGTAGAACCAACTGAAGACGGGAAGCAATAATTTTTGTGAAAATCTTAAAGTCCTGGTTTAAAAGGGAAATTGGTCTATATGAGGAAACCATGGTGGGATCCTTATTTGGTTTGAGGAGGACTATAACCCTGGCTGTATGAAAATCAGGTGTGGCCGAGTGACCTGTAAGAATAGAATTATAGAGTTTAGAAAGATGTTCTCTTAGGTGTGGGGATAGAAGTTTGTAATACGCGGCAGATAGGCCATCTGAACCCGGGGGTTTCCCATTGGGTAGGGATTTAATAACCGCCTCCAGCCCTGCATCTATAATGGGAGAACTAAGAGTTTCTCTATCAGCTTCTGAAAGACTGGGAAGGTCTGCCCGAACTAAAAAGTACATACATGTAACAGGTTGGTCAGGAGGCGCAGTATATAGATTTTTAAAAAAATTCAAGAAAAACATCACTATTTTTATCCTGGGTCAGTGTCAACTGAGTAGTTCGGATAGATGAAATGTGTTTAGGGGCGGAAGATGCTTTCACTAAGTTTGCAAATAGTTTTCCGGGATGATTGCCCCAACGAAAATACTTATTAGATTGAAATGATAGAAACAATATAGCCTGCTCAACACAGAGGGCATCTTTGTATAACAATCTGTTAGATTCAGAAGGGTTAGCTAGCAATTGAGAGTATGGCGAGGTGAGTGTTTGGTTCGCGTGAGATAATCATTCCTGGTATTGTTTTTTCCTAGTGGCGACATAAGATAAGATGTGGCTCCGAAGAACCAGTTTTGAAGCCTGACAAAAAAGATTTATGTCATCAGAATGAACACTATTGTCATAGGCATAGTTAGAAAAAGATTGTGTTAAGTAAAGTTTAAAGTTTTCAGAGGAGGCTAGGTAATCTGGAAAGCGCCAATTGTGGGAGTATGTGCGGGGTGCTGTCAGGGTAAGTGTAATGGTGATAGGGGTGTGGTCAGATAAGAGAATGTTAGCTATTGTCAAGTCTTCAACTGTATGAATCAATGAACCGGATATCAACCAATAGTCTAATTAGGAAAATAACTTATGTGGATGGGATAAAAAGGAGTATTCTCTAGAGTCAGGATATAAGAACCGCCAGGGATCTAATATTTGTAGTGAGTCCAATAATAGTGATAAGGTGGATGGGGCAGATCTACTCAACCCTGCCTGTCTGGGTCCACCCGACACATCTAGGAAAGGATCAAAAACTATGTTTAGGTTACCCCCCAAAATTAAAGAGCCTTCCAGCCAACCTTGCAGGTTAACAAAAAGATCTGAATAAAATGATACATTTCGTCCTGTAGGGGCATAAATGCACGCTAAAGTGAACCTTTCCCCATCAATATCTACCAAGAATAAAAACTTCCCTTCAGATCTATCCATTTGTCCTTAATCTCATAGTGTAATGATTTACTAAATAAAAGCAGCACTCCCCGGGTTTTCGTAGTGTAAGAGGCACACCTAAAATCACTAATCCAAGTATCTCTCACTTTGTGAGGGTCCGTGATCCACCAGTGTGTCTCTTGTAAGAATACAACATTTGAACGAAACTTTTTAAGATGACTCAAAATTTTCTCTCTCTTAATTGGAGTGTTCAATCCTTCCACGTTCCAAGAGATCAGCTTAAGAGAAGCCTTAGAGCTTTCCATTGAGACGTCAGTGTCATGATCCGGGTATCTGGACGCCATTTCTTACCCATCAGATGCCTCCTAAGGCTGGCTCAGCGCTCCAGGACCGGATCCCATCTGTTATCCTGATGTGCATATTCCCGCATCCTCTCCTGTCTCTCTGGACGCTGTCACAGTAACGCCTTATACATCTGGCATGGCGTCTCCCGCGGCCTCCGCCGCCGTTCCTGAGCTTCTGCATTCAGAGTGGCGATTACGTCAGCCGCGGCCTCCGCTGTGTCCGCGTGGTTGGATGTGCACCTGTCAGCCTGGCGTCTCCTGTCTCCGGTGGCCGGCGCCGCCATTACTGTTTTCCAGACCACATGGATTACAAACCAAACTTCCCTCCAAGTGTCTGCATGGGCGCAGCCATCTTGGATTCTGTCATCTGATCATATTCACCAATCTGCTGTCTGTATTATTAATTTGCATAATTGCCTAGCCAATGCCTTCCTTGCTGCAGGTATAAATAGGTTGTGCCTGAGCAAGGAAGGCGTCAGTGCTTTGGTTGTCAAACCTAGTTCCAGTTTGTCTCTCTCCTGTGAATGTCTTCCAGGTTCCAGCTCCTGTCTCCAGACTTCTGCTATAGAGACCCGCACCAGCATTCCATCTGCGGTGTAGCCTGACTCTCCGATCCATTCTGGACTCACCTGTTTCCAGCTACAACATCACCTGCTTCCAGCTCAGCTTCCAGCAGTGTACAGCTTCTCTTAAAGGGCCGGTGTCCTTTCTGCAGTTTACCACTCTCCACCGGTATTATTATTTCTCCGCTCTCAAATTCTACATTTCATCTATATTGCATCGCTCTCAAGCTTTATCTATTATTTAACTGGTTCCAGCCAGTATCCACTCCGTGCCAACACCTGTCTGGTTCTAACCAGTACCCACAGCAGCATTTTATCTACAGCAGTCCAGCTTTCCCTGGAACACCAGCTGGTACGACCCTGGGCTTTCCTCATTGCTACAGTTGAGCCTGGTAAGGACTTTCCAACTTGCAGATAATAAGAACTGTCTCATACCACCAGAGCTCTGTGGCCCCTGCCACCCTGTAGTACCCAGGAACTGTATTATTATTTCTCTGCTGATTTTTATGTTTCTTTTTACTGCTACTGTGATGCATGGAGTTTGTCATAAATAAATATCATTGACTTTTACTCAAGTTGTCGTGGTCACGCCTTCGGGCGGTTTCTCTTCATGTTACTTACATGTCCAGGGGTCTGATACAACCTCCCAGGTTCCGGTACATCTCAGCCCCTACAACTGAGGCTGCCTTCCGTCAGCTCAGGCCCTCAGTTGTGACAGTAAGCACTGACCAAATGAATCCAGCCGGAGACCAGGATCAAGCGGCCAGGCCGATGCAAGAACTGGCAGCCCGACTTGAACATCAGGAGGCTGCACAGGGCCACATCATCCGCTGTCTCCAGGATCTCTCTACTCGGCTGGATGGGATTCAGACAACTCTCCGTGGATCAGACGCGTCCGGTGCGTCAACCACAGTGACTCCAGCTATAACCCCATCCACCTTACCCGTTTCTGCTCCACGTCTTCATCTTCCAACGCCAGCAAAATTTGACGGTTCTCCAAGATTCTGCAGGGGATTTCTCAACCAGTGTGAGATTCAGTTTGAGCTACAACCTGGCAATTTTCCCAGTGACCGTACAAAAATTGCCTACATCATCTCTCTTCTCAGTGGCTCAGCCCTTGATTGGGCATCACCGTTATGGGAGAGGTCCGACACCCTGCTATCTTCTTACACTGCATTCGTGTCAACATTCAGGCGCATCTTCGACGAGCCAGGCCGGGTAACTTCAGCTTCGTCTGAGATTCTCCGTTTACGCCAGGGATCACGTACTGTAGGACAATATCTTATACAGTTCCAGATCCTGGCATCCGAACTGGCATGGAACGACGAGGCCCTGTATGCTGCATTCTGGCATGGTTTATCTGAGTGTATTAAAGACGAGTTAGCTACCAGAGACTTACCCTCCAAGTTAGATGAGCTAATCTCACTTTGTACAAAAGTTGACTTACGTTTCAGAGAGAGAGCAACTGAGCGTGGAAGATCATCTGCTCCAAAATCTTCTGCTCCTCCTCCTCGCCAACTGTCACCAACTAAAGATGAGCCCATGCAAATTGGCCGTTCCCGTTTAACTCCTGCTGAGCGCCGAAGACGTCTCTCCGAGTCTCTCTGTCTTTATTGTGCAGCTCCGTCTCACACCATTAATGCTTGTCCCAAACGTCCGGGACTCCAGACCCTAGCTCGCCAAGGAGAGGGCCGGCTAGGAGTAATGATCTCCTCTCCATCCCCTCAAGATTGTAATCTCCCAGTCTCGTTTCAAGTTGCTCAACGTTATCAGAACGTCATTGCCCTCCTTGATTCCGGAGCAGCTGGGAACTTTATTACCGAAGCCTATGTTAAACGGTGGTCCCTACCCACCGAGAGACTTCCTTCCTCCTTTTCCTTAACTGCCGTGGATGGCAGTAAAATTTTTGATACAGTTATTGCTCTAAGGACTCTACCAGTTCGTCTGAGAGTGGGAGTTCTTCATTCCGAACTTATTTCACTTTTAGTGATTCCAAGAGCCACACATCCTGTGGTCCTGGGCCTTCCATGGCTCCGTCTTCACAATCCTACAATTGATTGGACGACTACGCAAATCCTGGCATGGGGTCCCTCCTGTGCTGAGACATGTTTGTTTAAAGTGTTGCCTGTCTGTTCTTCCTCCCCCAGGTCGTCTGATGTTCCACCTCCTCCATATCAAGATTTCACGGATGTGTTCAGTAAGGCTTCTGCTGATATCCTTCCTCCTCATAGAGAATGGGACTGCCCGATTGATCTCGTTCCAGGGAAGGTTCCACCTCGAGGCCGAACTTATCCGTTGTCTCTGCCCGAGACGCATTCTATGGGGGAATACATTAAAGAGAACCTAGCAAAGGGGTTCATTCGACCTTCTACTTCTCCAGCCGGCGCAGGCTTCTTTTTTGTAAAAAAGAAAGATGGTGGTCTGCGGCCGTGCATCGACTACAGAGGTTTGAACGACATTACCATCAAGAACCGCTATCCTTTACCCCTGATTACTGAGCTCTTTGACAGAGTTAGCGGAGCTACCATCTTTACAAAGCTGGACTTGAGAGGTGCATACAATCTCATCCGGATCCGTGAGGGTGACGAGTGGAAGACCGCATTTAACACCCGTGACGGATATTATGAGTACCTCGTCATGCCCTTCGGATTGAGCAATGCTCCAGCTGTCTTCCAGCATTTCGTCAATGAGATCTTCAGAGACATTCTATACCGTCATGTCGTGGTCTATCTAGATGATATCCTCATTTTTGCCAACAATTTAGAGGAACATCGTTTTTGGGTAAAGGAGGTTCTGTCCCGTCTCCGTGTCAATCATCTCTATTGCAAATTAGAGAAATGCGTCTTTGAAGTCAAGTCCATTCCGTTTCTAGGGTACATTGTGTCCGGTTCCGGACTAGAGATGGATCCTGAGAAACTACAAGCAATCCAGAATTGGCCGGTACCCTTAACCCTCAAAGGGGTCCAGAGGTTCTTAGGGTTCGCCAATTATTACCGAAAGTTTATACGAGACTTTTCCACCATTGTGGCGCCTATTACTGCTTTCACCAAGAAGGGTGCTAACCCATCCAAGTGGTCTGAAGAAGTCATGCAAGCTTTTCATCTTTTAAAACAGAGGTTCATCTCTGCGCCTGTCCTGAAACAGCCTGACATCGACTCTCCTTTCATCTTAGAGGTGGATGCCTCCTCCGTTGGAGTAGGAGCGGTGTTATCTCAGAGGGCTAAAGATGGCCATTTACATCCTTGCAGTTTCTTCTCACGGAAGTTCTCCCCAGCGGAACGCAACTATGCCATTGGCGACCAGGAGTTGCTAGCCATCAAGCTCGCTCTAGAGGAGTGGAGATATCTGTTGGAGGGAGCCTCTCATTCAATCACCATCCTTACAGACCACAAGAACCTTCTATATCTGAAAGGCGCACAATGTCTCAACCCTCGTCAGGCCAGATGGGCACTTTTCTTTTCCAGGTTCGACTTTAAACTCCAGTTCTGTCCGGGCTCTCAGAATCGCAAGGCCGATGCCCTTTCCCGCTCATGGGAGCAAGAAAATGAGTCAGAGTCTACAGACAAGCATCCTATTATAAATCCGTTGGCATTCTCCACGGTAGGGATGGACTCTACGCCCCCATCAGGGAAAAGTTTTGTGAAGCCGACACTAAGGAAGAAGCTCATGCATTGGGCCCATGCTTCCCGCTTTGCCGGACATACAGGTATCCAAAAAACCCTGGAGTTTATCTCTAGGTCCTATTGGTGGCCAACTCTGAAAAAGGACGTTTTGGAGTTTATTGCATCTTGCCCAAAGTGTGCTCAACATAAAGTATCCCGCCAGTCGCCTGCGGGGCAACTGGTTCCACTATCTGTTCCCCGTCAACCATGGACCCATTTGTCGATGGATTTTATTACTGATTTGCCCATGTGCAACAAGTTCAATACCATCTGGGTGGTAGTTGACCGGTTCACCAAGATGGCACACTTCATTCCTCTCACCGGTCTTCCGTCAGCTTCCAAGTTGGCTCAAGTATTCATACAAGAGATCTTCCAACTCCACGGTCTTCCAGAAGAAATTATCTCAGATCGAGGAGTTCAATTCACAGCCAAATTCTGGCGAAGTTTATGTCAAGTCCTCCAAGTCAAGCTAAAGTTTTCCACGGCTTACCATCCTCAGACCAATGGTCAAACTGAGAGGGTGAATCAGGACTTGGAGTCCTTCCTCCGCATCTATGTGTCCTCCTCTCAAGATGACTGGGTTCAATTACTTCCCTGGGCCGAGTTCTGTCATAACAACCAGTATCATTCTTCATCTTCTTCAACACCATTCTTCACCAACTTTGGATTCCACCCTAAAGTCCCTGAGTTCCAACCGCTTCCAGCAACTTCTGTTCCCGCAGTGGATATCACCTTGCATCAGTTTGCCAATATCTGGAAGAGCGTACGATCAGCTCTGCTCAAGGCATCGTTCAGGTACAAGAAGTTTGCGGATAAGAAGCGTCGAGCAGTTCCTGCTCTCAAGGTGGGTGATCGGGTATGGTTATCCACGAAGAATTTGAGGTTGAGAGTTCCCAGTATGAAGTTTGCACCTCGCTTCATCGGTCCTTTTAAAATTGATCAAGTCATCAATCCTGTTGCTTACAGACTCCAGTTACCTCCTTTCTTAAAAATACCCAGGACATTCCATGTTTCCCTGTTGAAACCGTTAATCTTGAATCGGTTTCATTCCTCACTTCCTCCAACTCCGAAAGTCCAAACTCAACGAGGCGTTGAGTATGAAGTGGCCAAGATCCTGGACTCACGTCACCGTTACGGTCAACTTCAGTATCTTATTGACTGGAAGGGTTATGGCCCTGAGGAACGTTCATGGACCAATGCTTCTGATGTCCATGCTCCTGCCTTGGTCCGGAGATTCCATTCCAAGTTTCCTCAAAAGCCAAAGAAGTGTCCTGGGGCCACTCCTAAAGGGGGGGGGTGCTGTCACGATCCGGGTATCTGGACGCCATTTCTTACCCATCAGATGCCTCCTAAGGCTGGCTCAGCGCTCCAGGACCGGATCCCATCTGTTATCCTGATGTGCATATTCCCGCATCCTCTCCTGTCTCTCTGGACGCTGTCACAGTAACGCCTTATACATCTGGCATGGCGTCTCCCGCGGCCTCCGCCGCCGTTCCTGAGCTTCTGCATTCAGAGTGGCGATTACGTTAGCCGCGGCCTCCGCTGTGTCCGCGTGGTTGGATGTGCACCTGTCAGCCTGGCGTCTCCTGTCTCCGGTGGCCGGCGCCGCCATTACTGTTTTCCAGACCACATGGATTACAAACCAAACTTCCCTCCAAGTGTCTGCATGGGCGCAGCCATCTTGGATTCTGTCATCTGATCATATTCACCAATCTGCTGTCTGTATTATTAATTTGCATAATTGCCTAGCCAATGCCTTCCTTGCTGCAGGTATAAATAGGTTGTGCCTGAGCAAGGAAGGCGTCAGTGCTTTGGTTGTCAAACCTAGTCCCAGTTTGTCTCTCTCCTGTGAATGTCTTCCAGGTTCCAGCTCCTGTCTCCAGACTTCTGCTATAGAGACCCGCACCAGCATTCCATCTGCGGTGTAGCCTGACTCTCCGATCCATTCTGGACTCACCTGTTTCCAGCTACAACATCACCTGCTTCCAGCTCAGCTTCCAGCAGTGTACAGCTTCTCTTAAAGGGCCGGTGTCCTTTCTGCAGTTTACCACTCTCCACCGGTATTATTATTTCTCCGCTCTCAAATTCTACATTTCATCTATATTGCATCGCTCTCAAGCTTTATCTATTATTTAACTGGTTCCAGCCAGTATCCACTCCGTGCCAACACCTGTCTGGTTCTAACCAGTACCCACAGCAGCATTTTATCTACAGCAGTCCAGCTTTCCCTGGAACACCAGCTGGTACGACCCTGGGCTTTCCTCATTGCTACAGTTGAGCCTGGTAAGGACTTTCCAACTTGCAGATAATAAGAACTGTCTCATACCACCAGAGCTCTGTGGCCCCTGCCACCCTGTAGTACCCAGGAACTGTATTATTATTTCTCTGCTGATTTTTATGTTTCTTTTTACTGCTACTGTGATGCATGGAGTTTGTCATAAATAAATATCATTGACTTTTACTCAAGTTGTCGTGGTCACGCCTTCGGGCGGTTTCTCTTCATGTTACTTACATGTCCAGGGATCTGATACAACCTCCCAGGTTCCGGTACATCTCAGCCCCTACAACTGAGGCTGCCTTCCGTCAGCTCATGCCCTCAGTTGTGACAGTCAGCAGCAACAGGCCCCGACATTATCCAATACCCAGTCTGATGGAACATGGAAGGAGAAGCCATAATAAAGCGTCCAACCACCTGACCCAGCGAGCAGGGGAGGGACTAAAACAAAGTAGCAAGAGAAGGCACTTAATATAATTGGGAAAATTGAAGTGTACCACAATATGTGTAAAAACAACAATAACATATAACAATTAGCACCTGTCAAAGGTTTTTAAAAATGTTTGAACCCAGTGTTAGGCGCTGAGGGTCCGCCCGTCAGTGCGGCCTGGCAACTAGGGACGCCGCATGCGGACAGCCGCCGGCTCCCTAGCAACGCTAGACGCCGGGCGCACGGAGCCGCTCAGACCCTAGCAACGGGGACGCCACTATCGGACCGCGTTCCCCGTTGCTGGGTCTAGATTAATCACCTCATTGGTATCCTGGCCGTGCAGCATGCAGCTGCACGGCATGATTGTTAATTACCCTGTCTGGCTCCTGATTGGAGAGCTCCCAGTTAAAAGCACTCTCTGGACTTCTCACAGACGCCGGTAATAGCTTCCTGTTTGCTGTGTCTGTTGCAGAGAGTTTTCCAGTCCTGTCTATCCGGTCGTTCCTGTCCTCAGTGGTCCAATACTCGGAAGTTGTCATCTTTTCCTGGAGTCCTGACCGAGCACCTTTAACATCCTGTGGTGTTCGTGAGTCGCGGCGTAGCCGTGTGTTGTGGCTTGACCGCTTACTATTTATTATTTGGTTATATTGTGTTTCGGAGCTTTTGCGGAGGATTCCGCTCCCACAAATCCACTCTGGTATCCAGCGGTGCTGGATAGGAGTAACGGATTCGTGGATTTTTGGTTGTCCTTTTCCCTGGCGGTTTGTCCGCACATACTTCTGGTTTAAGTTAGTTAGCTTGTAGCCCCTGGCCTGGTTGCTTAGTCAGAGGGCCCCTTGTTATCACCCTGTCTCGGATTTCCCTTTGTCTCCCATTAAGACCTGAGGGGGCATCGGAGTTGGGCAGACATAATCCGCCCTTCAAACGCGGCTGCCATGGGCTCAAGCAACCATAGTCTCGCAGGGGATTTCTGATAACACGGGCGAGACAACGGAGTTAGGGCGCCAGGGGTTACTAGGCTTTCCTGCTCCCGTAACCAGCATTCCATTCCAGTACTCTGACCTCCGTCATAAGATCACCTCTGGTCAGACGTACTGGTATCATAACATTATTACCGGCCAGACTAAAATTTAAAATTAAACAGGGTTTGATTTTTTCCCTTATTTCAGTTTGGAAGATTTGTCAGCCTCATGAATCCCACTGGTGTAGGGCCAAATCCTGGCCAGCTTCTAGTTAGTCAGATTCAAGAACTTACTCAGATGGTTCAGGATCTATCCCTTCGGGTGAGGTCACAGGAAGATCTGTTACGGACTTCCCCGAGGGTCGTTCCTGAACCAAAAATGCATTTGCCTGACCGTTTTTCTGGGGATAGAAAGCAGTTTTTTAATGTTAAAGAGTCTTGCAAACTTTATTTTCGTTTAAGACCAGTCTCCTCAGGTACGGAATCTCAGCGGGTCGGAATTATTATTTCTTTACTTCAGGGGGATCCCCAGACCTGGGCTTTTGGTTTAAGAACTGACGATCCGGCATTGTTGTCTGTAGACGCCTTTCTGGGGTCTTTAGGGCTATTGTATGATGACCCTGATAGAGAGGCATCCGCCGAGAGTCATTTGCGTGCTCTCAGACAGGGTAAGAATCCCGCAGAGATTTATTGTACGGAGTTTCGCCGTTGGTCGAACGACTGTGGATGGAATGACCCAGCCCTGCGCAGTCAGTTTCGCCTCGGCTTATCTGAGTCTATAAAAGACAGTCTCCTTCAGTATCCCGCTCCTGAGACTCTTGATAAACTCATGGAGCTTTCTATTAAGATTGATCGTCGTCTCAGAGAGCGGAGGGCTGAAAAAGGAGCATCTGTCGGGTCTACTCCTGGTGTTTTTTCCATTCCTGTGGACATAGAGGAGCCCATGCAGATAGGTCTCTCCAAGCTGTCTCCTGAAGAAAGAACCAGAAGGCAAAATTCTGGTCTTTGTTTGTACTGTGGGAGTAAGGGACATTTTGCCCGTAATTGTCCGAACAAGTCGGGAAACGCCTCGACCAAGTGAATTGTGAGGGGGTTCACTTTGGTCTGCAGCTTATCTCCTCAAATAATTCACTGTTAGTCCCAGCTAAAGTTTCCTTTGGCAGCCTCTGTTCCTCGGTGTCGGCTTTTGTTGACAGTGGAGCTGCAGGGAACTTTATGGACTTAACGTGGGCCAAGGCCTTAGGTATTCCTCAGTTAGCCTTGGGTAGGTGTATCACCATGCATGGTTTAGATGGGAGTCCCTTGTCCAATGGGGTTATTTCTCTCTGTACACCTCCTGTACTATTTTCGGTAGGAGCTCTTCATTCCGAAAAAATTTAATTTTTCCTTACCCATTGCCCAGCAGTTCCAGTGGTTCTGGGTCACCCTTGGCTGGCCTTTCATAATCCCATCATTGATTGGCAGTCGGGGGAGATCTCACAGTGGGGTACCATCTGTAATAAGGAATGTATTACGCTTCCCATCAGAATAGCTGCTGTCATTCCCGCACCCATTCCTGTGGAATACCAGGATTTTGTTGATGTATTTTCCAAGGGCAATGCGGACATTCTGCCTCCCCATCGGCCTTATGATTGTGCTATTGAGCTAATTCCTGGTGCCACTTTGCCTAAGGGAAGGTTATATGCATTGTCCGGACCAGAAACTGTGGCCATGAATGAATATGTTAAAGAAAGCCTAGGGAAAGGATTTATCAGGCCGTCTAAATCCCCTTTAAGTGCAGGCTTCTTCTTTGTGGAGAAGAAGGATGGATCACTCAGACCTTGCATTGACTTTAGAGCCTTGAATAAAATCTCAGTAAAAAATACTTACCCTTTGCCGCTGATTTCTGTCCTCTTTGATCAGCTACGTTCGGCTGTGATTTTTTCTAAGATTGACCTGAGAGGAGCATATAACCTCATCCGAATCAAGTCAGGGGATGAGTGGAAAACGGCATTCAGTACTCAGCCGGGTCACTATGAGTATCTGGTTATGCCATTCGGCCTGTCTAACGCTCCGGCAGTTTTCCAGGATCTCATTAACGATGTGCTCCGTGATTTTCTTGGAAGATTCGT
Source organism: Pseudophryne corroboree (assembly GCF_028390025.1). NCBI lineage: Eukaryota > Metazoa > Chordata > Amphibia > Anura > Myobatrachidae > Pseudophryne > Pseudophryne corroboree. The sequence goes on from NC_086445.1 coordinate 601,948,478, forward strand.
AGTAGTCTATTTAGACGATATCTTGATATATTCTGACTCTATTGAACAACACGTTACCCAGGTGCGTCAGGTTCTAAAAAAATTACGTGAAAATCACCTATATGCCAAGCTGGAGAAGTGTGAATTTCATGTCACGGAGGTATCCTTTTTAGGGTACATTATTTCCCCTCGGGGATTCTGTATGGAACCGAAGAAGCTCCAAGCCATCCTTAGTTGGGCGCAACCCACCAACTTAAAAGCAATTCAGCGCTTTTTAGGGTTTGCGAATTATTATAGAAGATTTATTCACTCTTTCTCCGACCTAGTTGCTCCCATTGTGGCACTGACTAAGAAGGGAGCGGATCCAACCAACTGGTCACGTGAAGCTGAGTTATCTTTTCAGGCCTTGAAACAAGCCTTTGTCTCAGCCCCGGTCCTCAGACATCCCAACCCAGAATTGCCTTTCATTGTTGAGGTTGATGCCTCGGAGGTTGGAGTAGGGGCTATCCTATCTCAGAAGGATCCGGATTCTCTAGAATTACATCCTTGTGCCTTTATGTCCAGGAAATTCTCATCTGCTGAATCCAACTACGATGTTGGTAACCGGGAATTACTGGCTATTAAATGGGCTTTCGAGGAGTGGAGGCATTGGCTTGAGGGAGCAACACATACCATTTCAGTTTTGACTGATCACAAAAATCTTCAGTACATTGAATCAGCTAAACGGCTGAATGCCCGGCAAGCTCGTTGGGCTTTATTTTTTACTCGTTTCAAGTTTATTATCACCTTCAGGCCTGGTTCCAAGAATGCCAAGGCGGATGCCCTGTCACGCAGTTTTCTTCCAGTTCATGATAACAGTCCTGTTACTCCCATACTTCCGTCTTCAGTCATTCGGGCAGGCCTCACACAAGATTTATTTACCCAGTTAAAGCAGCTTCAACATCAAGCTCCTGGAAATACTCCTGCTGGTCGTCTTTATGTCCCTGAGTTTTTGAGAGCAACTGTTTTGACGGAGTTTCATGATAGCAAAGTTGCCGGGCATCCGGGGATCGCTAAGACTTTGGAATTAGTCTCCCGCTCAGTATGGTGGCCTGGTCTTTCCAAAGACATTAAGGAGTTTGTTTTTTCGTGTCAGGTCTGTGCACAGCATAAAGTTCCCCGTTCCTTGCCTATCGGTCAACTTATGCCCTTGAATGTTCCTCTCAGGCCATGGTCTCATATTTCCATGGATTTTGTGGTGGACCTCCCTCTGTCAGCCGGATGCCGAGTCATATGGGTGGTAGTTGACCGTTTTAGCAAGATGGCCCATTTCATTGCTCTTCCCCGATTGCCATCTGCCCAGGGATTGGCAGTTTTGTTCCTCCGCCATGTTTTCAGACTCCATGGGTTACCCACTGATATTGTTTCTGATCGGGGTCCACAATTCATTGCACAATTTTGGAAGTCTTTTTGTGCCTCTTTAAAGATGAAATTGTCTTTAACGTCTGGCTACCATCCCCAATCCAACGGGCAGACTGAGCGAGTTAATCAATCATTAAAACAATATTTGCGTTTGTACTCGGCCAAACTCCAAAATGACTGGTCCGAGTTTCTTCCGTTGGCGGAGTTTGCTTACAATAATGCCTGTCATTCCTCCACCAATGTGTCTCCATTTTTTACAGTTTTTGGTTTTCACCCCAGAGCTAATTCCTTTTTTCAACATTCCTCTGTCTCCTCACTGACCTTGACCGCTCATCTCAGACTCATTTGGAGAAAAGTGCACCTTGCTCTCAGAAAAGCGGCATTTCGGGAGAAAAAATTTTCTGACAGGCTCCGGCGGCCGTGCACTTTTAAAGTTGGAGATAGGGTGTGGTTGTCGACTCGCAACATTAGACTTCGACAAACCTCAGCCAGATTGGGCCCTAAATTTATTGGACCATTTCATATTATAAAAAAAATCAATCCAGTTGCTTTCCGGTTACGTTTACCAAGAACTCTCCGGATCGGAAATACTTTCCATTGCTCCCTGTTGAAACCATACGTTTCTTCCAGTAGATTTCCTCGGAAGATCTCTCAGGGGAAATCACCAATAGATGTACAGGGTCAGCAGGAGTTCTTGGTGGAGAAGGTTCTCGATTCCAAGTTGTCCCGGGGTCGGCTTTATTTTTTGGTACATTGGAGAGGTTATGGTCCAGAAGAAAGGTCTTGGGTCCTGGATGAGGATCTCCATGCCCCGAGGCTCAAAAAGGCATTTTTTCGAGAATTTCCTCAGAAACCTGGCCTTAGGGGTTCCTCAAGGGGGGGGTACTGTTAGGCGCCGAGGGTCCGCCCGTCAGTGCGGCCCGGCGCCTGGCAACTAGGGACGCCGCATGCGGACAGCCGCCGGCTCCCTAGCAACGCTAGACGCCGGGCGCACGGAGCCGCTCAGACCCTAGCAACGGGGACGCCACTATCGGACCGCGTTCCCCGTTGCTGGGTCTAGATTAATCACCTCATTGGTATCCTGGCCGTGCAGCATGCAGCTGCACGGCATGATTGTTAATTACCCTGTCTGGCTCCTGATTGGAGAGCTCCCAGTTAAAAGCACTCTCTGGACTTCTCACAGACGCCGGTAATAGCTTCCTGTTTGCTGTGTCTGTTGCAGAGAGTTTTCCAGTCCTGTCTATCCGGTCGTTCCTGTCCTCAGTGGTCCAATACTCGGAAGTTGTCATCTTTTCCTGGAGTCCTGACCGAGCACCTTTAACATCCTGTGGTGTTCGTGAGTCGCGGCGTAGCCGTGTGTTGTGGCTTGACCGCTTACTATTTATTATTTGGTTATATTGTGTTTCGGAGCTTTTGCGGAGGATTCCGCTCCCACAAATCCACTCTGGTATCCAGCGGTGCTGGATAGGAGTAACGGATTCGTGGATTTTTGGTTGTCCTTTTCCCTGGCGGTTTGTCCGCACATACTTCTGGTTTAAGTTAGTTAGCTTGTTGCCCCTGGCCTGGTTGCTTAGTCAGAGGGCCCCTTGTTATCACCCTGTCTCGGATTTCCCTTTGTCTCCCATTAAGACCTGAGGGGGCATCGGAGTTGGGCAGACATAATCCGCCCTTCAAACGCGGCTGCCATGGGCTCAAGCAACCATAGTCTCGCAGGGGATTTCTGATAACACGGGCGAGACAACGGAGTTAGGGCGCCAGGGGTTACTAGGCTTTCCTGCTCCCGTAACCAGCATTCCATTCCAGTACTCTGACCTCCGTCATAAGATCACCTCTGGTCAGACGTACTGGTATCATAACACCCAGTATGATGGTTCTAATAACCGTTGAAATATAATAAAAATAGAGATGTGCAGTGGGCACTTTTCGTGTTTTGGTCTTGGTTCTGGTTCCATCCTCGTGTTTTGGATCTGGATTGGTTTTGCCAAAACCACCCTTTCGAGGTTTGGTTTTGGTTTTGGATCTGGATGATTTTTGAAAAAAACATAAAAACAGCTAAAATCGCAGAACTTGGGGGTAATTTTGATGCTACAGTATTATTAACCTCAATAACATTAATTTCCACTCATTTACAGTCTATTCTGAACACCTCCCACCTCACAATATTGTTTTTAGGCCAAAAGGTTGCACCAAGGTGGCTGGATGACTAAGCTAAGCGACACAAGTGGGCGGCACAAACATCTGGCCCATCTAGGAGTGGCACTGCAGTGGCAGACAGGATGGCAGATTAAAAAAATAGGCCCCAAACAGCACATGATGCAAAGAAGAAAAAGAGGTGCAATTAGGTAGCTGGATGGCTAAGCTAAGTGACACAAGTGTGCGGCACAAACACCTGGCCCATATAGGAGTGGCACTGCAGTGGCAGACAGGATGGCACTTAAAACAACCAGGCCCCAAACAGCACATCATGCAAAGAAGAAAAAGAAGTGCAATGAGGTAGCTGTATGACTAAGCTAAGTGACACAAGTGTGCGGCACAAACACCTGGCCCATCTAGGGTTGGCACTGCAGTTCCACTGCACTAATGGCGGATACCGGACGCACGTCTAACACCAGCATAGTTGTTATGGCCTCAGTAATCCGCTTTCCAACAGGGTATATATATGTATACGACAGTATCACTGGAATTATATGGCAGTACCACTGTACATATACGGCAGTATCACTGGAAATATATGGCAGTATCACTGGAATTATACGGCAGTATCACTGGAATTATACAGCAGTATCACTGGATTTACATGCCAGTACCACTGGAATTATACAGCAGGATCACTGGATTTATACACCAGTACCACTGGAATTATACAGCAGGATCACTGGAATTATACAGCAGTACCACTGGACTTATATGGCAGTACCACTGGACATATACAGCAGTATCACTGAACTGGATTTATATGCCAGTGCCACTAGAATTATATGGCAGGATCACTGGAATTATATGGCAGTACCACTGGACTGGATTTATACGCCAGTACCACTGGATTTATATGACCGTACCATTGGACTGGATTTATACGCCAGTACCACTGGAATTATATGGCAGGATCACTAGAATTATACAGCAGTACCACTGGAATTATATGGAAGTACCACTGGACATATGCGGCAATATCACTGGACTGGACTTATACGCCAGTACCACTGGAATTATATGGCAGAATCACTGGAATTATATGGCAGTACCTCTGGATTTATACGCCAGTACCGCTGGAATTATATGGCAGGATCACTAGAATTATACGGCAGTACCACTGGACTTATATGGAAGTACCACTGGACATATACGGCAATATCACTGGACTGGACTTATACGCCAGTACCACTGGAATTATATGGCAGAATCACTGGAATTATACGGCAGGATCACTAGAATTATACGGCAGGATCACTGGATTTATACGCCAGTACCACTGGAATTATACGGCAGGATCACTGGAATTATACAGCAGTACCACTGGATTTATATGGCAGTACCACTGGACATATACAGCAGTGTCACTGGACTGGACTTATACGCCAGTACCAGTGGACTTATACGCCAGTACCACTGGAATTATATTGCAGTACCACTGGACTTATACGGCAGTACCATTGGACTGGATTTATACGGCAGTATCATTGGAATTATACGGCAGTATCACTGGAATTATACGGCAGGATCACTGTAATTATACGGCAGGATCACTGTAATTATACGGCAGGATCACTGTAATTATACGGCAGGATCACTGGATTTATATGGCAGGATCACTGGAATTATATGGCAGGATCACTGGACTTATATGGCAGTACCACTGGACATATACGGCAATATCACTGGACTGGATTTATTATGCCAGTACCACTGGCATTATACGGCAGTACCACTGGCATTATACGGCAGGATCACTGGAATTATACGGCAGGATCACTGGATTTATATGCCAGTACCACTGGACATATGCGGCGGTATCACTGGACTGGATTTATACACCAGTACCACTGGAATTATACGGCAGGATCACTGGAATTATACGGCAGTACCACTGGACTTATACGGCAGTACCACTGGACATATATGGCAGTATCACTGGACTGGACTTCTATGCCAGTACCACTGGAATTATACGGCAAGATCACTGGAATTATACGGCAGTACCACTGGATTTATACGGCAGTACCACTGGACATATACAGCAGTATCACTGAACTGGATTTATACGCCAGTACCACTGGAATTCTACGGCAGGATCATGGATTTATACAGCAGGATCACTGGAATTATACGGCAGGATCACTGGATTTATACGGCAGTACCACTGGAATTATATGGCAGGATCACTGGACTGGATTTATACGCCAGTACCACTGGATTTATACGGCAGGATCACTGGATTTATACGGCAGGATCACTGGATTTATACGGCAGTACCACTGGAATTATATGACAGGCTCACTGGATTTATACGCCAGTACCACTGGAATTATACGGCAGTACCACTGGACTTATACGCCAGTACCACTGGACATATACGGCAGTATCACTGGACTAGATTTATACGCCAGTACCACTGGAATTATACAGCAGGATTACTGGAATTATACGGCAGTACCGCTGGACATATACGGCAGTATCACTGGACATATACGGCAGTACCACTGGACATATACAGCAGCACAGGGACACCACCACTGGACTGATGCAGGACAACACAGCACCACTGCAATGGACTGGACTTATACAGCAGCACTGGACATATGGCAGCAGAGGACACCACCACTGTGACTGAACTGATGCAGCACAATACACCACCACTGAACTGATGCAGCACAACATAACACCACTGGATTGGACTTATACAGCAGCACTGGACATATGGCAACAGAGGACACCACCACTGTGACTGGACTGATGCAGCACAAGACACCACCACTGGACTGATGTAGCACAACACAGAACCACTGGACTGGACTTATACAGCAGCACTTGACATATGGCAGCAGAGGACATAACCACTGTGACTGGACTGATGCAGCACAAGTCACTAGCACTGAACTGATGCAGGACACTGAGGACGGAGACACGTCCTCTCTCTACACTCTCCAATGCCGGAGTGAAAATGGCGGCAATGTGCAGCGACCTCTATGGAATCCATACCCCGCGAGAATCCGACAGTGGGAAACCAAAAAGAACAAACAGAGAGTCAGATTTACGAACTGACTCCGTTCTTTTCACATAAATACGGAGAGCCCGTATCACATCCAAAGACTTCTCTTTGGATGACAAACCTGGAGAGGTAAATGCCGGAACCACAATTTCTTGGTTAAGGTGGAAAGAAGACACCACCTTAGGCAGATAACCAGGGTGTGTCCTAAGAACCGCCCGGTCACGGTGAAAAATCAGGTAAGGTGACCGACAGGATAAGGCACCCAAATCTGAAACCCGTCTAGCAGAGGTGATAGCCAGCAAAAACAAGACCTTAACAGTAAGCCATTTCAGGTCCACCGACAGTAGGGGTTCAAAAGGAGCATCTTGTAAGGCATCCAGAACAACCGACAAATACCAAGGAGCCACAGGAGGCACGTTGGGAGGTTGACGTCGGAGAACACCCTGAATGAAAGTATGAACATCAGGCAAAGTCGCAATCTTTCTCTGAAACCAAATTGACAAGGCCGAAATATGATGTCATGACTGTGGTTTTTGTGAACCCGGTGTTAGTGAAGCCTGTGCGGGCGACTGAAGGAATATGTGAATATTAGGCTGGTCTGTAGGAATCGGTCGGTGAGAAGAAGGAGCAATCCCTGACCGGGGATCGAACCTGGGCCTCGGCAGAGGAAGCCGTATCCTGACCACTGGATCACCAGGGACTTGGTGTTGATAGCAGGATGATGAATGTATAGGTGAGATTGAACTGGATATAGTGTCACAGGAGTAGGTGCTTATGTACTCATGGTTACTGGCGAGATAGTAAACCAGACTGGTTACAGGTGAGACTGAGAACCGGGCTAATTTTAGAACTAGATGGTGGAAGTCCTTTACTGGGACTAACTGACAAAAGTTCTTTACTCGGACCAATGCTTGGAATCGGTTTGAGTCTAGATGAGCTTGAACTTACTGAAACTGGAGAAATCTTGGGCTGGACGAGTAGGACTGGATTGGATCCGAGGATACTTGAATTGGCTGGAACCAAAGGAGACTGACCAGGTTGGTCCTGGAGTATTGCTGAACCGGCTGGAACCGGGATGGGCTGACCAGGCTGAGCCTGGAGTATTGCTGGACCGACTGGAATCGGGACAGACTGACCAGGCTGGGCCTGGGGTATTGCTAGACCAGCTGGAACCAGAGGAGACTGAACCGGACATATGGACGGGACCAGATTGAGTCCGGACGAACTTGAACTGACTGAAACTGGAGAAATCTTTGGCTGGACGAGTAGGACCGGATTGGATCCGAGGATACTTGAATTGGCTGGAACCAAAGGAGACTGACCAGGCTGGTCCTGGAGAATTGCTGCTGGACTGGCTGGAACTGAAGTGAGTAGAATCCAAGTGTTCAGATGGCCCATCCTGGACCTGAACCATGCTGGATGCCAATATGGTGGCGCTCTCAGGAGACGGCAAACAGGAGTTCATAACTGCATCTGTAGCACAAAGATTCCCATCTGGAAACTTGACTCTGGATACTTCCCTCAGGGCTGAAACTGTGGTGAACCCTCCTGGGGTTGACGAATCAGACACCTCTCTCAGGGTTGTTATTTCCAGCACCCCTCCTGGGGTTGACAGATCAGATACTCCTTATTGAGTAGAAGACTCATATGCCCCTACAAGAGCTTGAACATTGGATAACCCTCCTTGGGCTGCACACTCGGAACCCCCTCCTGGGGATGGAAACTTGGACCCCCCTCCTGGGGCTGGACGCCCGGAACCCCCTCCTGGGGCTGGATGCTCGGAACCCCCTCATGGGGCTGGACGCTCGGAACCCCCTCCTGGGGCTGGATGCTCGGAACCCTCTCCTGGTGCTGGACGCTCAGAACCCCTTGAACCCCCTCCTGGGGCTGAAGACACGGACGCCCCTCTTTGGGCTGAAGACATGGATGCCCCTCCTTGGGCTGAAGACATGGACGCCCCTCCTTGGGCTGAAGACATGGACGCCCCTCCTTGGGCTGTAGACACGGACGCCCCTCCTTGGGCTGTAGACACGGACGCCCCTCCTTGGGCTGTAGACACGGACGCCCCTCCTTGGGCTGTAGACACGGACGCCCCTCCTTGGGCTGTAGACACGGACGCCCCTCCTTGGGCTGTAGACACGGACGCCCCTACTAGGGCTGTAGACACGGACGCCCTTCCTTGGGCTGAAGACACGGACTTCTCTGTGACTCTAAATGGCTTGAACATTCTTCTCTGGACACCCAACTTGGGATAAGGTTTTTTAATCACCGGAAAACAAAAGTATTTGTGGCGCATATAGATTGGGCAACAAAATTTATTGCTTCATTTCAAAAACAACAATAAAATTTAATACATATAAATATCACCGGACCCCAGTCATAAATTTGAGTCTCTTTCAGAGTAGCCTTCTTGACACCCCAGTCAGCTATAGCAGGATCGGCTACTGTGGATGACTTGTAGACATGAGCGCTATGATACTGAGATTTGTCACCATTTCCTGGCTTGCGAAGAATGCAATCCTTTACAAAATGACCGGAATTTCCACCGTAAAGATAGAGGTGTAGCTCCCTACGCCGCTGACGTTCAGCTTCAGAGAGCTTGGGCCATGGATAGCTCTGATGAACAACTTTTCCTTGCACAGAGGAAGAGACTTTAGTAACTGGATGGGACAATACAGGATCAACAACGTTGGTAGTATTCCTGAAGAGATCAGGCATTACAGAAAGAATACTAGACAAAAGTTCTTGTAACTGTAATAACATCTGGTAGAAAATCTGCAGTTGGTCAGGAGTCTTAGTGCAGAACGTCCGAGAATCTTTGGAGAAGTCCCGCTGCAGACACTGTGCCAGTTGATGCTGAGTCAACTCCAAACCCTCCAAGCGTCCTGCAATATTGCTTAGTAGGTCCTGCGTCAGACAAACACTTTCAGCCGGGTCCATGTGGCCAGTTCCTACTGTCATGTCTGTGGTTTTTGTGAACCTGGTGTTAGTTAAGTCTGTGCGGGCAACTGGAGGACTATGTGAATATTAGGCTGGTCTGTAGGAATCAGTGAGAAGAAGGAGCAATCCCTGACCGAGGATCGAACCCGGGCCTCGGCAGAGGAAGCCGTATCCTGACCACTGGATCACCAGGGACTTGGTGTTGATAGCAGGATGATGAATGTATAGGTGAGATTGAACTGGATATAGTGTCACAGGAGTAGGTGCTTATGTACTCATGGTTACTGGCGAGATAGTAAACCAGACTGGTTACAGGTGAGACTGAGAACCGGGCTAATTTTAGAACTAGATGATGGAAGTTCTTTTCTGGGACTAACTGACAAAAGTTCTTTACTCGGACCAATGCTTGGAATCGGTTTGAGTCCAGATGAGCTTGAACTTACTGAAACTGGAGAAATCTTGGGCTGGACGAGTAGGACTGGATTGGATCTGAGGATACTTGAATTGGCTGGAACCAAAGGAGACTGACCAGGTTGGTCCTGGAGTATTGCTGGACCGGCTGGAACCGGGATGGGCTGACCAGGCTGAGCCTGGAGTATTGCTGGACCGGCTGGAACCGGGACAGACTGACCAGGCTGGGCCTGGGGTATTGCTAGACCGGCTGGAACCGGAGGAGACTGAACCAGACATATGGACGGGACCAGATTGTCTCAGGACGAACTTGAACGGACTGAAACTGGAGAAATCTTTGGCTGGACGAGTAGGACCGGATTGGATCCGAGGATACTTGAATTGAACCCGGGCCTCGGCAGAGGAAGCCGTATCCTGACCACTGGATCACCAGGGACTTGGTGTTGATAGCAGGATGATGAATGTATAGGTGAGATTGAACTGGATATAGTGTCACAGGAGTAGGTGCTTATGTACTCATGGTTACTGGCGAGATAGTAAACCAGACTGGTTACAGGTGAGACTGAGAACCGGGCTAATTTTAGAACTAGATGATGGAAGTTCTTTACTGGGACTAACTGACAAAAGTTCTTTACTCCGACCAATGCTTGGAATCGGTTTGAGTCCAGATGAGCTTGAACTTACTGAAACTGGAGAAATCTTGGGCTGGACGAGTAGGACTGGATTGGATCTGAGGATACTTGAATTGGCTGGAACCAAAGGAGACTGACCAGGTTGGTCCTGGAGTATTGCTGGACCGGCTGGAACCGGGATGGGCTGACCAGGCTGAGCCTGGAGTATTGCTGGACCGGCTGGAACCGGGACAGACTGACCAGGCTGGGCCTGGGGTATTGCTAGACCGGCTGGAACCGGAGGAGACTGAACCAGACATATGGACGGGACCAGATTGTCTCAGGACGAACTTGAACTGACTGAAACTGGAGAAATCTTTGGCTGGACGAGTAGGACCGGATTGGATCCGAGGATACTTGAATTGAACCCGGGCCTCGGCAGAGGAAGCCGTATCCTGACCACTGGATCACCAGGGACTTGGTGTTGATAGCAGGATGATGAATGTATAGGTGAGATTGAACTGGATATAGTGTCACAGGAGTAGGTGCTTATGTACTCAAAGTTACTGTCGAGATAGTAAACCGGACTGGTTACAGGTGAGACTGAGGACCGGGCTGGTTACCGGTGAGACTGGGACGCAACTGTAATCCGGGCTGGTACCGGATATAACTGGAAACGCAACTGAAAGTAGAACGATGACTGTGGCTGTGACTTTAAGATGAGACTGTGGAATACTGTAACTGTGACTTTAAGATGAATCTGTAGAAATACTGGATATCAATGGTAACACAACTGTAATCCAGACTGGGTAGCAAAGGAGCAGAGTTTTGCAGGAACCGAAGTACAAGTGTTACCTTTAGGGAGCTCAGCTTCTAAGCTCACACAGAGCTGTGTGTGTCACGAGGAACCGGCAGAGTTTCCAACTCAAGTCTCCTGACTTATACTTCCTGGTCCTTGGTGATTGGTGAGCAGTGTCAGGTGATTCAGAGAGTCTCAGGCTGGCACAGGATTGGACAGTTCTGGGTCAGGTGAACAGTCACTCTCATGTGAGTACTCTAAACTAGGCTGTGTTGTGGAGTGAGGCCTAGCAGGCCGAAAGAACATTGAAGCCTGAACTTCTGCAAACAAACAGAGGATGCTGGCTTTTAGGCCTAAACTTCAGATTGCTGAATTCAGACTCACACAGAAGATTAATCACCACAGGTGGAGCTCGTTAACTCTTACCTTCCAGGCAGAGAACTCAGGACTCAGGAAACTCATGGTATTGGCAAGCTGTTTATCCCAGTGAGCAGAAAGATGCAGGATCCAGGACAGAGATGGCGGAGGTAAGTCACCAAATATGAGAACTACAGTGAGGATCATGAACCTTGAGAGAGGCCAGACGCAAGCCTAAGTCCAGGCCCTGTTGGAAAAAGGCCAACAGATTGGCAGTACTGAATTTGAATACGTCAACATTCTTAGCAGCACACCATGTGAAATAAGAATTCCAGACCTTATAATAAATCCGAGCCAGAGCCGGTTTACCGGCCTTCAACATAGTTTGATTGACCGCCTCAGAAAAACCTTTGGCCCTTAGGACGGAAGCTTCAAGAGCCATGCCATCAAAGCCAGTCGGGCCAAATCCTGGTAGACACAAGGGCCCTAAACAAGAAGGTCTGGATGTTGTGGAAGTAGAAGAGGATGCTCTATCGAGAGACCCTGCAGGTCTGAGAATCAATGCCGTCTGGGCCACGCTGGAGCAAGCAGAAGTAGGATTCCTCCTTCTAGCTTGAACTTCCTTATTACCCTGGGCAGGAGTGACACCGGAGGGAACACGTACGACAGCCGAAAGTTCCATGGAATTGCCAGTGCGTACACGAACGCTGCTTGAGGCTCCCTTGTTCTTGCTCCTAAGACCGGAACCTTGTGATTGTGTCGAGACGCCATCAGATCTACATCTGGTAGGCCCCACTTGTCCACTAGGAGTTGAAAGACTTCTGGATGAAGGCTCCACTCTCCGGCGTGTACGTCCTGACGACTGAGGAAGTCCGCTTCCCAGTTGAGGACTCCCGGAATGAACATTGCCGATATGGTTGGCAAATGGCGTTCTGCCCACTGAAGTATCCTTGACACTTCCCTCATTGCCATGCGGCTTTGAGTGCTGCCTTGATAATTTATGTATGCCACCGTGGTGGTGTTGTCTGACTGTACTTGAACAGGCCTGTTCTGTATCCAAGGCAGGGCTAGTGTCAGTGCATTGAACACTGCCCGCAGTTCCAGAATGTTTATCGGGAGAAGAGGCTCTTCCCTGGTCCACCGACCCTGAAGAGAGTGTTGCTCCAGTACTGCGCCCCAAACCCTCAGACTGGCATCCGTCGTCAGCAGGACCCAGTTGAAGATCCAGAAGGGACGACCTCTGTCCAATCGCTGATCCTGGAGCCACCAGGACAGAGACAGGCGAACCTCCGGAGTTAGGGAGATCATGTGAGTCCTATTCCAGTGGGGTAAGCCGTCCCATTTGGAGAGAATCAACTTCTGGAGAGGGCGGGCGTGAAATTGAGCGTACTCTACCATGTTGAAAGTCGACACCATGAGGCCCAGTACTTGCTTCGCCAAGTGTATCGACACACGTGGGCGAGATAGGAAGTGTCTTATTTTGTCCTGAAGTTTCAGCAACTTGTCCGGAAACCAAAACAACCGCTGCTTGTGTGTGTCCAACAATACTCCCAGGTGCAGCATGCTCTGAGCAGGGACCAGGGAGGATTTCTTCCAGTTGATGAGCCACCTGTGGGCTTGTAGGAATTGGACCGTCAGTTCCAGATGAGGAAGGAGAACCTCTGGTGAGGTTGCCAGGATCAACAGATCGTCCAGATACGGTAGGATCCTGATGCCCTGACGGCGAAGGAGAGCCGTCATAACCGCCATGACCTTGGTGAAAATTCGTGGAGCCATGGTCAGACGAAAAGGTAAGGCCTGAAATTGGTAATGTAGGTTGCCAATAGCAAACCGCAGGTATTGCTGATGCAAAATGGCAATGGGGATATGTAGGTGCGCATCCTGTATGTCCAGGGATACCATATCGTCCATGGGCTCCAAGGCCAGAACAATAGAATGAAGAGTTTCCATACGGAACTTGGAAACCTTCACAAATTTGTTCAAAGACTTGAGGTTGAGAATGGGCCGGGAGGACCCATTTGGTTTCGGAACCAGAAACAGCGTGGAATAGTACCCCCTGCCCCTCTGAGCCAGAGGCACTATCACTCCTGTATCCAGGAGAGATTGCACCACCAGATGGAGCGTCTTTGCTTTCACGTGATCCGAAGGGATGTTGGTTGAGCAAAACCGAGGAGGGGGATGTTTCTTGAAAGAGATGGCGTAACCGTGAACGACGACTTCCCTTACCCAGGCATCCAACGTGGTCTTTAACCACACCTGAGCAAACCGTAGAAGTCGGCCTCCCACCCTGGGATCCTCCAGGGGCAGGCCCGCACCGTCATGCGGCCGGTTTATCCATTTTGGAAGCAGGCTGATGGGCAGCCCAGGCACGTTTCGGTTTGGGCTTGGTAGATTTGGAAGAGCGTGTCTTGTTTGGGTACACCTGACCCTTTGCTTTACCTGGAGGCCGAAAGGAACGAAAGGAAGTACTCTTAGCCTTCGGAGCAGAAGGAGTAGTACTAGGTAGACAAACAGTCTTAGCTGACGCTAAATCAGCAACAATCTTGTTGAGGTCTTCCCCAAAAAGTATGTTCCCTTTAAAGGCTATCACCTCCAAGGTCTTTTTAAAGTCCAGGTCAACAGACCAGGAACGCAACCAGAGAATCCTGCGAGCCAGAATGGACGCAGTAGACGCCTTGGCCGCCAGGACACCGGCATCAGAAGCCGCCTCCTGAATGTAATGAGAGGCCGTAATTATATAGGAAAGACACTGTCTAGCATTATCAGAAAAATTAGAAGGTAGTTCCGCTTCAACTTCCTGAACCCAGGCTTCAATAGCTTTCGTCGCCCAGGCAGCCGCTATAGTGGGTCTATGCACAACCCCTGCAAGAAGAGTGTAAATGGACTTCAAGCAACCCACCACACTCTTATCCGTCGGTTCCTTCAGGGAGGTGATGGTAGTGACAGGCAGAGCCGAGGACACCACCAGGCGTGCAACCTGAGAGTCCACCGGCGGTGGGGTTTCCCAATTTTTACTGATCTCTGAGGGGATAATGGGCCAACATCTTTTTAGACAGTGAAAATTTCGTACCTGGAGAGTCTCAGGATTCCTAACGTATGTCAACCAGGTGGTCAGAATGGGGTAGAAGCAATTTAGTCACCTTCTGACATTTAAACTTAACTGGTTTCTTAGAGGTAGTAGGAGGCTCCTCGTCATCCTCAATTTGAAGAATGAGCCTGAGGGCCTCCAAGAGGTCAGGAACATCCACTTGTGTCAGAGTTTCCCCATCTGAAGTATCTGGATCAGTGTCAGTGGGGTCAGTGTAAGCGCCATCTTCATCGGAAGAAGAATCCGGGACATGCAAGGATCGTGAGGAAGTAATGGCCCGTTTAGCGGACCCCTTGGTCTTGTTTAACCAGAGACTGGTTTAATTGCTGTAACTGAGAAGACAGAGTATCTGCCCATGGCGGATTAACTGCAGGGCACAAAATGGTAAGCTGCTCAATGAGATTGTAATGTCACTCAGGTGCTAAAAGGGAGGGGTAATTCTGTGTAGGAAAAAACAATGTGTTCCCTAATGCACACCGAGTGAAAAATATTACTACATAATAGTCAGATAATACGGAATTCTTAGTTGCGTATATCTGCAGATATAGGGTTAAGCCCCCAGGCCGATCGACAAGGCTTCTCCATCACTGGGGGTCCCTAATACTAGGTATGGGTCCGGGGTGCAGGACCCCATAACGTCCGCACAGGTCGGCTACCCCAGGTCAGCACACAGGTGAGAATTAATAAGGGTTAATAAGAAGCACAGAAGTGCTATGTAAGTGGTGTGATTAAAATAATACAAAAATATATACAAAGTGATAGGGAAAATCATAAGTGTTAATAAAGTGTTAGGGTGTGCCGACACAGGGCCCACCGCACCCCACACCCACCACATAAATAATTACAAATATGTCTGGGTTAAATTCCCAGTGTAAGGCCACATGGTAATGGCTCCTACAGCATCTGAGAGCCAGAGTATCTGCCCATGGCGGATTAACTGCAGGGACAACATGTGGCTGTAATGGCACAGAAGGTCCCATATGGGGGGCGTAAGCCGAGTTACCAGCGTAGTCAGTTAATTAGCAAAGGTAGCCCACGGCGGGACCTGATCTGCCTCTGGTGCTGCCGACTGACCCTGGGGAGCAGAGGCCCCCGTACCTGAACCCTCTGCTGCTATAATTTCCTCATGACCATCCATGACATCAGCACTGCCTGGTGCAGGATTAGCCCCGGAGTCCTCACCCTGTTTAGCAGACATTACTTGTAAGCGTACCCTTAGGATGACCAAAAGTACAATATAAGCAGACAGAATACCTGGCAAAAAAAAAAAAAAAAAATCCTTACGGTGTGGCTGCAAGCAGAACACAAAATAGAGAATTTAAGAGGTAAACGGTGACTGTAACTTCACAGAGAAATTACCAAACAAGTATATCCCGTGAAACACTATATCTATAGGACCTTGACGCAATACTTATAAGACCATATACAGTTAATTGGCATCATCCATACGTGAGTCAGATGAGGATAAAGATAAAGATTTAAGAAAGTTCCGAGCAGTTTCAGGGGTGTCAAAATAATGTGGTTTGCCAGCATGAAAAACCCTCAGTTTTGCAGGATAAAGGAGCGCAAATCAGACATTTTTTGAGAAAACTTCTTTACAAATCGGAGAAAACTCCCGTCTTCGCAAAGAAACTTGGAATGAAAAGTCCTGAAAAAGGAGCAGTTTAGAGTCCTCATTGCTGAAATTAGAGGTATTGCGGTAAGCTTCCATAATTTTCACCTTATCCAGGTAATTCAGAAGCTTAAAGATCACTGGTCTAGGGCGTTGTTGTGAAGGCTATTTATCATGGCCGATGTGATGAGCCCTTTCCACCATATAGTATGTGGGCGAGGAAGGGGGACCCAGAGTGTTAGGAAGCCAGCGAGAGACCAGCTCCAGTAAATCTTTGGGTTGGACCGATTCCAGAAGGCCAATAAGGCGCAAGTAGTTTTGCCGATTGCGATTTTCCAAATCTTCGATTTTATCATTTAGAGCCGCAAGATTGGCGTCGTGTTTGCAGTTGTGATTTTGCCTCAAATTGGTCATCCGCTTCCACAAGACGTTTGGTGTGTTGCGTTATTTGAGCAGCAGCTGAGTTAATGGCCTCCAGCAACGGAGCCAACTTTGCATCCAAAAGTGGTGAGATAATGTCTAATACTTCTTTGGCCCTCTGGACAGAAGACGGACTGAATCTATCAGTTGTAACCAAAGTATACGTTGAGTCTCCCTGTCCGGGTGATGCGGGGGATAAGGCGTGATCCAAACAAACATCTTTATCCTTAGAAGCCATTTTATTTTTATTCTGGGAGCCTTTGGTCGGCCGTGGTGTTTTGGCCACATACTGCTCCATGGCAAATATTGCAACTTAAATACAAAATAAAAGGAAAATGTACCAGATAATGATATAATGGAAGAGTGTATCACTGCTGTTGGAGTGCATGCAGCTGTGGTGTAATCACTGTTTCTCACAGGAGGCGGGATGTACTAAGCGGAAAATGCGGTAAACTCCCTGTAACCCCCGGCCGGCAGGACAGCGACGCGGCGGGGTACGCCAGCTTTAGCTGGCGTACGTCCATAGAAGCCTATGGGCTTCTCTCCGCGGCGCTGTGTGAGGGATCCGATCGGATCCCTCCCAGCATGCCCTGCGGTCGTCCCCGCGCACGCGCAGACTGACTGCGGGGGCCGAATCCCGGAAGTCAGGCTGCCGCTGTGCATCGCGGAGGACAGCTCTTATCGGAAGAGCTGTCCTCCGCAATGCTGATCGCATATGTTAGTACATATGCGATCAGCATCATGGCGATGGGCGGCGATGTACATTAGTACATCCCGCCCAGGGAGAGGAGTGCAGAGACAGGCAGAAACACACACCATAACATCTGTCGTGAGGCAGGGAGAGGACAGGCAAGGTGCAGCGTGGGTTATCTGTTTACTGGTATATAAAAAGCCTGTGTAGAGAGAAGGAGAGCCCTGTGCCCCTTAATACAGCCTCTGGCGTGATGCAGAAGTTAACCAGGCAGGGTGTAATGTAATGTCCCCAGGCACTGTATCAGAAAAGGCCTGTGTGGAGCAGGAAGGAAAGTGGGGGGAGAGCCCTCCACCCCCAAACATAGCCGTTGGTAAGAGCAGGCAGCGACCAGCGTGGTACCTGCTAAGCTGATGGGTCCCCGATGGTGACGCTTCAGGCACAGCTGGGAGCAGAGGTGACTGCCGCCGCACACAGCGCGCACCACCTCCGGAGACAGAGAAGTGGAGTCTGTAGGGAGCATGGGAGGGAGTCCACAGATCTGCACGGTAACCACAGCGGAACACGGGTAGGGCCAATGCACCCTCCAGCAGCTGGATCTCAGACGTGGCTGGGATCCAAGATGGCCGCCATCACACACCGCACACAGCATGTGCTGACTCCGGCGGTGAGTAGAATGCAGGGGCGAGCCGCGAAGGAGCACCACTTTGCCCCTCAGTATCTCCGGACCCCACTGATGAAAGAGCCGGGGTCCCAGTCCATGTGCAGCCGGTGATATGAGGCAAAATAGCAGCCTGGACGGAGAGCTCTCCTAAGATGCGGCCAGTCAGTTTGGCCCGCCCCCCGGACGCCTCACATTCCAATATTTTTATGTTTTAACTATATACTGTATGTGTGTGAGTGTTTGTGTATAGAGTGGGAGAGAGAAACCAATTTATCATGAAATATTTGCAGCTTATTCCCCCGGAAAACACACATTTTCATGGTATATCCACAAATATGTAGTATCACCCACAAGCAGCCGCAGCTCCCATAGGTTGCTATGTAGGAAGCAACGCTGACACATTTGCCAAGCTTCGTAATGCAAAGCATTCTGGAGTTTGGTACCTGTAGCTAACGCCATCTGAAGATAGCATTAGCCACTGTAAGCCTATGGGATACACTTCACAAACTGAACCCTCTCTTGCAATGGCTGCAGCACATGCGTGACTACTAGTAGACTGCGCATGCGCAGGAGTCCAGTTAGTCACTACAGTACATGCTGGTTGCATAACTACATACTATATTGCAATTTTGGGCCCTAATATCGTGCCCAGTTCACAATGCAAATGCCATTATTGACAAATGGGCCAGAGAGAGAGAGAGAGAGAGACGTGGAGGGACATACAAAAAAAAAATAGTCTTTCTAGAAAGGGTAGTGTGACGAAGCTATGGGGATGTGTGGGGAGGGAAGAGCACATGGCGTCCATCTTTGTTTCCTTTGTAAACAAACAGCATTTTATGCAAATTTAAAACTTGCAATAGTACAAGTGCCTAGTGTAAATACTACTGCTGAGTTCCAGATGGTTACTCATTGAAATCACAAATACAGCTATATCACAAAGGGCCTAATTCAGACTGGATCGCTGTAGCGGCAGCAGAGCCGGATTAACAATAGGGTGGGTGGAGCTGAAGCTCCAGGCCCGCCCAGGAAAATAGGCCCACACCACAAGGTTGATTCATTGGAGACAGGAAAAAAATATTTTCCTGTCACTAGGAGCGTCGGTCCATGGCTCTGCCCATTCAAACCCCACCTTCACCAACCACCTCCACATCCCACCCCGGAGAACCTCTCAAGCCTCAGGGTCCCGGTGGCTGAACATTCATGCAAAGGTCGGCGCGGTGGAAGGCTTCACAAGTCTTCCCTACGCTGCATAGTGCTCCTCTGCCCCTTCTCTGCACCAAGTGACGTCACGCCGCGTGACGTCACATAGGCGCCACCGCGAAGCAGGGCTGTACGTGTGTGCCGTATCCTCCGATGACCCTGGGGTGGACTACCTACTGGGGGCGCTGCTGGATCCTCCTGACTGCCAGAGTGCTGCCTGTTGCTGTACTGCTGGCAGCACCTGATCTTCCTGTCAGCGCCTTTTATTGGAGAGAAGACCCATGGACAGTGTAAGCAGGAGCGTAGCCAGAAGAACAGAGAAGAGAGAAGAAGGTGGGGTGCATAATAATGGGCACAGAGAGGGGACATAATGGGCACAGGGGGGACACATAATAATTGCCACAGAGAGGCATAGTAATGGACACATATGGGGGGGCATAATGGAACAGTGGGTGAGACATAATAATGGGCACATGGGGCACTAATAATGGACCCAGGGAGGGGTATAATAATGGGCACTGGGGGAAGACATAATAATAGACACAGGGCATAAGAATGGATATGGGCGGGCATAATAATGGGCACAGAGGGGGGAGACATAATAATTGATACAGAGGGGGTCATAATAATGGACACCGGGTTGGCATAATGGGCACAGGGAGGGGCATATTAATAGGCACAGAGGGGGGAGACATAATAATGGACATGGAGAAAGCATAATAATGGACACAGAGGGAGGGACATAATAATGGGCACGGGGGGCATAATAATGGGCTTGTTGCTTGACTCGCATAAAGCAATGAAAAAGGTTAAAAAAATCTGCAAACGTTCGTGGTTTATATCGGTTTATTAATAACATTTATAGGATGCTTCTCTAATATTTATTATCTGGAACACATATAAAACCTACACAAAATTCACATAAAAATATATAAATATCAAAGCCTGTTTTAGCTAAATTAGCTAATTCATATAGGGTGTAAATGGTTTCACCCACTGTAGGAAAAACAACAGTTTACAAAAAATACACTTGTATATACTGCAGTTAAATAATATAGGCTAAGTTACTAGACCACATTTAGTTCATTAATAGGAGACTCCTAGATGGAAATCGTCTCTTAAAGATTGCAAATTTAAGTACCGGACAGCCGCATTGGCTAGTGCATTGTTGCCCCACTGAGCAAATAGGTTAATGAGCCAGAGAGTCCAGGATGAAGATATCCCCACAGATACGCATCTGTAAACGGGGGTACCAGCGGAGCGATGTTCACTTAATTTCTAAGTAATCTGACTAGATTGCTTAGAAATTAAGAACACATCGCTCCTTGTGTAGGGGTGCCGGCGACAGCGATGTGCGGGCCCGCGCGTCGCTATCGCCGACTCTAGATTGGGCATGCATGCAGGCCCAATCTAGTTAGATCGCTCATTTCACCGCTGGGTGAAATGAGCGGTCCCCCATCCCCCTCCCCTCGCTCAGCACACATCGTGCTGTGCTGAGTGGGGGGAGAGATGTGTGCTGAGCGGCCTGAGATAGATCGCTCAACACACATCTCCGGGAGAAATCTCCCATGTGTACCCCCTTTAGAGATCACTATATCTACCTAAACTTACCGAATGCTGCCAAACCTGCTTGAAATGTGGTGTTACAATAGCCGGAGGTGTGTGCAAGACTGCAATACATTGGGGATATTCTCATCCTGGACTCTCTTCTACATAATACATCCGCCGGGAGAAGGAATGAATAACAATGGATCCACTGAGAGGTAGGGCAATTTAATTAAATAAATGAAAATGTTATACAATTTTCTTTTGTTACTTTATTGTTTTTGTTAGATATTGGAAAGGGTATTTGTGTGTCTGTTGTGTGGCCAGAGCATGATGGTGAGTGAAGGGTATATGAGTGTCTGTTGTGTGGTCAGGGCATGATGGTGAATGAGGGGTATTTGTGTGTCTGTTGTGTGGTCAGGGCATGATGGTGAGTGAGGGGTATATGTGTGTCTGTTGTGTGGTCAGGGCATGATGGTGAGTGAGGGGGGTATGTGTGTCTGTTGTGTGGTCAGGGCATGATGGTGAGTGAGGGGTATTTGTGTGTCTGTTGTGTCGTCAGGGCATGATGGTGAGTGAGGGGTATATGTGTGTCTGTTGTCTGGTCAGGGCATGATGGTGAGTGAGGGGTATTTCTGTGTCTGTTGTGTCATCAGGGCATGATGGTGAGTAAGGGATATATGTGTGTCTGTTGTGTGGTCAGGGCATGATGGTGAGTGAGGGGTATATGTGTGTCTGTTGTGTGGTCAGGGCATGATGGTGAGTGAGGGCTATATGTGTGTCTGTTGTGTGGTCAGGGCATGATGGTGAGTGAGGGGTATTTGTGTGTCTGTTGTGTGGTCAGGGAATGATGGTGAGTGGTATATGTGTGTCTGTTGTGTGGTCAGGGCATGATGGGGTATTTCAGTGACTGTAGTCATGGGTCATGGAGCAAAGGTGAATGAGGGGTATTTTAGTGTTTGAGGGATGCTATCTGAGTAGTAGTAGATAATAGCTTTTGTATACAGCATTGATTGACGGGCGAGAAGTATTCAAGTGGGTGGTGGATAAGGTAGTGCGGCACAAGCAGCAGTACTTACACCTGTGTCTGCACAAAGGTGGTGCGATATGTGCCCATCACCATAGGTTACTACTATCAGCCTACCAAAATGTGTTTGTGCGGGCAGGGGCATATGTATATATATATATATATATATATATATATATATACATATACATATATACATATATATATATGAAGGGGGAGGGACATTGAGGTGGCTAAAGGTAGGCGGTAGCTATGCCCATGATGGTGTTAGCCACACCCACTTTACAGATTATTCCCCAAAGCACTGGTCACGCCCTCCTCATCATTAGTCCCACCCCCGTAATACTGGCCACACCCCTTATGGTGGCACACAATAGGCCCTTCATAAATTTCAGCTCCAGGCCCATGTAGACCTTAATCTGGCACTGAGCGGCAGCCCTCGCATCCCTTGCTTGAGTGTGCATGCGTAGTCCCCGGGAGCCCAGTGTGATGCTATCAGCAGTCGCGGGGCGGGAGGGGGCGTGCCAACACCGTTAGAACCCTGTTGGGAGGGGCGCGGTCCGCGATCTGGAGAACACAGGCGTGTTCGGACCGATGCAGGGGCGGGCCGCGGCAGGTGTGTGACATCACGCGTAGCCTCTGCGACCCAGGTCACGGTGAGTAGCGGCCTGCTAGCGCACTGGAGCTGCATTGGCAGGGAGCTTGCGGGGGGTAGGTTGAGACATGCGGGGCAGACTAGCCCTGTGCTGGGCGTCCACCAGCATGTCTGAGAAACTGATCATAGATGTGCTAAATTTAGATCAGATCTGAATTACCCCCCATCCCAAATCCAAACCACTGCACAATTTCCATTGTACATGAGACAGGGAACTAATCCAGACATAGGGGCATATGTATCAATTATCAGGTTTCAGACCCAGTAATTATAATTTCTTATTGCAGCTGTTTGCAGCAATAAGAAGTTATATGCCACCCAACTGTATCAAGTATCACATGCAGTGAGAGGGGATGGGGAAAAATCAGGTCCTTCTGATTTTAGAGAGGACCTTGTCGAAGTCGAAAAATATTGCAGTACACACATCACGTACAAACTACACACAGATGGCCTCCGTGCGCGTACATGTTCTGCCGTGTGTGCGCATATTCGCAATTTGCATATGGTCGCTCCCGAGGTCCTGCGTATTAGCGCGTGGTATGAGTATTTATGGTAGTGTTTGTAATCGCATGGAAAAGCCATAAAAACACATTACATATTTAATCCAAATAGTGCACAATGTACACATAGTCTCCCTGCACCACACCAGCAAGTTACTCTAGTTTAAATGGTATAAGAACAAAGGGATTCACCTTTACAGGATAGGAGGGGACAGAACTAAGGTTATAAGGTGGTGTTTGGTATCCAGCTGTAGGGTATATTAAGAGCAATATTCCGGTGTTGGTTTGTAGAAGATCGCACGCTCCTGCGAATAGTTATGCGCAGGAGCAGAATATAAATATTAACTGTATTTACTGTACACTTGGTATGCGGCGGAAACCCAGAGGAGACCATCTGCAAGCACACCTGGAACAGACATCGCCCACCTATTCAAACCGACCTATGACCTCTCCTGTACTGTAAATGACCATCCCTGTGTCCAATGGACAAAGAGATTACAGTTTCCATTGTGTTAGGTTTTGGACTATTGTATAAAAAGCCAGCTGCATGCCCGGTCCCACACAGACTCTGAAGGTCATCTACCTTGATTGAGGACCGGACCGGGAAGCGCAGGCGAAACCAAAACGTATGTACCATTGACTGTAGCCATTTTTCTATTGTATTGTATTGTTGTCTATTGTAACCCCCCTTTCAGCAATTATATATTGGTGTGTTGGAACCCAGCATCTTAAATACAATCTGGTGTCGTGTCTCTTTTCCCTGCTAAGGTTATAAGTGTAGTTCAGTCACACATGTAGCTGCTAAGTGCTCACGGAGTGTCTTTGGGTGTGTACGCACTGCGTGTACTTTGTACGGCCAGCGCGGCGTTTGTACGCAAAGTACGTCCACGGTACGGGGCTTAGTACGCTAACGGTGTAACGGTGTAAAAAGTACGTAGGCTAAGGTTTGATCACAGCGGCCGCAGCGGCTCCATTTTAAAGTGTATTTAATGTGTTTTTAAAGTGTTGCTTTTAGTCCTGTATGTAAATCGACGTTTACAATTGGGGGCTCCTCCGGTTTTTCACATGCTCCCAGGCTAGCAGGTCATAGCAGACTTTAGTCTATCAGCAAAGGGTAGTAAGTTATCCATGTAACCTTTTCCTGGTTGGTGGATGTTCTAAAAAAAACCTATTTGTGTGCTGTTAGATTGCGTCTGCTCTGTCTGGTCTGCAGAGGTGCTGATAGAACCCGTAGGTAAACAGGAAAAAAGCTATTTAAAAATCTGTGTAATTTTTTTGGGCGCCAAAAGCGTACACAAAGGGCACCGATACTTTGCATACTCTCTCACATATTGTTGCCACAAGTATAGATTGCTAGACCAGTTTAGATCTGTGTGAAATTGCTATATAGTTTAAAATTTGAAAGAAAAGTATTTAAGGAAGTAATTATAAAGACACAAAACGCAGGTCTGGCCCAATCATAAAGGGTTACACAGAACAAGCGTAAGTTGTTCTTGTAAGTGATTATAGTTAGTATTGCTCACATTTATAGAGGTTGTGTGATTTGTTTTAGTGCGGACGCACGTTTTGTACACGGAACTCGGACAAAGTACAAGACCGCACACGCAGCGTAAAAGGCACGCACGGTCGCGTGTTTACGCAAAGTGCGTAAGAGTGCGGACGCTAAGTACAAATTACACGATAGTTTCGTTCAATTAAAAGGTGGGATAGTAGCCATACTACAATAGCACATAACTATCCGGTTTCAAAAGCAGATTAGTATAAGACTTTTGTTTAAACTGTACTGCCTCTGGGGGAAAAGCTGCCGATCAGAAAGAGTGAAAAATTTTCTGTACAGAAAAACGCTGTGTATTTATGTGAGCTGAAAGCAGGAGTGAATGGATTCAAACCCCGGAATTCGGGATCCCGTCATTTGGTACACCAAGTGAGTGGAGGCTTGGCGGCGTGAGGCGGCTGACTCACGTTAGTATAGATTGAAGTACGCAAGTCGTGAGGAGACTTGCACAGGAGCATGGTAGGGAACTGTGAATTGTGACCCATATAGTTTTTTGATATGCTTCGGCTGAGGTATCGCAGCTTGTGATTCGATTCCAGTGGTCGTAGGGTGGATAGGTAACAAGTACCTATATGCTGTGCGATTGGACCGCATGTTTGTGGGTGCGATACATAGCGCAACTTGATACCCCTTTACGAGCTTTTGCGTAAAATCATGGTATCATTATCACTGTGTAGAGCATACGCAAGCGTGATTTGTGTACTAGTGCATAGGGAGTTTTTGCTGGTCTCTCTCAGGAAAATCTCCAACGACGGATATTCGCTGGAAGAGGTAAGTCACTCCTAAAAAAACTTCCAGTGAATAGAAGTCAATTAGGGGCCCTAGGTTGGGTACATCGCGATCCACTATCGACAGTGTACCGTAGTACTGGCCAACGTGGGCGAGAGCGGGTGAAGAGCGCTCGGAGAGCTTTCACTGTCTACTTACATTGTGTATTTTGGTGTTTGTGGGAACAGGCCGAGAAGGTAAGGCCCACAATAATGGGAGCCAGTTGCTCAAGTGAGGGACGATTAGCCAGGGTTCAGGCTGGAGAGCCGCGGCCCAAGGGGTCAGCGAGGTTTATAATGTGTGGGAAATATGGTCCACACGCTGAAGTTTATTGTGACAAATAGGTATGTATGACTGACAAAGATAGGGTATCATTCCCTAGGGTGGGCAGCTTTGAACCAGAGGTACTGCAGAATGTAGGTAGTAAAATATGTCTGATTAAATCCAGAAAACAAAGGATCAGATATAACGATTGTTTAAACCTGTGGTAACAAGAGGGGGAGGTGTAAAGGGAACAAACTCACAAAGCAAGTTCCAAACCTAGCAGGAATGAGGGCACGGACACACCATTATCGACACAGGTCGAAAGGAAAAACATGGCTACAATCAATGGTACATCTGTAAATGATAGTAGTATGCAAGAGCAATGTAATAACCCTAACCTTTGCAAGTTGTATCCTGTTTTGAACTCTCTCCAAGGTTATAGGTCACAGGAAGATGAAGGACCCAGCCAAATCGCAGCCCTCATTCAGGCAGTCACCTTGCAGGAAACTCAGGTGGGGCCTGTCCATCCAGTTAGAGCAGTAACAATATTCCCCACTGAAAGAACTTGGGAGGTCACAGCTACCGGTAAGTGTGAGACGGGTCATTGCACAGAGACAACAACACCTTACAGTAAACAGATTAGGAACGGTATGGTAGGATAACATCCTGTCTTGGAAATAGTAACTCCGTATGGGGGAAACAATAGTCAGGGAGAAATCCTCACCAGGAATAAGGCAATGTATTGCCCGTGGTCCAGATCTGAGCTGCGGTCAATCATTTCAGAATTCCCCGATCCCCGGAAGCATTTAGCCAGATGTCAGAAGTTTATCAGAGATCTGGGTAATGCTCATGAACCAGCTAACAAAGATTGGCGGATACTTTTGAAAGCGTGCCTACCCCCTAATATTGACACCCAAAAATATATCACTGATTGTAGATTAGAGTCGGATAGTCCTATGACTGACGGAAACAATCAGGAGAATGTGGAACGAATTAACAGGCAACTAGAGTTGTATTTCCCCACTACTGTTAAGTGGAGAAGAATTTTCTCCATAAAACAGAGGGAAAATGAAATGGCATCTGAATATTTCCATCGGGCTCTGCAAATAATGGATAGATACGTTGGGATATCGGAGATAGGGAACGATGCGGATTACAGGGAAGTGGCTGTCTCTGTGCTAATGGACGGGCTTAATAAGACAGTAAGGGACAGGGTACAAACATCTTTGCCTAATTGGAGAGGGGTCACAGTAGCTTGTCTTAGAGAGTGCGCAATTGAACACCACAAGAATATTGCTAGGCGCAGAGAACAACAGGAGGAGAAGCTGATGACAGTAAGTCTACAGGCTCTTGCAGCAAAGCCTCATCAGCCTAAACCCCAAAACCCTGGTGGTAAGAAAAGACCGATAATATGTTACACTTGTAGGAAGGAAGGGCATTTTGCCAGAGATTGTAGGAGTAGTAGAACACATAGTCAATATAGACCCCTAGACAGAGAAAACAAGCCACATTATTAAACACCTAGACGGGACCAAGGGACATATAGTAAGGAATCACGAGCCATATAGAAAACACAGATTCGGTTAATGGGAAGAACGGAATAAATGCAACTTTACCCTTTTGACAAAACTTGCTGGGGTTAAGATGGGGCCTCTAAACTTTTGCTTCTTTCTCTAGCAGAAATGGCCCCTGATTGATTTAACAGGAATTTTGTTAGATACGGTATACATATAGCGTGCTCCCGCCCAGGAAGTGCAAAGTATGTTAGTCACCCACAAAGACTAATGTCGCATTTCACTGTTCTAGATTCATGTCCATCACAGCTAGAGAAAATTATCTCACAATTACCGGGTTCCCTATGAACTTAGAATGGACAAGACACTGGATTGATGGCTGGGATAGTCCCAGTAGGGATATAACACACATAGAAATTTTTTTTAAGGGGAGCAGAACTAGTAGAAAAGTAATTCGCCATAGTGCCCAATCCAGTTGTCAAATTTTATAAAATCCTCTTTGCCTCTACAATCTTATCTGTTACTAACCTCTATGTGAGTTGTCTTCAAAGTTTCCTCCTCATCTTTTACTTTCACCGACAGGAGGGTACAATACATGGACCCGATTACAGTTCAAACGCCACATGCCTACTTGGTCCTTCAGAGTTCTGCCCAAATCCAGTATATCTCACCAGCACAAAGACACCAGTATTACTACAGTGTGCCTGGTCATGCACAAAGGGTGAGAGAATGAGAATACTGCTGAAGGGAGACTGTGTACAGACACCGATATGCATGATGGTGTGACAGCCTGTTGGTGAATGCCAAACCTGACATTTTCTTTCTTTTTTTTTTTACTATTATTCCCCTCTCTTCTCTCATCCAGAGACGGTTTACTTCACACAACTGATAACACACGACAGTAAATTGAAATGCAAAATTTGTGTTCCCTACAGGAAAAGGCGGTCTGGAAGTCAAAGGAGTATGGTCAGGAGTCCTCAGGACTTTGGACAGGTGGACACGGTAAGCCAGTAGCCCCCAGAGCATATCTTCCAAGTCTAGCTGAGGTGGCACACGGTCTGACTCATCTGGGCAAAGAGGGTATGTGTAAGCTGGTAAGAGCCTACTGGTGTGCGCCAGGATTCTCTTCTCATGCAGGTAAAATAGCAATGACATGTTTTACTTGCTTGAGGAAGAATATTGGAAAGACAATACCAACAGAGCCATCCCATATCCCTCCGACAGACGGACCTTTTCAGGTAATACAAATCGATTTCATACAGTTACTACCCTGTAGGAATTCGAAATATGTGTTAGTATGTATTGATGTATTTTCCAACTGGGTAGAAGCGTTCCCTGCTGCCACAAATACTGCTACATTCACTGCAAAGAAAATTGTGCAGGAATTTGTGTGTAGATATGGTATCCCTAGAATGATTGAAAGTGATAGAGGTACCCATTTTACAGGTGAAGTCTTTCAGGTCATGTGCAAACTGATGGGAATTAATAGCAAGCTGCATACTCCGTACCGGCCACAGGCGAGTGCAAAGGTAGAGAGAGTGAACAGCACTATTAAGAACAAGCTGAGCAAAGTGATGGCTGAAACTGGATTGCTGTGCCCGGAAGCTTAGCCACTAGTGTTGTACAGCATCAGAACCACTCCCAGGTCTCCACTTAACTTATCACCCTTTGAAATTCTTTTTGGTCGACAACCTCATGTAATGATAGACCCCCAGTATGATTTGAAATGCAATAATGAAGTGACTGAAATATTTGGTTGGGATGAGCCAGCAGCTAAGAAATCAACAAAGAAATCTAAAGCTGGTGATTCCTGACCTACCGAACAGTAATTGTCATGACATTGAACCTGGGGATTATGTGATGATTCGAAATTTCTTACGCTCAGGTTGCCTCATAGACAGGTGGGAAGGACCGTACCAAGTCTTGTTAACCAGCACTACAGCATTGAAGGTCGCCAAAAGAGAGACTTGGGTCCACTCG
The DNA here is from genome assembly GCF_028390025.1 of Pseudophryne corroboree. Classification (NCBI taxonomy): domain Eukaryota; kingdom Metazoa; phylum Chordata; class Amphibia; order Anura; family Myobatrachidae; genus Pseudophryne; species Pseudophryne corroboree. The sequence goes on from NC_086445.1 coordinate 601,977,668, forward strand.
TCCCACTGCAAGAAGGTCGCTGACCCAGAATGAACTGTGTGTTCAAAGAGCAAGGCAAAGAGAACCTCGCATCACTAGAGTGTTTATTCTGGGAAAGTTGAGAGGCAGGACTGTTGAAAGGCACCTGAGCACGGAGAGCAACAAGATCTAGGACGGCATTCGCACCATTTTCTTTTTTCATCCCCCCGCCCCCGTATTTTCCTTCATTTTCTCCTCCTTATTTTCCTTCTTTCCCCTAACGAAATGGATCTATCACAAGAGACTGCGTTTCGGGTTCTGCTAGAAATTCTGTTTTTGATCAGGACAATTTGTTTTGGTGAGGGTCCCAGAGAGGTCGAGCAGGGATCTGGAATGGATTCTGCCGGCGAGTACGAATTTGTAGGATCTCAGGAGCAGCACATCACTCGAGTAAAGGCTGGTATCAGTAAGCGCTCTGGTAGTCATGGAGCTCGGAGGCAATGTGAAGGGTTATTGTCTGATGAATATTGTATTTGTAGGAATTGTGAGAACATAGTTGAAGATGGGTGCATCCAGAGATGTCAGACCAACATTAATATCGACATGGACCGACATCCATTGAGTGATTTCAACTCATTAGTGGGTAAGGTCTTAAATCAGACAGAATGTTGGGTGTGCTCACAGGTACCTCAAGGTCAGAGTAAGTCAGGATTAGTACCATACCCTTTAGCAATAGATGAGGTACTCGAATTACGGGGTGGGAGACCACTGGACAAGAAATTCAATATCTCCAGGCCCCCTAGCTTGAAGCTCCACCAGTATCATGTAGACAGGTCCTTATTGTGTTTTAATATTTCCAATTACCGAAAACCAGGAAATTGGGAAGTGACGTGGAATAACCAGACAATGACCTTTTCACACAGAGCTGATAAGATACATATTGACTCTGAACTTGTACGCCAGATAGCCAACAGTGGGAGGTATTTTCGGTATAGGTATACACGTGGAAGCAAGACCATGTGGGTTGGAAAAGTATCGTCAGGGTATTGTGCCCATATCATCCAACCTAATACTTGTACTGAGCAAATAAGAGAACTAGGGATTGGTTTCTTTACATGGAAAGTTTGCAATATGGTAATGTTACATTTTGTCTCCTATGTTCTCCCAGACGATGCCTATTTCATATGTGGGAGGAAAGTGTACAAGTGGCTTGCCCCGAGCTCTGAGGGATTGTGTTATATTGGGAGAGTACTACCGGAGGTCATGACCATAACCCACGATAAAATGAAAGACGTTCACCGCAGTGCTCAGACTCCTTATACTCATACTCACTATGAACACATCAAGAGACACCTCATAGATAGGGCAGAGCACGTAGCCTCTGATTTCATCCACGAATCCACCGGGATTCAGTTCCTTCTCGCATTAGATTTCACCCGTACTGCCAGAGGAACTATAAATTATTGGTATATCCATGCGCTAGCGTACTTGATGGATTATATCACTGAGATGTATGATGACACCTTCAGGTATACGGGAAGGGAGTTACAAGCCTACAAGAAGTAACTGATCCAGCACAGGATGGTCCTTAATTATGTTACAGCCGTGACAGGTGGGTACTGTGTTACTCTGGCACCTCAATATGGTGTGAAGTGCTGTACATATATTACGAACAGCACTGATGACCCCACGGAGATCATCGATCAGAAGATGGACGAGATCTTGCAGTTGAAGTGGGAGTTCAGGAGGAAGCACAACCTTACCTTAGCGACTGTGGGTAATGAACTGACCGGCTGGGTCTCATGGTTGAACCCACGCAAATGGTTCTCAGGTTTAGGAGAGTGGGCTCAAAATGTCATTATGAGTGTGGGGAAGTTTCTCCTTTGTATCCTGGGAGTCATCATAATTATTGGTTTGATATTTAGGTGTGTTTAAATTCTAACGCGGCCCAAGCACGGCACAAATTTGATGAGTCTAAGGAGCGAGGGCGCTGTTACAGCAGCAGATTTGATTTATGATCCATCCATAGAGACAGCTTTATGATAAGGATTGCAAATTTATTTCATGGCCTGTTTCTTTCACCCGTTTTTCTTTGTCTCCCCCTCTGCCCAGAAACATCCAACCGGAAAAGACGTCAACCCTACCCAAAATGTTTATGTGAATGTATTTTTTTAATATATATATGTGTCTTATCTTCATCTCTGCAACCTCCAATTAATGGCACACATAGTCGACAGGTGATAGCCACATATACTAGCACGCACATATGTTCCCCCTCCATGTATCATCAACTAAATGTGCACCCCATTTGTTGGAATAAGAAACCGAAAAGAGCTTGGTAGTGTTTGTTTGCCCATTTACAGACCCTTAATACGGGATGAGAAGGATTTAATGTATACTTCGCAATACCTCGAAGCCTATTTAGAACATATATGGCACGATGATACATGCCCCTCAGACATTGATTCATACATACATGCTTTTTACTATCCCACTAGGTCATACATTTCCCACCTACAACTCTCCCCCGATCATTCAAGCTTCTGTATATATTGTATAGATATTTTTCTGTTTATTGATTAGTTAGTGGCAGTTATTGGTGACTGTCAAAGGGTGGACTGTCGAAGTTGAAAAATATTGCAGTACACACATCATGTCCAAACTACACACAATTGGCCTCCGTGCGCGTACATGCTCTTCCATGCGTGCGCATATTCGCAATTTGCGTATGGTCGCTCCCGCGGTCCTGCGTAATAGCGCGTGGTATGAGTATTTACGGTAGTGTTTGTAATCGCGTGGAAAAGCCATAAAAACACATTACATATTGAATCCAAATAGTGCACAATGTACACATAGTCTCCCTGCACCACACCAGCAAGTTACACTAGTTTAAATGGTATAAGAACAAAGGGATTCACCTTTACAGGATAGGAGGGGACAGAACTAAGGTTATAAGGTGGTGTTTGGTATCCAGCTGTAGGGTATATTAAGGGCAATATTCTGGTGTTGGTTTGCAGAAGATCGCACGCTCCTGCGAATAGTTATGCGCAGGAGCAGAATATAAATATTAACTGTATTTACTGTACACTTGGTATGCAGCGGGAACCCAGAGGAGACCATCTGCAAGTGCACCAGAACAGACATCGCCCACCTATTCAAACCGACCTATGACCTCTCCTGAACTGTAAATGACCATCCCTGTGTCCAATGGACAAAGAGATTACAGTTTCCATTGTGTTAGGTTTTGGACTATTGTATAAAAAGCCAGCTGCATGCCCGGTCCCACACAGACTCTGAAGGTCATCTACCTTGATTGAGGACCGGGCCGGGAAGCGCAGGCGAAACCAAAACGTATGTACCATTGACTGTAGCCATTTTTCTATTGTATTGTATTGTTGTTTATTGTAACCCCCCTTTCAGCAATTATATGTTGGTGTGTCGGAACCCAGCATCTTAAATACAATCTGGTGTCGTGTCTCTTTTCCCTGCTAAGGTTATAAGTGTATTTCAGTCACACGTGTAGCTGCTAAGTGCTCACGGAGTGAGTGGGTGTGTACGCACTGCGTGTACTTTGTATGGCCAGCGCGGCATTTGTACGCAAAGTACGTACACAGTACGGGGCTTAGTACGCTAACGGTGTAAAAAGTACATAGGCTAAGGTTTGATCACAGCGGCCGCAGCGGCTCCATTTTAAAGTGTATTTAATGTGTTTTTAAAGTGTTGCTTTTAGTCCTGTATGTAAATCGATGTTTACAACCTGAAGACCCAAGCCCTCAGCACAGTTTTTGCAAGGCACTGGGTTAATTAGAGCATGCACCTCAGGCTAAATTTAAAAAAAGAAAAAAGAGAAAAGCAAGGACACGATCATAGTAAATTTAGCAAATAAATATGGAGAGAAAATTGCCTCAGGCAGCCTCATGACATAATGTCTGCCACAACCTACCGGGGAGATTCCAAGCCTATGGCCAATCCAATAGTGTTCTTAAGTTATTTATTGCGTAGTGGAAAATGCCTACCCATATTGCTGTAACTTTCCCACTGTCACTGAATAAAAGTTTTTAAATAAACAATTAAAGTTAGAGGATGGAGTGGTGTGTTTTTTTACATATAAACTTCTGCATTTGCTGTGTACTTGAAGCTTTATTTACATTAGTTAAATTATTCGTTTATTATTCAACCAGAAGGTGAAAGATGTATTCTATAAAAAATATACATTGAACCAGTACTGAACTGATGCAAAGATTCCTTTGCAGTATGAAAATAGCCATCTAAAATTGGGTCTTCTCCACCCATCGCATTTTATTAATGTCATTAGGCAAACTCAAATCTCAGTTTTATTTGTTTTTTACAGTGATAAAACCAAAGATTTGTCATCCAGTGAAGATGTTCTCAACCAGATATCTGCAATAAAATGTACACTTGTAATACTTTTGGACTTATTTACTAAGATTGCATTTAGGGGTGTCTTTTCAACTGGTGTCCATTGCTATACTTATCTAGATATCCACGCTTGCAAAACAGTTTGCATTGACATCTGGGGCGAGCTGGGCGTAGTTGTTAAAGCAAATGAGAATTTGCAGTGCGAGAAAGAGAGAGATTTTAAATTGCAATGTAATATAGCAGAAGTGCATTGTCAGGTGGATGCAAATCATTTAATCCACACTAAAGGACTTGAGTTTTTCTCCAGCACTGAGTTGGTGGGTGTTGATTGAGGGATCTACTTACTACACCCCTGCATCAGACCAGGGCCAATATTTACTAATATTCGTGTTTTGGCCGTTTTGAAGGGTGTTTGAACTAGAGATGAGCGCCGGAAATTTTTCGGGTTTTGTGTTTTGGTTTTGGGTTCGGTTCCGCGGCCGTGTTTTGGGTTCGACCGCGTTTTGGCAAAACCTCACCGAATTTTTTTTGTCGGATTCGGGTGTGTTTTGGATTCGGGTGTTTTTTTCCAAAAAACCTAAAAAACAGCTTAAATCATAGAATTTGGCGGTCATTTTGATCCCAAAGTATTATTAACCTCAAAAACCATAATTTACACTCATTTTCAGTCTATTCTGAATACCTCACACCTCACAATATTATTTTTAGTCCTAAAATTTGCACCGAGGTCGCTGTGTGAGTAAGATAAGCGACCCTAGTGGCCGACACAAACACCGGGCCCATCTAGGAGTGGCACTGCAGTGTCACGCAGGATGGCCCTTCCAAAAAACCCTCCCCAAACAGCACATGACGCAAAGAAAAAAAGAGGCGCAATGAGGTAGCTGTGTGAGTAAGATTAGCGACCCTAGTGGCCGACACAAACACCGGGCCCATCTAGGAGTGGCACTGCAGTGTCACGCAGGATGTCCCTTCCAAAAAACCCTCCCCAAACAGCACATGACGCAAAGAAAAAAAGAGGCGCAATGAGGTAGCTGTGTGAGTAAGATAAGCGACCCTAGTGGCCGACACAAACACCGGGCCCATCTAGGAGTGGCACTGCAGTGTCACGCAGGATGTCCCTTCCAAAAAACCCTCCCCAAACAGCACATGACGCAAAGAAAAAAAGAGGCGCAATGAGGTAGCTGTGTGAGTAAGATAAGCGACCCTAGTGGCCGACACAAACACCGGGCCCATCTAGGAGTGGCACTGCAGTGTCACGCAGGATGTCCCTTCCAAAAAACCCTCCCCAAACAGCACATGACGCAAAGAAAAAAAGAGGCGCAATGAGGTAGCTGACTGTGTGAGTAAGATAAGCGACCCTAGTGGCCGACACAAACACCGGGCCCATCTAGGAGTGGCACTGCAGTGTCACGCAGGATGTCCCTTCCAAAAAACCCTCCCCAAACAGCACATGACGCAAAGAAAAAAAGAGGCGCAATGAGGTAGCTGACTGTGTGAGTAAGATAAGCGACCCTAGTGGCCGACACAAACACCGGGCCCATCTAGGAGTGGCACTGCAGTGTCACGCAGGATGTCCCTTCCAAAAAACCCTCCCCAAACAGCACATGACGCAAAGAAAAAAAGAGGCGCAATGAGGTAGCTGACTGTGTGAGTAAGATAAGCGACCCTAGTGGCCGACACAAACACCGGGCCCATCTAGGAGTGGCACTGCAGTGTCACGCAGGATGTCCCTTCCAAAAAACCCTCCCCAAACAGCACATGACGCAAAGAAAAAGAAAAGAAAAAAGAGGTGCAAGATGGAATTGTCCTTGGGCCCTCCCACCCACCCTTATGTTGTATAAACAGGACATGCACACTTTAACCAACCCATCATTTCAGTGACAGGGTCTGCCACACGACTGTGACTGATATGACGGGTTGGTTTGGACCCCCCCCAAAAAAGAAGCAATTAATCTCTCCTTGCACAAACTGGCTCTACAGAGGCAAGATGTCCACCTCATCATCATCCTCCGATATATCACCGTGTACATCCCCCTCCTCACAGATTATCAATTCGTCCCCACTGGAATCCACCATCTCAGCTCCCTGTGTACTTTGTGGAGGCAATTGCTGCTGGTCAATGTCTCCACGGAGGAATTGATTATAATTCATTTTAATGAACATCATCTTCTCCACATTTTCTGGATGTAACCTCGTACGCCGATTGCTGACAAGGTGAGCGGCGGCACTAAACACTCTGTGGGAGGGCAACTTAGGTAGAATAAAGCCAGTTTGTGCAAGGGCCTCCAAATTGCCTCTTTTTCCTGCCAGTATAAGTACGGACTGTGTGACGTGCCTACTTGGATGCGGTCACTCATATAATCCTCCACCATTCTTTCAATGGTGAGAGAATCATATGCAGTGACAGTAGACGACATGTCCGTAATCGTTGTCAGGTCCTTCAGTCCGGACCAGATGTCAGCATCAGCAGTCGCTCCAGACTGCCCTGCATCACCGCCAGCGGGTGGGCTCGGAATTCTGAGCCTTTTCCTCGCACCCCCAGTTGCGGGAGAATGTGAAGGAGGAGATGTTGTTGACAGGTCGCGTTCCGCTTGACTTGACAATTTACTCACCAGCAGGTGTTTGAACCCCAGCAGACTTGTGTCTGCCGGAAAGAGAGATCCAAGGTAGGCTTTAAATCTAGGATCGAGCACGGTGGCCAAAATGTAGTGCTCTGATTTCAACAGATTGACCACCCGTGAATCCTTGTTAAGCGAATTAAGGGCTCCATCCACAAGTCCCACATGCCTAGCGGAATCGCTCCGTGTTAGCTCCTCCTTCAATGTCTCCAGCTTCTTCTGCAAAAGCCTGATGAGGGGAATGACCTGACTCAGGCTGGCAGTGTCTGAACTGACTTCACGTGTGGCAAGTTCAAAGGGCATCAGAACCTTGCACAACGTTGAAATCATTCTCCACTGCGCTTGAGACAGGTGCATTCCACCTCCTATATCGTGCTCAATTGTATAGGCTTGAATGGCCTTTTGCTGCTCCTCCAACCTCTGAAGCATATACAGGGTTGAATTCCACCTCGTTACCACTTCTTGCTTCAGATGATGGCAGGGCAGGTTCAGTAGTTTTTGGTGGTGCTCCAGTTTTCTGTACGTGGTGCCTGTACGCCGAAAGTGTCCCGCAATTCTTCTGGCCACCGACAGCATCTCTTGCACGCCCCTGTCGTTTTTTAAAAAATTCAGCACCACCAAATTCAAGGTATGTGCAAAACATGGGACGTGCTGGAATTGGCCCAGATTTAATGCACACACAATATTGCTGGCGTTGTCCGATGCCACAAATCCACAGGAGAGTCCAATTGGGGTAAGCCATTCCGCGATGATCTTCCTCAGTTGCCGTAAGAGGTTTTCAGCTGTGTGCGTATTCTGGAAACCGGTGATACAAAGCGTAGCCTGCCTAGGAAAGAGTTGGCGTTTGCGAGATGCTGCTACTGGTGCCGCCGCTGCTGTTCTTGCGGCGGGAGTCCATACATCTACCCAGTGGGCTGTCACAGTCATATAGTCCTGACCCTGCCCTGCTCCACTTGTCCACATGTCCGTGGTTAAGTGGACATTGGGTACAGCTGCATTTTTTAGGACACTGGTGACTCTTTTTCTGAGGTCTGTGTACATTTTCGGTATCGCCTGCCTAGAGAAATGGAACCTAGATGGTATTTGGTACCGGGGACACAGTACCTCCAACAAGTCTCTAGTTGGCTCTGCAGTAATGATGGATACCGGAACCACGTTTCTCACCACCCAGGATGTCAAGGCCTCAGTTATCCGCTTTGCAGTAGGATGACTGCTGTGATATTTCATCTTCCTCGCAAAGGACTGTTGGACAGTCAATTGCTTGGTGGAAGTAGTAAAAGTGGTCTTACGACTTCCCCTCTGGGATGACCATCGACTCCCAGCAGCAACAACAGCAGCGCCAGCAGCAGTAGGCGTTACACGCAAGGATGCATCGGAGGAATCCCAGGCAGGAGAGGACTCGTCAGAATTGCCAGTGACATGGCCTGCAGGACTATTGGCATTCCTGGGGAAGGAGGAAATTGACACTGAGGGAGTTGGTGGGGTGGTTTGCGTGAGCTTGGTTACAAGAGGAAGGGATTTACTGGTCAGTGGACTGCTTCCGCTGTCGGCCCAAGTTTTTGAACTTGTCACTGACTTATTATGAATGCGCTGCAGGTGACGTATAAGGGAGGATGTTCCGAGGTGGTTAACGTCCTTACCCCTACTTATTACAGCTTGACAAAGGGAACACACGGCTTGACACCTGTTGTCCGCATTTCTGGTGAAATACTTCCACACCGAAGAGCTGATTTTTTTTGTATTTTCACCAGGCATGTCAACGGCCATATTCCTACCACGGACAACAGGTGTCTCCCCGGGTGCCTGACTTAAACAAACCACCTCACCATCAGAATCCTCCTGGTCAATTTCCTCCCCAGCGCCAGCAACACCCATATCCTCCTCATCCTGGTGTACTTCAACACTGACATCTTCAATCTGACTATCAGGAACTGGACTGCGGGTGCTCCTTCCATCACTTGCAGGGGGCGTGCAAATGGTGGAAGGCGCATGCTCTTCACGTCCAGTGTTGGGAAGGTCAGGCATCGCAACCGACACAATTGGAGTCGGACTCTCCTTGTGGATTTGGGATTTCGAAGAACGCACAGTTCTTTGCGGTGCTACTGCTTTTGCCAGCTTTAGTCTTTTCATTTTTCTAGCGAGAGGCTGAGTGCTTCCATCCTCATGTGAAGCTGAACCACTAGCCATGAACATAGGCCAGGGCCTCAGCCGTTCCTTGCCACTCCGTGTGGTAAATGGCATATTGGCAAGTTTACGCTTCTCCTCCGACAATTTTATTTTAGGTTTTGGAGTCCTTTTTTTACTGATATTTGGTGTTTTGGATTTGACATGCTCTGTACTATGACATTGGGCATCGGCCTTGGCAGACGACGTTGCTGGCATTTCATCGTCTCGGCCATGACTAGTGGCAGCAGCTTCAGCACGAGGTGGAAGTGGATCTTGATCTTTCCCTAATTTTGGAACCTCAACATTTTTGTTCTCCATATTTTAATAGGCACAACTAAAAGGCACCTCAGGTAAACAATGGAGATGGATGGATTGGATACTAGTATACAATTATGGACGGACTGCCGAGTGCCGACACAGAGGTAGCCACAGCCGAGAACTACCGCACTGTACTGTGTCTGCTGCTAATATAGACTGGTTGATAAAGAGATAGTATACTCGTAACTAGTATGTATGTATAAAGAAAGAAAAAAAAACCACGGTTAGGTGGTATATACAATTATGGACGGGCTGCCGAGTGCCGACACAGAGGTAGCCACAGCCGTGAACTACCGCACTGTACTGTGTCTGCTGCTAATATAGACTGGTTGATAAAGAGATAGTATACTCGTAACTAGTATGTATGTATAAAGAAAGAAAAAAAAACCACGGTTAGGTGGTATATACAATTATGGACGGGCTGCCGAGTGCCGACACAGAGGTAGCCACAGCCGTGAACTACCGCACTGTACTGTGTCTGCTGCTAATATATAGACTGGTTGATAAAGAGATAGTATACTCGTAACTAGTATGTATGTATAAAGAAAGAAAAAAAAACCACGGTTAGGTGGTATATACAATTATGGACGGGCTGCCGAGTGCCGACACAGAGGTAGCCACAGCCGTGAACTACCGCACTGTACTGTGTCTGCTGCTAATATATAGACTGGTTGATAAAGAGATAGTATACTCGTAACTAGTATGTATGTATAAAGAAAGAAAAAAAAAACACGGTTAGGTGGTATATACAATTATGGACGGGCTGCCGAGTGCCGACACAGAGGTAGCCACAGCCGTGAACTACCGCACTGTACTGTGTCTGCTGCTAATATAGACTGGTTGATAAAGAGATAGTATACTCGTAACTAGTATGACTATAAAGAAAGAAAAAAAAACCACGGTTAGGTGGTATATACAATTATGGACGGGCTGCCGAGTGCCGACACAGAGGTAGCCACAGCCGTGAACTACCGCACTGTACTGTGTCTGCTGCTAATATAGACTGGTTGATAAAGAGATAGTATACTACTAATATTATATATACTGGTGGTCAGGTCACTGGTCACTAGTCACACTGGCAGTGGCACTCCTGCAGCAAAAGTGTGCACTGTTTAATTTTAATATAATATTATGTACTCCTGGCTCCTGCTATAACCTATAACTGGCACTGCAGTGCTCCCCAGTCTCCCCCACAATTATAAGCTGTGTGAGCTGAGCACAGTCAGATATATATATATACATTGATGCAGCACACTGGGCTGAGCAGTGCACACAGATATGGTATGTGACTGAGTCACTGTGTGTATCGTTTTTTTCAGGCAGAGAACGGATATATTAAATAAAACAAACAACTGCACTGTCTGGTGGTCACTGTGGTCGTCAGTCACTAAACTCTGCACTCTCTTCTACAGTATCACAGCCTCAGGTCAATCTCTCTCTCTCTCTCTCAACCCTAATCTAAATGGAGAGGACGCCAGCCACGTCCTCTCCCTATCAATCTCAATGCACGTGTGAAAATGGCGGCGACGCGCGGCTCCTTATATAGAATCCGAGTCTCGCGAGAATCCGACAGCGTCATGATGACGTTCGGGCGCGCTCGGGTTAACCGAGCAAGGCGGGAGGATCCGAGTCTGCTCGGACCCGTGAAAAAAACATGAAGTTCGTGCGGGTTCGGATTCAGAGAAACCGAACCCGCTCATCTCTAGTTTGAACTCGAATGGTATCGGGTGCATTTTACTGCAACTTTTTGAATCCTGATACGATCATTCACTAAGCTGCCGAGTTTTGCACAATCGTTTTTTCCGATGTCGATGTGATTCGTAATATCAGGCAGTGTTTTACAGGAGTGATGAGTAAAACACTGCCTGAAAAAACACAAGGAATCCCGGCCGGATCTGTGAGATCCGTGCAGGGCTTCATTGTGTACCTTAAAAAGTTGATTAAAGTCTTAAAAAAATCTGGAAAAAATTGCGTGGGGTCCCCCCTCCTAAGCATAACCAGCCTCGGGCTCTTTGAGCCGGTCCTGGTTGAAAAAATATGGAGAAAAAAATGACAGGGGTTCCCCCATATTTAATCAACCAGCACCGGGCTCTGCGCCTGGTCCTGGTTCCAAAAATACGGGGGACAAAAAGCGTAGGGGTCCCCCGTATTTTTAAAACCAGCACCGGGCTCCACTAGCCAGGTACATAATGCCACAGCCGGGGGACACTTTTATACTGGTCCCTGCGGCCCTGGAATACATACCCAACTAGTTACCCCTGGCCGGGGTACCCTGAAGGAGTGGGGACCCCTTCAATCAAGGGGGCCCCCCTCCAGCCACCCAAGGGCCAGGGGTGAAGCCCGAGGCTGTCCCCCCCATCCAAGGGCGGCTGATGGGGAGCTGATAGCCTTGTGAAAAATTGTGAATATTGTTTTTAGTAGCAGTACTACAAGTCCCAGCAAGCCTCCCACGCAAGCTGGTACTTGGAGAACCACAAGTACCAGCATGCGGTGGAAAACCGGGCCCGCTGGTACCTGTAGTACTACTACTAAAAAAATACCCCAATAAAAACAGGACACACACACCGTGACAGTACAACTTTATTACATACATGCACACCAACATACACACATACTTACCTATGTTCACACGAGGCTCGGTCCTCTTCTCCATGTAGAATCCTTGGGGTACCTGTGAAAAAAATTATACTCACATAATCCAGTGAAGAATCCGGCCTTTGAATAATCCACGTACTTGGCAAAAAAAAAAAAAACGCAAACCCGACCACGCACTGAAAGGGGTCCCATGTTTACACATGGGACCCCTTTCCCCGACTGCCAGGACCCCCCCTGACTCCTGTCAAAGAGGGTCCCTTCAGCTAATCAGGGAGCGCCACGTCGTGGCACCCTCCTGATTGGCTGTGTGCTCCTGTAGTGTGTGTGAGGCAGCACATGGCAGTGATACAATGTAGCGCCTATGCGCTCCATTACAGCCAATGGTGGGAACTTTGCGGTCAGCGGTTGACCGAAAGTAACCTCACCGCTGACCGCAAAGTTCCCACCATTGGCTACAATGGAGCGCATAGGCGCTACATTGTATCACTGCCGTGTGCTGCCTGACAGACACTACAGGAGCACACAGCCAATCAGGAGGGTGCCACGACGTGGCGCTCCCTGATTGGCTGAAGGGACCCTCTTTGACAGGAGTCAGGGGGGGTCCTGGCAGTCGGGGAAAGGGGTCCCATGTGTAAACATGGGACCCCTTTCAGTGCGTGGTCGGGTTTGCGTGTTTTTTTTTTTGCCAAGTACGTGGATTATTCAAAGGCAGGATTCTTCACTGGATTATGTGAGTATAATTTTTTTCACAGGTACCCCAAGGATTCTACATGGAGAAGAGGACCGAGCCTCGTGTGAACATAGGTAAGTATGTGTGTATGTTGGTGTGCATGTATGTAATAAAGTTGTACTGTCACGGTGTGTGTGTCCTGTTTTTATTGGGGTCTTTTTTTAGTAGTAGTACTACAGGTACCAGCGGGCCTGGTTTTCCACCGCATGCTGGTACTTGTGGTTCTCCAAGTACCAGCTTGCGTGGGAGGCTTGCTGGGACTTGTAGTACTGCTACTAAAAACAATATTCACAATTTTTCACAAGGCTATCAGCCCCCCATCCGCCGCCCTTGGATGGGGGGGGACAGCCTCGGGCTTCACCCCTGGCCCTTGGGTGGCTAGAGGGGGAGCCCCCTTGATTCAAGGGGTCCCCACTCCTCCAGGGTACCCCGGCAAGGGGTGACTAGTTGGGTATGTAATGCCAGGGCCGCAGGGACCAGTATAAAAGTGTCCCCCGGCTGTGGCATTATGTACCTGGCTAGTGGAGCCCGGTGCTGGTTTTAAAAATACGGGGAACCCCTACGCTTTTTGTCCCCCATATTTTTGGAACCAGGACCAGGCGCAGAGCCCGGTGCTGGTTGATTAAATATGGGGGAACCCCTGTCATTTTTTACCCCATATTTTTTCAACCAGGACCGCCTCAAAGAGCCCGAGGCTGGTTATGCTTAGGAGGGGGGACCCCACGCAATTTTTTTTTCTGATTTTACACTAAACAGACCCTTTCCCATAGATAACCATGCACAGATCTCACTGATCCGTGCATGGTTATCCAAACTCGACTGGAAAAAGCAGGTCTATTTTTTTGCTGCTTTTTTTAACGAATCGAAAAAAAACAGACCCGCACTTGAGCACTCAGAAACTAACACCCAAATACGAATGAATAGTGAATGCCCGTATTCTATGAAATAACAGCCGCGTTTGACCGATGGTCTGTTCATTCGTATTTCGGAAGGTTGTCATTCAAACCATTACGAATGGACCAGACACTGCCGAGATTGGTGCTTAGTGAATTCCCGGATTGGGACTTAGAAAAAAAAACACAAATCGGCCAAACTCGGATTTTTAGTAAATACTGGTCCAGGTCTGTTTCTAGACAATTTAGCTCCCAGGGCGATATTTAAAAATCCCCCTCCCCCTCATTGACATTCAAAATTGCCCCCACTATAGATATAAAAAAAATATATATGCAAATTTGAAAATGTGGGGCGTGGCCTTGTTAAAATGGGCGTGGCCTCACATGAAAAGACTACCTTGCACCCCAGTTATTGACCCTGCACCGACAGACATAAGCCACCACAGGGAAAAAAATAGGATTTTAATACCTACCGGTAAATCCTTTTTTCTTAGTCCGTAGAGGATGCTGGGGATGATTCAAGAACCATGGGGTATAGACGGGATCCGCAGGAGACATGGGCACTTTAAGACTTTAAAAGGGGTGTGAACTGGCTCCTCCCTCTATGCCCCTCCTCCAGACTCCAGTTATAGGAACTGTGCCCAGGGAGACGGACATTTCGAGGAAAAGGATTTATTTAATTTATTTTTAATACTAAGGTTAGATACATACCAGCTCACACCACTAACACGCCGTACAACATGGCATTCAACAACAACGCATGCAACGGCATGACCAACATCAGCCACAGACTGACTGTACTTAACATGAGTGTAACTATAACCAACTGCAGATACAGCCCGCACTGGGACGGGCGCCCAGCACCCTCTACGGACTAAGAGAAAAGGATTTACCGGTAGGTATTAAAATCCTATTTTCTGATACGTCCTAGAGGATGCTGGGGATGCTTCAAGAACCATGGGGTTTATACCAAAGCTCTAGAACAGGCGAGAGAGTGCGGATGACTCTGCAGCACCGATTGACCAAACAAGAGGTCCTCCTCAGCCAGGGTATCAAACTTGAAAAACTTCGCAAAGGTGTTTGAACCTGACCAAGTAGCAGCTCGGCAAAGCTGTAATGCCGAGACCCCTCGGGCAGCCGCCCAGGAAGAGCCCGCCTTTCTGGTAGAATGGGCTTTCACCGATTTTGGTAACGGCAATCCTGCCGTAGAATGAGCCTGCTGAATCGTATTACAGATCCAGCGTGCAATAGTCTGCTTGGAAGCAGGAGCCCCAATCTTGTTGGGAGCCCACAGGACAAACAGAGCCTCTGTTTTCCTAATCTGTGCCGTTCTGGCGACATAGATTAGATTTTCAAAGCTCTGACCACATCGAGAGACTTCGATTCCGCCAAGGCGTCAGTAGCCACTGGCACCACAATAGGCTTGTTTACGTGAAATGATGAAACCACTTTTGGCAGAAATTGCTGACGAGTTCTCAACTCCGCCCTATCAGCATGGAAGATTAAATAGGGGCTTTTGTGAGACAAAGCCGCCAATGCAGACACCCGCCTTGCGGATGCCAAGGCCAACAACATGACTACTTTCCAAGTAAGGAATTTTAATTCAACCTTACGTAAAGGTTCAAACCAATGAGATTGCAGAAACTGCAATACCACATTAAGATCCCACGGTGCCACAGGAGGCACAAAAGGAGGTTGGATGTGCAGCATGCCTTTCACGAAGGTCTGAACTTCTGGAAGGGAGGCCAATTCTTTCTGAAAGAAGATTGATAAGGCCGAAATTTGTACTTTAGTAGAGCCTAACTTTAGGCCAGCATCCATACCTGCTTGCAAAAAATGGAGCAAACGCCCCAGCTGAAATTGTTCCGTAGGAGCCTTCTTGGATTCACACCAAGACACATATTTCCTCCAAATACGGTGGTAATGCTTTGCCGTTACTTCTTTTCTAGCCTGAAGAAGTGTGGGAATGACTTCACTGGGAATACCCTTTCGGGCTAGGATTTGGCGTTCAACCGTCATGCCGTCAAACGCAGCCGCAGTAAGTCTTGATACACGCACGGTCCTTGTTGTAACAGGTCCTCCCGTAGCGGAAGAGGCCAGGGATCTTCTATGAGCAACTCCTGAAGATCTGGATACCAGGCCCTCCTTGGCCAGTCTGGAACAATGAGTATCGCCTGAACCCTTGTTCTTCTTATAATCTTTATCACCTTTGGAATGAGAGGAAGTGGAGGGAACACATAGACCGATGGAAACACCCACAGTGTCACTAGGGCGTCCACCGCTATTGCTTGAGGGTCCCTCGGCCTGGAACAATATCTCTGAAGTTTCTTGCTGAGGCGGGACGCCAACATGTCTATTTGAGGAATTCCCCAAAGACTTGTTATCTCTGCAAAAACTTCTTGATGAAGTCCCCACTCTCCCGGATGGAGATCGTGTCTGCTGAGGAAGTCTGCTTCCCAGTTGTCCACTCCTGGAATGAAGACTGCTGACAGAGCGCTTGCATGTCTCTCCTCCCAGCAAAGAACTTTTGTGGCCTCGGCCATCGCCGCTCTGCTCCTTGTTCCGCCCTGGCGGTTTATGTACGCCACTGCTGTTATGTTGTCTGACTGAATCAAGACGGGCAGACCGCGAAGAAGATGTTCCGCTTGCAGAATGCAGTTGTAAATGGCCCTTAATTCCAGAATGTTTATGTGCATACAAGCTTCCTGGCTTGACCATTTTCCCTGAACATTTCTCCCCTGTGTGACTGCTCCCCAGCCTCGGAGACTTGCATCTGTGGTCACCAGGATCCAATCCTGAATCCCGAACCTGCGTCCCTCCAGAAGGTGAGAACTGTGCAGCCACCACAGGAGGGAGATCCTGGTCCTGGAAGATAGGATTATTTTCCGGTGCATGTCCAGGTGAGACCCGGACCACTTGTCCAACAGGTCCCACTAAAACACCCTGGCATGGAACCTGCCATATTGAATGGCCTCGTAAGCCGCCACCATCTTCCCCAGCAACCGAGTGCATTGAAGAATCGACACTCTTACCGGTTTCAGAATCTGTTTTACCATGTTCTTTATTTCCAGAGCCTTTTCCACTGGAAGAAAAACTCTCTGTAATTCTGTATCCAGAATCATGCCCAGGAACGACAGCCGTGTCGTCGGAACCAACTGTGATTTTGGCAAGTTTAGGAGCCAACCATGTTGTTGCAGAATCGTCAGCGATAGCGCAACATTTTTCATCAATTGCTCCTTGGATCTCGCCTTTATGAGGAGATCGTCCAAGTACGGGATAATTGTGATTCCCTGCTTGCGCAGGAGAACCATAATTTCCGCCATAACCTTAGTGAAAATCCTTGGAGCCGTGGACAGACCAAACGGCAACGTCTGAAATTGGTAGTGACAATCCTGAACAGCAAACCTCAGGTATGCCTGATGTGGAGGATATATGGGGACGTGTAAGTAGGCATCCTTTATGTCGACCGACACCATAAAATCCCCTTCCTCCAGACTGGAGATCACTGCTCGGAGAGATTCCATCTTGAATTTGAATTTTTTTAAAAAGAAATTGAGGGATTTTAGGTTCAGAATCGGTCTGACTGAGCCGTCCGGCTTCGGGACCACGAACAAACTCGAATAAAAACCCTCCCCCTGTTGTGACGGGGGTATCGTGACAATGACTTGATTTTGACACAGCTTTAGTATTGCTGCGCATACTACCTCTCTTTCTAGAAGAGAAGCTGGCAAGGCCGATTTGAAAAATCGGTGAGGGGGCACATCTTGAAACTCTAATTTGTACCCTTGGGTTACTATTTCTAATATCCAAGGATCCAGGCCCGAGTGCACCCACACCTGACTGAAGAGTTTGAGACGTGCCCCCACCGGTGCGGACTCCTGCAGAGGAGCCCCAGCGTCATGCGGTGGATTTGGTAAAAGCCGAAGAGCACTTCTGCTCTTGGGAACTTCCCACAGCCTGTGACCTTTTTCCCTTTCCTCTTCCTCTCGCAGCAAGGAAGGAGGACCCTCGTCCTTTTTTGTATTTATTGGGCCGATAGGACTGCATCTGATAGTGGGGCGTTTTCTTCTGTTGTGCAGCAACATAAGGTAAAAATTACGACTTACCCGCGGTAGCCGTAGATACCAGGTCAGTGAGGCCGTCACCAAACAAGACACTACCGTTAAACGCAGGGCCGGCTCCAGGCCTACTAGCACCCTGAGCGAGAAAATGTAAAAGTGCCCCCCCCCCCCCCCCCCCCATGCGCGCGCCGAAGGCGCGCGCGCTCCTGGAAAAGTGGGCGTGGCCTCTTGAAAAGTGGGCGTGGTCTCGTCCCCCAGCAGTGCCAGCTACACATGACATGCCCTCCAGCAGTGCCAGCTACACGTGCTAGTGTTCACTTTTTAGGGCAGGTTGCTGATCACAGGGAGGGCACATTTTTAAGTTAGGTGGGCAAAATGATGTACATACTGTAATGCTTGTTGTTCCCATTTCCACACGCTAAAGTATGGACAGTGCGCGCCGAAGGCGCGCAGCAAAAATTTAGGGGAGTTACTTCGTGGGGAAGGTGCGTAGCCACATTATAGTGGCAATTCACATTACACCACACAGTAGTGCAGCTAATACACATTGCACCAGGTAGAACCTCCTATAAGAGCACGTTAGACACATTGCGCCAGGTAGAGCACTGAGACACACTGCCCAGCCACAGACGCCTAGCGGGAACACTACATGATATGCCCCCCAGCAGTGCCAGCTACACATGACATGCCCCCCAGCAGTGCCAGCTACACGTGACATGCCCCCCAGCAGTGCCAGCTACATAAATGGCCACACAGTTCCAGATGGATAAATGCCCCCACAGCGCAGATATGCCCCCACAGTGCCACATACATTAATGCCCTCACAGTGCAAGATATGCCCCCACAGTGCAAGAAATGTCCCCACAGTGCAAGAAATGCCCCCACAGTGCAAGAAATGCCCCCACGGTGCCAGATACATAAATGCCCCCACGGTGCCAGATACATAAATGCCCCCACGGTGCCAGATACATAAATGCCCCCACGGTGCCAGATACATAAATGCCCCCACGGTGCCTGATACATAAATGCCCCCACGGTGCCTGATACATAAATGCCCCCACGGTGCCTGATACATAAATGCCCCCACGGTGCCAGATACATAAATGTCCCCACGGTGCCTGATACATAAATGCCCCCACGGTGCCTGATACATAAATGCCCCCACGGTGCCAGATACATAAATGCCCCCACGGTGCCAGATACATAAATGTCCCCACGGTGCCTGATACATAAATGCCCCCACGGTGCATGATACATAAATGCCCCCACGGTGCATGATACATAAATGCCCCCACGGTGCCTGATACATAAATGCCCCCACGGTGCCTGATACATAAATGCCCCCACGGTGCCTGATACATAAATGCCCCCACAGAGCCAGATAAATGCCCCCACAGTGCCAGATATGCCCCCACAGTGCCAGATATGCCCCCACAGTGCCAGATAAATGCCCCCACAGAGCCAGATAAATGCCCCCACAGAGCCAGATAAATGTCCCCACAGTGCCAGATAAATGCCCCCACAGTGCCAGATAAATGCCCCCACAGTGCCAGATAAATGCCCCCACAGTGCCAGATATGCCCCCACAGTGCCAGATATGCCCCCACAGTGCCAGATATGCCCCCACGGTGCCAGAAATGCCCCCACAGTGCCAGATAAATGCCCCCACAGAGCCAGATAAATGCCCCCACAGAGCCAGATAAATGCCCCCACAGAGCCAGATATGCCCCCACAGTGCCAGATATGCCCCCACAGTGCCAGATATGCCCCCACAGTGCCAGATATGCCCCCACAGTGCCAGATATGCCCCCACAGTGCCAGATATGCCCCCACAGTGCCTGATATGTCCCCACAGTGCCTGATATGCCCCCACAGTGCCAGAAATGCCCCCACAGTGCCAGAAATGCCCCCACAGTGCCAGATAAATGCCCCCACAGAGCCAGATAAATGCCCCTACAGTGCCAGAAATGCCCCCACAGTGCCAGAAATGCCCCCACAGTGCCAGATAAATGCCCCCACAGAGCCAGATAAATGCCCCCACAGAGCCAGATAAATGCCCCCACAGTGCCAGAAATGCCCCCACAGTGCCAGAAATGCCCCCACAGTGCCAGATATGTCCCCACAGTGCCTGATATGCCCCCACAGGGCCAGATATGTCCCCACAGTGCCTGATATGCCCCCACAGTGCCAAATATGCCCCCACAGAGCCAGATATGCAATGCCCCCACAGTGCCAGAAATGCCCCCACAGTGCCAGAAATGCCCCCCACAGAGCCAGAAATGCCCCTACAGTGCCAGAAATGCCCCCACATAACCAAAAATGCCCCGTGTGCCAGAAATGCCCCCACAGTGCGGATCTCCCCCCCCCCCCAAAAAAAAAAAATACCTGCGGCGCTGGGGAGGAGTACTGCTGTCCGCCTGTGTGGGAGCGCTGGCGGGCGGGCGGGAGGCCGGGCGAGTGAGCCTGAGCCTGAGCCTGGGTCCGGGCTGGCGGGCGGCCACTTGTGCAGGCGGGCTATGCGCGGCGCTGGCGTCTGACGTTAGATACCGGCGCCGCGCAGCGCGCATACACAGCGCGACCGCCAAATGCTGCAGCAGCACACACACAGGGCCGGCTCCAGCATCGAATATGGCGGCGCCAGCGCGTGGCGCCCATTAAGGGTGGCGCCCTGCGCGGCCGCTCTATTCGAACATGCCTAGAGCCGGCCCTGGTTAAACGGTAAAGACTCCATCGCCTTCTTAGAGTCAGCATCAGCATTCCATTGATGAATCCACAATGCTCTCCTAGCTGAGACTGCCAAGGCATTGGCCCTTGATCCCAAAAGGCCAATATCCCTTGCAGCATCTTTTAAATATGCTGCAGCGTCCCTGATATGACCCAGAGTCAAAAGCACGCTATCCCTGTCCAGGGTATCTATCTCAGATGACAAGTTATCTGCCCACTTTTCGATAGCACTACTCAGCCATGCCGAAGCAACGGCAGGTCTGAGTAGCGAACCCGTAGTGACATAAATGGATTTTAGTGTATTTTCCTGCTTACGATCCGCAGGATCCTTTAGGGCTGCCGTGTCAGGAGACGGAAGCACCACCTTTTTGGATAGACGCGACAGAGCTTTGTCTACCGTGGGGGTTGACTCCCACTTTTCCCTGCCCCCAGAAGGAAATGGATATGCCACTGGAATTCTTTTGGGAACCTGTACCTTCTTGTCAGGATTTACCCAAGCCTTTTCAAAAAGAGCGTTCAGTTCATGAGAGGGAGGAAACGTTACCTCAGGTTTCTTTCCTTAATACATACAGACCCTAGTATCAGGAACAGCAGGGTCCTCTGTTATATGCAACACTTCTTTTATCACCACAATCATGTATGAATGCTCTTAGCCAGTTTAGGATTCAATCTGGCATCACTATAGTCGACACTGGAATCAGAGTCCGTGTCGGTATCCATATCTGCTATCTGGGTAAATGCACGTTTCTGTGACCCCGAAGGGGTCTGAGCTTGTGACAATGCATCCTCCATGGATTTCCTCCATGTCTGGTTCTTAGACTCAGATTTATCTAATCTCTTAGTCAACCGAGCCACATTTGCATTCAAAACACTCAACATATTTACCCAATCAGCCGTCCGCGGTGCCGACACGGTCACTCCCACCGCCTTTTCTGTCCCCACTCCAGCCTCCTCCTGGGAAGAGCACTCAGCCTCAGACATGCCGACACACACGTACCGACACCCACAACCACACTGGGGCTATAGGAGACAGACCCACAACAAAGCCTGTTAGAGAAACACAGAGGGAGTTTTGCAAGCTCACAACCCAGCGCCTATCCCGGTTCTGAAGCATGTAAACTACTGCCAAGACCTGTTAGCGCTTTTACTTTCAAATAATTAGCATCAAATCTCTTGTGCCCCCCACCCTGTTTTGCACCCTGCTACTTGTACAGCAGTGTGGGAGGCCAGGCTCAGCGTCTCTGCAGCTTCTGTGAAGAGAAAATGGCGCTGGTCAGAGCTGTGAGGGCTAAGCCACGCCCCCTTAATCTTACATCTTTATACTGGCGGGGGTCTGTAATTAGTGCCCAGGCACTTTATACACTTCTGCCAGTCGCTATTTGAGGATTAATGCTGACCAGGGTTCCCCCCTGCGCCCTGCACCCTGCAGTGCCGTTCTGTATGTGAGAGCATGGCGCGCAGCGCGGCCGCTGCGCGGTACCTCAAAAGCCGTCTTCTGCCGTCACTGAAGTCTTCTGATCTTCTTTTACTCACCCGGCTTCTGTCTTCTGGCTCTGCAAGGGGGATGACGGCGCGGCTCCGGGAACGAGCAGCTAGGCGTACCAAGTGATCGTGCCCTCTGGAGCTAATGGTGTCCAGTAGCCTAAGAAGCAGAGCCTTTGAACTCACAGAAATAGGTCTGCTTCTCTCCCCTCAGTCCCATGATGCAGGGAGCCTGTTGCCAACAGGTCTCCCTGAAAATAATAAACCTAACAAAGTCTTTTTTCTGAGAAACTCTGGAGAGCTCCTCAGTGTGCATCCAGTCTCACTGGGCACAGAATCTAACTGGAGTCTGGAGGAGCGGCATAGAGGGAGTAGCCAGTTTACACCCCTTTTAAAGTCTTAAAGTGCCCATGTCTCCTGCTTATCCCGTCTATACCCCATGGTTCTTGAAGCATCCTCAGCATCCTCTAGGACGTATGAGAAAAATAAATTCCACCATATTAAGCCCTGCACAGTAATGCACCTTGCACCATATTATGCCACACACCGCAATGCCGTGATACATTATGCCCTACAGTAAAGCTTCTAATTACTTTTAAATTACCTGCTCATTGCCAAGGGTTTCACGCGCTGGGTATCCTGCTCGTTGCCAGGGGTTTTATGCGCTGGGTGTCATGCTCGTTACTAGGGGTTTCATGGGATGGGTGTCTTCCTCGTTGCCAGGGGTTTCATGCTCTGGGATCCATGCTTGTTGCCAGGGGTTTCATGCTCTGGGATGGGTGTCATGCTTTGGGACAGGTGTCATGCTTTTGTTGCCAGGCGTAATGCTCGTTGTCAGGTGTGTATAATGCTAGTTGCCAGGGGTGTGTAATGCTCTTTGTATGGGGTGTTTACTCCCTGTCATTAGTACTCCGCTCAGGGAGCAGAGTTTTGTGAAATGAAGCGTTGCGCCATGAAGTCACGACGTAACGCGTCATTTCACAAAACTCCTCCCCCCGAGCAGAGTACTATGACAGGGAAGAGGGGAGCAGTCTAGGGACTGTGAAAAGTGCCGCGGCAGGCACCCCTGCAGTCACACGGCTCGTCCGCCGCTAGAAATGGCACTGTATCAGACAAATATGTATTGCTGTATAGCACAGTTATAAACAATGATCACACACTCCCGTCTACCATTCCAGGGATCTTTCTTGTGTCCCAGCAAAATCCCCGCTACTAAGTGGTGGTTCTCTCGAACCTGTGCCTTATGCACATGCGCAACACCCCACAGGGTATAATTTCTTCCATCCAGCAATTATAGGAACGTGCCTCTGAGTAGTCCCAAGTGTGCAAGGACACTAGAAACCCTACATAACACTCTGTCACCACCACTGTATTACCTATAATCCTACATAATCCTGCTGCCACCACTGTCCATAAAAACAATACAGTGTGTATACTACCCATCATATCACAATGCCCATAGATCTAATAACTCTCCTGGCTGCAACTGGAGAATCCTTACAACTTGTACCTGCTATTAACCCTGTGTTTATCAGGGACATGTGGTGAGGTAAATGTTGGGGGAGGCACTGGCTACAATCAGAGCCAGATTTACACACACACATATATGATTCTGAGGGTACATCTGGGCATTATACACAGGTGCAACAGTATAATACATATATATATCCTGATGAAGGGAACGGTGGTCCCCAAAACGTTGATGTGACACTGTAATACACGATTTGACTACTATATATATACAGTATATATATATATATATATATATATATATATTGATTCAAAAGTCGCAGTACACCCATTTGTTTCCAAAACTGTGCAGGAAATGGGAAAACTGAATACTCCAGTAAGTTATGGGTGAGATTGGCTATCTTTTAGGGTATGTGCCGTACATGGGCGCTGTGATGTTATGTTAGTGTATTAGAATGATTAATATTTGTAGACACTCCCTTACTAATCTGTGTAAGCCTGAATCTTCAGTGATGGTCCCTAGGACCAGGGGGATGCTGGGAAGTGGGTAGTCCAGTGTGCAGTGTGCCTGGAGTTAGTGATGGAATAAAACAACACAGCAGTGAACTCGCATGTCTCTGTATCCTTATGACTGGATTTACAAACATATGAACAAAACATGGTGTCAGAAGAAGTTTAACTTGGACAGCTAGTGCTCTCAGAGTGTGAAAGACTCTTGCAGGATTCTGTAAGGCTGTGATACTCAGTGTCTGCAAAGCCTGCCGTGTGCTCCTCTCTTCAAACAGTGAGTAACCATGGATAAACTGGCTCCTCCAACCGGCATGCTGATGTCTGGTAACTTGTCTGAAAACTGGAAAAGATTTAAGCAAAGGTTTAATATATATCTTGCTGCATGTGGAGCTGATACAGAGGCTGACAAAACGAAGGCATCCATTTTCCTCCATGTGATAGGAGAGGATGTGCTGGACATTTATAATAGTTTTCAGTTTGCTGAGGAGCAGAATATGGTGCTATCTTCTATAATGCAAAAGTTTGAAGATTAATTTGTGCCAAGGAAAAATGTGACATATGAAAGATATAAGTTTTTCACATGTGATCAGAAGTCTGGAGATGGACTTGATCAGTATGTTACAGAGCTGCAATCACTCAGTAAAACCTGTGAGTTTGGTGATTTAAATGATTCACCGATTAGAGATCGTATTGTCTGTGGAATACCTGATAAAGAGATTGCTGAGAGAGTAAGACCTAACACTAGAAAAGGCAGTGACTATGTGCAGATCTGCAGAAATAACTAGATTTCAAGCCAAAAAGTTACACAAGGAAGTTTATGCTGCTGTCCATGTAGTGCAGAAAACAGAGCCAAGCAAACCACCATTCTCAAAAATGAAGCAGTCTAAGCCACAGTCTAATAAGGAAATGTGTAGTAGATGTGGAAATGCTCACAATCCTAAAATGTGCCCTGCTTATGGTAAAACCTGTATGAAATGTGGTAGACTTAATCACTTTTCCAAATGCTGTAAAATTAAAAGGGAAACAACCAATGTGCATGCTGTTAAACAAACAGAGGAATTCTTTGTGGATTGCATTGAACTTTGCAATGCAGATAAGAAAGAATGGATTGTCCCTTTAACTGTGAACGAGATTGTCATTCCCTTTAAGCTTGATACTGACACGCAGGTGAATTTAATATCGTTTCAAGACTATAAGACTTTTAGAGTAAAACCTAAAATTCATCCAGCCAAAGTGAAAGTTACAGGGTACACTGGGGAGGAAATTCCTGTGAAAGGTACATGCTTAGTGACACTGAAATATAATAGACAACAGTTTAAAACATCTCTACTGATTGTGGATAAAAATGTGCAACCGATTCTAGGATTAAGTTCCTGTGAGAAACTAAGCTTGCTAAAGAAAGTTTTTATGGTGACATCACAAGTAGAAGATGACTGCAAATCGATGTTTACAGAATACAGAGACTTGTTTGAAGGTCTAGGTTGTTTGCCTGGAGAGCATAAAATAAATATAGACACGCAAGTTTCTTCGGTGATACACCCCTGTAGAAAAGTGCCGTTTGCGCTGAGAGAAAAACTGAAACAAGAGTTAAATCGCATGGAAGCCTTGGGTGTGATACAGAAAGTTGATGAGCCTACTGAATGGGTAAGCTCCTTAGTAATTGTTGAAAAGAAAAATGGACAACTCAGAATATGTCTAGACCCCAGAGATTTAAACAAAGCTATTAAACGAGAACATTTCAAACTACCAACCAGAGATGAAATCATGTCGCAATTTGTGGGAGCAAAATGATTCAGTAAATTGGACGCATCTTCAGGATTCTGGCAAATGAAGCTAGATGAGGCCAGCTCAAAGCTTTGTACATTTAATACACCAGAAGGTCGATACAGATTTCTTTGACTACCATATGGAATATTGTCTGCTCCAGAAGTATATCACAAAAAGATACACATGATTTTTGAACATATTCCAGGTGTTGAAACAATGATGGATGACATTATTGTCTGGGGATCTACAAAGGAAGAACATGATTTTATATTGAGACAAGTAATGGAATTTGTCAAGAATATCTAAAGCTAAACAAGGACAAATGTGAATTTGGCGTGAATACACTTACCTTTATGGGCGACGTGGTCTCGGATCAAGGTGTAAAACCAGACCCAAGGAAATATCAGCCATAGTGAACATGGAATGTCCTAACAACAAAGACGACGTCAGAAGATTCCTAGGAATGATTACTTACTTAGGAAAGTTTATTTCTCAACTCTCTGAATGAACAGCCTCTCTTAGATGGTTGTTGGACAAAGATAACGAGTGGATGTGGTCACATGAACAAGAAGAAAGTTGGCAAAACTTGAAACAGATCATTACAGAGCAACCAGTGCTAACATTCTTTGATCCTGCGAAAAGAATAAGAATTTCAGCAGATGTTTCGCAATTTGGCCTAGGCTCAGTGCTGTTACAAGAACATGAGGATACATGGCAACCAGTAATCTATGCATCAAGAGCACTGACAAGTGCTGAAACAAGGTATGCTTAGATAGAAATAGAACTTCTAGCGATCACATATGCATGTGAGCGATTTCATCAGTTTGTGTATGGTCAAACATTTACAGTGGAAACTGACCACAAGCCATTGGTAGCTATCATGACTAAATCATTACATGACTGTCCCATGAGAATTCAACGAATGTAGAGATGAGCGGGTTCGGTTTCTCTGAATCCGAACCCGCACGAACTTCATGTTTTTTTTCACGGGTCCGAGCGACTCGGATCTTCCCGCCTTGCTCGGTTAACCCGAGCGCGCCCGAACGTCATCATGACGCTGTCGGATTCTCGCGAGACTCGGATTCTATATAAGGAGCCGCGCGTCGCCGCCATTTTCACACGTGCATTGAGATTGATAGGGAGAGGACGTGGCTGGCGTCCTCTCCATTTAGATTAGGAGAGAGAGAGAGAGATTGACCTGAGGCTGATACTGTAGAAGAGAGTGCAGAGTTTAGTGACTGACCACAGTGACCACCAGCAGTGCAGTTGTTTTATTTAATATATCCGTTCTCTGCCTGAAAAAAACGGTACACACAGTGACTCAGTCACATACCATATCTGTGTGCACTGCTCAGCCCAGTGTGCTGCATGCCTGCATCATCTATGTATATATTATATATCTGACTGTGCTCAGCTCACACAGCTTATAATTGTGGGGGAGACTGGGGAGCACTGCAGTGCCAGTTATAGGTTATAGCAGGAGCCAGGAGTACAAGACAGTCACATACCATATCTGTGTGCACTGCTCAGCCCAGTGTGCTGCATCATCTATGTATATATTATATATCTGACTGTGCTCAGCTCACACAGCTTATAATTGTGGGGGAGACTGGGGAGCACTGCAGTGCCAGTTATAGGTTATAGCAGGAGCCAGGAGTACATATTATATTAAAATTAAACAGTGCACACTTTTGCTGCAGGAGTGCCACTGCCAGTGTGACTGACCAGTGACCTGACCACACTGACCACCAGTATAGTTAGTAGTATACTATATTGTGATTGCCTGAAAAAGTTAAACACTCGTCGTGTGACTTCACTTGTGTGGTGTTTTTTTTTTTTATTCTATAAAAAACTCATTCTGCTGACAGACAGTGTCCAGCAGGTCCGTCATTATATAATATATATACCTGTCCGGCTGCAGTAGTGATATATATATATTTTTTATATCATTATTTATCATCCAGTCGCAGCAGACACAGTACGGTAGTTCACGGCTGTAGCTACCTCTGTGTCGGCACTCGGCAGTCCATCCATAATTGTATACCACCTACCCGTGGTTTTTTTTTCTTTCTTCTTTATACATACATACTACTACATCTCTTTATCAACCAGTCTATATTAGCAGCAGACACAGTACAGTACGGTAGTTCACGGCTGTGGCTACCTCTGTGTCGGCACTCGGCAGTCCGTCCATAATTGTATACCACCTAACCGTGGTTTTTTTTTCTTTCTTCTTTATACATACATACTACGACATCTCTTTATCAACCAGTCTATATTAGCAGCAGACACAGTACAGTACGGTAGTTCACGGCTGTGGCTACCTCTGTGTCGGCACTCGGCAGTCCGTCCATAATTGTATACCACCTAACCGTGGTTTTTTTTTCTTTCTTCTTCATACATACATACTACGACATCTCTTTATCAACCAGTCTATATTAGCAGCAGACACAGTACAGTATGGTAGTTCACGGCTGTGGCTACCTCTGTGTCGGCACTCGGCAGTCCGTCCATAATTGTATACCACCTAACCGTGGTTTTTTTTTCTTTCTTCTTTATACATACATACTACGACATCTCTTTATCAACCAGTCTATATTAGCAGCAGACACAGTACAGTACGGTAGTTCACGGCTGTGGCTACCTCTGTGTCGGCACTCGGCAGTCCGTCCATAATTGTATACCACCTAACCGTGGTTTTTTTTTTCTTTCTTCTTCATACATACATACTACGACATCTCTTTATCAACCAGTCTATATTAGCAGCAGACACAGTACAGTACGGTAGTTCACGGCTGTGGCTACCTCTGTGTCGGCACTCGGCAGTCCGTCCTGTCAAAGTCAGAAAAATATCTCTATGCACACTACCATATTTGCACCTCACACAGGTCCGTGCTGCTGGTGATCTCCTCGTGGTCCCGAGCGCCGCTACGCTATAGCGAATCATTACGATAAGTCAACAGCCAATAGTCTGCCTGCCTGCGATCACTTGGCCGTGAGTGAACGTGACGCCTGAGCGTCTCGATCACGGCTAAGCGATCGATACGCAACTTGCGTACCCTTACGGTACTTCTTACGTAGATAGCGTACCGTGTTCTTAGACCTCATAAAGGGTTATATACACGATAAATATTTAGCTTTATCAATTGGCGGCTCGTCCTGTCCTTCACATATCTGCACTAGGTAGATCAGCAGACATTATCCCTCAGCAAAGGGCGGGAGGTTGTCTCGTAGTGCTGACGGGATAAGCGTCTGCTTCGCTTAGATAAAAGAGTGCTGAAGGAATCCGGGAACCGGAGGTAAGAACAAAACGCTAGTGTCTTTTAAAACTGTATTTTTCTGTCTTGCGTACACACGCACGCACACATATATATCTGCATTTCTTTTTCTTTTTCATTTTCGTATATCACTCTCCTGTCTGCCAGTTTTATAGTCGATAGAAGTGCTAAAAAAAGATTTGCCGTTATTTCATAGTTTAAGAGTAAAGGTAATATAGTTAAAAGATAGACAAACACACAGTTTTGCCTGGGAGATAAGGCGAAGTCAGTGTGTTGTGTGGTAGATGACCAGGGATCATCTACATTGATAAAAATATAAATTGTGTTACGGTGGATCTTTGCTTTGCGTACACGTGTCCCTAACAAAAGACTTGTGTACGCAATCCAAAGGCAGACGCACGCAGCGTACATTACGCAACGGAGCGTCCGGTTACGCCCACGTAGCTCAAGTCACGATAAGTTGATTTTTAACGCAACGCGATAAGTAACGCAAAGCGGTAAATAGCGCCACAGGCGATAAATAACGCAAGTCTATTTTTGGAAATCCAAAATTTAAATTAACAGATCCTGCTCCTAATTGGTAACACAGCTGGGCTAAAGAAAAATTTCTGCGCAGAAATAGAAATAGAAGCAAAAGTGTACATGTGATGAGTGAGTGTTTTTGTATTACATAAGTTTATATAACTTAAAGGTTGAACCACAAGAAAAGTCGAGTACTCGTGAGGTACACGCGTGTAAGTGACGTGCACGGTGGCTAGGGAGGCATCCTTGGTTAAACATAATATTTGAGCATTAGAGTATAGCGGACCAGTATAGAACAAGACCAGGAGGTCAGACCAGGAGGTCGTACAGAACAAGACCAGGAGGTCATAGTAGACCAGCAGGTCCAGGTACAGTAAACAGGGAAGTCCGCTATACAGTTCAGAGGCACAACACCAAGAGAAGGGTTGGTGCAAGACCCATATAGGCCGTACAAGCTCTGGCTGAAGGAATTCGCAGTCGTAAGTTTCGATTCCATTGGTCTTTCCGTACACAAGCTTAGTTGTTTGTGTACTGAACGACTGGACCGCACGTAATTGTGTACAGTAGTTAGTAATCTGACCTAGTACCATTAGAGTAAAGGGGTCACAAACGCTATTTGTACATTCTGACGTGATTTGAGTAATTTTTTATTTTTCAAGAAGGGAAGTTCGCTGGTCACTCAGGAACTATCTGACAAACCTCACCTTTACTGGAAAGAGTAAGTGTTCTGCGGATAACCCTCGCATGTTCCAGTAAACAACGGTTTTTATAGGTGCCCTGGGTCGAGTGCGCCAGCACCATATCGGTGTGATCAGGTCGCATTGGTCGGCGTGGGCGAGTGAGTGGGGTACTCGGTAAACCGCCACCGTCAGCCTATTGTGAACAATCTGGTTTTCTGTAAGGGTTCGCTGAAGACCTTGATATAGAGATCAGAGGTAGAGCAAGCAACGCCTGCAGAGTTATGGGGGCCAGTTGTTCAGGTAGGGGGCGATCAACCTCGGTTCGGGTTGATTCAGTGGTCCAACCAATTGGGTCGGCCAGGTATATCATGTGTGAGAAATATGGAAGTCACACAGAGGTTTTATGTGATGAATGGGAGAGAATGACGGTACAAGACCGGGAGAAATTCCCAAGAATAGGTAGCTTCAGCCCAGAGGTGTTACAAAATTTAAGGAGGAGGATATGTCTCATAAAATCAACAAAGAGACGAGTTCAGCATTATGATTATTTACAGTTGTGGCAACAGGAAGGTGAGATACAGAGAGGTTTGGCTCAGGCGGCGGGATCTGGCTCTAACAGAAAACTGATTGCCACGGCCCCGCCGCCACCATATATATCAGGAGAGAAGTTGATTACGGAGAAAGACGCACTAAAGTGTAACACAAAATCACTTAGTAACTGTGTAAATGTTAATGATAATGTTAACCCATTAACCCATGCAAGTATTAACCCGTGCAAGTTGTACCCTGTTTTGAACTTTCCTCAGGAGTGTGATCAAGAGGACGAAGCGACAACGATTTCAGCGCTCTCTCTAGCAGCCACCATAGCAGAGACCACAGTAGGCACAGCAACACCCACGAGATTAGTAAAGGCCCCTAGCGGAGGGATAGGTGAGGTCGTATCAACTGGTAAGTACGGCATTATGCTGAGACTATTTCACCACAAGCTGTAGAATCTACACAGAATGAGGTTGTTAGAATTACTCCTGTTAGGGTAATAGCAGTTCCCAATGGGAAAACAGATGTATCAGGAGCCACTCCCATAAGAAACATTGCCATGTACAGCCCATTTTCCCGAATGGAATTAAGGACCATAGTGTCTGAATTCCCTGACCCTAGAAAAGATTTAGTTGCCAGCCAAAAATACATCACAGACTTAGGAAACACTTTAGAGCCCAATAATAAAGATTGGCAGATATTGCTAAAAGCTTGTTTACCCTCCAATGTCGACTCAGCTCAATTTTTAGCTGATTGTGGACTAGATCTGGATGTACCTCTTACAGATGTGTACAACAAAGATAACGTAAGAAGGATAAACTTACAGTTAAAGGAGCATTTCCCAGCAGTTGTTAAATGGAACAAAATATTTTCCATTAAACAAAAAGAGTCAGAAACAGCTGCAGAATATTTCCACCGGGCACTATTAGAAATGGCAAAGTACACTGGTATAGAGGACATTAGGACAAATCCAAACCATCGAGAAGTAGCAGTATCTGTACTAATGGATGGTTTGAAGGAAACATTAAAGGCAAGGGTACAGACCACGCAACCATGTTGGCGAGGTCTGTCAGTGTCCACTTTGAGAGAGGCTGCTATTGATCACGACCGAAACATCACCAGACACAGGGAGTCGCAGAGTGATAAGCTAATGTCAGTAAGTATACAGGCTCTGACCACAAAGTGTTAGGGTCTCCTGCCCTGTGCTGCCACGTCGTCATGGCAACCGGGAGACAAGTGCTAGTGGAGTAACCTGAGCGCAGCTGATACTCCGGTTCGGGTCTTTTGCTGTGCAGTGGTTATAGGCTCTGTGCACGTCAGGGGATCCGGTGCTGGTTTTTGTGCTCACAGTCTGTGAGGTCTGAGTGGAGCGTGGACAGCACCTGCTTTATAAGGCCTCTTTTCAGGGTAAGCAGATGCTGCTGAATCTCTGTTGGTTAGTCAGTTCATGAAAGTTAGCCAGTACTGTGTAGCTTTGTATTTGTTTGTTGCTTACTGCAAATAGGCCTGGGGATTTGGTATTACACTCTGCCAATCCAGACCTAGCAGTAAGACTGGAGTCAGTCGTTTAGCTTGCTGGGGTTCTGTTATTACTCTGTGAACTTAGCAAGTTTGCGGCTGTATTCTAACACTTGCCTGTCTAATCCTGTCTCACTGTGCTAGGTGTCAGGGGTCAGTTTAGTGGCAGTAAGCTTAAACCTGTGCACTGCAAGTGAGAATCAGGATTGTGGAGGCTCTCCTTGTGTCTATCATTCCATCTCTGACCAAGGAGTTTACTGCTACACCCGTTGGTAACCCTTTAGGGTTTTGCTGTTGCCCTTAGCAACAGCATTTCGGGTTCTCTACGTATTAAAACACAACATCTTGCTTTTTACATCTGAGCAGTTCTAATACAAGGGAGATACCCAGTTCCTTAGCCTCTGGGCTTCTCTGTTCACTGTGTGTGTATTTTGTTACCCTATCACCTTCTGTGTACGTTATGTCATATTCCCCAGTTTGTCTGTGAGTCCATTTGTTTTGCATAACAGTTCAAACACCAGTACATTCCTGCAGACACTGGAGTGCATAACAGTTCTGACACTAGTACTTTCCTGCAGGCACTGGTGTGCATAACATATTCAGCAGCCAAATACTCCTGTTGAAATTTTGTGGGAATATGGAGCATACCCCTCAAAATACGTTGCAACAGGTGGTCGATCAGGTGCAGGTCCTGACTCGGCAATTTAATGATTTGTCCATTAAAATGCACACCTCCCAGGCTGCTGGCGGAGCTCCCGCAGCAGCAGCACCTGCAGGGGTTAAGGAGCCGAAAGTAAATCTCCCGGATCGTTTTTCTGGAGATCGCTCGCAGTTCTTTTGTTTCAAGGAGAGCTGCAAGCTATACTTCCGGCTTAGGCCTCAGTCTTCTGGGTCGGAGATTCAGCGGGTGGGCATAGTGATTTCCTTGCTACAAGGAGACCCACAGGTCTGGGCATATGGGTTGCAGCCTGACTGTCCGTCGCTTAAAAGTGTTGATGCTTTTTTTACGGCACTGGGCATGTTGTATGATGACCCTGACAAGACGGCCTCAGCCGAGGCTCAGATTTCGATCCTTAAGCAAGGGCGAAGGCCAGTTGAGGTTTACTGTACGGAGTTTCGGAGGTTGGCCCATGATACCCAGTGGAATGACCCAGCCCTGAGACACCAGTACCGAAGAGGTCTTTCTAACCAGATAAAGGACCAACTGGTACAATATCCCTTGCCTGATAGCTTGGATCAGCTCATGCAGTTATCCATCCGGGTGGATAGACGGCTGAGAGAGCGTAGGCTTGAAAGGGAGACTGAGATTTCCTTCCTTCCCAAGGGAACCTCAGACTCTGAGGAATTTTCTGAGGAGCCTATGCAGATTGGGGCTACCCGCCTCTCCTCGCGTGAGAAGACGCGGAGGAGACAGCAGGGGTTGTGTTTGTACTGTGGGAATAAAGGTCATGTGGTAGTATCATGCCCAGAAAAGCCGGAAAACTTCAGGGCCTGAGGGTGATGGGAAATATCCTGTCAGGCCAGAAGTCAGAATTTCCCAAGAAGACTTTTATCATTCCGGTGACCTTGAAGATCCTCGGTCAAACTGTCAAGACTGAGGCCTTTGTGGACAGTGGGGCCGACGGGGTTTTTATGGACCGCCAATTCGCCCTAAAACACTCTGTTCCCTTAGTACCCTTGGCATCGGAAATTGAGATTTGTGGGTTAAACGGGGAACCATTATCCCAAGGTAAAATTACCTCTTGCACTAGCCAGATTTCTTTGTTTATTGGAGCCACACACTCTGAAAAATTGTCCTTTTATGTGACTGTCTGTACTTTTGCCCCATTGGTGTTGGGGTTACCCTGGTTAAGGGCCCACAATCCTCAATTTGACTGGGTCTCTGGGGAGATTCTTAGTTGGGGTACTGATTGTTTCAGGAGTTGCTTGAGCCTTCCAGTCAGGCTCTCGCAGCTAAGTTTGCCAGGATTGCCAGGGTGTTATGCAGATTTTGCGGACGTGTTCTCCAAAAAAGTTGCAGAGGTACTACCTCCCCATCGCCCCTATGACTGTGCCATTGATTTGTTGCCAAATGCTAAGCTTCCCAAGAGCAGGTTGTACTCCCTGTCACGTCCTGAGACTCAGGCTATGGCAGAGTACATTCAGGAGAACTTGGCTAAGGGATTTATCAGACCTTCACAGTCTCCAGTTGGGTCGGGGTTCTTCTTCGTGGGTAAAAAGGATGGTTCGTTGCGACCCTGCATCGACTTCAGGGAATTGAACCGTATCACGATTAAAAACTCATACCCACTGCCTCTCATTTCGGTCTTGTTTGACCAGCTTCGTACTGCCACCATTTTTTCTAAGATTGACCTACGCGGTGCGTACAATCTAATCCGAATAAGAGAGGGGGATGAATGGAAGACTGCCTTTAATACCCACTCAGGGCATTATGAATATTTGGTGATGCCTTTTGGGCTCTGTAATGCCCCGGCAGTCTTCCAGGATTTCATGAATGATGTGCTCAGGGAATATTTGGATAGATTCTTAGTTGTATACTTAGATGACATCCTAATCTTCTCCCATTCCCTGGAGGAACATCGGAAGCATGTACGCTTAGTCCTCCAGAAACTCAGAGACCACCGGCTTGGGGCGAAGCTGGAGAAGTGCGAATTTGAAGTTCAGCAAATCGCATTTCTAGGATATATTATCTCCCCAGAAGGTTTCCAAATGGAGGGTTCCAAGGTACAGGCAGTCCTGGATTGGGTGCAGCCCACTAGTTTGAAGGCGCTTCAGCGTTTCCTGGGCTTTGCGAATTTTTATAGACGATTTATCGCTGGATTTTCGTCTATAGTGGCGCCCTTGGTGGCACTCACTAAGAAAGGGGCGGATGTTGCTCACTGGTCTTGTGAGGCTAAAGCGGCTTTTGCCCGTCTCAAAAGGGCATTTGTTTCGGCCAAGGTGCTGCGACACCCAGATCCAGAGCGTCCTTTTGTGGTGGAGGTGGATGCCTCTGAGATGGGTATTGGGGCAGTGCTTTCTCAGATGGGAGTGTCTGATAATCGCCTTCATCCCTGTGCTTACTTTTCCCGTAAATTTTCGCCTGCCGAGATGAATTATGACGTGGATAACCGGGAATTGTTGGCTATTAAGGATGCACTCGAGGAGTGGAGACACTGGCTTGAGGGGGCTAAGTTTGTGGTCTCAATTCTCACTGACCATAAGAATCTGGCATATTTAGAGTCAGCGAAGCGTCTCAATGCCAGGCAGGCACGATGGGCTTTGTTTTTTGCTCGCTTTAATTTTTTGATAACATATCGCCCTGGGTCAAAAAACATCAAGGCTGATGCGCTCTCGCGGAGTTTTGCTCCAATCCAGGAGACCACCGAGGAGCCGTTGCCCATTGTTTCCCCATCATGTATTAAAGTGGGCATTACCCAGGACCTCTTGTCATTAGTCCTTAGAGCACAGGAGCAGGCTCCTCCAGACCTTCCGGTAGGTCTTTTGTTTGTGCCTCCTAGGTTAAGACAGCGAGTGTTCCTGGAATTCCATGCCAAGAAGTCGGCAGGTCACCCGGGTATTGCCAGAACTCGGGAGTTGCTATCTAGGGCGGTGTGGTGGCCCTCGGTGGCTAAGGATGTGGATCAGTGGGTTCGGGCATGTGACATCTGTGCCCGAAATAAGACTCCTAGAGGGGTTCCTGTTGGCCCATTACATCCACTCTCTATCCCATCTAAGCCATGGACCCACATTTCAATGGATTTTGTGGTGGACTTGCCCAAATCCTCGGGGATGACAGCCATCTGGGTTGTCGTTGACAGGTTTTCGAAGATGGCGCACTTCGTTCCACTGGTTGGGCTGCCATCAGCCAGACGCCTGTCTGAATTATTTATGCTGCATGTTGTGCGTCTCCACGGGTTGCCACTTGATGTGGTCTCTGACCGCGGATCCCAGTTTGTGGCCAAATTCTGGAGGGCATTTTGTTCCGATCTCCAGATTTCTGTCAGCTTGTCGTCAGGCTACCATCCGCAGTCTAATGGGCAGACTGAAAGGGTGAACCAGTCCTTGGAGCAGTTCCTCAGGTGTTATGTCTCCAAGTGTCAGACTGACTGGGTTGCTCATCTGTCCATGGCGGAGTTTGCCTATAACAACGCGGCTCACTCTGCTACAGGGATCTCTCCCTTCCTTTGTGTGTATGGGCATCATCCTAAGGCCAATTCTTTTGACCCCCTGGACTCCACGCCTGGTGGTTCCTCTGTGGTTTCGGTCCTTAGAGGTATTTGGCGGAAAGTGAAGAAAGCCCTTGTGTCTGTGTCATTAGTGACCAAAAGGGTTTTTGATAAGCGGAAAAGACCCTGCAGCTTCAAATTAGGAGACTTCGTCTGGTTGTCTACCAAGAATTTGAAGTTGAGACAGCCATCTCATAAGTTAGGGCCCCGGTTCATCGGCCCTTATAAGATCACCAGGGTTATCAATCCGGTGGCATTTCAGTTAGATCTGCCCCGTTCTTTGGGTATCAATAAAACATTTCATTGTTCCCTTTTAAAACGGGCGATTAGTAATCCTTCTTCCAGTGGAAGACCTTCCCCTCTTCTGATACGTGGCCAGAGGGAGTTTG
The DNA here is from genome assembly GCF_028390025.1 of Pseudophryne corroboree. Lineage (NCBI taxonomy): Eukaryota > Metazoa > Chordata > Amphibia > Anura > Myobatrachidae > Pseudophryne > Pseudophryne corroboree. The sequence continues at coordinate 602,014,472 of NC_086445.1, forward strand.
TTGTTGAAAGGATTCTTGACTCCAAGGTGGTTCGGGGTCGGCTGTCATTTTTGGTGCACTGGAAGGGGTATGGCCCGGAGGAGCGGTCGTGGGTGCGCAGTTGTGATCTTCATGCCCCCAGACTGATACGCTCTTTCTTCTCGCAGTTCCCCGATAAACCCGGTGGTAGGGGTTCTTTGACCCCTCGTCAGAGGGGGGGTACTGTTAGGGTCTCCTGCCCTGTGCTGCCACGTCGTCATGGCAACCGGGAGACAAGTGCTAGTGGAGTAACCTGAGCGCAGCTGATACTCCGGTTCGGGTCTTTTGCTGTGCAGTGGTTATAGGCTCTGTGCACGTCAGGGGATCCGGTGCTGGTTTTTGTGCTCACAGTCTGTGAGGTCTGAGTGGGGCGTGGACAGCACCTGCTTTATAAGGCCTCTTTTCAGGGTAAGCAGATGCTGCTGAATCTCTGTTGGTTAGTCAGTTCATGAAAGTTAGCCAGTACTGTGTAGCTTTGTATTTGTTTGTTGCTTACTGCAAATAGGCCTGGGGATTTGGTATTACACTCTGCCAATCCAGACCTAGCAGTAAGACTGGAGTCAGTCGTTTAGCTTGCTGGGGTTCTGTTATTACTCTGTGAACTTAGCAAGTTTGCGGCTGTATTCTAACACTTGCCTGTCTAATCCTGTCTCACTGTGCTAGGTGTCAGGGGTCAGTTTAGTGGCAGTAAGCTTAAACCTGTGCACTGCAAGTGAGAATCAGGATTGTGGAGGCTCTCTTTGTGTCTATCATTCCATCTCTGACCAAGGAGTTTACTGCCACACCCGTTGGTAACCCTTTAGGGTTTTGCTGTTGCCCTTAGCAACAGCATTTCGGGTTCTCTACGTATTAAAACACAACATCTTGCTTTTTACATCTGAGCAGTTCTAATACAAGGGAGATACCCAGTTCCTTAGCCTCTGGGCTTCTCTGTTCACTGTGTGTGTATTTTGTTACCCTATCACCTTCTGTGTACGTTATGTCATATTCCCCAGTTTGTCTGTGAGTCCATTTGTTTTGCATAACAGTTCAAACACCAGTACATTCCTGCAGACACTGGAGTGCATAACAGTTCTGACACTAGTACTTTCCTGCAGGCACTGGTGTGCATAACACAAAGCAGCCTGCGTATGTACCATCCAACCCTGTGGGTAAGTCAACTATGATAACATGTTATTCTTGTCAAAGACAGGGACACTATGCACGAGACTGTAGAGCGAAAAATTTGCAAAGATCATACCAACCCCCTAGACAACGACACGACACACGACATTGGGAGCAAGGTCCGCAGAAACGGAGTTATGAGCCACATACAGGGGAAACAAAAAGATATCCCCCAAACAGAGACTGGCATGCCTCTGGTAGTTCCCAACTATCTCCCTCACAAATAGTTGCTGCCAGCGGGATTCAGGGAGGTCACCATACCCAATAGGGGTGTGGCCATACCTGTAATCTGCAGCCAGTGAAATTGATTGCCAACCTTGAAAGTGAACCCGAGGTCGCAATTAATGTAGCTGGTAAAACTTTGAACTTTCTTGTAGACACAGGGGCGGCCAAGTCAGTGATAAATTCGACAGTGGGCATGAGGACCACTGGTAGGACAATTCCAGCCATGGGAGTAACAGGAGTAGTCCAGCACTACCCTGTTAGCAAACCAGCCGAGATTACAATAGGGCCTTTGCATACCAAGCATTCCTTTTTGCTGGCTGCATCGGCACCAACCAATCTCCTGGGAAGAGACTTACTGTGTAAAATGGGGTGCGTCATTTATTGTACTCCTGAAGGTGTATTCTTGGACATACCTGAGAAACACGCTCAGGAAGTGCGAGACATGTTAGACTCCCCATCAAAATTAATGTCACATACCATTATGACAAATAGGAATCCATCCCAAGTAGAAGAGATGACATCTCAGATACCAGAGTCACTTTGGACAAAAGACGGACAGGACACTGGATTAATGGCAAACGTAGCTCCAGTAGTTGTACAAGTAAAAGATGGTAGGATAGCTCCAAAAATCCCACAGTATCCTCTGAAGCCAGAGGTGGAGTTAGGAGTTTACCCAGTAATAGAGCGCTTGCTACAACAGGGCATTCTGGTAAGAACGTCCAGCACTGCCAATAGTCCCATCTTCCCTGTTAAGAAGAGTGGGGGGAGGGGTTACAGGCTAGTGCAGGATCTAAGGGGGATTAACAAAATAGTTGAGAGTCAGTTCCCCGTAGTGCCAAATCCAGCTGTCATCCTAATGCAAATCCCTCCCACTGCCAAATTTTTCACTGTTATTGACCTCTGCTCCGCTTTCTTTTCGGTACCTCTGCACCCTGACAGCCAATATTTGTTTGCATTCACATACAGAGGAGTCCAATACACGTGGACTCGATTTCCCCAAGGTTTCATAGATAGTCCAAGTATATTTTCTCAGGCTTTGCATGATTGTTTACAGTCTTTCCAACCAGACAGTGGATCAGTATTGATACAGTATGTGGACGATTTATTACTGTGTTCAGATTCACTGGAAGCATCTCTGAAGGATACGAAACAGCTCCTGTTTCATCTTTCAGACACCGGACACAAGGTGTCCAAAGACAAGTTGCAATTATGCCAAACTAAGGTAAAATATTTGGGACACTGTCTAACACAAGGACTGAGACACCTGACCGCTGATAGAATCCAAGCAATTAGAGACATGACCCTGCCACAAACCCAGCAACAGATCAGAACGTTTTTAGGAATGTGTGGGTATTGCCGTAATTGGATCCCAGGGTTTTCCATTTTAGCGTTACCTTTGCAGGAAATGGTCTCCTCGAACAAACCTGATAGGATTTCGCATACAGACGAGTCCGAAACAGCATTTGAGAGACTCAAACAGTGCCTAACGCAGGCACCAGCACTAGGTATGCCAGACTATGGGAAACCCTTTGAACTATACGGAACAGAAAGTGCTGGTTGCGCGGCAGGCGTACTAACCCAAAAACACGGTGATGCCAGCAGGCCAGTTGCATACTACAGCGCTCAGCTAGATACGGTAGCGCGATCCCTCCCCACATGCTTGCGAAGCGTTGCTGCGATAGCATTGCTAGTGACAAAAAGCGAAGATGTCGTGCTAGGCCACAACCTCACAATCCATACGCCACATGCGGTATCAGCCTTATTGAATTCTGCCCAAACCAGACACGTCTCATCAGCGAGGTTTACAAGATGGGAATTAGCACTAATGGCCCCCGCAAACATCACCATAAGGAGATGCAGTGCATTAAATCCTGCAACATATCTCCCAGGTGTGCCTGGTCAGGCACAAAGGGTGGAAGGTGAGAGTGCTGGGGAAGGAGGATTTAATACAAAGGAAGATACACATGATTGTATGGAATATTTGACCCAAAATTTTACCGCAAGGCCTGACATCAGTGACAACCCACTGGAAGATGCAGAACTCACGTTCTACACGGACGGTAGTTGTCACAGACAGTCAGACTCGGGAGACTTGTGTACTGGATACGCAGTCGTAGATGACCAAGACACCATAGAAGCGGAACCGCTAGGCCCACCTCACTCAGCCCAGGTTGCTGAACTGGTCGCCCTAACCAGAGCATGTGAATTGGCTAAGGGTAAGTCAGCCAATATCTACACCGATTCTAGATACGCATTCGGGGTAGTCCATGATTTCGGAGCCCTATGGCGCCTCAGAAATTTCATGACGGCAGCTGGTACACCGGTAGCGCATGCAGCTCACATAAAAAGGCTTCTAACAGCGATACAGGAACCCGACAGAGTGGCTGTTATCAAATGTAAAGCACACACATATAGCCAAGACCCGGTATCACTTGGTAACAGCCGAGCAGACGAAGCTGCTAAGTTAGCAGCTGCTACCCCCATACAGACAGACACCACACAACTGATGGTATTCAATACCATCAACACACAGAAGTTGTGTAAAATGCAAAATTTGTGTTCCACACAGGAAAAGGCAGTCTGGAAGGCAAAGGGATGTGGCCAAGAGTCCTCAGGACTCTGGACGGATGGACATGGTAAACCAGTGGCCCCCAGAGCATATCTTCCATGTCTGGCTGAAGCAGCTCACGGGCTGACTCATCTAGGCAAGGAGGGAATGTGCAAATTGGTAAGAGCCTATTGGTGCGCCCCAGGATTCTCCTCTCATGCGAGTAAAAGAGCAATGTCATGCCTTACCTGTCTGAGAAAGAATATTGGAAAGGCAATACCTACAGAACCATCCCATATCCCACCTGCCGGCGGCCCTTTCCAGGTAATACAAATTGACTTCATTCAATTACCCCCTTGTCGGAATTTGAAATATGTACTTGTTTGTATAGATGTTTTCTCGAATTGGGTCGAAGCATTTCCTGCAGCTACAAATACCGCTATGTTTACAGCTAAGAAAATTGTGCAGGAATTTGTATGTAGATATGGTATCCCTAGAATAATCGAAAGTGATAGGGGTACCCATTTTACAGGTGATGTCTTTCAAGGAATGTGTAAGTTGATGGGAATTGATAGCAAGCTGCACACTCCGTACCGTCCACAGGCGAGTGCGAAGGTCGAAAGAGTGAACAGCACTATTAAAAATAAATTGAGTAAAGTGATGGCAGAGACAGGATTGACATGGCCAGAAGCTTTACCCATTGTATTGTACAGTATCAGAACCACTCCCAGGTCCCCTCTTAATCTGTCCCCCTTTGAAATCTTATTTGGTCGACAACCGCATGTCATGATTAACCCTCAGGATGATTTGAAATGTAACAATGAAGTAACTGTAAAGTACTTGATTAACATGAGTAAACAGTTAAGGAATCAAAATGATAATCTAAAGTTGGTGATTCCTGATCTACCTGATAGTAATTGTCATGACATTGAACCTGGGGATTATGTAATGATACGAAATTTTCTACGCTCAGGTTGCCTTATTGACAGATGGGAAGGACCATACCAGGTCTTATTGACTAGCACTACAGCATTGAAGGTTGCTGAGAGAGAGACTTGGGTCCATTCATCCCACTGCAAGAAGGTTGCTGATCCAGAGAAGTCCCGTGATAAGGAACAGACGGTAGAGGTTGTATCACTGGAGTGTCTGTTCCAGGAGGACTGAGGCGGCACCTGAGCCTTGAAGACCGAGAGCTGTTGTCGACTCCCCACTCCCTTTTATTGTTTTTCTTCCACTTCCCATCCCCTCTCCCTCAAATGTATTTTTCCTCCTTCTCATTCTTCTTCGTCTCCTCCTCAAAGATGGACTTGCCCCAAGAGACTGTGATCCGGATTTTCCTGTTGACCATGATGTTGACCAGAACAGTCTGTTCCGGCGAGAGTACCATGGAGGTCGATAGAGGTTCTGGAATGAGTTCTGATGATAAAGATGGAGGCGTAGTTTTCCAAGATCAACCTAACCAACAAGCAAAGGCGAGTATCAGAAAACGATCCGATAGCATTGACCATAGAAAAAATTGTGACGGATTGTTAGCTGAAGAAAACTGTATCTGTAGGCTCTGTAACAATGTCATTGAAGATGGGTGCATTAAGAAATGCCAATCCAGTTTTAATATCCATATGGACCGGCATCCATTGAGTGATTATCACTCCTTAGTGGGTAATGTATTAAACAAAACAGATTGTTGGGTATGCTCTCAAGTACCTCAGGGTCATAGCAAATCAGGGCTAGTACCATTTCCTTTAACGATAGGGGAGGTACTTGAGTTAAATGGTGGGAGACCGGTGGACCGGAGGTTTAATATCTCCAGCCCTCCTAGTTTGAAGCTCCACCAATACCACGTGGATAGGTCCCTATTATGTTTTAACATCTCCAATCCCAGAAAGCCGGGAAATTGGGAAGTATCATGGAGTAACCACACCATGACCTTTTCACATAGAGCAGATAGAATGCCTACAGATACAGAGCTTGTACGCCACATAGCCAGTAGAGGAAAATCTTTCCGGTATAGATACACCTTAGGAAATAGGATTACTAGAGTTGGAGAAGTATCACCAGGATACTGTGCACATATCGTACAACCTGATACGTGCATTAAGCAGATGGAAGAATTAGGGCTAGGAGATTTCACCTGGAAGGTGTGTAATATAGTAATGTCTTTCTCCGTCCCATATGTTCTCCCCGATGATGCATATTTCATATGCGGGAGAAAGGCGTACAAGTGGCTTGCCCCAAACTCTGAAGGATTGTGTTATATTGGAAGAGTATTGCCTGAAGTAATGACTGTAACCCATGATAAAATGAAAGACATACACCGTGGTGCCCAAGCTCCTTATACTCACACTCATTACGAGCACCTCGTTAAAAGACAACTGTCAGAAAGGTTAGAGCATCCGGCCTCTGATCTGATCCATGAATCCACCGGGATTCAGGTTCTGGTGGCGTTAGATTTCACTCGCACCGCTCGAGGAGTGATGAATTATAGATACATTTCCGCACTCGCCAATTTGTTAGATAATATCACTGAAATGTATGATGACACGTTTAGATATACTGGAAGAGAACTTCAGGCTTATAAAACAGAACTGGTACAGCATAGAATGGTTCTTAATTACCTCACAGCAGTGACAGGCGGATATTGTGTTACATTGGCAACACAGTACGGCGTGAAGTGTTGCACGTATATCACAAATAGCACCGAGGATCCGGTAGAGGTCATAGACCAAAAGATGGACGATATTCTCCAATTAAAGTGTGAATTTCGCCGAAAACACAATCTCACTCTTGCTGCTGTAGGTAATGAGCTGACTGGTTGGGTGTCATGGTTGAACCCGCGAAATTGGTTCTCTGGTTTAGGAGACTGGGCTCAAGGAGTCATAATGGATGTTGGGAAGTTTCTACTATGTATCTTAGGTGTCGTTATATCGATTGGATTGATATTTAGATGCGGGCAGGCTTTAATGAGGTGCAAACAAAGTACCAGAGTGATGAGTTTGAGGAGTGAGGAAACTGTAATTAACCTGGATTTGATTTACGACCCAACGATAGAAACAATGATGTGATGAAAATGCGATTTCTACGGTCCGTTTCTTTCACCTGTTTTTCTGGTTTTTCTCCAAGATAACAAGACCCCCTTGGACGAGGAAGTTGATGAGACGCTATACAGACAACGGATAGACCAAAGAAGAAGTTTTGACCACTTGAGATATGGACACTTGATGAACTTTGCCATGGATCCCCAGTTTCCCTAGAATTCTTAAAATTACGCTAGCCCAACATTTTTTGTAAATCTAATGGCATTGACAAAGCTTATTGCTCACGCTTAATGAGCAAAACAGCGCAAAGAAGACGACTTTCAACTGATACCGAACAAAACTTCAACCGACAGATGTACATTAACCTGACATAGAATACCACCGCATTTACCGTAATTATGTCTTTTCTTCATTTCTACAACCCTCAGGTAATGACACACATAGTATAGGGAATACAGGCACAGATATCAGCAATCACATATTCCCCCATTCATGTATCATCAACTAAAATGTGCTCCCCATTTTGTTCAAAATCCGAAAAGAGCTCGGTAAAGTTTGACAGCCCATCCACAGACCTGTACCACGGGATAAGAAGGAATTCAAATGTATACTTCGCAATACCTCGAAGCTTGATTTACAACACGTACGGCACGATGATACATGACCCCCCAAACATGGACTCATACACACATGCTTCTGCTATCTCACTAGGTCATACCCTCTTCCCACCTACTCCTCTCTCCTCCCTTACCCAACCATGGAAATGAATTAACCCCTGACATATATTTTTCTCCTTTTGAAATGTTTTCAGGAAGTGGCAGTTATTATTGACTGCCAAAGGGTGGACTGTCAAAGTCAGAAAAATATCTCTATGCACACTACCATATTTGCACCTCACACAGGTCCGTGCTGCGCGTGCGTACGCTCTCCCGTACGTGCGCATACTCACAGTCGCGGGCACCCGCAGTCGCATGGTATGCGTATTTACGGTAGAGTTTATGCGATCATAGCGTGCGACTCAATCATTACATATTTTCACTAATAATGTATTTTGTAGATCATGGTCCCTTTGATAGATTCTGAAAGTTTGGTTAATATAGAATGTTTATGAACAGAGGAATCCCTCTTTGTTTGATACGAAGGGTCAGATAGGAGTAATACAGTGGTGTTTAGTATCCATCGGAAGAATATTTAATTAGAAATATTCCGGTGTTGGTTTGAAGCAGATCAATCGCTCGTGCGAATAGTTATGGACATAAGAAGTTTATGAACATTTACTTTATTTGCACTTTATTACCCATGCGGCGGGAAACCCAGTTTCCCTCCCACCTGAGCAGTTGGAAATAGTCACAGCCCACCTGTATGAATCAACCTATGACCTTTTGTTATAATGCGAAGCCGAATTCCTGTGTCCAATGAACAATGAGATTGTAGGGACCATTGAATTGTATTGTGTGTGGGGCATAAATAGCGGGCCGACCATATCCAACTTCACTCTCTTCAACGGTTCTCATTGCTGATAATCGGGAGCTGGATATCGAGGCGCATGCGATCGTTCCCCTTGTGCGTAAGTTCTCTCCGTAATCATATTGTCTTACTGTGAGCCATTTCTCTCTCTCCCTCTCTTCTCTTTCTCTCGTATTTTTCCTTGATTAGACTTGAATTGTATTGTATTGTATTTCCTGTGTAGTTATCTGGTTAGTTGGTTTATGTTATATTGTAGTGTATGCTTTGTACTGTGATTCCTTTTGCAAGTATAATAGTCATAATACACATAATAGGTTTCGGACCCTAAGCCCAGGTATCTGTGTATTCTTTATAGTATTAAGTACTCCCTGAGCATCGGTGACACTCAAGCAGCTTTGTAGTTAATCAGGTTACACAAGGTTGCACTTACACTTTGTCTCTACATTAAGGTTTGCTGTGTATTTCATTACTAAAGGTATAGATATAAAGGTTTAACGTTGTGAGCGTCTGCATCGCTGGTGATCTCCTCGTGGTCCCGAGCGCCGCTACGCTATAGCGAATCATTACGATAAGTCAACAGCCAATAGTCTGCCTGCCTGCGATCACTTGGCCGTGAGTGAACGTGACGCCTGAGCGTCTCGATCACGGCTAAGCGATCGATACGCAACTTGCGTACCCTTACGGTACTTCTTACGTAGATAGCGTACCGTGTTCTTAGACCTCATAAAGGGTTATATACACGATAAATATTTAGCTTTATCAGTCCATAATTGTATACCACCTACCCGTGGTTTTTTTTTCTTTCTTCTTTATACATACATACTACTACATCTCTTTATCAACCAGTCTATATTAGCAGCAGACACAGTACAGTACGGTAGTTCACGGCTGTGGCTACCTCTGTGTCGGCACTCGGCAGTCAGTCCATAATTGTATACCACCTACCCGTGGTTTTTTTTTCTTTCTTCTTCATACATACATACTACGACATCTCTTTATCAACCAGTCTATATTAGCAGCAGACACAGTACAGTACGGTAGTTCACGGCTGTGGCTACCTCTGTGTCGGCACTCGGCAGTCCGTCCATAATTGTATACCACCTAACCGTGGTTTTTTTTTCTTTCTTCTTCATACATACATACTACGACATCTCTTTATCAACCAGTCTATATTAGCAGCAGACACAGTACGGTAGTTCACGGCTGTAGCTACCTCTGTGTCGGCACTCGGCAGTCCGTCCATAATTGTATACTAGTATCCATCCATCTCCATTGTTTACCTGAGGTGCCTTTTAGTTGTGCCTATTAAAATATGGAGAACAAAAATGTTGAGGTTCCAAAATTAGGGAAAGATCAAGATCCACTTCCACCTCGTGCTGAAGCTGCTGCCACTAGTCATGGCCTAGACGATGAAATGCCAGCAACGTCGTCTGCCAAGGCCGATGCCCAATGTCATAGTACAGAGCATGTCAAATCCAAAACACCAAATATCAGTAAAAAAAGGACTCCAAAACCTAAAATAAAATTGTCGGAGGAGAAGCGTAAACTTGCCAATATGCCATTTACCACACGGAGTGGCAAGGAACGGCTGAGGCCCTGGCCTATGTTCATGGCTAGTGGTTCAGCTTCACATGAGGATGGAGGCACTCAGCCTCTCGCTAGAAAAATGAAAAGACTCAAGCTGGCAAAAGCAGTAGCACCGCAAAGAACTGTGCGTTCTTCGAAATCCCAAATCCACAAGGAGAGTCCAATTGTGTCGGTTGCGATGCCTGACCTTCCCAACACTGGACGTGAAGAGCATGCGCCTTCCACCATTTGCACGCCCCCTGCAAGTGCTGGAAGGAGCACCCGCAGTCCAGTTCCTGATAGTCAGATTGAAGATGTCAGTGTTGAAGTACACCAGGATGAGGAGGATATGGGTGTTGCTGGCGCTGGGGAGGAAATTGACCAGGAGGATTCTGATGGTGAGGTGGTTTGTTTAAGTCAGGCACCCGGGGAGACACCTGTTGTCCGTGGGAGGAATATGGCCGTTGACATGCCTGGTGAAAATACCAAAAAAATCAGCTCTTCGGTGTGGAACTATTTCAACAGAAATGCGGACAACAGGTGTCAAGCCGTGTGTTCCCTTTGTCAAGCTGTAATAAGTAGGGGTAAGGACGTTAACCACCTCGGAACATCCTCCCTTATACGTCACCTGCAGCGCATTCATAATAAGTCAGTGACAAGTTCAAAAACTTTGGGTGACAGCGGAAGCAGTCCACTGACCAGTAAATCCCTTCCTCTTGTAACCAAGCTCACGCAAACCACCCCACCAACTCCCTCAGTGTCAATTTCCTCCTTCCCCAGGAATGCCAATAGTCCTGCAGGCAATGTCACTGGCAATTCTGACGAGTCCTCTCCTGCCTGGGATTCCTCCGATGCATCCTTGCGTGTAACGCCTACTGCTGCTGGCGCTGCTGTTGTTGCTGCTGGGAGTCGATGGTCATCCCAGAGGGGAAGTCGTAAGCCCACTTGTACTACTTCCAGTAAGCAATTGACTGTTCAACAGTCCTTTGCGAGGAAGATGAAATATCACAGCAGTCATCCTGCTGCAAAGCGGATAACTGAGGCCTTGACAACTATGTTGGTGTTAGACGTGCGTCCGGTATCCGCCGTTAGTTCACAGGGAACTAGACAATTTATTGAGGCAGTGTGCCCCCGTTACCAAATACCATCTAGGTTCCACTTCTCTAGGCAGGCGATACCGAGAATGTACACGGACGTCAGAAAAAGACTCACCAGTGTCCTAAAAAATGCAGTTGTACCCAATGTCCACTTAACCACGGACATGTGGACAAGTGGAGCAGGGCAGGGTCAGGACTATATGACTGTGACAGCCCACTGGGTAGATGTATGGACTCCCGCCGCAAGAACAGCAGCGGCGGCACCAGTAGCAGCATCTCGCAAACGCCAACTCTTTCCTAGGCAGGCTACGCTTTGTATCACCGGTTTCCAGAATACGCACACAGCTGAAAACCTCTTACGGCAACTGAGGAAGATCATCGCGGAATGGCTTACCCCAATTTGACTCTCCTGTGGATTTGTGGCATCGGACAACGCCAGCAATATTGTGTGTGCATTAAATATGGGCAAATTCCAGCACGTCCCATGTTTTGCACATACCTTGAATTTGGTGGTGCAGAATTATTTAAAAAACGACAGGGGCGTGCAAGAGATGCTGTCGGTGGCCAGAAAAATTGCGGGACACTTTCGGCGTACAGGCACCACGTACAGAAGACTGGAGCACCACCAAAAACTACTGAACCTGCCCTGCCATCATCTGAAGCAAGAAGTGGTAACGAGGTGGAATTCAACCCTCTATATGCTTCAGAGGTTGGAGGAGCAGCAAAAGGCCATTCAAGCCTATACAATTGAGCACGATATAGGAGGTGGAATGCACCTGTCTCAAGCGCAGTGGAGAATGATTTCAACGTTGTGCAAGGTTCTGATGCCCTTTGAACTTGCCACACGTGAAGTCAGTTCAGACACTGCCAGCCTGAGTCAGGTCATTCCCCTCATCAGGCTTTTGCAGAAGAAGCTGGAGACATTGAAGGAGGAGCTAACACGGAGCGATTCCGCTAGGCATGTGGGACTTGTGGATGGAGCCCTTAATTCGCTTAACAAGGATTCACGGGTGGTCAATCTGTTGAAATCAGAGCACTACATTTTGGCCACCGTGCTCGATCCTAGATTTAAAGCCTACCTTGGATCTCTCTTTCCGGCAGACACAAGTCTGCTGGGGTTGAAAGACCTGCTGGTGAGAAAATTGTCAAGTCAAGCGGAACGCGACCTGTCAACATCTCCTCCTTCACATTCTCCCGCAACTGGGGGTGCGAGGAAAAGGCTCAGAATTCCGAGCCCACCCGCTGGCGGTGATGCAGGGCAGTCTGGAGCGACTGCTGATGCTGACATCTGGTCCGGACTGAAGGAACTGACAACGATTACGGACATGTCGTCTACTGTCACTGCATATGATTCTCTCACCATTGAAAGAATGGTGGAGGATTATATGAGTGACCGCATCCAAGTAGGCACGTCACACAGTCCATACTTATACTGGCAGGAAAAAGAGGCAATTTGGAGGCCATTGCACAAACTGGCTTTATTCTACCTAAGTTGCCCTCCCACAAGTGTGTACTCCGAAAGAGTGTTTAGTGCCGCCGCTCACCTTGTCAGCAATCGGCGTACGAGGTTACATCCAGAAAATGTGGAGAAGATGATGTTCATTAAAATGAATTATAATCAATTCCTCCGCGGAGACATTGACCAGCAGCAATTGCCTCCACAAAGTACACAGGGAGCTGAGATGGTGGATTCCAGTGGGGACGAATTGATAATCTGTGAGGAGGGGGATGTACACGGTGATATATCGGAGGGTGATGATGAGGTGGACATCTTGCCTCTGTAGAGCCAGTTTGTGCAAGGAGAGATTAATTGCTTCTTTTTTGGGGGGGTCCAAACCAACCCGTCATATCAGTCACAGTCGTGTGGCAGACCCTGTCACTGAAATGATGGGTTGGTTAAAGTGTGCATGTCCTGTTTTGTTTATACAACATAAGGGTGGGTGGGAGGGCCCAAGGACAATTCCATCTTGCACCTCTTTTTTCTTTTATTTTTCTTTGCGTCATGTGCTGTTTGGGGAGGGTTTTTTGGAAGGGACATCCTGCGTGACACTGCAGTGCCACTCCTAAATGGGCCCGGTGTTTGTGTCGGCCACTAGGGTCGCTAATCTTACTCACACAGTCAGCTACCTCATTGCGCCTCTTTTTTTCTTTGCGTCATGTGCTGATTGGGGAGGTTTTTTTGGAAGGGACATCCTGCGTGACACTGCAGTGCCACTCCTAAATGGGCCCGGTGTTTGTGTCGGCCACTAGGGTCGCTAATCTTACTCACACAGTCAGCTACCTCATTGCGCCTCTTTTTTTCTTTGCGTCATGTGCTGTTTGGGGAGGGTTTTTTGGAAGGGACATCCTGCGTGACACTGCAGTGCCACTCCTAAATGGGCCCGGTGTTTGTGTCGGCCACTAGGGTCGCTAATCTTACACACACAGTCAGCTACCTCATTGCGCCTCTTTTTTTCTTTGCGTCATGTGCTGATTGGGGAGGGTTTTTTGGAAGGGACATCCTGCGTGACACTGCAGTGCCACTCCTAAATGGGCCCGGTGTTTGTGTCGGCCAGTAGGGTCGCTTATCTTACTCACACAGTCAGCTACCTCATTGCGCCTCTTTTTTTCTTTGCGTCATGTGCTGATTGGGGAGGGTTTTTTGGAAGGGACATCCTGCGTGACACTGCAGTGCCACTCCTAGATGGGCCAGGTGTTTGTGTCGGCCACTAGTGTCGCTTAGCTTAGTCATCCAGCGACCTTGGTGCAAATTTTAGGACTAAAAATAATATTGTGAGGTGTGAGGTATTCAGAATAGACTGAAAATGAGTGGAAATTATGGTTTTTGAGGTTAATAATAATATGGGATCAAAATGACCTCCAAATTCTATGATTTAAGCTGTTTTTTAGTGTTTTTAAAAAAAAACACCCGAATCCAAAACACACCCGAATCCGACAAAAAAAATTCGGTGAGGTTTTGCCAAAACGCGGTCGAACCCAAAACACGGCCGCGGAACCGAACCCAAAACCAAAACACAAAACCCGAAAAATTTCAGGCGCTCATCTCTAAACGAATGCTTATCAGACTACAGAAATATGATGTACACTTGCTGTACTGTCCCGGCAAATACATGTACATTGCTGTTACACTTTCTCGTGCTGTGGACAAAAGTGAAGGTTCCAAAAGTCTGATGGATGAAGAGATAGAAGCCTATGTTAATTTGATCGTAGCTTCTCTACCAGTGTCTCTTGCAAGACAAGAACAGATTAGGAAAGAAACTGAGACAGATGACACAATGAAAGTGTTGAAAGACATCATTCTGAAAGGTTGGCCAGCAGAAAAACATGCGTGCCCGCTGTCTATCCATGATTATTGGATGTACCGCAGTGACCTTACAGTTGTCGATGGTATTATTTACAAAGGCAATAGGTTTGTCATACCTGCACAACTAAGAAAAACTATGCTGTGCAAGATACATGAAGGCCACTTAGGGGAAGAAAAATGTAAGTGGAGAGCGCGTGAAGTTATGTATTGGCCAAGAATGAACCAAGACATAGCACAGACTACAGCTACTTGTGAATTATGTCTTACGTATAGACCAAAACAACAAGTCGAGCCACTGAGTCCTCACGCAGTGCCAGAGAGACCGTACCAGAAAGTTGGCGCAGATTTGTTTGATTGTAAAGGGAAAACGTACATTGTCGTGACTCATTATTACTCTAACTACCCTGAGGTGAAGACACTGCATACAACTACTAGTATAGCCGTAATCAATTGCATGAAGTCAATCTTTGCAAGGCATGGTGTTCCTATGGAAGTGTTCACTGACAATGGTCCTCAGTTTTCCAGTGCTGAATTTAGACAATTTGCTGATGAGTGGGAATTTGTCCATACTACGTCAAGTCTCCACTATCCATGCTCAAATGGCTTGGTGGAAGGTTCAGTAAAAACTGTAAAGAGTCTCATGAAAAAAGCTCAAGAAGGTAAAGAAGATTTCTACAAAAGTATTTTAATCTACCGCAGTACACCTTTACAGAATGGACTTTCTCCTGCACAAATGCTGATGGGAAGGAGGATTAGAGCAAATCTCCTGATACATGATGAACTGCTTAATGCACATAACTCAGCGTTGGTCAGACTGAGTAAGGAACGTCAACAGGCGAAACAGAAACTGTTCCATGACAGATGAACAAAAAGCTTATCTAATCTAAAATCGGGTGACCAAGTCCGTCTCAGAGATCACGAGAAAGGTATTTGGGTGCAGAAAGGTATTGTGCAAGTACAAGTAGCACCAAGATCTTATACTATACGTACAGAGCGTGGAACGGAAGTAAGAAGAAATCTTTTAGGGTATGTACCGTCCATGGGCGCTGTGATGTTATGTTAGTGTATTAGAATGCTTAATATTTGTAGACACTCCCTTACTAATCTGTGTAAGCCTGAATCTTCAGTGAGGGTCCCTAGGACCAGGGGGATGCTGGGAAGTGGGTGGTCCAGTGTGCAGTGTGCCTGGAGTTGGTGATGGAATAAAACAACACAGCAGTGAACTCACATGTCTCTGTAGCCTTATGACTGGATTTACAAACATATGAACAAAACAGGCGCCATCTTGAAATCGGCCAGGATACTGTGCACATATCGTACAACCTGATACGTGCATTAAGCAGATGGAAGAATTAGGGCTAGGAGATTTCACCTGGAAGGTGTGTAATATAGTAATGTCTTTCTCCGTCCCATATGTTCTCCCCGATGATGCATATTTCATATGCGGGAGAAAGGCGTACAAGTGGCTTGCCCCAAACTCTGAAGGATTGTGTTATATTGGAAGAGTATTGCCTGAAGTAATGACTGTAACCCATGATAAAATGAAAGACATACACCGTGGTGCCCAAGCTCCTTATACTCACACTCATTACGAGCACCTCGTTAAAAGACAACTGTCAGAAAGGTTAGAGCATCCGGCCTCTGATCTGATCCATGAATCCACCGGGATTCAGGTTCTGGTGGCGTTAGATTTCACTCGCACCGCTCGAGGAGTGATGAATTATAGATACATTTCCGCACTCGCCAATTTGTTAGATAATATCACTGAAATGTATGATGACACGTTTAGATATACTGGAAGAGAACTTCAGGCTTATAAAACAGAACTGGTACAGCATAGAATGGTTCTTAATTACCTCACAGCAGTGACAGGCGGATATTGTGTTACATTGGCAACACAGTACGGCGTGAAGTGTTGCACGTATATCACAAATAGCACCGAGGATCCGGTAGAGGTCATAGACCAAAAGATGGACGATATTCTCCAATTAAAGTGTGAATTTCGCCGAAAACACAATCTCACTCTTGCTGCTGTAGGTAATGAGCTGACTGGTTGGGTGTCATGGTTGAACCCGCGAAATTGGTTCTCTGGTTTAGGAGACTGGGCTCAAGGAGTCATAATGGATGTTGGGAAGTTTCTACTATGTATCTTAGGTGTCGTTATATCGATTGGATTGATATTTAGATGCGGGCAGGCTTTAATGAGGTGCAAACAAAGTACCAGAGTGATGAGTTTGAGGAGTGAGGAAACTGTAATTAACCTGGATTTGATTTACGACCCAACGATAGAAACAATGATGTGATGAAAATGCGATTTCTACGGTCCGTTTCTTTCACCTGTTTTTCTGGTTTTTCTCCAAGATAACAAGACCCCCTTGGACGAGGAAGTTGATGAGACGCTATACAGACAACGGATAGACCAAAGAAGAAGTTTTGACCACTTGAGATATGGACACTTGATGAACTTTGCCATGGATCCCCAGTTTCCCTAGAATTCTTAAAATTACGCTAGCCCAACATTTTTTGTAAATCTAATGGCATTGACAAAGCTTATTGCTCACGCTTAATGAGCAAAACAGCGCAAAGAAGATGACTTTCAACTGATACCGAACAAAACTTCAACCGACAGATGTACATTAACCTGACATAGAATACCACCGCATTTACCGTAATTATGTCTTTTCTTCATTTCTACAACCCTCAGGTAATGACACACATAGTATAGGGAATACAGGCACAGATATCAGCAATCACATATTCCCCCATTCATGTATCATCAACTAAAATGTGCTCCCCATTTTGTTCAAAATCCGAAAAGAGCTCGGTAAAGTTTGACAGCCCATCCACAGACCTGTACCACGGGATAAGAAGGAATTCAAATGTATACTTCGCAATACCTCGAAGCTTGATTTACAACACGTACGGCACGATGATACATGACCCCCCAAACATGGACTCATACACACATGCTTCTGCTATCTCACTAGGTCATACCCTCTTCCCACCTACTCCTCTCTCCTCCCTTACCCAACCATGGAAATGAATTAACCCCTGACATATATTTTTCTCCTTTTGAAATGTTTTCAGGAAGTGGCAGTTATTATTGACTGCCAAAGGGTGGACTGTCAAAGTCAGAAAAATATCTCTATGCACACTACCATATTTGCACCTCACACAGGTCCGTGCTGCGCGTGCGTACGCTCTCCCGTACGTGCGCATACTCACAGTCGCGGGCACCCGCAGTCGCATGGTATGCGTATTTACGGTAGAGTTTATGCGATCATAGCGTGCGACTCAATCATTACATATTTTCACTAATAATGTATTTTGTAGATCATGGTCCCTTTGATAGATTCTGAAAGTTTGGTTAATATAGAATGTTTATGAACAGAGGAATCCCTCTTTGTTTGATACGAAGGGTCAGATAGGAGTAATACAGTGGTGTTTAGTATCCATCGGAAGAATATTTAATTAGAAATATTCCGGTGTTGGTTTGAAGCAGATCAATCGCTCGTGCGAATAGTTATGGACATAAGAAGTTTATGAACATTTACTTTATTTGCACTTTATTACCCATGCGGCGGGAAACCCAGTTTCCCTCCCACCTGAGCAGTTGGAAATAGTCACAGCCCACCTGTATGAATCAACCTATGACCTTTTGTTATAATGCGAAGCCGAATTCCTGTGTCCAATGAACAATGAGATTGTAGGGACCATTGAATTGTATTGTGTGTGGGGCATAAATAGCGGGCCGACCATATCCAACTTCACTCTCTTCAACGGTTCTCATTGCTGATAATCGGGAGCTGGATATCGAGGCGCATGCGATCGTTCCCCTTGTGCGTAAGTTCTCTCCGTAATCATATTGTCTTACTGTGAGCCATTTCTCTCTCTCCCTCTCTTCTCTTTCTCTCGTATTTTTCCTTGATTAGACTTGAATTGTATTGTATTGTATTTCCTGTGTAGTTATCTGGTTAGTTGGTTTATGTTATATTGTAGTGTATGCTTTGTACTGTGATTCCTTTTGCAAGTATAATAGTCATAATACACATAATAGGTTTCGGACCCTAAGCCCAGGTATCTGTGTATTCTTTATAGTATTAAGTACTCCCTGAGCATCGGTGACACTCAAGCAGCTTTGTAGTTAATCAGGTTACACAAGGTTGCACTTACACTTTGTCTCTACATTAAGGTTTGCTGTGTATTTCATTACTAAAGGTATAGATATAAAGGTTTAACGTTGTGAGCGTCTGCATCGCTGGTGATCTCCTCGTGGTCCCGAGCGCCGCTACGCTATAGCGAATCATTACGATAAGTCAACAGCCAATAGTCTGCCTGCCTGCGATCACTTGGCCGTGAGTGAACGTGACGCCTGAGCGTCTCGATCACGGCTAAGCGATCGATACGCAACTTGCGTACCCTTACGGTACTTCTTACGTAGATAGCGTACCGTGTTCTTAGACCTCATAAAGGGTTATATACACGATAAATATTTAGCTTTATCAGTCCATAATTGTATACCACCTACCCGTGGTTTTTTTTTCTTTCTTCTTTATACATACATACTACTACATCTCTTTATCAACCAGTCTATATTAGCAGCAGACACAGTACAGTACGGTAGTTCACGGCTGTGGCTACCTCTGTGTCGGCACTCGGCAGTCCGTCCATAATTGTATACCACCTACCCGTGGTTTTTTTTTTCTTTCTTCTTCATACATACATACTACGACATCTCTTTATCAACCAGTCTATATTAGCAGCAGACACAGTACAGTACGGTAGTTCACGGCTGTGGCTACCTCTGTGTCGGCACTCGGCAGTCCGTCCATAATTGTATACCACCTAACCGTGGTTTTTTTTTTTTCTTCTTCATACATACATACTACGACATCTCTTTATCAACCAGTCTATATTAGCAGCAGACACAGTACGGTAGTTCACGGCTGTAGCTACCTCTGTGTCGGCACTCGGCAGTCCGTCCATAATTGTATACTAGTATCCATCCATCTCCATTGTTTACCTGAGGTGCCTTTTAGTTGTGCCTATTAAAATATGGAGAACAAAAATGTTGAGGTTCCAAAATTAGGGAAAGATCAAGATCCACTTCCACCTCGTGCTGAAGCTGCTGCCACTAGTCATGGCCGAGACGATGAAATGCCAGCAACGTCGTCTGCCAAGGCCGATGCCCAATGTCATAGTACAGAGCATGTCAAATCCAAAACACCAAATATCAGTAAAAAAAGGACTCCAAAACCTAAAATAAAATTGTCGGAGGAGAAGCGTAAACTTGCCAATATGCCATTTACCACACGGAGTGGCAAGGAACGGCTGAGGCCCTGGCCTATGTTCATGGCTAGTGGTTCAGCTTCACATGAGGATGGAGGCACTCAGCCTCTCGCTAGAAAAATGAAAAGACTCAAGCTGGCAAAAGCAGTAGCACCGCAAAGAACTGTGCGTTCTTCGAAATCCCAAATCCACAAGGAGAGTCCAATTGTGTCGGTTGCGATGCCTGACCTTCCCAACACTGGACGTGAAGAGCATGCGCCTTCCACCATTTGCACGCCCCCTGCAAGTGCTGGAAGGAGCACCCGCAGTCCAGTTCCTGATAGTCAGATTGAAGATGTCAGTGTTGAAGTACACCAGGATGAGGAGGATATGGGTGTTGCTGGCGCTGGGGAGGAAATTGACCAGGAGGATTCTGATGGTGAGGTGGTTTGTTTAAGTCAGGCACCCGGGGAGACACCTGTTGTCCGTGGGAGGAATATGGCCGTTGACATGCCTGGTGAAAATACCAAAAAAATCAGCTCTTCGGTGTGGAACTATTTCAACAGAAATGCGGACAACAGGTGTCAAGCCGTGTGTTCCCTTTGTCAAGCTGTAATAAGTAGGGGTAAGGACGTTAACCACCTCGGAACATCCTCCCTTATACGTCTCCTGCAGCGCATTCATAATAAGTCAGTGACAAGTTCAAAAACTTTGGGTGACAGCGGAAGCAGTCCACTGACCAGTAAATCCTTTCCTCTTGTAACCAAGCTCACGCAAACCACCCCACCAACTCCCTCAGTGTCAATTTCCTCCTTCCCCAGGAATGCCAATAGTCCTGCAGGCAATGTCACTGGCAATTCTGACGAGTCCTCTCCTGCCTGGGATTCCTCCGATGCATCCTTGCGTGTAACGCCTACTGCTGCTGGCGCTGCTGTTGTTGCTGCTGGGAGTCGATGGTCATCCCAGAGGGGAAGTCGTAAGCCCACTTGTACTACTTCCAGTAAGCAATTGACTGTTCAACAGTCCTTTGCGAGGAAGATGAAATATCACAGCAGTCATCCTGCTGCAAAGCGGATAACTGAGGCCTTGACAACTATGTTGGTGTTAGACGTGCGTCCGGTATCCGCCGTTAGTTCACAGGGAACTAGACAATTTATTGAGGCAGTGTGCCCCCGTTACCAAATACCATCTAGGTTCCACTTCTCTAGGCAGGCGATACCGAGAATGTACACGGACGTCAGAAAAAGACTCACCAGTGTCCTAAAAAATGCAGTTGTACCCAATGTCCACTTAACCACGGACATGTGGACAAGTGGAGCAGGGCAGGGTCAGGACTATATGACTGTGACAGCCCACTGGGTAGATGTATGGACTCCCGCCGCAAGAACAGCAGCGGCGGCACCAGTAGCAGCATCTCGCAAACGCCAACTCTTTCCTAGGCAGGCTACGCTTTGTATCACCGGTTTCCAGAATACGCACACAGCTGAAAACCTCTTACGGCAACTGAGGAAGATCATCGCGGAATGGCTTACCCCAATTGGACTCTCCTGTGGATTTGTGGCATCGGACAACGCCAGCAATATTGTGTGTGCATTAAATATGGGCAAATTCCAGCACGTCCCATGTTTTGCACATACCTTGAATTTGGTGGTGCAGAATTATTTAAAAAACGACAGGGGCGTGCAAGAGATGCTGTCGGTGGCCAGAAAAATTGCGGCACACTTTCGGCGTACAGGCACCACGTACAGAAGACTGGAGCACCACCAAAAACTACTGAACCTGCCCTGCCATCATCTGAAGCAAGAAGTGGTAACGAGGTGGAATTCAACCCTCTATATGCTTCAGAGGTTGGAGGAGCAGCAAAAGGCCATTCAAGCCTATACAATTGAGCACGATATAGGAGGTGGAATGCACCTGTCTCAAGCGCAGTGGAGAATGATTTCAACGTTGTGCAAGGTTCTGATGCCCTTTGAACTTGCCACACGTGAAGTCAGTTCAGACACTGCCAGCCTGAGTCAGGTCATTCCCCTCATCAGGCTTTTGCAGAAGAAGCTGGAGACATTGAAGGAGGAGCTAACACGGAGCGATTCCGCTAGGCATGTGGGACTTGTGGATGGAGCCCTTAATTCGCTTAACAAGGATTCACGGGTGGTCAATCTGTTGAAATCAGAGCACTACATTTTGGCCACCGTGCTCGATCCTAGATTTAAAGCCTACCTTGGATCTCTCTTTCCGGCAGACACAAGTCTGCTGGGGTTGAAAGACCTGCTGGTGAGAAAATTGTCAAGTCAAGCGGAACGCGACCTGTCAACATCTCCTCCTTCACATTCTCCCGCAACTGGGGGTGCGAGGAAAAGGCTCAGAATTCCGAGCCCACCCGCTGGCGGTGATGCAGGGCAGTCTGGAGCGACTGCTGATGCTGACATCTGGTCCGGACTGAAGGACCTGACAACGATTACGGACATGTCGTCTACTGTCACTGCATATGATTCTCTCACCATTGAAAGAATGGTGGAGGATTATATGAGTGACCGCATCCAAGTAGGCACGTCACACAGTCCATACTTATACTGGCAGGAAAAAGAGGCAATTTGGAGGCCATTGCACAAACTGGCTTTATTCTACCTAAGTTGCCCTCCCACAAGTGTGTACTCCGAAAGAGTGTTTAGTGCCGCCGCTCACCTTGTCAGCAATCGGCGTACGAGGTTACATCCAGAAAATGTGGAGAAGATGATGTTCATTAAAATGAATTATAATCAATTCCTCCGCGGAGACATTGACCAGCAGCAATTGCCTCCACAAAGTACACAGGGAGCTGAGATGGTGGATTCCAGTGGGGACGAATTGATAATCTGTGAGGAGGGGGATGTACACGGTGATATATCGGAGGGTGATGATGAGGTGGACATCTTGCCTCTGTAGAGCCAGTTTGTGCAAGGAGAGATTAATTGCTTCTTTTTTGGGGGGGGTCCAAACCAACCCGTCATATCAGTCACAGTCGTGTGGCAGACCCTGTCACTGAAATGATGGGTTGGTTAAAGTGTGCATGTCCTGTTTTGTTTATACAACATAAGGGTGGGTGGGAGGGCCCAAGGACAATTCCATCTTGCACCTCTTTTTTCTTTTATTTTTCTTTGCGTCATGTGCTGTTTGGGGAGGGTTTTTTGGAAGGGACATCCTGCGTGACACTGCAGTGCCACTCCTAAATGGGCCCGGTGTTTGTGTCGGCCACTAGGGTCGCTAATCTTACTCACACAGTCAGCTACCTCATTGCGCCTCTTTTTTTCTTTGCGTCATGTGCTGATTGGGGAGGGTTTTTTGGAAGGGACATCCTGCGTGACACTGCAGTGCCACTCCTAAATGGGCCCGGTGTTTGTGTCGGCCACTAGGGTCGCTAATCTTACTCACACAGTCAGCTACCTCATTGCGCCTCTTTTTTTCTTTGCGTCATGTGCTGTTTGGGGAGGGTTTTTTGGAAGGGACATCCTGCGTGACACTGCAGTGCCACTCCTAAATGGGCCCGGTGTTTGTGTCGGCCACTAGGGTCGCTAATCTTACACACACAGTCAGCTACCTCATTGCGCCTCTTTTTTTCTTTGCGTCATGTGCTGATTGGGGAGGGTTTTTTGGAAGGGACATCCTGCGTGACACTGCAGTGCCACTCCTAAATGGGCCCGGTGTTTGTGTCGGCCAGTAGGGTCGCTTATCTTACTCACACAGTCAGCTACCTCATTGCGCCTCTTTTTTTCTTTGCGTCATGTGCTGATTGGGGAGGGTTTTTTGGAAGGGACAACCTGCGTGACACTGCAGTGCCACTCCTAGATGGGCCAGGTGTTTGTGTCGGCCACTAGTGTCGCTTAGCTTAGTCATCCAGCGACCTTGGTGCAAATTTTAGGACTAAAAATAATATTGTGAGGTGTGAGGTATTCAGAATAGACTGAAAATGAGTGGAAATTATGGTTTTTGAGGTTAATAATAATATGGGATCAAAATGACCTCCAAATTCTATGATTTAAGCTGTTTTTTAGTGTTTTTTAAAAAAAAACACCCGAATCCAAAACACACCCGAATCCGACAAAAAAAATTCGGTGAGGTTTTGCCAAAACGCGGTCGAACCCAAAACACGGCCGCGGAACCGAACCCAAAACCAAAACACAAAACCCGAAAAATTTCAGGCGCTCATCTCTAAACGAATGCTTATCAGACTACAGAAATATGATGTACACTTGCTGTACTGTCCCGGCAAATACATGTACATTGCTGTTACACTTTCTCGTGCTGTGGACAAAAGTGAAGGTTCCAAAAGTCTGATGGATGAAGAGATAGAAGCCTATGTTAATTTGATCGTAGCTTCTCTACCAGTGTCTCTTGCAAGACAAGAACAGATTAGGAAAGAAACTGAGACAGATGACACAATGAAAGTGTTGAAAGACATCATTCTGAAAGGTTGGCCAGCAGAAAAACATGCGTGCCCGCTGTCTATCCATGATTATTGGATGTACCGCAGTGACCTTACAGTTGTCGATGGTATTATTTACAAAGGCAATAGGTTTGTCATACCTGCACAACTAAGAAAAACTATGCTGTGCAAGATACATGAAGGCCACTTAGGGGAAGAAAAATGTAAGTGGAGAGCGCGTGAAGTTATGTATTGGCCAAGAATGAACCAAGACATAGCACAGACTACAGCTACTTGTGAATTATGTCTTACGTATAGACCAAAACAACAAGTCGAGCCACTGAGTCCTCACGCAGTGCCAGAGAGACCGTACCAGAAAGTTGGCGCAGATTTGTTTGATTGTAAAGGGAAAACGTACATTGTCGTGACTCATTATTACTCTAACTACCCTGAGGTGAAGACACTGCATACAACTACTAGTATAGCCGTAATCAATTGCATGAAGTCAATCTTTGCAAGGCATGGTGTTCCTATGGAAGTGTTCACTGACAATGGTCCTCAGTTTTCCAGTGCTGAATTTAGACAATTTGCTGATGAGTGGGAATTTGTCCATACTACGTCAAGTCTCCACTATCCATGCTCAAATGGCTTGGTGGAAGGTTCAGTAAAAACTGTAAAGAGTCTCATGAAAAAAGCTCAAGAAGGTAAAGAAGATTTCTACAAAAGTATTTTAATCTACCGCAGTACACCTTTACAGAATGGACTTTCTCCTGCACAAATGCTGATGGGAAGGAGGATTAGAGCAAATCTCCTGATACATGATGAACTGCTTAATGCACATAACTCAGCGTTGGTCAGACTGAGTAAGGAACGTCAACAGGCGAAACAGAAACTGTTCCATGACAGATGAACAAAAAGCTTATCTAATCTAAAATCGGGTGACCAAGTCCGTCTCAGAGATCACGAGAAAGGTATTTGGGTGCAGAAAGGTATTGTGCAAGTACAAGTAGCACCAAGATCTTATACTATACGTACAGAGCGTGGAACGGAAGTAAGAAGAAATCTTTTAGGGTATGTACCGTCCATGGGCGCTGTGATGTTATGTTAGTGTATTAGAATGCTTAATATTTGTAGACACTCCCTTACTAATCTGTGTAAGCCTGAATCTTCAGTGAGGGTCCCTAGGACCAGGGGGATGCTGGGAAGTGGGTGGTCCAGTGTGCAGTGTGCCTGGAGTTGGTGATGGAATAAACAACACAGCAGTGAACTCACATGTCTCTGTAGCCTTATGACTGGATTTACAAACATATGAACAAAACAGGCGCCATCTTGAAATCGGCCATCTTGAATCTAAGTCAGTTTTTTTCAAATGGAAAGGGAATTGTGTAACATCAGAATTTGCTGAAAAGTTTATTGCTGCAAACAGATTTGAAATAGCAGTTATGGTTCAAAAGTTACAACACTTTTTTTGTTGCAGGTTACTGAAGATGGCTTTGACAAAAGAGGAGAGAATTGAGGTCATTTTGATGTCTGGAGAACAAAGTTTCTGTGTCATAGCTGCAGATTTTAACAACTGGCACCCAGAAAGACCTCCAATTTCATATAACGCTGTCAGGTGCCTAATTTCCAAACTCCGAGAAACTGGGACTGTGTCCATGGAGTGGTCATCCAAAAAGTGCTACTGACAAGACAACCTCAACAATGGTTTTGGCCTTCAAATTTGTGTTGACCAAGAGGGACAACATGTTGAACACATTAAATGACTGTTTTTTTATGGAGAACAGTTCAGCCTGTAATTCCAACAGAAAAAGTGTTGTAACTTTTGAACAATAACTGCTATTTCAAATCTGTTTGCAGCAATAAACTTTTCAGCAAATTCTGATGCTGTTTAAAATGTTACACAATCCCCTTTCCATTTGAAAAATCTGACTTAGATTCAAGATGGCGCTCATGTTCGGTACTTACCCTAAAAAATAGTTTACAACACCCATACCTTACTGGAGTATTCAGTTTTCCCATTTCCTGCACAGTTTTGAAACAAAAGGGTGTACTGCGACTTTTGAATCACCCTGTATACTGCTGAAACTTTGGTGAGTTTTGATCAGAGATGTGTGGACAAGGTAGGCAGGGAAGGCAATGCCTCACCTGTCATAGTTCAGTATACTCCAGAGTTTTGACTCTGGAGATACATACATTCAAATGGGATCATCAGTGCCATTTCCCTGTATTGATCATACCTCCCAACTGTCCCGATTTTCGCGGGACAGTCCCATTTTTTAGGGACTGTCCCGCTGTCCCACCCGCGGGCCGCAGTGTCCCGTGGTGGGGGGGGCAGTTGGGAGGCTCACACAGCGTCTATTCAGTGCAGACAGAGGGAGTGGCAAAAAACGGGGCGTGGCTCGCGATTGCAGGTCCTCCACGAAGCCACGCCCCTTTTCTTAGGTCACACCTCTTTTTCGGGAGCTTTGCCGCGCATGTGTCCCTCTTTGTAAGTATGAAAAGTTGGGAGGTATGTATTGATTATAAGGCACAATGATTTCTGTGGCTACATGCATTTTAAATAAGGTTTCTCGTGCCCTCTTACAGTATATGGAACCCCTTGTAAAACGCAATTCATAAACAAATCCAGCAAAATATCAGTCTTTTCTTCATCAAGTAGTTCTCACTAACTTTGGGGCTCATTTACATTTGGATGTAATTCATTTTTATGACCCGCCTCTCAGGTGTAGCAGTACATGTCAGCGCTGCCGCTTATGCATAAGGTGTTACTTTCATAATCTCTCTGAAATGCTTTTCCAAAAGTAGTCAAGTATAGACTAACCTACCACCATAGTGTCTGCCAATAATATGCATATGCACGGCGGCTGGGAAATGAGATTTTGGTAAATAGTTTAGTGCCCATAGTAGAATATTGGGACACGGTAACCAGCAAAATATATAGGCAGAAGCAGTGATAACTAGTGATGTGCACCGGAAATTTTTTGGGTTTTGGTTTTGGATTCGGTTCGGCGGCCGTGTTTTGGATTCGGACGCGTTTTGGCAAAACCTCCCTGAAAACAGCTTAAATCATAGAATTTGGGGGTCATTTTGATCCCATAGTATTATTAACCTCAATAACCATAATTTCCACTCATTTTCAGTCTATTCTGAACACCTCACACCTCACAATATTATTTTTAGTCCTAAAATTTGCACCGAGGTCGCTGGATGATGCAAAGAAAAAAAGAGGCGCAATGAGGTAGCTGTGTGACTAAGCTAAGCGACCCAAGTGGCCGACACAAACACCTGGCCCATCTAGGAGTGGCACTGCAGTGTCAGACAGGATGGCACTTCAAAAAAATAGTCCCCAAACAGCACATGATGCAAAGAAAAAAAGAGGCGCAATGAGGTAGCTGTGTGACTAAGCTAAGTGACCCAAGTGGCCGACACAAACACCTGGCCCATCTAGGAGTGCCACTGCAGTGTCAGACAGGATGGCAGATTTAAAAAAATAGTCCCCAAACAGCACATGATGCAAAGATAAAAAGAGGTGCACCAAGGTCGCTGGATGGCTAAGCTAAGCGACCCAAGTGGCCGACACAAACACCTGGCCCATCTAGGAGTGGCACTGCAGTGTCAGACAGGATGGCAGATTTAAAAAAATAGTCCCCAAACAGCACATGATGCAAAGATAAAAAAAGGTGCACCAAGGTCGCTGGATGGCTAAGCTAAGCGACCCAAGTGGCCGACACAAACACCTGGCCCATCTAGGAGTGGCACTGCAGTGTCAGGTAGGATGGCAGATTTAAAAAATAGTCCCCAAACAGCACATGATGCAAAGAAAAAAAGAGGCGCAATGAGGTAGCTGTGTGACTAAGCTAAGCAACCCAAGTGGCCGACACAAACACCTGGCCCATCTAGGAGTGGCACTGCAGTGTCAGACAGGATGGCACTTCAAAAAAATAGTCCCCAAACAGCACATGATGCAAAGAAAAAAAGAGGCGCAATGAGGTAGCTGTGTGACTAAGCTAAGTGACCCAAGTGGCCGACACAAGTGGCCATAACCATAATTTCCACTCATTTTCAGTCTATTCTGAACACCTCACACCTCACAATATTATTTTTAGTCCTAAAATTTGCACCGAGGTCGCTGGATGATGCAAAGAAAAAAAGAGGCGCAATGAGGTAGCTGTGTGACTAAGCTAAGCGACCCAAGTGGCCGACACAAACACCTGGCCCATCTAGGAGTGGCACTGCAGTGTCAGACAGGATGGCACTTCAAAAAAATAGTCCCCAAACAGCACATGATGCAAAGAAAAAAAGAGGCGCAATGAGGTAGCTGTGTGACTAAGCTAAGTGACCCAAGTGGCCGACACAAACACCTGGCCCATCTAGGAGTGCCACTGCAGTGTCAGACAGGATGGCAGATTTAAAAAAATAGTCCCCAAACAGCACATGATGCAAAGATAAAAAGAGGTGCACCAAGGTCGCTGGATGGCTAAGCTAAGCTAAGGAGTGGCACTGCAGACAGGATGGCACTTCAAAAAAATAGTCCCCAAACAGCACATGATGCAAAGAAAAAAAGAGGCGCAATGAGGTAGCTGTGTGACTAAGCTAAGTGACCCAAGTGGCCGACACAAACACCTGGCCCATCTAGGAGTGCCACTGCAGTGTCAGACAGGATGGCAGATTTAAAAAAATAGTCCCCAAACAGCACATGATGCAAAGATAAAAAGAGGTGCACCAAGGTCGCTGGATGGCTAAGCTAAGCGACCCAAGTGGCCGACACAAACACCTGGCCCATCTAGGAGTGGCACTGCAGTGTCAGACAGGATGGCAGATTTAAAAAAATAGTCCCCAAACAGCACATGATGCAAAGATAAAAAAAGGTGCACCAAGGTCGCTGGATGGCTAAGCTAAGCGACCCAAGTGGCCGACACAAACACCTGGCCCATCTAGGAGTGGCACTGCAGTGTCAGGTAGGATGGCAGATTTAAAAAATAGTCCCCAAACAGCACATGATGCAAAGAAAAAAAGAGGCGCAATGAGGTAGCTGTGTGACTAAGCTAAGCAACCCAAGTGGCCGACACAAACACCTGGCCCATCTAGGAGTGGCACTGCAGTGTCAGACAGGATGGCACTTCAAAAAAATAGTCCCCAAACAGCACATGATGCAAAGAAAAAAAGAGGCGCAATGAGGTAGCTGTGTGACTAAGCTAAGTGACCCAAGTGGCCGACACAAACACCTGGCCCATCTAGGAGTGGCACTGCAGTGTCAGACAGGATGGCAGATTTAAAAAAATAGTCCCCAAACAGCACATGATGCAAAGATAAAAAGAGGTGCACCAAGGTCGCTGGATGGCTAAGCTAAGCGACCCAAGTGGCCTACACAAACACCTGGCCCATCTAGGAGTGGCACTGCAGTGTCAGGTAGGATGGCAGATTTAAAAAATAGTCCCCAAACAGCACATGATGCAAAGAAAAAAAGAGGCGCAATGAGGTAGCTGTGTGACTAAGCTAAGCGACCCAAGTGGCCGACACAAACACCTGGCCCATCTAGGAGTGGCACTGCAGTGTCAGACAGGATGGCAGATTTAAGAAAATAGTCCCCAAACAGCACATGATGCAAAGATAAAAAGAGGTGCACCAAGGTCGCTGGATGGCTAAGCTAAGCGACCCAAGTGGCCGACACAAACACCTGGCCCATCTAGGAGTGGCACTGCAGTGTCAGACAGGATGGCACTTCAAAAAAATAGTCCCCAAACAGCACATGATGCAAAGAAAAAAAGAGGCGCAATGAGGTAGCTGTGTGACTAAGCTAAGCGACCCAAGTGGCCGACACAAACACCTGGCCCATCTAGGAGTGGCACTGCAGTGTCAGACAGGATGGCAGATTTAAAAAAAATAGTCCCCAAACAGCACATAATGCAAAGATAAAAAGAGGTGCACCAAGGTCGCTGGATGGCTAAGCTAAGCGACCCAAGTGGCCGACACAAACACCTGGCCCATCTAGGAGTGGCACTGCAGTGTCAGGAAGGATGGCAGATTTAAAAAATAGTCCCCAAACAGCACATGATGCAAAGAAAAAAAGAGGCGCAATGAGGTAGCTGTGTGACTAAGCTAAGTGACCCAAGTGGCCGACACAAACACCTGGCCCATCTAGGAGTGGCACTGCAGTGTCAGGCAGGATGGCACTTCAAAAAAAAAAAAAAAAAACAGCACATGATGCAAAGAAAAATGAAAGAAAAAAGAGGTGCAAGATGGAATTGTCCTTGGGCCCTCCCACCCACCCTTATGTTGTATAAACAGGACATGCACACTTTAACAAACCCATCATTTCAGCGACAGGGTCTGCCACACAATTGTGACTGAAATGACTAGTTGGTTTGGGCCCCCACCAAAAAAGAAGCAATCAATCTCTCCTTGCACAAACTGGCTCTACAGAGGCAGGATGTCCACCTCCTCCTCATCGTCCGATTCCTCACCCCTTTAACTGTGTACATCCCCCTCCTCACAGATTATGAATTCGTCCCCACTGGAATCCACCATCTCAGGTCCCTGTGTACTTTCTGGAGGCAATTGCTGGTGAATGTCTCCACGGAGGAATTGATTATAATTAATTTTGATGAACATCATCTTCTCCACATTTTGGGGAAGTAACCTCGTACGCCGATTGCTGACAAGGTGAGCGGCTGCACTAAACACTCTTTCGGAGTACACACTGGAGGGAGGGCAACTTAGGTAGAATAAAGCCAGTTTGTGCAAGGGCCTCCAAATTGCCTCTTTTTCCTGCCAGTATACGTACGGACTGTCTGACGTGCCTACTTGGATGCGGTCACTCATATAATCCTCCACCATTCTTTCAATGGTGACAGAATCATATGCAGTGACAGTAGACGACATGTCAGTAATCATTAGCAGGTCCTTCAGTCCGGACCAGATGTCAGCACTCGCTCCAGACTGCCCTGCATCAACGCCAGCGGGTGCGCTCGGAATTCTTAGCCTTTTCCTCGCAGCCCCAGTTGCGGGAGAATGTGAAGGAGGAGCTGTTGACGGGTCACGTTCCGCTTGACTTGACAATTTTCTCACAAGCAGGTCTTTGAACCTCTGCAGACTTGTATCTGCCGGAAAGAGAGATACAACGTAGGTTTTAAATTTAGGATCGAGCACAGTGGCCAAAATGTAGTGCTCTGATTTCAACAGATTGACCACCCGTTAATCCTGGTTAAGCGAATTAAGGGCTCCATCCACAAGTCCCACATGCCTAGCAGAATCGCTCTGTATTAGCTCCTCCTTCAATGTCTCCAGCTTCTTCTGCAAAAGCCTGATGAGGGGAATGACCTGACTCAGGCTGGCAGTGTCTGAACTGACTTCACGTGTGGCAAGTTCAAAGGGTTGCAGAACCTTGCACAACGTTGAAATCATTCTCCACTGCGCTTGAGTCAGGTGCATTCCCCCTCCTTTGCCTATATCGTAGGCAGATCTATAGGCTTGAATGGCCTTTTGCTGCTCCTCCATCCTCTGAAGCATATAGAGGGTTGAATTCCACCTCGTTACCACCTCTTGCTTCAGATGATGGCAGGGCAGGTTCAGGACTGTTTGCTGGTGCTCCAGTCTTCGGCACGCGGTGGCTGAATGCCGAAAGTGGCCCGCATTTCTTCGGGCCACCGACAGCATCTCTTGCACGCCCCTGTCGTTTTTTAAATAATTCTGCACCACCAAATTCAATGTATGTGCAAAACATGGGACGTGCTGGAATTTGCCCAGATGTAATGCACGCACAATATTGGTGGCATTGTCCGATGTCACAAATCCCCAGGAGAGTCCAATTGGGGTAAGCCATTCTGCAAAGATGTTCCTCAGTTTCCGTAAGAGGTTGTCAGCTGTGTGCCTCTTCTGGAAAGCGGTGATACAAAGCGTAGCCTGCCTAGGAACGAGTTGGCGTTTGCGAGATGCTGCTACTGGTGCCGCCGCTGCTGTTCTTGCTGCGGGAGGCAATACATCTACCCAGTGGGCTGTCACAGTCATATAGTCCTGAGTCTGCCCTGCTCCACTTGTCCACATGTCCGTGGTCAAGTGGACATTGGGTACAACTGCATTTTTTAGGACACTGGTGACTCTTTTTCAGACGTCCGTGTACATTTTCGGTATCGCCTGCCTAGAGAAATGGAACCTAGATGGTATTTGGTACCGGGGACACAGTACCTCAATCAAGTCTCTAGTTCCCTGTGAATTAACGGTGGATACCGGAAACACGTTTCTCACCATTCAGGCTGCCAAGGCCAGAGTTATCCGCTTTGCAGCAGGATGACTGCTGTGATATTTCATCTTCCTCGCAAAGGACTGTTGGACAGTCAATTGCTTACTGGAAGTTGTACAAGTGGTCTTCCGACTTCCCCTCTGGGATGACGATCGACTCCCAGCAGCAACAACAGCAGCGCCAGCAGCAGTAGGCGTTACACTCAAGGATGCATCGGAGGAATCCCAGGCAGGAGAGTACTCGTCAGACTTGACAGTGACATGGCCTGCAGGACTATTGGATTTCCTGTGTAAGGAGGAAATTGACACTGAGGGAGTTGGTGGTGTGGTTTGCAGGAGCTTGGTTACAAGAGGAAGGGATTTAGTGGTCAGTGGACTGCTTCCGCTGTCATCCAAAGTTTTTGAACTTGTCACTGACTTCTGATGAATGCGGTCCAGGTGATGTATAAGGGAGGATGTTCCTAGGTGGTTAACGTCCTTACCACTACTTATTACAGCTTGACAAAGGCAACACACGGCTTGACACCAGTTGTCCGCATTTCTGTTGAAATAATTCCACACCGAAGAGGTGATTTTTTTTGTATTTTGACCAGGCATGTCAATGGCCATATTCGTCCCACGGACAACAGTTGTCTCCCCGGGTGCCTGACTTAAACAAACCACCTCACCATCAGAATCCTCCTTGTCAATTTCCTCCCCAGAGCCAGCAACACCCATATCCTCATCCTGGTGTACTTCAACAGTGACATCTTCAATTTGACTATCAGGAACTGGACTGCGGGTGCTCCTTCCAGCACTTGCAGGGGGCGTGCAAATGGTGGAAGGCGCAACCTCTTCCCGTCCAGTGTTGGGAAGGTCAGGCATCGCAACCGACACAATTGGACTCTCCTTGGGGATTTGTGATTTAGAAGAACGCACAGTTCTTTGCTGTGCTTTTGCCATCTTAACTCTTAAGTTTTCTAGCAGGAGGATGAGTGCTTCCATCCTCAGGTGAAGCTGAACCACTAGCCTTGAACATAGGCCAGGGCTCCAGCCGTTCCTTGCCACTCCGTGTCGTAAATGGCACATTGGCAAGTTTACGCTTCTCCTCAGACGATTTTGATTTAGATTTTTGGGTCATTTTACTGAGCTTTATTTTTTTGGATTTTACATGCTCTCTACTATGACATTGGGCATCGGCCTTGGCAGACGGCGTTGATGGCATTTCATCGTCTCGGCCATGACTAGTGGCAGCAGCTTCAGCACGAGGTGGAAGTGGATCTTGATCTTTCCCTATTTTACCCTCCACATTTTTGTTCTCCATTTTTTAATGTGTGGAATTATATGCCAGTAATATATCAATAGCAATGGCCTACTACTATATATACTGCGCAAAACTGAAATGCACCACAGGTATGGATGGATAGTATACTTGACGACACAGAGGTAGGTAGAGCAGTGTCCTTCTGTACCGTACTGCTATATAGTATATACTGGTGGTCAGCAACTGTGCAAAACTGAAATGCACCACAGGTATGGATGGATAGTATACTTGACGACACAGAGGTAGGTAGAGCAGTGGAATACTGTACCGTACTGCTATATATATAGTTATACTGGTGGTCAGCAAACTGTGCAAAACTGAAATGCACCACCGGTATGGATGGATAGTATACTTGACGACACAGAGGTAGGTAGAGCAGTGTCCTTCTGTACCATACTGCTATATAGTATATACTGGTGGTCAGCAAACTGTGCAAAACTGAAATGCACCACAGGTATGGATGGATAGTATACTTGACGACACAGAGGTAGGTAGAGCAGTGGACTACTGTACCGTACTGCTATATATATAGTTATACTGGTGGTCAGCAAAATTCTGCACTGTCCTTCTACTATATACTACAATGCAGCACAGATATGGAGCGTTTTTCAGGCAGAGAATGTATAATACTGGTGGTCACTGGTCACTGGTCAGCAAAACTCTGCACTGTCCTTCTACTATATAATACTGCTGGTCCCCAGTCCCCACAATAAAGCAATTATTTAGCACACTGAGCACAGATATTTGCAGCACACTGAGCACAGTCAGATATGGAGCGTTTTTCAGGCAGAGAACGTAGATATTTGCACTTGCAGCACACCGAGCACAGATATTTGCAGCACACTGAGCACAGATATTTGCAGCACAATTTGCAGCCCACTGAACATAGAAACTGAGAGGACGCCAGCCATGTTCTCTCACGATCATCTCCAATGCACGAGTGAAAAATTACGTCGACGCGCGGCTCCTTATATAGAATACGAATCTCGCGAGAATCCGACCGCGGGATGATGATGTTCGTGCGCGCTCGGGTTAACCGAGCAAGGCGGGAGGATCCGAGTTGCTCGGACCCGTGAAAAAAAAGGTGAAGTTCGGGCGGGTTCGGATCCCGAGGATCCGAACCCGCTCATCACTAGTGATAACCTGTTATAACTGCTTCATAAATAAACACTCAAGTGAATCTCATTCTGTGCTTTTAATGGATTTGCACTATGGCAGAGAAGTGCTTTTTCTGTAAAAAAATATGTTTACACTTTTGCACAGTGCACTTTGCACATTGTAATATTAGAAGGAGGCTCCAGAGTGTGCAGTATAGCCTCAGGGACGTGTGGTGAGGTAAATGGCTCAGGAGGCACTGGCTGGTACCAGAGCCAGATTCACACACAATAAATTAGCGAAAGGGTACATGTGGGCATTATACACAGGTGCAGCAATATGTACTGCTGGAAATTTTGTGAGTTTTGTTTAGAGATGTGTGGAAAAGATAGGCTGAGGAGGCACTGCCTCACCTGCCATAGACTTTTTACTCCAGAGTTTTAACTTAAAAATAATTATAATAATGCAAAGAAGATATTTCTAATATTCTATATATTTTTCATATACTTTATATAGTCAAACCTCTGGTTTATACGTTAGTATAACAGGAAAGGCTCTGTCTCACCTGTCTCATTTCACCGCACGTCACTGGTAGGCATCTGGAGTGGAACTAACGGTGATGCAACCAGTGGGGTGCCCAGGGTCTCCTGGTTGTCTAAGGGTCCCATAGTTGCTTGCTGGTATGACCAATAATTGCTGATCAGGGCAGCCGGCAGCAAGTATGATTGGTCGGCCCAACTAATGAGGGACCTGTAGTGCAACCTGATCCTTACCTCATGGAGGCAGGGCTGACCTCCAGTACGCCCTTTCATTGCCCCAGTCCGCCCTGCCAGTCATGCTTTTTTTTTTCATAAAAAAAGATTGCCGGGCACCCACCATGATGGTTAAAAGGCAAGCCTGCCCTGGTGAACCCCTCTACCTAACACAGCCTCAACCACTAGTCACTATGCCGGTGGCCCATAAGTGTGACAAGCTGGCCTCATCTCCCGGCCCACGGTGACAAAGGAATATACTTCTATTATATGCAGAAGTTTACAAAATTAGTGTATTTACAAAATGAAAGTACACATCTGATTGGTTGCTTTTTGTTAAAGCACATTTTCACACATATCACTACACTTTGTAGATAAGTTGTTATTATAACTCTCCTGGTCCCAATGTGTTAGCGAATAGATGAAGCAGAGCTGTTGACCTTGGTAAGTAATAGGATCTGTATCACTGTAAGGAAGATCAGCCCGACTTTAAGGATAATCTTCCTACTCAGCCGGACTTGTAATTGGGGGAAAGAGGAATGGTACAGGAATACTTGCACAGTGAAAGGAGAAACTGGACTTAATAATAGAAAAATTTAGATAAAAAATAAAACTTAATTGTAAATGTAAACAAAAGTAAAGTTAATGAAGACAGATAGAAAAGGAAACATACTGCATTTGAGCAAGTTAAAGACATTAATGATGTTAAAAAAGTTATAATTATCAAAAAATTTGAAAAATCACTACAGAAATTATTTATACAAATACAGTTAGAGAGAGGGTTGGCATATTGAGTAGACCTCATGCCTTTTATACATATTTTTAATTAATCGAATATTTTGCCGTGGTAAACAAGGTTACTTAAGGAATAAAGGCTTCTGATTGGCTAAGTGTTTTAATTCCTCTCACTGGTACTGTAGCACTTATTAATAGGCTGGTGTATTTGCATTATTTAATTGATATTTGGGAATAGTTCATGGCATGGAAACAAATTTGGATTTAATTGAACATAATTTTTACTTTTAGTTTGTATTTGCATCTGTATTTAATTGTATTTTGCATAGCAAATGTACAGTAAATAAATACATTATCAAGTAATAGAACTGGCCAGGCATTGACTGTATTGTGTGCATATTATGTAGCGTAACATTAGCATTTATTGCTAAAATTGTTAAGCCAAATCACCATGCACATATGGTCACATATTGTGATCTGTGCAGCTCTGCAAGTCTATAATCTCTTATCAATTGGAGACATACAGCCAAGCTAGTTGAGATATTAGTGCAGAGA
Organism: Pseudophryne corroboree; assembly: GCF_028390025.1. Lineage (NCBI taxonomy): Eukaryota > Metazoa > Chordata > Amphibia > Anura > Myobatrachidae > Pseudophryne > Pseudophryne corroboree. The sequence goes on from NC_086445.1 coordinate 602,051,241, forward strand.
ATTTCAACATTTTACAACTCGCGGCACACTGAACAAGATTTAAATATTGCCAAGGCACATTCAAATATAATGGTGAAGCATGGTGCAGTTGCGTGTCCTAGGATGTCATGTCGCATCTTCTCCATAGGTAATGCCTAAGCCATACCTCCCAACATGACCCTCTCCAGGAGGGACACAATGCTCTGCTTCTGGACTTTTCTCTTAATGTATGATTGCCAGCACCTGTGTTGTACAGGTTAATGGCTAAGAAAGGTGTTTCGGCACAAGTGATGGCAATCATACATTAAGAGAAAAGTCCAGAAGCAGAGCATTCTATCCCTCCTGGAGAGGGTCATGTTGGGAGGTATGCCTAAGCCACATATGAGAAAGCCAGAAGAGCCCAACACTGCCCAGGCCCAAAATGAGAACTGGGTCTGCAGCCACTAAACCCACCGGTATTGATCGTTCCAGGGCCTCAGTAGTGACAAAACACTGACGGGCTGGGTTGTGCTTTTATGGCAGCACACCTGGAGACTGCTCAGTGCACACTAGTGTGCCACGGCACAGTGGTTGAAAAACACTGCCCTAGTGCCTTAAGATAATAGATTAAGTAGGGCTGTCGAAACATTCATCAGTGACGGGTGGAAGTGGTGGGGCCTTGGTCATATCTGGGAGGTGTGGCCACGCCCCCTTCAGAGAAATGAGTGGAGAATTTTAAGCGTGCCACAGTGTGAGGGATGTTCCTCTTCCACTGCGTGCTTGTTATGTGCCCCTTCCACTCCGTGGTCCTGAACTTAAACATCATCTAATACTGTAGGTGCAGAAGAACTTTCATTTCATGAGTAGACAGTGGGGACCGTATTCAGAGAGTTAGAGGAGTAAGTGCATAAAAAGGAGCAAATTTGCTCCTAGATGAAACCATGCTGCAATGGAAGTAGTGCTAATACTGAACATTTATGCTGCTTTCACATCGCAAAACCTGCTTTTGAAATGGTATTTGAAACGGTTCTTAAAACGGGTCTGAGCAGTTAAACCCCTTTCACATCTCATGTTGTAACCAGTAAATTACCATTTCATTCCCATTTTGGTACCTTTCACACTGAACCCGTTTCACCCATAGAAAACAGTGGTTGTCATTATAAATGGACTTTTCTGGCCCACACATTATTATTAATCACTAATTAATTCATTATTAATAATTTGGATAGTCGTACGATGGAACCCAGCAGCTTGAAGCATATCTATTTTTATTAGATGGGATTAGGTACTTGGTTTGTCTTTTTTGGAGGCACAAGTATTATTTATATATTTTTTAAAATTATTATATTTTTTTTAAGATGGAATGGTTAAAAACACGGAAAAAAATGGCGTGGGGTCCCCCCTCCAAAGCATAACCAGCCTCGGGCTCTTCGAGCTGGTCCTGGTTCTAAAAATGCGGGGGAAAAATTGACAGGGGATCCCCCGTATTTTTAAAACCAGCACCGGGCTCTGCGCCTGGTGCTGGTGCAAAAAATACGGGGGACAAAACGAGTAGGGGTCCCCCATATTTTTCACACCAGCATCGGGCTCCACTAGCTGGACAGATAATGCCACAGCCGGGGGTCACTTTTATGCCGTGCCCTGCGGCCGTGGCATTAAATATCCAACTAGTCACCCCTGGCCGGGGTACCCTGGGGGAGTGGGGACCCCTTCAATCAAGGGGTCCCCCCCCCCAGCCACCCAAGGGCCAGGGGTGAAGCCCGAGGCTGTCCCCCCCATCCAATGGGCTGCGGATGGGGGGGCTGATAGCCTTTGCTGTAAATGAAAAGATATTGTTTTTTCCAGTAGTACTACAAGTCCCAGCAAGCCTCCCCCGCAAGCTGGTACTTGGAGAACCACAAGTACCAGCATGCGGGAGAAAAACTGGCCCGCTGGTACCTGTAGTTCTAATGGAAAAAAAATACCCAAATAAAAACAGGACACAGACACCGTCGACAGTAAAACTTTATTACACACTGCCGACACACACATACTTACCTATGTTCACACGCCGACATCGGTCCTCTTCTCCATGTAGAATCCAGGGGTACCTGAAAATAAAAGTTCAATATACTCACCTCAGCCATGGTCCAGAGATAAATCCACGGACTTGGCAAAAAAAGAAAACGAACACCCGGACCTGCGGACCGAAAGGGGTCCCATGCTAACATATGAGACCCCTCTCCCCGAATGCCGGGACATCACGTGACTCCTGTCACTGAAGTCCCTTCAGCCAATCAGGAAGCGCTACTTCCGTGGCGCTCACCTGATTGGCTGTGCGCTGTCTGTACTGTGACAGCACATCGCAAAGCCGCTCCATTACTTTCAATGGTGGGAACTTTGCGGGTAGCGGTGGGGTCACCCGCCGGTCAGCCGCTGACCGGCGGGTGACCTTACCGCTAGCCGCTAAGTTCCCACCATTGAAAGTAATGGAGCGGCTTTGCGATGTGCTGTCACAGTACAGACAGCGCACAGCCAATCAGGTGAGCGCAACGAAGTTGCGCTTCTTGATTGGCTAAGAGATCTTTCTGTGACAGCTGTCACTGACAGGTCTCATTCGTGGAAAGGTGTCCCATGTGTCAGCATGGGACCCCTTTCAGTCCGGCATGGAGCGGGTGTTCGGTTTGTTTTTTTGCCAAGTACGTGGATTTATCTCTGGACCATGGCTGAGGTGAGTATATTGATCTTTTCTTTTCAGGTATCCGTGGATTCTACATGGAGAAGAGGACCGATGTCGGCGTGTGAACATAGGTAAGTATGTGTGTGTCGACGTATGAAATAAAGTTTTACTGTCGACGGTGTGTGTGCCCTGTTTTTATTTGGGTATTTTTTTCCCAGTAGTACTACAGGTACCAGCGGGCCCGTTTTTCTCCCGCATGCTGGTACTTGTGGTTCTCCAAGTACCAGCTTGCGGGGGAGGCTTGCTGGGACTTGTAGTACTACTGTAAAAAACAATATTCTTTCAATTTTGACAAGGCTATCAGCCCCCCCATCCGCAGCCCATTGGATGGGGGGGGACAGCCTCGGGCTTCACCCCTGGCCCTTGGGTGGCTGGGGGGGGGGACCCCTTGATTGAAGGGGTCCCCACTCCCCCAGGGTACCCCGGCCAGGGGTGACTAGTTGGATATTTAATGCCACGGCCGCAGGGCACGGCATAAAAGTGACCCCCGGCTGTGGCATTATCTGTCCAGCTAGTGGAGCCCGATGCTGGTGTGAAAAATACGGGGGACCCCTACTCGTTTTGTCCCCCGTATTTTTTGCACCAGCACCAGGCGCAGAGCCCGGTGCTGGTTTTAAAAATACGGGGGATCCCCTGTCAATTTTTTCCCCGCATTTTTAGAACCAGGACCAGCTCGAAGAGCCCGAGGCTGGTTATGCTTTGGAGGGGGGACCCCACGCCATTTTTTTCCGTGTTTTTCACATTTAAACGTTTATAAAGCCACTCTCTCATGTGTCTCCTGTGTTTTCCAAGCTGTTTCCTGGTTGTGGCTGGTGACATCACACATGGAGACAGCCTATCATCTTCTGGGGCTTGCAAATACCGTTTCAGACCCTTTCACACTGCACAGTGAAATGGGACTGAAACGGGTAGGACCCTGCTTTTTTACCGTTTCAAAATACCGGTATTTTGAAAACGGTAAATTGAAGGGGACCCTTTCACATCGCAGCTTGACCCGTTTAGGAAGCCAGTTAAAACGGCAAAATACCGGGTATAAGCTGCGGTGTGAAAGGGGTATTACTTTTTTGAATGCAGGGAAAATACTGCCTGCTTTTGCATGTAGTAAAGAAATAATGGGCAGCTTTGTTTTTACATTGACATTTAGAGGGGTAGCCGATAATGACCACCGGTCAAAAATCGTGATATCAGCCTGTTTTTTGGGGGAGAAAAATTATTGAGGCTAACTGAATACCAGTCATAGTATTAAGCTAGGATACATACCTTCCCAACTACAAATCTCTATGCACATTTAAAATGGTTTTTACCAAAGTGAAAATATCTACTTTTGTTGCTCTTATAGGCCCTACACACTGGGCGATATTACTGAAAGATATGAACAATCTCGTTCATTAAAGAACGAGATACCGTTCATCAGGGGTGTATCTAGGGGTCTGAGCGCCCCTGGCAAAGTATGTGTCTGGCGCTCCCCCCCCCCCCCCCCCCTCCTTAGTCGTGTGTCAAAAAGGGATGTGATCTCACGTGGAAGGGGCGTGACCACACAATAGCACCCCTTAGTCATATTGCAGCACACAGCAGTGTCTCTTATTTACATTACAACACACAGTAGTACTCCTTATGCATGGTACGCCACACACTAGAGCCCTTAATTCACATTACACAGTAGTACCCCTCCCCTTATACCTACACAGTATTAGTGCCCTTGCACATTATGCACACACAGGGGTAAATTTACTAAGATTCGTATTTTCCCGTTTCAGGTCAAAGTTCAATCACGAATGACATCGAAAGTGTAAAACTGCAACTTTTTGAATTGATTACGACTAATTTACTAAGCTGTCGTATTCGGGTTTTTCTTTTGTTCCGATGTCGATGTCATTCGTGTTTTTTTTTCTATTTTTACGGCAGTGATAAGCAAAACACTGCCGACTTTTTTACAATGAATCTCGGCCGGATCTGTGTGATCCGTGCTGGGGTTCATTTTTTTTGTTTTTTTTAAATTAAACACTGTCAAATATTTTAAAAAAAATTGCGTGGGGTCCCCCCTCCTAAGCATAACCAGCCTCGGGCTCTTTGAGCCGATCCTGGTTGCCGAAATATGGGGAAAAAAATGACAGGGGTTCCCCCATATTTAAGCAACCAGCATCGGGCTCTGCGCCTGGTCCTGGTTCCAAAAATACGGGGGACAAAAAGAGTAGGGGTCCCCCGTATTTTTAAAACCAGCACCGGGCTCCACTAGCTGGACAGATAATGCCACAGCCGGGGGTCACTTTTATATAGTGCCCTGCGGCCGTGGCATCAAAAATCCAACTAGTCACCCCTGGCCGGGGTACCCTGGGGGAGTGGGGACCCCTTCAATCAAGGGGGTCCCCCCCCCAGCCACCCAAGGGCCAGGGGTGAAGCCCGAGGCTGTCCCCCCCCATCCAATGGGCTGCGGATGGGGGGGCTGATAGCCTTTGTTGTAAAAGAAAAGATATTGTTTTTAGTAGCAGTACTACAAGTCCCAGCAAGCCTCCCCCGCATGCTGGTACTTGGAGAACCACAAGTACCAGCATGCGGCGGAAAAACGGGCCCGCTGGTACCTGTAGTACTACTACTAAAAAAATACCCAAAAAAACACAAGACACACACACCGTGAAAGTATAATTTTATTACATACATACACACATACATACATACATACTTACCTTATGTTCCCACGCAGGTCGGTCCTCTTCTCCAGTAGAATCCAAGGGGTACCTGTTGAAGAAATTATACTCACGAGATCCAGGGGTCCAGGGTCCTCGGGGAATCCAGGTGTAATCCACGTACTTGAAAAAAATAACAAAACGGACACCCGAGCCACGCACTAAAAGGGGACCCATGTTTGCACATGGATCCCCTTTTCCCGACTGCCAGAAACCCACTCTGACTGATGTCTAAGTGGGTTTCTTCAGCCAATCAGGGAGTGCCACGTTGTAGCACTCTCCTGATCGGCTGTGTGCTCCTGTACTGAGTGACAGGCGGCACACGGCAGTGTTACAATGTAGCGCCTATGCGCTCCATTGTAACCAATGCTGGGAACTTTCTGCCCTGCGGTTGACCTAAAGTGACGTCACCGCTGAGCAGAAAGTTCCCAGCATTGGTTACAATGGAGCGCATAGGCGCTACATTGTAACACTGCCGTGTGCCGCCTGTCACTCAGTACAGGAGCACACAGCCGATCAGGAGAGTGCTACAACGTGGCACTCCCTGATTGGCTGAAGAAACCCACTTAGACATCAGTCAGAGTGGGTTTCTGGCAGTCGGGAAAAGGGGATCCATGTGCAAACATGGGTCCCCTTTTAGTGCGTGGCTCGGGTGTCCGTTTTGTTATTTTTTTCAAGTACGTGGATTACACCTGGATTCCCCGAGGACCCTGGACCCCTGGATCTCGTGAGTATAATTTCTTCAACAGGTACCCCTTGGATTCTACTGGAGAAGAGGACCGACCTGCGTGGGAACATAAGGTAAGTATGTATGTATGTGTGTATGTATGTAATAAAATTATACTTTCACGGTGTGTGTGTCTTGTGTTTTTTGGGGTATTTTTTTAGTAGTAGTACTACAGGTACCAGCGGGCCCGTTTTTCCACCGCATGCTGGTACTTGTGGTTCTCCAAGTACCAGCATGCGGGGGAGGCTTGCTGGGACTTGTAGTACTGCTACTAAAAACAATATCTTTTCTTTTACAACAAAGGCTATCAGCCCCCCCATCCGCAGCCCATTGGATGGGGGGACACAGCCTCGGGCTTCACCCCTGGCCCTTGGGTGGCTGGGGGGGGGGGACCCCTTGATTGAAGGGGTCCCCACTCCCCCAGGGTACCCCGGCCAGGGGTGACTAGTTGGATTTTTGATGCCACGGCCGCAGGGCACTATATAAAAGTGACCCCCGGCTGTGGCATTATCTGTCCAGCTAGTGGAGCCCGGTGCTGGTTTTAAAAATACGGGGGACCCCTACTCTTTTTGTCCCCCGTATTTTTGGAACCAGGACCAGGCGCAGAGCCCGATGCTGGTTGCTTAAATATGGGGGAACCCCTGTCAATTTTTTCACCATATTTCTGCAACCAGTATCGGCTCAAAGAGCCCGAGGCTGGTTATGCTTAGGAGGGGGGACCCCACGCAATTTTTTTTGAAAAAATAAGCACTTTCCCACCCCTTCCCACTGATATACATGCACGGATCTCATGGATCCGTGCATGCCTATCCAATCACGAATAAAAAAAAAAGGTCTGGGTTTTTTTAGCACTTTTTTACGAGTTGTAATTTTTCACGGCAGTGTTTTTTTTTTTTTTGCTTTGCACTTCTTAGTAAATGACCGAGATTCATACTTAAACAGCCGCGTTTTGACCGATGGTGTATTCATTCGTGATTTTTTTCCTAGGACTTCAAAATATTACGAATGCCCTCATCACTGCCGTGATTATTGCTTAGTAAATTACCGAGATGACACTTTGATGAAAAAACGGCATCTCGATCAAAATCGGGACCTTAGTAAATTTACCCCACAGTAGTAGTGCCCCTTACACATTATGTCCACAGTAGTAGTGCCACTTCCGCATTATGCCCTGGGCATAATTATTATAATAAACACACTTGCACTGTGCAAGTATGTTTATCATATTCAACTTTTTTGTAAACGATTAAAGATCCAAGGTTCATATGCATCCTTGCAGCAATGCACATGGGCAGAAGCAGGCAAATACGATCATTTGTATTAAAAATATGGTGTTATTGTTTATTGTTAATAATTATTGGCACATTGGCAGCAATCAAGTATCACATATCATGCGCTATATAAGCAGTATGGACATAGGAGGAGAGTCAGTATATAGTGCATGGTGTTGTGTGGCCACCTTATTCACAGGATTTGCAGCAATATACTATAATATTACATGACATTAACCCTTCTATGGCTATTATACATGTAACGGTTGGAGCAGGCTGCAGTAACATAGCTCATGTCCAGCTTTACAAGGCCATAAACATACCATTATTCTTGTGAGGTGGCTGATAAAGCAGGCTGCAGAGAGGGTATGGGAGGGACTGCTTCCTGGCCAGGGATTGGTCAGCCGTCACTCGTGGGCCCGCTCCCCTGATTAAACGGTGAGCGGAAGCAAGGTGTGCGGCTTGCAGCCGGAAGTTCAGGGGGAACTGGGGGAAGAGTGAGGCATAGATAACGGGGTCCGAGGGACTCCCAGGACAGAACTGCTATGGGATTCTATCTCCTGGCCATGGGTAGCACTGCTGAGTGGTGCCCCCACCTTGGCCGGTGCCCCTGGCGAGTGCCATCCTGGCCAATAGGCAGATACACCCCTGCCGTTCATATCTTTCAGTGTGGAGGCACCAGCGATGAACGATGCGCAGCCCCGATGCACTGCTATGGAGACGGGTGACAGGGGGAGTGAAGAAACTTCACTCCCCCTGTCACTACCCGCCCCCCCCGCCGCAGGGTCGCCCGTCGGCCGTATCCGCCGTCAGGCAGCTTGGCGGCGGATCGCATAGTGTGTCTGAATATGGCTGTAAAGTAGTGTAATAGCATTAGGCCAGGATCACGCTCAATCTCTGTTAACATAATTTAACAGTACAGCTGTGCCATCTTTGTCCAGTTTTAGGTGATCAGGGGACATATCTAAAAAAAAATGGTAGAAAGAACTTTTTGGATACTGAGGTACATTGATGTCACTAAGTGTTTTGTAAGTTCACTCTGTATTTCATAAAGAAATACTTGCTGCAGAAAACAGGACCGAAAACTAGGATTTTTGTCACCCGGGGCAGGGCAGTAATTTGACACACACACACACACACACGCACGCACGCACGCACACACACACACACACACACACACACACACACACACACACACACACACAACAACAACCCAAAACCCCCCAAAAAACAACAAATCCTGTCAAGATACCCTAAGCGTCACATGCCCCCCAAGCAGCATGTTCCACTACATGCCCCCCTGTGTGTCCCCATACATTGTACTACATAACTGCATTATATCATAATAACACTTCATCACTGCACTACATTCCCCTATCCACTGCACTACATCACTATACTACATCTCCTACACGCTGAACTACATCACTACACTACATGCCCCTATACACTGCACTACAGTACATTTCCTATATGCTATACTACATCACTACACTACATCCCCCATATAAGATACACCAATCCCCCCATCTGGGAGGCAAAGCGGAGGTTGATACTGCTAATTGAGAGCACACTGTTGATAATAAAGTCTGTCTTTAAACTCACCACAAAGCTGCTGTACAGATACTCGCTGAGAGTTGGAGGTTGTCCAGGCTCCTAGTTTCCACTGTATAGTAGATAGCTAGCAAAGTGATCCTCTGATTTCTGTAACACAGATGACTGCACCTGTTAACAAGCAAAAGCATCGGGCAGCGTGTCCTCTCAATGGTGTGTAGCCGGCAGCTTGTTATCGGTTGGTGCTGGGCAGGCAGCCGGGATCATAGCCTACTGAAAAACAGCACCAACAATCGCTTCCATAGCTTGCACGGTGCACCGCACGCTAGTAGCTAGCATAGGAGAGATCCTAGGTACTGGAGCTCACCCGCACAGCGCCGTAGCCAGTTGTGGGCAAACTGGTGGGTCGAGACACTGCCCTGGGAGCCGTTGGCTGTCTCACTGGGGCAAGACAGCACTGCCAGTAAAAAAAAAACCTGCTCCTCTGTAACTCCTCAGCGCCCCCTCAAAACATGCCCCCTTAGCCCCCCTAATTGCGGCCCTACAGAAAATAACATGCAGAGACAGGGGAGGATGGAGGGCTCTAAAAATGTAGCTCTTCCCTATCCTGGAACCTAAAAATTTTGGAACACAAAGAGCGATCATGTGTAATCACCAGACAATAACCATAATTAAGAAGTCCAGGGATGTCCCCATTCTCCTTGAGTAAACTCAGGTGGCCCCTATTTCAAATTATGTGGACACTTAGTAGTTATTGCTTTGTGATCATATGCCATCAGACTAAGGGCGGTATTCAATTGATTATCGTGCCTGATCTACCGTTTAAAGTGACAAGAGATTGCAGGGGTGATATTTAATTGTGTCACTTTATCGCATTGATCGCGTCCATAGAGGTCGGGTGCTGGGCGCAATCGCAAAAAGTGCCATTTGGGTGCCGAAACGGGTCACTTTTCGTGCATTTCAGCTCGTCACCCCCATAGGGTGCGAGCTGAAATGCAGACGCCGGCAGCCATTGTGCCTGAATGGAGCTACAATTGAATAGCTCCATTTGGGCACCATCTACTTGCTGCCGGTGGAAAAATTAGAATTTTGTCAAAAATGTCTATTTAATAAAAACAGTGAAAACAGTGTGAAATATACAATTTTTGCAACATATTTCAAAGCTATTTTCACGTCATTTAAATAAACTGTGATGTCAGGACAGACCTTGCGCTAAAGGTCTGTCCCAGCGAAGCTACTGGAAATGTTTCTCACTTTTCCAAAGTGGGAAACTCCAGTCCGCTGCAGGAGGGGAGAAGCTGGTCAGGGCACACAGGACTCGGAATCCAGGGCTTTGGTACCCAGGCTGCTCCCAGATAAAGGACACTGGGGACATGGTCTCTCCCCATTCCCAGTCCTGTTTAGCCCAATAGCTAAGATTGCAATGTGAGTTACACGGAATCTGGTCAAGATGCCGTCTATCAGGATCCCGGCAGACAGAATCCCAACACCGGATTCCCAAAAAAGGTCAGGACACCGTCGCCGAAATCCCAACAGCCGGTACCCCGACTGGGAGTATAGCAGAATGGTTAGGTGCTGGGTGGAGATGGGGGATTAGGTTTAGGCACTGCCCTGAGGGCTTAGGGTAATGCTGCGGGAGCGGTGAGGTTAGGGTTAGGCTGCGGGAAGGAAAGGGTTAGGGGTAGGGGAGAGGGGAGAACATAGCTAACTCACCCCTGCTGGTATTTCAATTGTCGAGATGCCGGCATCGGTATACTGAAGGCTGGCATCCAGACCGCTTGTTAATTATCACCCAACCCAAGTGCACATCACACCTGATGTGCATGGCGTGCATAGTGATTGCTAGAGATTGCCAGAGATTGCGCCGTTGTTTGCTACATACCGCAGAGCTCAATCAAATGTCATCACGTTTGCTTGTTGATCTAATTTTGATCAGGGAATGATAATTATATAAATATATCCAAAAATCCGGCACTCTAGAATAATAAGTCCATCCACCTGGATGGCCTTGCTGTGTTAAACATATGTCCATATCAGGCAGTGATAATTCTTACTGAAAACACGGCACTCCAGGACTTGTTTCAAAAAGACATCATTTTATGTAACGCATCAATAATTGTGCAAATATAGCATATAGATCAGACTGCTCACATTACTTAGTAATCCTCCCTGGTCAACGTTTCTGGGCCATTACCGACCCTGTCATCAGGACAGAGGATCAGGAGCACATGTATGCTAAACAAATGTCATCTTATACAAAGAAAGAGATGGGGTGCGAGTCCCTGAAACGTTGAAGGAGTAAACTGATTGTTATACTAAATCCTGAAGTGCTGTGTATGTAGTTTGCTAAATGTAGAAAACGCCTGGACTCTATCAATTGCTCACAAGGGCACGCAGGTAGCTGAACTTTTATATTGGAGTGCCGAACCGTCTTGCATTATATACCGTATATACAGGGCCGGCTCCAGGCCTACTAGCACCCTGAGCGAGAAAATGTAAAAGCGCCCCCCCCCCCAACCCCCATGTGAGCACCGAAGGCGCGCGTGCTCCTGGAAAAGTGGGCGTGGCCTCCTGGAAAAGTGGGCGTGGTCTTGTAACTTCATATCATCAAACTATAAACTAATATTTTCACACCCCCTCTACGCACACAATTAGCAGCCTTACACATAACAGCCACAGTAGTCTTCCTTACACACAATGTCTCCAGTATAGTGCCAGTATAGTGCCAGCTACACATAATCTCTCCAGTATAGTGCCAGATACACACAATGTCTACAGTATAGTGCCAGATACACACAATGTCTTCAGTATAGTGCCAGATACACACAATGTTTCCAGTATAGTGCCAGATACACATAATGTGCAGTGCCAGACAGACATGATATGCCCTCCAGCAGTGCCAGATAGACATGATATGCCCCCCAGCAGTGCCAGCTACACATGACATGCCCCCCAGCAGTGCCAGCTACACATAACATGCCCCCCAGCAGTGCCAGCTACACATGACATGCCCCCCAGCAGTGCCAGCTACACGTGACATGACTCCCAGCAGTGCCAGCTACACATGATAGTGTTCACTTTTTAGGGCAGGTTGCTGATCACAGGGAGGGCACATTTTTAAGTTAGGTGGGCAAAATGATGTACATACTGTAATGCTTGTTGTTCCCATTTCCACCCGCTAAAGCATGGACAGTGCGCGCCGAAGGCGCGCAGCAAAAATGTAGGGGAGTTACTTTGTGGGGAAGGTGCGTGGCCACATTATAGTGGCAATTCACATTACACCACACAGTAGTGCAGCTAATACACATTGCACCAAGTAGAACCTCCTATACACTTTGCCCAGCCACAGACACCTAGCGGGAACACTACATGATATGCCCCCCAGCAGTGCCAGCTACACATGACATGCCCCCCAGCAGTGCCAGCTACACGTGACATGCCCCCCAGCAGTGCCAGCTACACGTGAAATGCCCCCCAGCAGTGCCAGCTACATAAATGGCCACACAGTTCCAGATGGATAAATGCCCCCACAGTGCCAGATACATTAATGCCCTCACAGTGCAGATATGCCCCCACAGTGACAGATACATAAATGCCCCCACAGTGCCAGATACATAAATGCCCCCACAGTGCCAGATACATAAATGCCCCCACAGTGCAGATATGCAGCCAAAATTCCAGATACATAATTACCCCCACAGTGCAAGATTACTCCATGATACCTGCGGTGGTGGTGGCGGGAGGGGGAGTGCCGCCGAGTACGCGGGCGGCTCTTCTAAAACTCACCCCCTCAGTGCCAGATATGCCCCCACAATGCCAGATACATTAATGCCCTCACAGTGCAGATATACCCCCACAGTGCCAGATACATAAATGCCCCCACGGTGCCAGATACATTAATGCCCTCACAGTTCAGATATGCCCCCACAGTGCCAGATACATAAATGCCCCCACAGTGCCAGATACATAAATGCCCCCACAGTGCCTGATACATAAATGCCCCCACGGTGCCAGATACATAAATGCACCCACAGTGCAGATATGCACCCACAATTCCAGATACATAATTACTCCCACAGTGCAAGATATACCCCCACAGTGCAAGATATGCCCCCACAGTGCAAGATATTGTCAAAGTCAGAAAAATATCATGATGCACACTGCCATATTTGCACCTCATATGTGTCCTCGCTGCGCATGCGCGCGCTCTCCCGTGCGTGCGCATACCTGCTGTTATGTGCACCCGCAGGCGCACGGTATGCGCATTTACGGTAGAGTTTATGTGCGCCTAGCGTGCGACTCAATCGTTACATATTTTCACCATATAATGTATTTTGTAGATTATGGTCCCTTTGATAGAATCTGAAAGTTTAGTTAATGTAGCATGTTCATGGACAAAGAGATCCCTCTTTGTTTGATACGAAGGGTCAGACAAGGGTTATACAGTGGTGTTTAGTATCCATCGGAAGAGTATTTAATTAGCAATATTCCGGTGTTGGTTTGAAGCGGATTAATCGCTCGTGCGAATAGTTATGGACATAAGAAGTTTATGGACTTTTACTATATTTGCACTTTATTATCCATGCGGCGGGAAACCTAGTTTCCCACCCACCTGAGCAGTTGGAAATAGTCACAGCCCACCTGTATGAATCAACCTATGACCTTTTGTTATAATGCGAAGAGGAATTCCTGTGTCCAATGAACAATAAGAATATAGGACCATTGTACTGTATTATGTGTAGGGTATAAAAGGACAAGCCGATCTGGGCCAGCTCTCTAATCTCTTCAACGGTTCTCATTGCTGATAATCGGGAGCTGGATATCCAGAGGCGCATGCGATTGTTTCCCTAGAGCGTAAGTTTTCTCCGCAATCATATTGTCTTTCTTGTTATTGTGAGCCATATCTCTCTCTCTCTCTCTTCTCTTTCTCTCTCGTTTCTCTTATATAGTTATTGTACTAATATTGTATTTCATGTGTAGTTATCTGGTTAGGTAGTCTATGTTATATTGGTAGTGTATGACTTGTATTGTATTATTCTTTTTGAACGTTCATTCATTTCCTTAAAAGGCGTTAGACCCTTAGACCGGTATTGTGTGTTCATTATATTGCAGTGGGTAATAGGAGCGTCTCTATCGCTCAAACAGCTTTAGTGTAAACCATCTTACACAGTGTTGCATTCTCATCTTATCACTACACAAGGATTTACAGTATAAGTACATTGTTTATGGTATAGTTATAAAGGTTTAACATTGTGAGCGTCTGCGCCGCTGGTGATCTCCTCGTGGTCCCGAGCGTCCGCTACGCTAATAGCGAACCATTACGTTAGTCGGCAGCCAATAGCGTGCCTGCCTGTGATCTCTTGGCCGTGAGCGAACGTGACGCTTGAGCGTCTCGACTACGGCTAAGCGATTGCTACGCAACGTGCGTACCCTTACGGTATTCCATACGTCAATAGCGTACAGTGTTCTTAGACCTCTTAAAGGGTTTTAAGTAAGATAAATATTCTGCTTTAACAATTGGCGGCTCGTCCGTCCTTCACATATCTGCACTAGGTAATTTCAGCAGACATTATCCATCAGCAAAGGGCGGGAGGTCATATTCCTCGTAGTGCTGTCTGGATAAGCGTCTGCTTCGCTTAGTAAAGGGTGCTGATGGAATCCGGAACCGGAGGTAAGAACAACACGCTAGTGTCTTTTAAAACTGTTTATTTCTGTCTTACGTACGCACGCACGCATATATCTGCATTTCTTTTCATTTGTGTATTTTCATATCACTCTCCTGTTTGCCATTTCACAATTGTTAACGGGCTAAGAAAGATTTGTTGCTATCAGTAGTTAAAAAGTAAAGGTAATACATTTAAGGGGTAATTTGTAAAGCACTGTTATGCACACCAGTGCCTGCAGGAATGTACTGGTGTTTGAACTGTTATACACACCAGTGCCTGCAGGAATGTACTGGTGTCTGAACAGAGAGGGATGCAAAACAAATGAACTCACAGACAGACTGGGAAATATGACATAACGTACACAGAAGGTGATAGGGTAACAAAACCAACACAGAGTGAACAGAGAAGCCCAGAGGCTAAGAAACTGGGTGTCTCCCTAGTATTAGAAATGCTCAGATGGAAAAAGCAAGATGTTGTGTTTTAATACGTAGAGAACCCGAAATGCTGTTGCTAAGGGCAACAGCAAAACCCTAAAGGGTTACCAACGGGTGTGGCAGTAAACTCCTTGGTCAGAGATGGAATAATAGACACAAGGAGAGTCTCCACAATCCTAATTCTCACTTGCAGGGCCCAGGTTCAGCTTACTGCCACTAAACTGACACATGGACGCCCTGCACAGTGAGAGAGGATTATGCAGGCAGGTCTGAAAGTACAGCCACAAACCTGCTGGGTTCACAGGATAGCAAAAGAACCTCAGCAGGCTAAACGACTGACTCCAGTCTTACTGCTAGGTCTGGATTGGCAGAGTGTAGTACCAAATGCCCAGGCCTATCTGCAGTAAGCAACAACAAAATACAAAGCTACACAGTACTGGCTAACTTTCAGGAACTGACTAACCAACAAAGATTCAGCAGCATCTGCTTAACCTGAGAAGAGGCCTTATAAAGCAGGTGCTGTCCACGCCCCCCTCAGACCTCACAGACTGTGAGCACAAAAACCAGCACCGGATCCCATGCCTGTAACCACTGCACAGCAAAAGACCCGAACCGGAGTATCAGCTGCGCTCAGGTTACTCCGCTAGCACTTGTCTCCCGGTTGCCATGACGACATGGCAGCACAGGGCAGGAGACCCTAACAGTACCCCCCCTCTGACGAGGGGTCAAAGAACCCCTACCACCGGGTTTATCGGGGAACTGCGAGAAGAAAGAGCGTATCAGTCTGGGGGCATAAAGATCACAACTGCGCACCCACGACCGCTCCTCCGGGCCATACCCCTTCCAGTGCACCAAAAATGATAGCCGACCCCGAACCATCTTGGAGTCAAGAATCCTTTCAACAACAAACTCCCTCTGGCCACATATCAGAAGAGGGGAAGGTCTTCCTCTGGAAGAAGGATTACTAATCGCCCGTTTTAAAAGGGAACAATGAAATGTTTTATTGATACCCAAAGAACGGGGCAGATCTAACTGAAATGCCACCGGATTGATAACCCTGGTGATCTTATAAGGGCCGATGAACCGGGGGCCTAACTTATGAGATGGCTGTCTCAACTTCAAATTCTTGGTAGACAACCAGACGAAGTCTCCTAATTTGAAGCTGCAGGGTCTTTTCCGCTTATCAAAAACCCTTTTGGTCACTAATGACACACACAAGGGCTTTCTTCACTTTCCTCCAAATACCTCTAAGGACCGAAACGTCAGAGGAACCACCAGGCGTGGAGTCCAGGGGGTCAAAAGAATTGGCCTTAGGATGATGCCCATACACACAAAGGAAGGGAGAGATCCCTGTAGCAGAGTGAGCCGCGTTGTTATAGGCAAACTCCGCCATTGACAGATGAGCAACCCAGTCAGTCTGACACTTGGAGACATAACACCTGAGGAACTGCTCCAAGGACTGGTTCACCCTTTCAGTCTGCCCATTAGACTGCGGATGGTAGCCTGATGACAAGCTGACAGAAATCTGGAGATCGGAACAAAATGCCCTCCAGAATTTGGCCACAAACTGGGATCCGCGGTCAGAGACCACATCAAGTGGCAACCCGTGGAGACGCACAACATGCAGCATAAATAATTCAGACAGGCGTCTGGCCGATGGCAGCCCAACCAGTGGAACGAAGTGCGCCATCTTCGAAAACCTGTCAACGACAACCCAGATGGCTGTCATCCCCGAGGATTTGGGCAAGTCCACAACAAAATCCATTGAAATGTGGGTCCATGGCTTAGATGGAATAGAGAGTGGATGTAATGGGCCAACAGGAACCCCTCTAGGAGTCTTATTTCGGGCACAGATGTCACATGCCCGAACCCACTGATCCACATCCTTAGCCACCGAGGGCCACCACACCGCCCTAGATAGCAACTCCCGAGTTCTGGCAATACCCGGGTGACCTGCCGACTTCTTGGCATGGAATTCCAGGAACACTCGCTGTCTTAACCTAGGAGGCACAAACAAAAGACCTACCGGAAGGTCTGGAGGAGCCTGCTCCTGTGCTCTAAGGACTAATGACAAGAGGTCCTGGGTAATGCCCACTTTAATACATGATGGGGACACAATGGGCAACGGCTCCTCGTGGTCTCCTGGATTGGAGCAAAACTCCGCGAGAGCGCATCAGCCTTGATGTTTTTTGACCCAGGGCGATATGTTATCAAAAAATTAAAGCGAGCAAAAAACAAAGCCCATCGTGCCTGCCTGGCATTGAGACGCTTCGCTGACTCTAAATATGCCAAATTCTTATGGTCGGTGAGAATTGAGACCACAAACTTAGCCCCCTCAAGCCAGTGTCTCCACTCCTCGAGTGCATCCTTAATAGCCAACAATTCCCGGTTACCCACGTCATAATTCATCTCGGCAGGCGAAAATTTACGGGAAAAGTAAGCACAGGGATGAAGGCGATTATCAGACACTCCCATCTGAGAGAGCACTGCCCCAATACCCATCTCAGAGGCATCCACCTCCACCACAAAAGGACACTCTGGATCTGGGTGTCGCAGCACCTTGGCCGAGACAAATGCCCTTTTGAGACGGGCAAAAGCCGCTTTGGCCTCACGAGACCAGTGAGCAACATCCGCCCCTTTCTTAGTGAGTGCCACCAAGGGCGCCACTATAGACGAAAATCCAGCGATAAATCGTCTATAAAAATTTGCAAAGCCCAGGAAACGCTGAAGCGCCTTCAAACTAGTGGGCTGCACCCAATCCAGGACTGCCTGTACCTTGGAACCCTCCATTTGGAAACCTTCTGGGGAGATAATATATCCTAGAAATGCGATTTGCTGAACTTCAAATTCGCACTTCTCCAGCTTCGCCCCAAGCCGGTGGTCTCTGAGTTTCTGGAGGACTAAGCGTACATGCTTCCGATGTTCCTCCAGGGAATGGGAGAAGATTAGGATGTCATCTAAGTATACAACTAAGAATCTATCCAAATATTCCCTGAGCACATCGTTCATGAAATCCTGGAAGACTGCCGGGGCATTACAGTGCCCAAAAGGCATCACCAAATATTCATAATGCCCTGAGTGGGTATTAAAGGCAGTCTTCCATTCATCCCCCTCTCTTATTCGGATTAGATTGTACGCACCGCGTAGGTCAATCTTAGAAAAAATGGTGGCAGTACGAAGCAGGTCAAACAAGACCGAAATGAGAGGCAGTGGGTATGAGTTTTTAATCGTGATACGGTTCAATTCCCTGAAGTCGATGCAGGGTCGCAATGAACCGTCCTTTTTACCCACGAAGAAGAACCCCGACCCAACTGGAGACTGTGAAGGTCTGATAAATCCTTTAGCCAAGTTCTCCTGAATGTACTCTGCCATAGCCTGAGTCTCAGGACGTGACAGGGAGTACAACCTGCTCTTGGGAAGCTTAGCATTCGGCAACAAATCAATGGCACAGTCATAGGGGCGATGGGGAGGTAGTACCTCTGCAACTTTTTTGGAGAACACGTCCGCAAAATCTGCATAACACCCTGGCAATCCTGGCAAACTTAGCTGCGAGAGCCTGACTGGAAGGCTCAAGCAACTCCTGAAACAATCAGTACCCCAACTAAGAATCTCCCCAGAGACCCAGTCAAATTGAGGATTGTGGGCCCTTAACCAGGGTAACCCCAACACCAATGGGGCAAAAGTACAGACAGTCACATAAAAGGACAATTTTTCAGAGTGTGTGGCTCCAATAAACAAAGAAATCTGGCTAGTGCAAGAGGTAATTTTACCCTGGGATAATGGTTCCCCGTTTAACCCACAAATCTCAATTTCCGACGCCAAGGGTACTAAGGAAACAGAGTGTTTCAGGGCGAATTGGCGGTCCATAAAAACCCCGTCGGCCCCACTGTCCACAAAGGCCTCAGTCTTGACAGTTTGACCGAGGATCTTCAAGGTCACCGGAATGATAAAAGTCTTCTTGGGAAATTCTGACTTCTGGCCTGACAGGATATTTCCCATCACCCTCAGGCCCTGAAGTTTTCCGGCTTTTCTGGGCATGATACTACCACATGACCCTTATTCCCACAGTACAAACACAACCCCTGCTGTCTCCTCCGCGTCTTCTCACGCGAGGAGAGGCGGGTAGCCCCAATCTGCATAGGCTCCTCGGAAAATTCCTCAGAGTCTGAGGTTCCCTTGGGAAAGAAGGAAACCTCGGTCTCCCTTTCAAGCCTACGCTCTCTCAGCCGTCTATCCACCCGGATGGATAACTGCATGAGCTGATCCAAGCTATCAGGCAAGGGATATTGTACCAGTTGGTCTTTTATCTGGTTAGAAAGACCTCTTCGGTACTGGTGTCTCAGGGCTGGGTCATTCCACTGGGTATCATGGGCCAACCTCCGAAACTCCGTACAGTAAACCTCAACTGGCCTTCGCCCTTGCTTAAGGATCGAAATCTGAGCCTCGGCAGAGGCCGTCTTGTCAGGGTCATCATACAACATGCCCAGTGCCGTAAAAAAAGCATCAACACTTTTAAGCGATGGACAGTCAGGCTGCAACCCATATGCCCAGACCTGTGGGTCTCCTTGTAGCAAGGAAATCACTATGCCCACCCGCTGAATCTCTGACCCAGAAGACTGAGGCCTAAGCTGGAAATATAACTTGCAGCTCTCCTTGAAACAAAAGAACTGCGAGCGATCTCCAGAAAAACGATCCGGAAGATTTACTTTCGGCTCCTTAACCCCTGAAGGTGCTGCTGCTGCGGGAGCTCCGCCAGCGGCCTGGGAGGTGTGCATTTTAATGGACAAATCATTAAATTGACGAGTCAGGACCTGCACCTGATCGACCACCTGTTGCAACGTATTTTGAGGGGTATGCTCCATATTCCCACAAAATTTCAACAGGAGTATTGGGCTGCTGAATATGTTATGCACACCAGTGCCTGCAGGAATGTACTGGTGTTTGAACTGTTATACACACCAGTGCCTGCAGGAATGTACTGGTGTCTGAACAGAGAGGGATGCAAAACAAATGAACTCACAGACAGACTGGGAAATATGACATAACGTACACAGAAGGTGATAGGGTAACAAAACTAACACAGAGTGAACAGAGAAGCCCAGAGGCTAAGAAACTGGGTGTCTCCCTAGTATTAGAAATGCTCAGATGGAAAAAGCAAGATGTTGTGTTTTAATACGTAGAGAACCCGAAATGCTGTTGCTAAGGGCAACAGCAAAACCCTAAAGGGTTACCAACGGGTGTGGCAGTAAACTCCTTGGTCAGAGATGGAATAATAGACACAAGGAGAGTCTCCACAATCCTAATTCTCACTTGCAGGGCCCAGGTTCAGCTTACTGCCACTAAACTGACACATGGACGCCCTGCACAGTGAGAGAGGATTATGCAGGCAGGTCTGAAAGTACAGCCACAAACCTGCTGGGTTCACAGGATAGCAAAAGAACCTCAGCAGGCTAAACGACTGACTCCAGTCTTACTGCTAGGTCTGGATTGGCAGAGTGTAGTACCAAATGCCCAGGCCTATTTGCAGTAAGCAACAACAAAATACAAAGCTACACAGTACTGGCTAACTTTCAGGAACTGACTAACCAACAAAGATTCAGCAGCATCTGCTTAACCTGAGAAGAGGCCTTATAAAGCAGGTGCTGTCCACGCCCCCCTCAGACCTCACAGACTGTGAGCACAAAAACCAGCACCGGATCCCATGCCTGTAACCACTGCACAGCAAAAGACCCGAACCGGAGTATCAGCTGCGCTCAGGTTACTCCGCTAGCACTTGTCTCCCGGTTGCCATGACGACGTGGCAGCACAGGGCAGGAGACCCTAACAAGCACGCACACAGCTTTGCCTAAGATACAAGGAGAGACTTGTGTGGTGCTCGGTAGATGATCGAGGATCAACTACATTGATAAACGTGTTAATTGTGTTACGGTGGATACCTGCCTTGCGTACACGTGTCTATAACAAAAGACTGAGACTCGCGCACGCAACCCAAAGGCCGACGCACGCAGCGTATATTACGCAACGGAGCGTCTGGGTACGCCCACGTAACAAATCACACGATAGTGTTATTTTTTTCAGGCGAAAAGGTGGCAACGCGATAAATAGCGCAAGTCAATTTTAGTGTCTGAAATTTAATTTAATAGATCCTTCTCTAAATTTACGACTCATCTGGTCTAAAGGAAAGAAATTTCTGCGCAGAAATAGAAATAGAAACAAAAGTGTACATGTGGTGAGTGAGTGTTTGCATATATAAGTTTATACAATTTTTTGAGGTTGAACCACAAGAAGTCGAGTTCTCGCCGGGTACATACATGTAAGTGACGTGCATGGTGGCTAGGGAGGCATCCCTTGTTAAACATAAAATCTGAGCATTAGAGTATAGCAGACCAGGAGGTCATACTGTAGCACAGACCAGGAGGTCCAGAACAGACCAGGAGGTCCAGGTACAGCAGACAAGGAAGTCCGCTATAAATAGAGAAAAGAGCACAACCCAGGGGGTTGGTGCAGAACCCATATAGGCCATTAAAGCTCATGCTGAAGGAATTCGCAGCCGCAATTTTCGATTCCACTGGTCGCTCCGCACATAAGATTAGTTGCTTATGTGCAGACTGATTGTACCGCACGTAATTGTGTGCATTAGTTAGTAATTTGACCCAGTACCATTTGCGTACGAAAAGGGATCATAAACGCTATTTGTACATTCTAACGTGATTTGTGTAATTTTTTTTTTATTTTAAGGGAAGTTCGTTGGTCACTCAGGAACTATCCAGCAACCAATAGTTACTGGAAAGAGTAAGTGCTCTGCGGATCACCCTCACATGTTCCAGTAAATAGCGGTTCAGGTCGCAGGGGCCCTGTGTCGAGTACGCCAGCGCTAAGGCAGTGTGTGGGCGTATTGGTCGGCGTGGGCGAGTGAGTGGGGTACTCGGTAAACCGCCACCGTCGGCCTATCTTGAACATCTTGGTTTTTGTAAGGGTTCGCTGAAGCTAAAGCAACACCTGCAAGTTATGGGGGCCAGTTGTTCAGGTAGGGGGCGATCAACCTCGGTTCGGGTTGATTCAGTAAACCGACCAATCGGGTCGGCAAGGTATGTAATGTGTGAAAAATACGGTTCACACACAGAGGTTTTATGTGATGAATGGGAAAGAATGACTGTACATGACGGGGAGAAATTCCCAAGAGTAGGCAGCTTTAGCCCAGATGTGTTACTAAATCTAAGGAGAAGGATATGTCTCATTAAATCAACAAAGAGACGGATCAAACATTATGATTATTTGCAGTTATGGCAACAGGAGGGTGAAATACAGAGAGGATTGGCTCAGGCGGCGGGATCTAACCCTATCAGGAAACTGATAGCCACGGCACCGCCGCCACCATATATATCAGGAGAGAAATTGGTTGCGGAGAATGACGCATCAGGGGGTAACAAACAGGCACTTAGCAACTGTATAAATGTTAAGGATAATGTTAATAAGTTAACTAATGCAAGTATTAACCCGTGCAAGTTGTACCCTGTTCTAAACTTTCCCCAGGAGTGTGATCAAGAGGACGAAGCATCAACAATATCGGCGCTCTCTCTAGCAGCCACCATATCAGAGACAACAGTAGGCACGGCCCAACCCTTAAGATTAGTAACAAAGGCCCCTAGCGGAGGGACAGGTGAGGTCGTATCAACGGGTAAGTACGGCACCTTACACTATGCTGAAACCATTTCACCGCAGGCTGTAGAATCTAATCAGAATGAGGTTATTTAACTTGCTCCCGTTAGGGTAATCGCAGTTCCCAATGGGAAAACGGACACCACAGGAGTCACTCCTATCAGAAACATTGCCATGTACAGCCCGTTTTCCCGAAAGGAATTAAGAACCATAGTGTCTGAATTCCCTGATCCTAGGAAAGATCTAGTTGCTAGCCAGAAATACATCAGAGACCTAGGGAACACTGTAGAGCCCAATAACAAAGACTGGCAGATATTGCTGAGGGCATGTTTACCCTCCAATGTCGACTCAGCTCAATTTTTAGCTGACTGTGGATTAGACCATGATGTACCCCTTTCAGATGTGTACAATCAAGACAATGTAAAAAGAATAAATTTACAGTTAAAAGAGTATTTCCCAGCTGTTGTCAAATGGAACAAGATTTTCTCCATTAAACAAAAGGAGTCAGAAACAGCTGCTGAATATTTTCACAGGGCATTACTAGAAATGGCTAAATACACAGGCATAGAGGACATTAAAACCAACATAAATCATAGAGAAGTAGCAGTATCTGTGCTAATGGATGGTTTAAAAGAAACATTAAAGACAAGGGTACAGACCACGCAACCATGTTGGCGAGGTCTGTCGGTGGCTACTTTGAGAGAGGCAGCTGTTGATCACGATCGGAATATCACCAGACACAGGGAGTCACAAAGTGATAAGTTAATGGCCGTAAGTATACAGGCCCTGACCACAAGGCAGCCTTTGTATAGATCACCAAACCCTGTGGGTAAGTCAAATGTGGTAACCTGTTATTCCTGTCATAGAGAGGGACACTTTACACGAGACTGTAAATCGAGAAATACACAAAAGTCTTATCAACCCCCTAGACAACGACACGACACATGACATTGGGATCAGGGTCCGCAGAAACGGAGTTATGAGCCACATGCAGGGGAAACAAAAAGATACCCCCCGAACAGAAACTGGCAAGCCTCTGGTAGTTCCCAGTTAACTCCCTCTCAAGTAGTCGCTGCCAGCGGGATTCAGGGAGGTCACCTTACCCAATAGGGGTGTGGCCACACCTGTAATCTGCAGCCAGTAAAATTGATTGCAAGTCTTGGAAGTGAACCCGAAATTGCAATTAATGTAGCTGGTAAATCATTAAACTTTCTTGTAGATACGGGGGCGGCCAAATCAGTGATAAATTCGACAGTGGGCATGAGAACCACTGGTAAGACAATTCCAGCCATGGGAGTAACGGGAGTAGTCCAGCACTACCTTGTTAGCAAACCAGCCGAGGTTACAGTAGGGCCTTTGCACACCACGCATTCCTTTTTGCTGGCGGCATCGGCACCGACTAATCTCCTGGGAAGAGATTTATTGTGTAAAATGGGGTGCGTCATTTATTGTACTCCTGAGGGTGTATTCTTAGACATACCTGAGAATCACGCTCAGGAAGTACGAGACATGTTAGACTCCCCATCAAAATGAATGTCCCACACTGTTATGTTAAATAGGAATCCATCCCAGGTAGAAGAAATGACATCCCAAATACCAGAGTCACTGTGGACTAAAGATGGACAAGACACTGGATTAATGGCAAACGTAGCTCCAGTAGTTGTGCAAGTAAAAGATGGTAGGATAGCTCCAAAAATCCCACAATACCCTCTGAAGCCAGAGGTGGAGTTAGGAATTTACCCAGTAATAGAGCGCTTGCTACAACAGGGCATTTTGGTAAGAACATCCAGCACTGCCAATAGTCCCATCTTCCCTGTGAAAAAGTGTGGGGGGAGGGGTTACAGGCTTGTGCAGGATCTAAGGGGGATTAACAAAATAGTTGAGAGTCAGTTCCCCGTAGTGCCAAATACAGCTGTCATCCTTATGCAGATCCCTCCCACTGCGAAATTTTTCACTGTTATTGACCTCTGCTCCGCTTTCTTTTCGGTACCCCTGCATCCTGACAGCCAATATTTGTTTGCATTTACATACAGAGGAGTCCAATACACATGGACTCGATTACCACAAGGTTTCATAGATAGTCCAAGTATATTTTCCCAGGCTTTGCATGATTGTTTACAGTCTTTCCAACCAGAGAGTGGATCAGTATTGATACAGTATGTGGATGATTTACTACTGTGTTCAGATTCATTGGAAGCGTCTCTGAAAGATACGAAACAGCTCCTGTTTCATCTTTCAGACACAGGACACAAGGTTTCCAAAGACAAGTTGCAATTATGCCAAACTAAAGTAAAATATTTGGGACACTGTCTAACACAAGGACTGAGACACCTGACCGCTGATAGAATTCAAGCAATTAGAGACATGACTCTGCCACAAACCCAGCAACAGATCAGAACATTTTTAGGAATGTGTGGGTATTGCCGTAACTGGATCCCAGGGTTTTCCATTCTAGCGTTACCTTTGCAGGAGATGGTCTCCTCAAACAAACCTGATCGGATTTCGCATACAGACGAATCCGAGATGGCATTTGAGAGACTTAAACAGTGCCTAACGCAGGCGCCAGCATTAGGTATGCCAGACTATGGGAAACCCTTTGAGCTGTACGGAACAGAAAGTGCTTGTTGCGCGGCAGGCGTCCTAACCCAAAAGCACGGTAATGCCAGCAGGCCGGTTTCATACTACAGCGCTCAGCTAGATACGGTAGCGCGATCCCTCCCCACATGTTTGCGAAGCATTGCTGCGATAGCATTGCTAGTAACGAAAAGCGAAGATGTAGTGCTAGGTCACAACCTCACAATTCATACACCACATGCAGTGTCAGCCTTGCTAAATTCTGCCCAAACCAGGCACGTCTCATCAGCGCGGTTTACAAGATGGGAATTGGCACTAATGGCCCCCGTAAACATCACCATAAGGAGATGCAGTGCATTAAATCCTGCAACATATCTCCCAGGTGTGCCTGGACAGGCACAAAGGGTGGAGGATGAGAGTGGTGGGGAAGGAGGATTTAATACAAAGGATGACACACATGATTGTATGGAATATTTGACCCAAAATTTCACGGCAAGGCCTGACATCAGTGACAACCCACTAGAAGATGTAGACTTTACTTTCTACACTGACGGTAGTTGTCACAGACAGTCAGACTCGGGAGACTTGTGTACTGGATACGCAGTCGTAGATGACCAAGGCACCATAGAAGCAGAACCGCTAGGCCCACCTCACTCAGCCCAGGTTGCTGAACTGGTCGCCCTAACCAGAGCATGTGAATTGGCTAAGGGCAAGTCAGCCAATATCTACACCGATTCTAGATACGCCTTCGGGGTAGTCCATGATTTCGGAGCCCTATGGCGCCTCAGAAATTTCATGACGGCAGCTGGTACACCGATAGCGCATGCAGCCCACATCAAAAGGCTTCTAACAGTGATACAGGAACCCGACAGAGTGGCTGTTATCAAGTGTAAAGCACACACATATAGCCAGGACCCAGTATCACTTGGTAACAGCCGAGCAGATGAAGCTGCTAAGTTAGCAGCCGGTACCCCCAGACAGACAGACACCACACAATTGATGGTATTCAATAACATCAACACACAGAAGTTGTGTGAGATGCAAAATTTGTGTTCCACACAGGAAAAGGCAGTCTGGAAGGCAAAAGGATATGGCCAGGAGTCCTCAGGACTCTGGACAGATGGACAGGGTAAACCAGTGGCCCCCAGAGCATATCTTCCATGTTTAGCTGAGGCAGCACACGGGCTGACTCATCTGGGCAAGGAGGGAATGTGTAAGTTGGTAAGAGCATATTGGTGCGCCCCAGGATTTTCATCTCATGCAGGTAAAAGAGCAATGTCATGCCTTACCTGTTTGAGAAAGAATATCGGAAAGGCAATACCAACAGAACCATCTCATATCCCACCTACAGGCGGCCCTTTCCAGGTAATACAGATTGACTTTATACAATTACCCCCTTGTCGAAATTTGAAATATGTACTTGTTTGTATAGATGTATTCTCAAATTGGGTCGAAGCATTTCCTGCGGCCACAAATACCGCTATGTTTACTGCTAAGAAAATTGTGCAGGAATTTGTATGTAGATATGGTATCCCTAGAATAATCGAAAGTGATAGGGGTACCCATTTTACAGGTGATGTCTTTCAAGGAATGTGTAAGTTGATGGGAATTGATAGCAAGCTGCACACTCCATACCGTCCACAGGCGAGTGCGAAGGTGGAAAGAGTGAACAGCACTATTAAAAATAAACTGAGCAAAGTTATGGCAGAAACAGGATTGACATGGCCAGAAGCTTTACCCATTGTACTATACAGCATCAGAACCACTCCCAGGTCCCCTCTTAATCTGTCTCCCTTTGAAATCTTGTTTGGTCGACAACCGCATGTTATGATTAACCCTCAGGATGATTTGAAGTGTAACAATGAAGTGACTGTAAAATACTTGATTAACATGAGTAAACAGCTAAGGAATCAAAATGATAATTTGAAGTTGGTGATTCCTGATTTACCAGATAGTAATTGTCATGACATTGAACCTGGGGATTATGTAATGATACGGAATTTTCTACGCTCAGGTTGCCTTATTGACAGATGGGAAGGACCATACCAAGTCTTATTGACTAGCACTACAGCATTGAAGGTTGCCGAGAGAGAGACTTGGGTTCATTCGTCCCATTGTAAGAAGGTTGCTGATCCAGAGAGGTCCTGTGATAAGGAACAGACGGTTGTCACGATCCGGGTATCTGGACGCCATTTCTTACCCATCAGATGCCTCCTAAGGCTGGCTCAGCGCTCCAGGACCGGATCCCATCTGTTATCCTAATGTTCACATTCCTGCATCCTCTCCTGTCTCTCTGAGACGCTGTCACAGTAACGCCATATTACATCTGGCATGGCGTCTCCCGCGGCCTCCGCCGCCGTCCCTGAGCTTCTGCATGCAGAGTGTCAGAGTGGCGATTACGTCAGCCGCGGCCTCCGCTGTGTCCGCGTGGTTGGATGTGCACTTGTCAGCCTGGCGTCTCCTGTCTCCAGTGGCCGGCGCCGCCATTACTGTTTTCATTACCACATGGATTACAAACCAAACTTCCCTCCAAGTGTCTGCATGGGCGCAGCCATCTTGGATTCTGTCAGCTGATCATTTCCTCCAATCTGTTGTCAGTATTGTTAAATCTGCATAATTGCCTAGCCAATCCCTTCCTTGCTGCAGGTATAAATACACTGTGCCTGAGCAAGGAAGGCGTCAGTGCTTTGGTTGTCAAACCTAGTTCCTGTTTGTCTCTCTCCTGTGATTGTCTTCCAGGTTCCAGCTCCTGTCTCAAGACTTCCACCATAGAGACCCGCACCAGCATTCCACCTGCGGTGTAGCCTGACTCTCCAATCCATTGTGGATTCATCTGTTTCCAGCTACAACATTACCTGCTTCCAGCTCAGCTTCCAGCAGAGTACAGCTTCCCTTAAAGGGCCGGTGTCCTTTCTACACTTTACCACTCTCCACCGGTATTATTATTTCTCCGCTCTCAAGTTCTACATTTCAGTTCATATTTCATCGCTCACAAGTTCATTTATTATTTAACTGGTTCCAGCCAGTATCCACTCCGTGCTAACAACAGTCTGGTTCCAGCCAGTATCCACAGCAGCTGTTTTATCTTCAGCAACCCAGCTTTTCCTGGAACACCAGCTGGCACAATCCTGGGTTATCTCCATTGCTACAGTCGGGCCTGGTAAGGACTTTCCATCTAGAAGATCATAAGAACTATCTCACACTACCAGTGCCCTGTGGCTCCTGCCATCCTGTAGTACCCAGGAACTGTATTTATTCTTTGCTGACTTTTACGTTTTCTTTTACTGCTGCTGTGTTGCGGAGTTGTCATAATAAACATCATTGACTTTTATCCAAGTTGTCGTGGTCACGCCTTCGGGCAGTTATTATTCATGTTACTTACATGTCCAGGGGTCTGATACAACCTCCCAGGTTCCGGTACATCTCAGCCCCTACAACTGAGGCTGCCTCCCGTCAGCTCAGGCCCTCAGTTGTGACAACGGTAGAGGAAGTTGTATCACTGGAGTGTCTGTTCCAGGAGGACTGAGGCGGCACCCGAGCATTGAAAATCACAAGATCGAAAGCAGTTGTCGATTCCCTGTTCCCTTTTATTGTTTTTCTCCACTTCCCATCCCCTCTCCCTCAACTATTTTTTTTTCCCCCCTTCTCATTCTTCTCCGTTTCCTCCTATAAGATGGACTTGCCCCAAGAGACTGTGATCCAGATTTTCCTGTTGACCATGATGTTGACCAGAGCAGTCTGTTCCGGCGAGAGTACCATGGAGGTCGAGAGAGGTTCTGGAATGGGTTCTGATGACAAAGGTGGAGGCGTAGTTTTCCAAGAACAACTTAACCAACAAGTAAAGGCGAGTATCAGAAAATGATCCGATAGCATTGACAATAGAAGGAATTGTGAAGGATTGTTAGCTGAAGAAAACTGTATCTGTAGACTCTTTGACAATGTAGTTGAGGATGGGTGCATCAAGAAATGCCAATCCAGTTTTAATATCCACATGGACCGGCATCCATTGAGTGACTATCACTCCTTAGTGGGTAGTGTGTTAAATCAAACAGATTGTTGGGTATGCTCTCAAGTACCTCAAGGTCATAGCAAATCAGGACTAGTACCATTTCCTTTAACGGTAGGGGAGGTACTTGAGCTAAAGGGTGGGAGACCGGTGGACAGGAGGTTTAATATCTCCAGTCCTCCTAGTTTGAAGCTCCACCAATATCATGTGGATAAGTCCCTAATATGTTTTAACATTTCCAATCCCCGAAAGCCGGGAAATTGGGAAGTGTCATGGAGTAACCAAACCATGACCTTTTCATATAGAGCAGATATAATGCCTACAGATACAGAGCTTATACGCCACATAGCCAGTAGAGAAAAATCTTTCCGATATAGGTATACCCTAGGAAGTAGGATTACGAGAGTTGGAGAGGTATCACCAGGATACTGTGCACATATCGTACAAACTGATACGTGTACTAGACAGATGGGAGAATTAGGGTTAGGAGATTTCACATGGAAGATGTGTAATATGGTTATGTCCTACTCCGTCCCATATGTTCTCCCCGATGATGCATATTTCATATGCGGGAGGAAGGCGTATAAGTGGCTTGCCCCAAACTCTGAAGGATTGTGTTATATTGGAAAAGTACTGCCTGAGGTAATGACTGTATCACATGCCAAAATGAAAGATATACACCGTGTTGCCCAAGCTCCTTATACTCACACTCATTACGAGCACGTAGTTAAACGGCACCTGATAGAAAGAACAGAGCATCCGGCCTCTGACATGATCCATGAATCCACCGGGATTCAGGTTCTACTCGCGTTAGACATCACTCGCACCGCCAGAGGAGTGTTGAACTATAGATATATATCTGCGCTCGCAAATTTGTTAGACAATATCACAGAAATGTATGATGACACTTTTAGGTATACTGGAAGAGAGCTTCAAGCTTATAAAACAGAACTGGTTCAGCATAGAATGGTTCTCAATTATCTCACGGCAGTGACAGGTGGATATTGTGTCACACTGGCAACGCAGTACGGCGTGAAATGCTGCACATATATTACGAATAGTACCGAGGACCCGGTCGAGGTCATAGACCAAAAGATGGATGATATTCTCCAATTAAAGTGGGAATTTCGCAGGAGACACAATCTCACCCTTGCTGCTGTGGGTAATGAGCTGACTGGTTGGGTGTCATAGTTGAACCCGCGAAATTGGTTCTCTGGTTTAGGAGAATGGGCTCAAGGAGTCATAATGGATGTTGGGAAGTTTCTCCTATGTATCTTAGGTGTTGTCATAACGATTGGCTTGATATTTAGATGCGGTCAGGCTTTAATGAAGTGCAAACGTAGTACCAGGGTAATGAGTCTAAGGAGTGAGGAAATTGTAATTCCAATGGATTTGATTTATGACCCAACGGTAGAGACAATGATGTGATGAAAATGCGATTATACGGTCCGTTTCTTTCACCTGTTTTTCCGTTTTCTCCAAGGTAAAAAGACCCACTTGGACGAGGAATTTGATGATCCTGTATACAGACAACAGATGGATTAAAGAAGAAGTTTTGACAACCTTATACACAGATATTTGATGAACTATGCCATAGACCCCCAGTTTCCCTAGAAATTTTAAATTTACGCTAGTCCAACACTTTTGTAAGTCTATGGATTTTGACAAAGCTTTTTGCCCGCACTTTCTGGCAAAAGCCCAAAGAAGACTGCATTCAACAGACACCAGACAAGACTTCAACCGACAAATGTTCATTAACCTGACATAGAATACCACTGCATTTACCATAATTGTTTCTTATCTTCATCTCTACAACCTTCAGGTAAAGCACACACATAGGCGATAGGGAATACCGGCACAGATATCAGCATTCACATATTCCCCCATTCATGTATCATCAACTAAAATGTGCTCCCCCATTTTGTTGCAACCAAAAGCCGAAGAGAGCTCGGTAAAGTTTGACAGCCCATCCACAGACCCTTAATACGGGATAAGAAGGAATTCAAATGTATACTTCGCAATACCTCGAAGCTTGATTTAAGACACGTACGGCACGATGATACATGACCCCCCAAACATGGATTCATACACACATGCTTCTGCTATCTCACTAGGTCATACCCTTTTCCTACCTTCTCCTCTCTTCCCCTACCCAACCATAGAAATATTTACACATGACATATATTTTTCTCGTTTTGAAATGTTTTAGAAAGTGGCAGTTATTGGTGACTGCCAAAGGGTGGACTGTCAAAGTCAGAAAAATATCATGATGCACACTGCCATATTTGCACCTCATATGTGTCCTCGCTGCGCATGCGCGCACTCTCCCGTGCGTGCGCATACCCGCTGTTATGTGCACCCGCAGGCGCACGGTATGCGCATTTACGGTAGAGTTTATGTGCGCCTAGCGTGCGACTCAATCGTTACATATTTTCACCATATAATGTATTTTGTAGATTATGGTCCCTTTGATAGAATCTGAAAGTTTAGTTAATGTAGCATGTTCATGGACAAAGAGATCCCTCTTTGTTTGATACGAAGGGTCAGACAAGGGTTATACAGTGGTGTTTAGTATCCATCGGAAGAGTATTTAATTAGCAATATTCCGGTGTTGGTTTGAAGCGGATTAATCGCTCGTGCGAATAGTTATGGACATAAGAAGTTTATGGACTTTTACTATATTTGCACTTTATTATCCATGCGGCGGGAAACCTAGTTTCCCACCCACCTGAGCAGTTGGAAATAGTCACAGCCCACCTGTATGAATCAACCTATGACCTTTTGTTATAATGCGAAGAGGAATTCCTGTGTCCAATGAACAATAAGAATATAGGACCATTGTACTGTATTATGTGTAGGGTATAAAAGGACAAGCCGATCTGGGCCAGCTCTCTATTCTCTTCAACGGTTCTCATTGCTGATAATCGGGAGCTGGATATCCAGAGGCGCATGTGATTGTTTCCCTAGAGCGTAAGTTTTCTCCGCAATTATATTGTCTTTCTTGTTATTGTGAGCCATATCTCTCTCTCTCTCTCTTCTCTTTCTCTCTCGTTTCTCTTATATAGTTATTGTACTAATATTGTATTTCATGTGTAGTTATCTGGTTAGGTAGTCTATGTTATATTGGTAGTGTATGACTTGTATTGTATTATTCTTTTTGAACGTTCATTCATTTCCTTAAAAGGCGTTAGACCCTTAGACCGGTATTGTGTGTTCATTATATTGCAGTGGGTAATAGGAGCGTCTCTATCGCTCAAACAGCTTTAGTGTAAACCATCTTACACAGTGTTGCATTCTCATCTTATCACTACACAAGGATTTACAGTATAAGTACATTGTTTATGGTATAGTTATAAAGGTTTAACATTGTGAGCGTCTGCGCCGCTGGTGATCTCCTCGTGGTCCCGAGCGTCCGCTACGCTAATAGCGAACCATTACGTTAGTCGGCAGCCAATAGCGTGCCTGCCTGTGATCTCTTGGCCGTGAGCGAACGTGACGCTTGAGCGTCTCGACTACGGCTAAGCGATTGCTACGCAACGTGCGTACCCTTACGGTATTCCATACGTCAATAGCGTACAGTGTTCTTAGACCTCTTAAAGGGTTTTAAGTAAGATAAATATTCTGCTTTAACAATATACTCCCACAGTTCAAGATATGCCCCCACAGTGCAAGATATGCCCCCACAATGTGCCCGATCCATAAAGTACTTTATTATACCTGCGGTGGTGGCGGGAGGGTGAGTGCCGCCGAGGATGCGGGCGGCTCTTCTAAAACTCCTGTGTGCGCGCTATGCACGCTGTCCGGCGCCGGCGTCTAACGTCAGATGCCGGCGCCGCACAGCCGCGTACACAGGAGTTAAAGTTCAGGCCAGGAAGCACTGCAGCCTGGCTCCAGGCACAAAGATGGCGGCGCCAGCTTGCGGCGCCCATTAAGGGTGGCGCCCTGCGCGGCCGCTCTAGTCGAACGTGCCTGGAGCCGGCCCTGCGTGTATATATATATATATATATATATACACAGAGGTGTAACTCTGGAAGGCAATGGAGATGGCTGCCGCCGGACTCCTGCCCTGAAGGGGACACCACTCCTCAGGGATGTTGGGGACTGGAGTCCCAGGAGGCATTTGTAACCATGGAGAGATAGAGCCACTGTCATTCCTGAGTGGTGCAAGCTGTCTCACTTTTCTGTGCTAATCCGCCCCCTTTCCCCGGCAAGTACTACAGTCCCCTGCTGCAATGTTTGTGTTTGTATGTGGCACAGGCTGGGTGTTACAGTGTTTCAAGCATAGGCTACATATTACTGTGTGTGCGTGTGTCTATCTCCATCTTTCTAAGGGGGAACACCAACATTTATCTTGCCTCCGGGTGCCTGGGACGAACCTATATTGAATACTAATGTTACAATAAGATTGTAGTAACCAGTGTAAAAACTATAATTACAACTGAGATAAGAGATAATTAATAACAAAAGGAAGATCATTTCATTATCATCATGTTATAGCGCCTTGAAGGGAAACGCCAGCTGAGATGGGTGGGTCTAACACCAATAATTGTGTGAGGTACCAGGTAGTGTTTTTAAGGCTATGGTGTATTTGTCGTCTGGTAGTAAGAGGGAGAGTATCCATATATGAATGCTACAACATGAAAAAGCGCTCAACCAGTTCTCTTCATCCACCTAGTCCATCCTGAACAAAAAATTTAATTTGGTCAGGAACAAAGGTCTCTGTGGGGGTGTATTTTCAATCCAATCCTGTAGAATTGTTTTCTTCCCAGCCACGCTAAGAGCTAGTAATAACTTCTTACTCTCCGGGGGCATGCGTTGGCTTAGGTCAAAGACCCCCAAAATATTATATCGCCCTTCGGCGAACAAACTGCCTTCTGTTACAGCCAAATATTTCACATTTTGACTAGTAAGTCCAGAGCACCTGCTGCCACTTTCTTTCACTCCAGTTCCTATGTTTTCATACATAGTTGAGTTGCTTGGCCTTGTTTCCACGTCAAGGGAATAGCTTTTTGGCTGCAATTCTTCTATGAAGACCACTTCCAGACTTTTCCAAAACAGTAGATGGGTGTACCTGGGTCCCGCTTGTTTCTACCAGTTCTTAGCTGATGGCACTGCTGGACACATCACTGCAAGATGTGTCTTGTATCTGATGCACTAAGTTTCCTTGGTTGACCTCTGTGTCTATGGTGCTCAACATTGCCTGTTTCATTGTGCTTCAATGCTGAGAAATACAGGCAGTTATGTATACATCATGCAATACCATCAGGGTGGCATATATATATATATATATATATATATAAAAGGAGGTATAGGAGGAGGGCACAGTATATCTTGTGTACTGGAGGGGAGGAAGCTGCTGTGTGTTCCCTAAACACACTGCAGCCCCTTCGCCTCCAGTACACAGCAAGAGTGGCTGATACACCCTTCACAGCAGCAGCGGCGGTGGTTTGGCACTGCCCTGCCTTCCACCTCACATTAAAAAACCATGAGCAGCCGGTGCAGCAAGTAAGATTGTCTGTGCCACCCACAGCAGCAGTGGGTGGCTGGACCACCCTACCACCCATACCCGCTTTCAGCGCAGTAGCAGAGTCTGGAAGACTAAGTTAAAGAGCTCAATTTGGGATGGGGAAGGCAGTGGTGGCAGTGGGGTTGGTGACATAGTCAACCATGTGCACGTGCCAAAGGCGCGCATCTGAAAAAAAGTTTGGGCCACACAGGATGGTATGTTTACATCAACCTGGGGACGTGGCCTCACAGGAAGGGGGGCTTGGCCTCATGGAATGAACGCATTTACATAACTCTGGGGGCGTGCCCAGTATTCCCAGAGATGTACGGCTGCCAACGTAGACTCTGTCTGCACTCCTCAGTGACAGTAGCCCAGTGCTGCATGATAATGTCACAGTGCAGTACCCCACTCCCTGTCACCGTGTACGAGCCAGCATTTTAGTGACTCCCGGGTGCAGTCCACCCGCCCCGCTCCCCCTTGTGACACCTCTAGTGAAAGACACTACAGAATGTCCGTTCTCCTGCAACCTGGCTTCTACAGTGCGTACTCTGCATTCCTGCTTACATTGTGATTGTCCCCTCCGGTAGGGAGCAGCCAGGTCACACATCAGTGGGGCGTGGTTCCAGAAAAAGGGGCAATTAAAATGTTCAGAGATTGAGGTTATAGTGCTCAACATTATATTATTGCGTGAGATAGGTTGTCTGTTTTACATTATGGTATATCTTGTTGGGTTATCCAAATTATTCCTGCACATTTCATGCAAGACTGTGAAAGCTAGCAAAAAAAAAAATCTGTTTTCAAAAGGGCAATGTCAAAGCAAGAACTTATAGTTTACCTGGTGGTGTTTAGAAATAAAACACATATGCTATTAGTTTATTTTCTTGCAATTTAAATAAAAATACTTTTTAGCTGATTTTGTTATGACAGGAAATAAAGCAAACGAATGGCATATTCTGAAAGCTCAAAGCCTTCTGAAAATGCAAAATATAATCTTAGTGGGCACTATATAGTGATAATGCTGATTTATCTTCAGGAATGAGAGCTATACCTTAAACACACCTTAAATACACTTTACCATGGAGCCGCTGCGGGCGCTATACTTAATACACACTCTACGTACTTTGTACGCTATTAGCGTACAAAGTCTCATGCTGTGTACGGACTTTGCGTACAAACGCTGTGCTGACGGTACAAAGTACTCACAGCGCGTACACACCCAGAGATACACTGTAAACCCTTAACAGCTATGCAATGCAATGATAATACACTTTAAACCTTAGCAGGGCAATGAAGACACGACACCAGATTGTAATTAAACCGCTGAGTTCCGACACCACAGCGTATTATTGCTGAAAGGGGGTTACAATA
This sequence comes from Pseudophryne corroboree, assembly GCF_028390025.1. Classification (NCBI taxonomy): domain Eukaryota; kingdom Metazoa; phylum Chordata; class Amphibia; order Anura; family Myobatrachidae; genus Pseudophryne; species Pseudophryne corroboree. The sequence continues at coordinate 602,087,367 of NC_086445.1, forward strand.
CAAACAATACAATACAATATAACAGAGTAAATGGCTACAGTCAATGTTACATATGTGAGTGGATTTGCCGCGCTACCCAGTCTGGTCCTTCGTCATCTGATAGATAACGTTGTGAGTCTTGTGTCTGACCAGGCCTGCAGCAGGCTCTCTTTATACAATTCATCCAAAACTTAACACAATGGATACTGTAATCTCTTTGTCCATTGGACACAGGGATGGTCATTTACAGTACAGGACAGGTCATAGGTCGGTTTGAATAGGTGGGCGATGTCTGTTCCAACTGCTCTTGTGGGTGGTCTCCTCTGGATTCCCGTCGCATACATAATGTACAGTAAATACAGTTTATATCTATATTCTGCTCCTGCACATAACTATCCGCAGGAACATGCAATCTTCCTCAAACCAACACCGGAATGTTACCCTTAAAATACCCTACAGCTGGATACCAAACACCACCTTATAACCTTGTTCTGTCCCCTCCTATTCTGTAAAGGTGAATCCCTTTGTTCTGTTACCATTTAAACTACTGTTACTTTCTGATGTGGTGCAGGGAGACTATGTGTACATTGTGCACTATTTGGATTAAATATGTAATGTGTTTTGATAGCCTTCCATGCGTTCACAATCTCTACCGTAAATACTCATACCACGCGCTAATGCGCAGGACCGCGGGAGCGACCATACACAAATTGCGGATATGCGCACGCACAGCAGAACAAGTACACGCGCGGATGTCATCTGTGTGTAGTTTGTACGTGATGTGTGTACTGCAATATTTTTCGACTTTGACAGTCCACCCTTTGGCAGTCACCAATAACTGCCACTATCTAATCAATAAACAGAAAAATATCTACACAACATCTACAGAAGTTTGCATGGTCGGGGGAGAGTTGTAGGTGGGAAATGTATGACCTAGTGGGATAGTAGAAAGCATGTATGTATAAATCCATGTCAGAGGGGCATGTATCATCGTGCCGTATATGTTCTAAATAAGCTTCAAGGTATTGCGAAGTATACATTAAATCCTTCTCATCCCGTATCAAGGGTCTGTAAATGGGCCAACAAACACTACCGAGCTCTTTTCGGCTTCTTGTTAAAACAAATGGGGTGCACATTTAGTTGCTGATACATGGAGGGGGAAACATAAGTGAGTGCTAGTAAATGTGGATATCACCTGTCGACTATGTGTGCTATTAACTGAAGGTTGCAGAGATGAAGATAAGACATATAAATAAAATACATTCACATAAACATTTTGGGTAGGGCTGATGTCTTTTTCCGGATGGATGTATCTGGGCAGAGGGGGAGACAAAAGAAAAATGGGTGAAAGAAACAGGCCATGAAATTCATTTGCAATCCTTATCATAACACTGTCTCTATGGATGGGTCATAAATTAAATCTGCTGCTATAACAGCGCCCTCGCTCCTTAGACTCATCAACTTTGTGCCGTGCTTGCGCAGCGTCAGAATTCGAACACACCTAAATATCATACCAATAATTATGACGACTCCCAGGATACAAAGGAGAAACTTCCCTACACTCATAATAACATTTTGAGCCCACTCTCCTAAACCTGAGAACCAATTTCGTGGGTTCAACCATGAGACCCAGCCGGTCAGTTCATTATTCACAGTCGCCAAGGTAAGGTTGTGTTTCCTCCTGAACTCCCACTTCAACTGCAAGATATCGTCCATCTTTTGATCGATAATCTCCGTTGGGTCGTCAGTACTGTTCGTAATATACGTACAGCACTTCACCCCATATTGAGTTGCCAGAGTAACACAGTACCCACCTGTTACGGCTGTGATATAATTAAGGACCATCCTGTGCTGAATAAGCTCCTGCTTGTAAGCTTGTAACTCCCTTCCCGTATACCTGAAGGTGTCATCATACATCTCAGTGATATTATCTATCAAGTTCGCTAGCGCATGGATATACCTGTAATTTATAATTCCTCTGGCAGTACGGGTGATGTCTAATGCGAGAAGGAATTGAATCCCGGTGGATTCGTGGATCAAATCAGAGGCTGCGTGCTCTGTCCTATCTATGAGGTGTCTCTTGATGATGTGTTCATAGTGAGTATGAGTATAAGGAGCCTGAGCACTGCGGTGAACGTCTTTCATCTTATCATGGGTTATGGTCATGACCTCTGGTAGTACTCTCCCAATATAACACAAATATAATTTTCAATATACACTCAACGTTACTTGAGTGTATATGAATATTTGATCGGGCGCACAAAAGCAAATATATCTACCTGTAAACACACGGAAAAAAAGTTTTATCTTTTGTCAATACATGTAATAAATAGCTTCCAATAGCAGCTCCTATGGGACAACTGGATGTCAAGATAAGATAAATATATAAATCTCTGATAAACTAGAGACAAACATAAGGAGCGCTGGTTTAAAATTCAATTCATAAATTTAATATCAATTTAAACACACATAGTATAGTAAAAACTCAATTGAGTATCTATATAAGCTGACGCTTCAATAAGCTCATAAAAGTGCACATAACTGTATTTAAAAGTTCAAAGATAGATTCCAATCATGATCTACAGCAACAGAAATCAGATGGTAATTGTCGGTCAAAGCTTAATTAGCAATCCAGGGTTCCTTTTATCTGCCTTTCAGTTGTAATTATGTCCTCCAAGTGCGCAGATGATTAGAGAGCATAGAATGGTTTTATGATAATTCAGATTAGAGCTCTATAGCAGTTCAATTATCCGTTTAGTATAATCACACAGACAATGCAGAAGATGGAATTACCAGACCAGGCTGTCACGGAAATTTCTCCACCAAATTGCTAGTATTTTTCAAGCTGACACTGCATGGATACTTAACGGTGTTGGACCCAGCGGTCAGGATGTCCCGGGAGGGCTTGCCGGATATGGCGGTCACGGCGTTCGGTCCTCACAACTGGTAGACGCACTGAAAGGTTTGCACACGGAGGAAACGAGCGGCAGGGAACCAGGCTGACTGTAGCATACACGGTGCACAATGGAGCGTCCTCTACGCGTTTCTCCGCTCTAGTGGTAAGCGGTTTCCTCAGGAGGTTAATACAGGTGTCCATAGCAGGTATGCTTATAAAGTCCATTCAGCCAATAAGAAAGTCTCATTCGTTTGGACTACACCTGTATTTAATTGATGCACCAGCTTAATTCATTCAGAGGAAATAAACCTATCTATCTTTATAGGGAAAACTCTATCAATCGATAAAACATGCTTAAGGGAGATTGAGTTGAATAGATATACTCGTGACTTGTGTAGACAAAGATATTTTCAGAATAAGGCCATTAAAAAGAGAGGTCTGATGGAGTCTCCCATAATACTAGATAGAGACGATCAATCTGCCCTAAATATTCTGATAGAATTACAAGAGGAGGGAGACCCATCACAAACAATGCAAATCTATGATGTATCCAGAGCAAAAATAAACAGACCCTTTAAGAAAAAGAGTGAATTCTACCCTACTCAATACAAAAGTGGTTTTATAGAGACCTTCTATACCACTACTTTACAAGACTTTAAAGAGCTATGTATGCCCTCGGGAAGACTGTCTAAGGGGAATAATGTATTCAAGAGGGACAACCTTCAGCCTAATGAAAGAAGGGCCATTAGCAATTTGAAAAAAGATAAGTCTATTATTATAAAAAATGCGGACAAGGGAGGAGGGACAGTGGTACAAGATGTATATACAGGAAGCAGATCGCCAGCTGACTAATGTGAAATTCTATAAGAAATTACCAGGAGATCCTACCATTAGGTTCCTGTGTGATCTAAAACAAATATTGGCTGATGCCCTGGCGTGTGGTGTGATATCCAGGGAGGAATATAATTTTTTATTTAATGCACATCCTATCACTCCCACTTATTATCACCTCCCTAAAATTCATAAATCACTTCTTTCACCTCCTGGACGTCCTATTATTTCGGGTGTAGGGTCACTCACTTCTAATTTATCTGCATATGTTGATTTCTTTTTACAGCCACATGTCAAAAGTTTAAGGTCTTATATAAAAGATACCACCCACTTTTTACACCTAATCAGGGAGCTGAAATGGCAAGAAGATTTCTTGCTAGTTACCTGTGATGTAGAATCACTCTACACCAACATACCGCATGATCTGGGTCTTAAAGTTATAGAGAAGTATTTATCTCAGGATTCCACACTGTCACGTGAGCACTGTCACTTTATTTTGGATTCTATCTGGTATATTCTTAAACACAATTATTTTTTGTTTAATGATGAATTTTTCCTGCAGATTCATGGTACCGCCATGGGCACCAGGTTCGCTACGAGCTTTGCCAACTTATATATGGGGAACCTTGAAAATCAGTACATATGGGGGGGCCCCTTCGGAGCGAACCTGGTGCTCTATGGTAGGTACATAGATGATTTGTTTACTATTTGGAAAGGGGACACAACATCTGTTTCACATTTTATTGATTTTCTTAATTCAAACACTTTTGGTCTTTTTTTCACAAGCACAGTTCATAAGACGGATATGACGTTCCTGGATATCGCACTACACGCTGGGGCAATTAATCAACCTATTCAAACTAAAACATTTAGAAAAAAGGTTGACTGTAACACTTTCTTGGGATACACAAGCTGCCACTATAAACCTTGGGTCAATAATATCCCCAAAAGCCAGTATCTGAGGATTAAAAGAAACTGTTCCAATGAGAATGATTTTATTATCCAAAGTAGGGAACTGACACAATCTCTTTTGGATCAAGGCTGTCCGAAATTTCTCCTAGATTTGGCTTATGAGGAGGTATCAAAACAATGTAGGCAGGAGACTCTACTAGATAAATCTGAAAAAAGAAGATCAGTTATATATCAGAAAATAATGAACCACTCTTTATTTCAAGATTTAATAATTCATCAAATAAGATTAGAGATATCCTGACAAAAAACTTCTCTGTGTTAAAGATGGACAAGGTGCTATCAGGGTGTTTGAATGATAAACCTAGAATAGTTTTCAAAAGAGCTAATAACCTACAAAACCACCTTTCAACCAGTTATTTCAAACCCATTTCTACTTACTGCACTAAGAAGCCTCATATATCTCAGGCACAGAGAGGACAATGTAAGAAATGTTTTAAACCCAGATGTATCACCTGTAGATTCATTGATTCAGAGAGCCATGACTTTTCAGCCCCGAAAGACACTGGGAATTATAAATTTAGTATTATCGGATCCATTACCTGTCAGACCACATATGTTATATATGTAATAACTTGCATATGTGGCCTGCAGTATGTAGGTCGTACTACCCGGTCACTCAACACATGGTTCTTAGAACATAGAAGACTAATTAACAAGAAGTCACTCACGCACAGTGTGCCCAGACATGTGGTTCAATCACATGAGGGGGACATTAAGGTTATCTCTATTAAGGGCATTGAGCACATAGAAGAGACCCCAAGAGGTAGCGATAGGTTCAATCGCCTCTGCAAGCGAGAGGCGTATTGGATCTGTTCGCTCAATACCCTTGTTCCAATGGGTTTGAACGAAAACATTGAAATTAACAACATATGACAAATTAGTCTATGGCCCAATATTGTATGACTATGTATCTATAGAATACTATTACTTTTTTCTTGTGGGTGTCTGGTTATATATATATATTTTATAATTTTTTTTTTTTTTTAATATATAAAAAAACTTTATTAGTCTAGGTCTGGCAATGTTGAAATATTGTCTACTTAAAAAAGCTAAAGTAAATAACTATATAAATTAAGGTTGTGATCTGATTTTGTTGTGGGTCTCGCTGTGGCTCGATCCTGTGACCTTGGGAGCTGGAGTCCTAGAACTTACCTGATGAGCTATTGAGACTTATGCTTAAACCAAAGCTCTTAGTAATATTAGGAGTGCTATAGGCATTTTCTGTTTAAATGATACTTATGTTCTCTGTGATGCCATAAATTAAATAATAATAAAATAAGGAAATGTTGTTATGTAGAATACTATAATTTATATACCTGTATGCAATTATTGATGTGTCAACAAAGAATTTAGATACATGTAATCTCCCTTAAGCATGTTTTATCGATTGATAGAGTTTTCCCTATAAAGATAGATAGGTTTATTTCCTCTGAATGAATTAAGCTGGTGCATCAATTAAATACAGGTGTAGTCCAAACGAATGAGACTTTCTTATTGGCTGAATGGACTTTATAAGCATACCTGCTATGGACACCTGTATTAACCTCCTGAGGAAACCGCTTACCACTAGAGCGGAGAAACGCGTAGAGGACGCTCCATTGTGCACCGTGTATGCTACAGTCAGCCTGGTTCCCTGCCACTCGTTTCCTCCGTGTGCAAACCTTTCAGTGCGTCTACCAGTTGTGAGGACCGAACGCCGTGACCGCCATATCCGGCAAGCCCTCCCGGGACATCCTGACCGCTGGGTCCAACACCGTTAAGTATCCATGCAGTGTCAGCTTGAAAAATACTAGCAATTTGGTGGAGAAATTTCCGTGACAGCCTGGTCTGGTAATTCCATCTTCTGCATTGTCTGTGTGATTATACTAAACGGATAATTGAACTGCTATAGAGCTCTAATCTGAATTATCATAAAACCATTCTATGCTCTCTAATCATCTGCGCACTTGGAGGACATAATTACAACTGAAAGGCAGATAAAAGGAACCCTGGATTGCTAATTAAGCTTTGACCGACAATTACCATCTGATTTCTGTTGCTGTAGATCATGATTGGAATCTATCTTTGAACTTTTAAATACAGTTATGTGCACTTTTATGAGCTTATTGAAGCGTCAGCTTATATAGATACTCAATTGAGTTTTTACTATACTATGTGTGTTTAAATTGATATTAAATTTATGAATTGAATTTTAAACCAGCGCTCCTTATGTTTGTCTCTAGTTTATCAGAGATTTATATATTTATCTCTCCCAATATAACACAATCCCTCTGAGGTCGGGGCAAGCCACTTGTACGCCTTCCTCCCACATATGAAATAGGCATCATCTGGGAGAACATAGGGGACAAAATATGACATCACCATATTACAAACTTTCCAAGTAAAGAAACCTATCCCTAGTTCTCCCATCTGCTCAGTACAAGTATCGGGCTGGATGATATGGGCACAATACCCTGGCGATACTTTTCCAACCCACATGGTCTTGCTTCCACGAGTATACCTATACCGAAAATACCTCCCACTGTTGGCTATTTGGCATACAAGTTCAGAGTCTATGGGTATCCTATCAGCTCTGTGTGAAAAGGTCATTGTCTGGTTATTCCACGTCACTTCCCAATTTCCCGGTTTTCGGTAATTGGAAATATTAAAACATAATAAGGATCTGTCTACATGATACTGGTGGAGCTTCAAACTAGGGGGCCTAGAGATATTGAATTTCTTGTCCACTGGTCTCCCACCCCATAATTCGAGTACCTCATCTATTGCTAAAGGGTACGGTACTAATCCTGACTTGCTCTGACCTTGAGGTACCTGTGAGCACACCCAGCATTCTGTCTGGTTTGAGACCTTACCCACTAGTGAGTGGTAATCACTCAACAGATGACGGTCCATGTCGATATTAAGGTTGGACTGACATCTCTGGATGCACCCATCCTCAACTATATTCTCACAATTCTTACAAATACAATATTCATCAGACCATAACCCCTCACAGTGCCTCTGAGCTACCTAACTACCAGAGCGCTTACTGATGCCAGCCAAAATGATGTGCTGATCCTGAGATCCTACAAATTCATACTTGCCATCAGAACCCATTCCAGATCCCTGCTCGACCTCTCTGGGACCCTCACCAAAACACACTGTCCTTATCAAAACTAGAATTACTAATAGAACCCTCTCAGTCTGGTCCTCCGTCATCTGATAGATAACGTTGTGAGTCTTGTGTCTGACCAGGCCTGCAGCAGGCTCTCTTTATACAATCCATCCAAAACTTAACACAATGGATACTGTAATCTCTTTGTCCATTGGACACAGGGATGGTCATTTACAGTACAGGAGAGGTCATAGGTCGGTTTGAATAGGTGGGCGATGTCTGTTCCAACTGCTCTTGTGGGTGGTCTCCTCTGGATTCCCGTCGCATACATAATGTACAGTAAATACAGTTTATATCTATATTCTGCTCCTGCACATAACTATCCGCAGGAACATGCGATCTTCCTCAAACCAACACCGGAATGTTACCCTTAAAATACACTACAGCTGGATACCAAACACCACCTTATAACCTTGTTCTGTCCCCTCCTATTCTGTAAAGGTGAATCCCGTTGTTCTGTTACCATTTAAACTGCTGTTACTTTCTGATGTGGTGCAGGGAGACTATGTGTACATTGTGCACTATTTGGATTAAATATGTAATGTGTTTTGATAGCCTTCCATGCGTTCACAAACTCTACCGTAAATACTCATACCACGCGCTAATGCGCAGGACCGCGGGAGCGACCATACGCAAATTGCGGATATGCGCACGCACAGCAGAACAAGTACACGCGCGGAGGTCATCTGTGTGTAGTTTGTACGTGATGTGTGTACTGCAATATTTTTTGACTTTGACAATAGAAATTAATGAAACTTATGTTGAAATGCGACCAGACTGAAAAGTACGAAAATAAGCTCAGCACAGAGGCTATATATCAGCAATGAAGGGGATAATCTATGTAAAGAGCTAAAGAAAAGTATAATAATACTAATAATACTAATTAGTGGCATCACAAAGGGGGTGCAGGGCGCTTCCAGGTGTTACCCACTCAGCAAAGGGATGCAAATCAGATAGGGGCCCTCCCTGCTCAGCAACCCCGCTGATGCCCCCTGTTGCTCCTATCATGAGTATGACAGGCAGCGGCATCGTACTGCCCTCTTCCTGTGAAAGCATTTCTGTAGGATTTTTAGAATTGCTGCCACAACATTTGCTGATCAGCAAGCAGCTGTACCCAATAAAGTGGCCACTGAGTGTATGGCTTACTCATGATATCAAAGTCGTGATGTGTATGCCGTTAAGAGCAGCTTATACAGAAGACTGGCTAGCAGACATGCCTCTCAGATCTTAGGGCTCTATCTACTAACCTTTGGATGGTGATAAAGTGGACAGAGCTAAAGTACCAGCCAATCAGCTCCTCACTGCCATGTCACAGAATGGGTTTGAAAAATGACAGTTAGGAGCCGATTGGCTGGTACTTTATCTCCATCCAAGGCTTTGTAAATACTAATAGGCCCTTTAGTTTTTAATATACTGTATATGTAACAAAATACAATATTCACATACTGTATGTAGCCACATTTGTAACTCAGATGACCATCCTTGTGCACATGCTAGAAGCCACTATTATCATCTTGGGTTTGATGTCACAGCTGATTTGAATCTCTAGAAAAGGCTGCTGATTGCCCTCAGACATTTCTATGTTATCGTAGTCCTACATTACCTTGTTCTTTGACTTTGCTTGCCTGCTCTGTGTGTCACAAATGCTTGGTTTTGTTACTGCTCAGTCTGTACCTGAGCTTCCTGTCACCTAGACCTGGTTTCTGCTTGCTTTTTTATCTTTTCCACAACAAGGACCTTGCTGATGTGGCTAACAGCCAAAGGTATCTTCTTAATCCAAAACTGAGCTACAGATTTGTACTAGTTCAAGCAATACAGACTTTCCAAGCTCAATTCAACGTTTTGCAGGCCGATCTGAAAACAATGACAAGCTCCTCACACAGCAACGGCAGCCACACTTACGCCCCTTGCTGTAGTTTGCAACCACTAAAATACTAGTAAAGGTCTGCAAATCGACTGATCATTAACATACACTTGCAATCTACAGCCCCTATTTGTCGGTAAAATGTAGAACAAAAACAGTGAGAGGATAGATCAAAGGCGATAACAGAGCAAATCAATAAAATAATGAATATACGTCACATGTTATGAAGTCCTTCTCTGAATGGTCACTCTTTAAATCGTCTCACAACATCCAGATATTAGACATGAAAAAAAGGGAGACAATGCACATACATGGGTGGTATTGCATAAATACTAATTAAACAGCCCGTAAGTGTCCAGGAATGGAAAGCCTAAAGTGCCGGACCAGATTTGATAGAAGATGAGGATAGTGTCTCGCCACCACTCCACTTTATTCGTGAACGTACCGAAACTCACATAAAATTGGTAAGAACAGATGTATAAAGGTATCTTTTAATGCTATATCCCACGTGATATAGGGCAGAAAGGAGGCTAATAGAAATAACGTACCCCACTCACTTATGGAGGGGGATTATTCCCACGTATCAAGGTATCTTTCAAACCAGGATCAGGAATGGCATCCAGGATAATTCAATAGGTTTATTTTTTTATTTTTTTTAAAAAAGTCCATAAAACAACAATCTGATATTTTTTCTATGTTACTTCCACTTACTAGTTTGTACCCCTTTTTTTCATGTCTAATATCTGGATGTTATGAGATGATTTAAAGAGTGACCATTCAGAGAAGTACTTCATAACATGTGACGTATATTCATTATTTTATTGATTTGCTCTGTTATCGCCTTTGATCTATCCTCTCACTGTTTTTGTTCTATATTGTTTGATCTGTTATTTGGAGGGATCTGTTGAGGATTTAGATTGGGCTGACAACCTGTTGCGCCAGAATTTACACAATTGTGTTCTCTTCTGTCGGTAAAATGTGACACGTTGGACAACCTGATTCCGATTACATTTTGTTTGGAAAAGGCAATCGGCAGGGCCAGATTAACAATGTGATGGATCAAGCTACAGATGATGGCCTTCACATAAAAATAGGCCCATCACCAAAAGTATTAAAATTCTTTTTCTAGTTTTCTCGCAATTTTTTTTATTTTGATGTATTTAGGGAGACAGTGGGGTTGATAGTGTTGGGGGTGTCATTCAGATCATGCCTCACCACCCAGACAGTAGCTGAGAAGGGGTGACCAGATTCAGCAGCATCACACAGGATTTGTTTGTTCTAGTAAGAAATGTGATTGTACGCATGGCAGGATAAACACAATTTATACAGACCTGTGTATTACGGTAAGTCATCAAAGGATATCTATAACCCACCAGAGACAGACAGCAGTAGTTTAATAATAATCCCCTTCTGTTTGAACAGGTTGGCCAATGCCACTATAATAACTGTTGGGTAATATTGTGATGACTGAGAACTAAGATGTTTAGTCACCATCGGCAGAATAGCCCTTCTTCACCCTCACTTCCCACAAATCCGTCAAGGAACAAAGTAGTGACCCAGCTTTAATCAGATATTGGCTTGTATAGTGACATCCTCATGCTAAGATGCCTAATAGCATAATTCTCTGGCTAGAGTATTACACTAGTAATTACCATCAACTAATAAAGTGAGGAATACAACTATATATCTATTAAACATACTATGATCCTCAAGTAATAATCTATCCAACCAAAAGAGTTTACAGAAGAACCGGGGTTTATTATTCACCATGTGCACCACCAACTGATTGTTCAGGGGTGGCAATACATGTGATGTGTAAGATTGTGTTTTGTGTTAACTAACTGAATATACTACTGGGCTGTATTGATGAAAGCTGATATGGATCATTGCAATTACGCAAATGATGTTACTTGCTGGAGAGGACTCCAGGTACTAGGAAGAGGAAAGTTAGAAGACTGGAGTCTGGACTGAACTGGTGACATTAGAGACCAGCTATGTTGGATGCCAGACTTGGATTGGCTTGGAAGAAAACAGGATTGCTGGAATCAGTAGTAGCGCAGAGCTGGCCAGAGCTAGAAACTGTGTTAAACAGACTGGAACTGATATCATTGGTATCAGTAGTATTGCAGGATAGGTCAAAACTGGGAGCTGTATTAACCAGGCTGGAACTGATATTGCTGGACACAGTAGTGGCGTCTCAGACAACTTCAAGACTATGGGGTCTATTTACTAAGCCTAGGATGGTGATAAAGTAGACAGAGATCAAAGTCCCAACCAACCAGCTCCTAACTGTCATTTATCAAACACAGGGCGGGATGTACTAAGCCTTGAAAAGTGATAATTCCACTGTGATAAAAGTCCCAGCCAATCAGCTCCTAACTACCATGTCACAGGCTGTGTTTGAAAAATGTCAGTTAGGAGATGGTTGACTGGTACTTTATCAAAGCTTAGTACATCCTGCCCACAGCCTGTGACATGGCAGTTAGGAGCTGATTGGTTGGTACTTTATCTCCATCCACTTTATCTCTGTCCAAGGCTTAGTAAATAGACCCCTATGTCTATGTCAGGTATGTGCGGTGAGGTAGATGGCTGAGGAGGCACTGGCTAGTACCAGACCCAGATTTACATACAATATATGAGCCAAAGGGATCATGTGGGCTTTATACACAGGTGTAGCAATATATACTGCTGGAAATTTGGTGAGTTTTGCTCAGAGATGTACAGAAAAGATAGGTGCCTTACCTGCCATAGACTTTTTACTCCAGAGTTTTGACTATAAAAATGAATAGAATAATACAAAGACGATATTTCTAATATATTCTTTGTAATTTTCATATACTTTATATAGGCCCTCATTCCGAGTTGATCGCTCGCAAGGCAAATTTAGCAGAGTTGCTCACGCTAAGCCGCCGCCTACTGGGAGTGTATCTTAGCATCTTAAAATTGCGAACGATGTATTCGCAATATTGCGATTACAAACTACTTAGCAGTTTCAGAGTAGCTCCACACTTACTCGGCATCTGCGATCAGTTCAGTGCTTGTCGTTCCTGGTTTGATGTCACAAACACACCCAGCGTTCTCCCAGACACTCCCCCGTTTCCCCGGCCACTCCTGCGTTTTTTCCGGAAACGGTAGCGTTTTTTCCCGCACGCCCATAAAACGGCCTGTTTCCGCCCAGTAACACCCATTTCCTGTCAATCACACTACGATCGCCGGAGCGATGAAAAAGCAGTGAGTAAAAATACTATCTCCATTGTAAAATTACTTGGCGCAGTCGCAGTGCGAATATTGCGCATGCGTACTAAGCGGAATTTCACTGCGATGCGATGAAAAATACCGAGCGAACGACTCGGAATGAGGGCCATAGTCAATACTCTGGCGTATACGTTAGTATGACAGGAAAGGCTCTGCTTCACCTGCCTTACTTCACCGCACGCCACTGGTCTGTGGAACTGATTCAGACCTAATTGCTGCTGTGCATTTTCGCACAGCGGGTGTTCAGGTAGTAACTGCGCATGCGTATGCACCGCAATGCACATGTGCGCCGGACAGCAACAAAGGGCATTGCCGGTCAGCTACGGGACGATGCGAAAAATCCGATTGCGCAGGCATTTGCAAGGTTATTGACAGGAGGAAGTCGTTTTTGGGGGGTAACTGACCGTTAACTGGGAGTGTCCGGAAAAACGCAGGCATGCCCAAGCGTTTTCAGGGAGGGTGTCTGACATCAGCTCCGGCCTCAATCAGCCTGTTCTCATCGCACTGTAGGAGTAAGTCCTGGGCTACGCAGAGACGGCACAAAGTGGATTTTTGCAGCTCTGCGTACACATGGAATCACACACTTGCACAGCAAATTTACACTCCCCCTGGAGGCGGCGACTATCCGAACACAGGACAGCAAAGTTTGCAGCCCAGCGATCGGGTCTGAATCACCCCCTGTGTTTGTAGTGCTTTTACTGAGTAGGAAACTGTAGAAATGAACACACTATAATATAAGCACACTGCAGGACTTAAGAACAAGAGGCAGGAACACACTGGTGTGTTAAATTCCACAGTTGGAAGGTACAATCAGAAAGAGGGTCACAGCAGCACTATGATGCAGGCACATAAACAAGAAGCTAAACTGAGTACTTTGAAGCACAGGGTAGTCTTTATCAGTGAGGTGCAGCCAGTGGTGCACAATTTCTTATGGCGCTCGGTGAAAAATGGGTGTGGCCACATGCCACAAGTGGCGTGGCCAATGAAAATGGGGCGTGTCAACATGACACGCCCCAGACACGCCCCCATTTCTCATCACTCTGAGAACATTCATTTACATTCCATATGCACCTTACCTTTAAGGTGGTTTCTCACAATGGGGAACCGCTGAAGAAATGTGTCCTCCCTGGTCAGACAGCGTCTTTTCTCAGTATTCACTATTCATGTAGGAGACGACATGGTCCGGAAGATGCCAGTTTGTGTAGGAATATAGCCAAAGTCATCATCATACAAAAGAGGTTCAATCAGATTCATACCACCTGTGTCACCTTCTACCCCTTGCGTCTCCCAGCCACACCATCATCTCCCCCCGGCATTTCTCAGCCACACCATCATCTCCCCCTGCATCTCTCAGCCACACCATCATCTTCCCCCTGCATCTCTCAGCCTGCCCTATTTAATTCTGTGTCTCTCAGCCTGCCCCCCCATTCACTCTGTCTTTCACCCTGCCCCCTTTAATTATGTGTCTCTCAGCCTGCCCACCCATTAATTCTGTGTTTCTTAGCTTGCCCCCCTTCATTCTATGTCTCTCAGCCTGCCCCCTTGACTCTGTGTCGATCATCCTGCTCCCCCCCATTCACTCTGTATATCTCAGCCTGCTTCCCCTCACTCTGTGTCTCTCATCCTGCTCCCCCCCATTCACTCTGTATATCTCAATCTGCTTCCCCTCACTCTGTGTCTCTCATCCTGCTCCCACCCCCATTCACTCTGTATATCTCAATCTGCTTCCCCTCACTCTGTGTCTCTCATCCTGCTCCCCCCCCATTAACTCTGTATATCTCAATCTGCTTCCCCTCACTCTGTGTCTCTCATCCTGCTCACCCCCCCCCCATTAACTCTGTATATCTCAATCTGCTTCCCCTCACTCTGTGTCTCTCATCCTGCTCCCCCCCCCCATTCACTCTGTATATCTCAGCCTGCTTCCCCTCACTCTGTGTCTCTCATCCTGCTCCCCCCCATTCACTCTGTATATCTCAATCTGCTTCCCCTCACTCTGTGTCTCTCATCCTGCTCCCCTCCCCCATTCACTCTGTATATCTCAATCTGCTTCCCCTCACTCTGTGTCTCTCATCCTGCTCCCCCCCCCATTCACTCTGTATATCTCAATCTGCTTCGCCTCACTCTGTGTCTCTCATCCTGCTCCCCCCCCCCCCCCCATTCACTCTGTATATCTCAGCCTGCTTCCCCTCACTCTCTGGGGGATATTCAATTTGGCCCGGGGTGCCGGGTGATAAGTATCGGCCGGTGGGGGCTATTTAATTGGCCCCGATAAGCCGGCGCGTGCCGCGGCTTATCGGGGGTTTTGCTTCACCTGCCTCCGGCAGGCGAAGCAAAATGCCCGATAACAGCCCCGTTTTCAACCGAAAACTGGGCTTTCACCCGAAAACACACAGGTTTCACTGAACCTGTGTGTTTTCGGGTGTAAGAGGACTTGTTACCGGCCGAGCAAATTAAATAGCCCGACCGCAGGACCCGAAGAAACATCGGGGTTTTTTACTCCCGATGTCTCTTCGGACCAAATTGAATATCCCCCTGTGTCTTTCATCCTGCCCCCCCCCCCCACCCATTCACACTGTGAGCTGTATTCAATACCCGTTGGATCCGACAGGTCAGTATTCAATGCCGGTTTGGCTCGGTCCCGACAATGGCAATCCGACTTTTTTTAAAGTCGGATTGACATTTCAAAGCACAAGAAGCAACAGCAGGAGTGAGCACACAGTGACAGCAGCCAGTAGCACAGGGTGTAATACTGTGTGTATAGGAGAGCAGCCGTTACCATCCCCCTGATATGAGGGTATATGCAGTGGCGGATCCAGAGGGGGGGGGCACTCGGGCCCGTGCCCCCCCTGTCATTTGTGGCCTTCTGTCCCCCGTCCCCCCCGGCGCCGCACAGGGAGATGACGGGCGCCCGCTGAGATTGTGTTACCAGCGGGCGCCCGTCTCCCTGCTCAGTACTGAGCTCCGGCTTCCGGCGCTGTCACTGTGCGCTGTGCGCTATGGGAGAGACGTCAGTCATGACGTCTCTGTCATAGTGCTGACTGAGGAGCGGACGTCCAGGGAGGAGGAGGACTGCAGCGGCCTGGAAGCGGGAACGGGGCTTGGTAAGTATGTTTTTTTCTTCCTTAATGCAGCGGGGGCATCTACTGGGGGTAAACTACGGGGGACATTACTACTGGGGGGGCATCAACAAGGGGCATTACTACTGGGGGGGCATTATAACTGGGGGGCATCACTACTGAGGGGTCATCTATTGGGGGCAGCTACTGGGGGACATTTTTACTGGGGGCCATCTACTGGGGGCATTACTACTGGGGGGTCATCTATTGGGGGCAGCTACTGGGGGACATTTTTACTGGGGGCCATCTACTGGGGGCATTATTACTGGGGGGCATCTACTGGGGGGTCATCTATTGGGGGCAAACTCCTAGGGGGCATTACTACTGGGGGCAAACTACTGGAGGACATTATTACTGGGGGGCACCTACAGGAGGCAAACTGCTGGGGGACATTATTACTGGGGGGCATCTACTGGGGCAAACTGCTGGGGGACATTATTACTGGGGGGCATCTACTGGGGGCAAACTACTGGGGGACATTATGGGGGGCATCTACTGGGGGCAAACTGCTGGGGGACATTATTACTGGGTGGCATCTACTGGGGGCAAACTACTGGGGGACTATTACTGGGGGCCAACTACAAAGGTGCTAACTACTGGCGGCGTAACTACAGGGGCATTACTACTGGCGGCTTAACTACAGGGGCATTACTACTTGGGGGCTAAACTACAGGGGGGCCAAACTACTGGGGGCTTAACTACAGGGGCCAAACTACTGGGGGATAACTACAGGGGCCAAACTACTGGGGGCATTACTACTGAAGGCTAAGCTACAAGGGGGCATAACTACAGGGGCTAAACTACAATGGGGCAAACTACAGGGGGGCATTACTACTGGTGGCTAAACTACTGGGGGCATTACCACTGGGAGGCTAAACTAAAGGGGGGGGGGGTAAACTACTGGGGTCATAACTGCAGGGGAATTACCACTGGGGGCATAATGACTGGGGGCATTACTACAGGCAACATTAATACTGGGGGCAATATGGGCATTGCAAAAGGGGCACCACTACTATGGGGTCTATATTAGGGGCACTACCAGTACAGTGGACATTGCATAATGAGCGCTAGAACTGTGGGCATTGTATAAGAAGCGCCACCTCACATGCACCGAAGCCGCACGCAAATGTACTTGCCCCTTCCATGGTGCCCCCCCCTATCATTTTCTTCTGGATCCGCCCCTGGGTATATGGGCGGGACAGAGACCCAGCTCTGTGTATACAGGATGAGGAGTCTCTCACCTCTACAAGGCGGCGGCTGCTGTGTGAGGGGTGTCCGGCTGCGGGTCTCAGATCACGTAGTACATGGCGTTCCTGCCGCCGCTGTTGCTGCCCCGCATCCCTCCTTTACCTGCCCTCTGCGCCTGCCGCAGCAGCACCCATCCAGCCTCTGTACACAGCAGCAGCGACAGGTTTGGCCCGGTCCTGACAATGGCAATCCAACTTTTTTTAAAGTGGGATTGACATTGGGCCTAATTCAGACCTGATCTTAGATGTGCAAAATTTAGCACATCTACGATCAGTCACACAGACATGCGGGGGTATGCCCAGCACAGGGCGAAAACGCACAGCGCCGATCAGGTCTGAATTAGGCCCATTGTCGGAAACGGGGCTAAAACCTGTCGGCTTTGGCCGTGTTTTCCGACAATACACGTGGATCGGCGGCCGAAGCCGCGGATCCGCGTGCATTCCAACAGCTTTCTGACAAGTCGGGAATTCCCGACTTGTCAGAGAAAAAACGGCCCCTTACTGAATGGGTCGGAACCCCTTCCGACCTAAACCTGTCGGAAGCAGCCGTCTTTCCGACAAAACGGCAGCTTCCGACAATTATTGAATACACCCCTGTGTCTCTCAGCCTGCCCCGTCCAT
The DNA here is from genome assembly GCF_028390025.1 of Pseudophryne corroboree. Lineage (NCBI taxonomy): Eukaryota > Metazoa > Chordata > Amphibia > Anura > Myobatrachidae > Pseudophryne > Pseudophryne corroboree. The sequence goes on from NC_086445.1 coordinate 602,105,302, forward strand.
TCACTCTGTATCTTTCAGCCTGCCCCCCTTCACTCTATCTCTCATCCTGCCATCCATCATCAGCTTACCCCTCTGAGTCCACCTCCCCCTCTGAGTCCATCATAAGTCTCCCGCTCTGTGCCTCTCCCTCTGTGACTTTCACCTTCTCAGTCTCCCCTCTGTGTCTCTCTGTCTTTCAGGGTCCCCCTCTTTGTCAGGCTCCCTGTGTCTTTCATCTTCCCCATCTGCTCTGTGTCAGCTCGTCTTCTGTCTCTCTCAGCCGGGCATCCATCATCTTCTCCAGGTCCCCAACTTACCTTGCTATGCTGCTCCGTCTTCGTGGGTGGCTTGGCTCGGCTTGCTCCTCCTCAGTGGGCAGCGGTGCTATGTCCACCAAAAAAACTTTACTGTGCCATACTTTCACCACTGGGTGCAGCTGACAATAACTCTGAGCTAGAATCGTAGGAAAAGCTTTGAGTGAGAGAGGAGAAGGGAATCCAAACAATCCTAAAACACAGGAAACTCGGGTGGAGGGAGACTGCACATTAGCTGCAGACCTGGAACCAGGAAATCAGCAAAGTAACTTGTTGCTCTGGCAGTGAACAGCAAAAGTTTAAATAGGAGCTGCAGGTCACAGATTGGCTGCCAGAGTGAGCTGAGGTAATGAAGCATGGAGGAAAGGCAGTCTACTGACAAGATTCAACATGGGGCACCCATGCATTAGCTCCACAATACAAGTATATCTAGAAAACTTGACCTGCGGACAGGAAAATGACAAATCACTTAGTACAAGAAATAGGCTTGAAAGTCCGATTTGTGACAATGATATTTACGCTCATTCTCTGGGGAGGAGACATTTCCCCATTCCTTCCCATGTGACATAACATGGGAAAAGTCCATTGGTCGTCTGCAGCGGGACATGGCATCGGACTTGCTAGATAATCCGGCATGCATAACTAACTGATATTGATATAATGCATAAGCATTATCTTTAGACTTGGGCAGAGACACCAGCCAGCTTCATTGTTGAAGAGAAGATTTTTTTACTTCTGCTTCCTTATTAGGACCCAGTAGAGCAGGGGTTACACTTTTTTTTATAAAGAGGTTTTATTGGGCGGCTCACAGTACAATACAACGACCATGTAACTAGAGATGTGCAGCGGGCATTTTTTGTGTTTTGTGTTTTGGTTTTGGATTTGGTTCCGCGGTCGTGTTTTGGATTCGGACGCTTTTTGGCAAAACCACCTTTCGGATTTTTGTCGGATTCGGGTGCGTTTTGGATTTGGGTGTTTGTTTTCCAAAAAACCCTTAAAAACAGCTTAAATCATAGAATTTGGGGGTAATTTTGATTCTATATTATTATTAACCTTAATAGCCATAATTTCCACTCATTTCCAGTCTATTCTGAACACCTCACACCTCCCGGGAGCCCGACCGCCGGCATACTGAAGACCACCCTATTTTTAGTCCTAAAATTTGCACCGAGGTCGCTGGATGACTAAGCTAAGCGATCCAAGTGGGCGGCACAAGCACCTGGCCCATCTAGGAGTGGCACTGCAGTGTCAGACAGGATGGCACTTAAAAAATAGTCCCCAAACAGCATATGATGCAAAGATAAATAAAAAAGAGGTGCAAGATGGAATTGTCCTTGGGCCCTCCCACCCACCCTTATGTTGTATAAACAGGACATGCACACTTTAACAAACCCATCATTTCAGCGACAGGGTCTGCCACACGACTGTGGCTGAAATGACTGGTTGGTTTGGGCCCCCACCAAAAAAGAAGCAATCAATCTCTCCTTGCACAAACTGGCTCTACAGAGACAAGATGTCCACCTCAACCTCATCCCCCAATTCCTCACCCCTTTCACTGTGTACATCCTCCTCCTCATAGAGTATTAATTCGTCCCCACTGGAATCCACCATCACAGGTCCCTGTGTACTTTCTGGAGGCAATTGCTGGTAAATGTCTCCACGGAGGAATTTATTATAATTCATTTTGATGAACATCATCTTCTCCACATTTTGTGGAAGTAACCTCCTACGCCGATCGCTGACAAGGTGACCGGCTGCACTAAACACTATTTCAGAGTACACACCTAGGTAAAATAAAGCCAGTTTGTGCAAGGGCCTCCAAATTGCCTCTTTTTCCTGCCAGTATATGTACAGACTGACTGACATGGCTACAGTGATGCTGTCACTCATACAATCCTCCACCATTCTTTCAATGGTGACAGAATCATATGCAGTGACAGCAGGGCCGGCACCACCACTAGGCAGCTTTAGGCAGCTGCCTATGGGCGCCGGCCACTTGAGGGCGCCACTACAACTTTCATACTGAAAAATGAATCTTTCTTTCACAGATTGCGCTTGCCAGCGACGGCTGTGGGTCTAACCATCCCCAGCCACGCTGTCACTAGATCCCTGCTTGTGGGAAGTGTTGCGGGGGGGGTGGTTACCGATGGCTGCTACCGCGGAGTGAGATGGAGGGAGGAGGGAGCAACGGCGGGTGTCTGCTCACCTATTGCTGCTCTACTCTGGAGGGTGGAGAGGCCAGCTACTACTCCGGAGGCGGGGTTACTGATGACTGCTAAAGTAAGTGTGTGCTGCGGGGCAGGAGAATAAGGGGAAATCCGTCTGCTGTGTTTCTTGTAGGACGAGGTAGGAGAGAGATGCCGCTGAGTGTGTCCCTGGGGACGGAGGAGAGTGCCGGCGCCGGGTACTCGTGTATTGTCAGGTACGGGGGATATGCTGGCCACCGCCGCTGCAGCTGTGGAGAGAGGGGGTGCCTGGGCATTGCTGCTCATGTCCCATGTGTGGTGGGACAAGGGAGATTCACCAGCCACTTCCGCTGCTGGAAGGGGAAGGGGGGCGGTTGCCGCCACTCCTGTGTAATGTGGGGTGTCTCTTGCCACCATTGTGGATGGGAAAACGGGGGTTCCCGCCGCTCATATGTATTGGGGGGGGGGCAGTATAGGAGGTTAGCTGCTAATGCTGTGTGTATCTGTATATCTATCTATCTAGATAGATAGAGATATATAATATATCTCCTATATAATAGCCCAGATCTGTGACTTTGTGCCTGTGTGTATAATGCATCTCTCATTGGGTTAGTGGCAGGTCTATCACACCCAGTCCACAGCTGATTGGGCGAGAAACACAGGTTACATCCAATGGGAGGCTCTGCCCTTTGCCTGCTGTGTTTTCACAGAGCAGGATTAGCAATGGGACTGATGGAGCTGCAGCTCCAGCCCCACACCCCAAAATAGGCCCCGTGCATCTGCAGCATCATTCCCTCCAACACTTTACACATAAAAATGTATACAAATGCAAAAGGGGGCGTGGCCACGGGTACAGCTGCATGGCCCCGCCCCTTTTCCTATATTTTCAATGGAAGCTTGGAGAGTCAAAAATCGGTACACACCATAAAAAAAAGGGACTGTACCTGCCAAAAAGGTACAGCTGGAGGGTATGCCATTGCATCTGCAGCAAGTCTCTGCACTGCAGATTTTCCCTATGTCCTGCTGCCAGTCCGCCTGCCCCCTCCAGCATCAACAATCTCCACTCCCTAGCCGCAGCGTAGGTGGAACAAAAGCTGCTGCGGCCACCGGCATAGATGTGTATAAAAACGGTGCAGCAGAAGGCTTTCATAGCCCTCCCTGCACCGCATACTCTCTGAGCCCCGGAGCCCTCTCTGCGTGTAATGTTACAGAAGTGCCTCCCAGTCACAGCCGCGCCCAGATCCCCAGAGGCCCTGACTCCGCAACACAGCACCTGGGCTGCCAGCCTGGAAGCCCCGAGATGGCTAATGTAATGGATAGAGTGGGTGATATCGCGGAGGGTAATGTCTGGACGCTGAATCAATGTAAAAGGTGACAGTGCTGTGCAGTGCAGTGGGTGTGCAGCCAGGGCCCGTGCTTGGGTGTTCGGCGCCCCCCTGCAAACTATAAATTTGCACCCTTGCATACTTTACAAAGGCACAGCGCACATAATACCCCCTATAGTAGAGACACTTACACATGTAACGCCCCCTGTACCAGTGACACTTACACATGTAACGCCCCCCTGTACCAGTAACCATGCACAAGTAACACCCCCTGTAGCAGTGACGCTTACACACGTAACGCCCCCTGTAGCAGTGACGCTTACACACGTAACACCCCCTGTACCAGTGACGCTTACACACGTAACGCTCCCTGTACCAGTGACGATTACACACGTAACGCTCCCTGTACCAGTGATGCTTACACATGTAACGCCTCCCTGTATCAGTGATGCTTACACACATAACGCCCCCTGTACCAGTACCGCTTACACACGTAACGCCCCCTGTACCAGTGCCACTTACACATGTAACGCCCCCCTGTACCAGTGACGCTTACAGAAGAAACACCCCCTGTAGCAGTGACGCTTACACACGTAACACCCCCAGTACCAGTGACGCTTACACACGTAACACCCCCTGTACCAGTGATGCTTACACACGTAACACCCCCTGTACCAGTGATGCTTACACACGTAATGCCCCCCTGTAGCAGTGACGCTTACACACGTAATGCCCCCCGTAGCAGTGACGCTTTCACACGTAATGCCCTCTGTAGCAGTGACGCTTAGACACGTAATGCCCTCTGTACCAGTGACGCTTAGACACGTAATGCTCCTGTATCTGTGTCGCTTAGACACGTAACGCCCCCTGTACCAGTGATGCTACATACGTAACGTCCCCTGTACCAGTGCCACAAGGGTGTGCAAGGGTTAAGGGGGCGTAGCCCCTTACGACGGTGTGAAGAGCGCCCGTAGGGCGCGATGAATCACAGAGTATATATATATATATATATATATTCATTGACCGGCCTTCTCGTGATGTTATAGGGAGAAAAAAAAAGACAATTTACATACTATGGCCTTATGTACATATATGTACTGTACATATGTATACACTGCAACATTATGCCAATGACACAATCTATAGTTTCCTACTGCGAGACCCACCCGCAATGCAAATTGCAGTATCAGCGTACCATCAGTCCAACTATCGTACACCCCCTATGGCAGAGCAGAATGTCCATTGAAACATGGCTGCCGAGGCCAGCACGACTGCGTCAGTTACAGCCATCGATGCTCCACAAATTTCTGGACTTTGACACCCAGCAGTGATGGGGCTGCAGCTGCAGGGAGGAGAGTTTTGGATCCCAGACAGCATCTGCTACCTAGGGACTCATCTCTGTACCTTTCTCCCCCTATTTCTCCTCTCCCTTCTCCCCCTATTTCTCCTCTCTTTCCCATCTCCCCCTGTTCCTCCTCTCTTTCCCTTCTCCCCCTATTCCTCCTCTCTTTCTTATTTCCCCATGCTCCTTTCTTTCCCTTCTCCCCCTATTCCTCCTCTTTCCCTTCTCCCCCTGTTCCTCCTCTTTTTCCTATTTCCCTCATCCTCCTCTCTTTCCCTTCTCACCCTATTCCTCCTCTTTTTCCTGTCTCCCCCTATTTTTCCTCTCTCTCTCCCGTCTCCCCCTATTCCTGCTCTCTCTCTCAACTGTCTTCCCCTATTCCTCCTCTCGCAGGTGGATTCAGCATCGGTCCTCTCCAGGTCCGGCAGTTCTGCATCTAGTTATTGGATCAAACGGAGCTGGGTCAGCAAGGAGAGGGCAGCAATGGTTTCTTTATTCATTTATTTTGGGGTGGGGAAAGTACAGCCTGATTTAAAAAAAAAAAAAATTCCCCCATGGATTTTTGCTGTAAATATTACCACAAGTTTTTTTTCAATTGGATACCACAGGTATCAAGGTTTTCCATACCTGCGGCAATGAAAAAAAGGTTGCGATAGCCGTGGTAATTTTTAACGCAAAATTTGCACACCCAATCGAATATGCTCACATCAAATTTAAGGCATATATGGGGGGGTAATTCCAAGTTGATCGCAGCAGGAAATTTTTTAGCAGTTGGGCAAAACCATGTGCACTGCAGGGGAGGCAGATATAACATTTGCAGACAGAGTTAGATTTGGGTGGGTTATTTTGTTTCTGTGCAGGCTAAATACTGGCTGCTTTATTTTTACACTGCAATTTAGATTGCAGATTGAACACACCACACCCAAATCTAACTCTCTCTGCCTCCCCTGCAGTGCACATGGTTTTGCCCAACTGCTAAAAAAATTCCTGCTGCGATCAACTTGGAATTACCCCCATGGTGTCTAATTCAGTATAAATCACACAGTAAAAACTGCTGAATTAGGCATTAAATCACTAATACTTAAGGAGAATATTGTAAAATACATTCTTTGTGCAGCTATAAGAACAGACATTGGGGTAAATCCAGTTAGCTGCGAAGTGCCGTTGCCACGGCGTTTAAACTCCGGCAACAGTACCCAGTCTGGATTCGCTCAAAATTGCTCATTACCGTATGGGGCAGCGAGCACTTTTCAGCGAGTTCGGTCCGCTGTAAAGTGCGGCCGCTGCCGTGTTGATTTGCTCCTGCGATATCATCGTGGCTAATTGGATTAACCCCTAAGTGGGACTCATAGAACTGGATACAATTTACACACATAAAAAAGATGTTTCCTGACTGCCCTTGTTTATTTATATTTAGGTAATAAAAATAATGCAATAAAAAAAAAAAGGGTATTGATGTATTCCATGCAAGCAAGCGGCAGGTGTACTTATAAGATGCCACCTGTGTGTGTGGGAGGGAAGGGGGGAGTAGGCTGAAGTTTTGCCTAGGGTGACATGAAACCTCGCACCGGCACTGAGTGACAGTGGACGACATGTCAGTAATCGTTGGCAGGTCCTTCAGTCCGGACCAGATGTCAGCACTTGCTCCTGACTGCCTTGCATCACCGCCAGCGGGTGGTTTTGGAAATTTTAGGAGAATATAGGACACCCAATCCACATCAACAGACAGCGGCAAAGTGCAAGAAAAGATCGAGAGCAACGTCGCTGACAAGTCACCGGTAAGCCGCACAGACGGACTGGCAGAAAGAGGATCCCGCAGGTGAGTCTCCGTAGTGGAGAAGTGTGTTCCAGCCGCAGGTTCCGTTCAGACCCTGCAGGCAGAGCACCCTCTCCCCCGACAACGACTAACCCGGCGCACGGAGCCAACTCACGGGGAGATCCGTAAAAGGACGAACCGCGGGAAGGCACGGACGCAGAGGGGTAAGTCAGTCCGGAGCAGCCCGGAGATCCCGCAGCCTACCCGCACCTATGCCCCTTATCTCACGGCCGCAACGACAGTGCACCATCACTTGCTCCCAAACGTTAGAGGTACGGGACGCCGTCCTCTATCTGTAAAGAGACTTACAAGGACAATCACAGTCCGGTTAGGACTAGGACCGTTTGATTTAATTTTCTTTAACCCATTCATCAATTTATGCCTCATTTTAGAGTCAGCATCTGTTGATAAGACTTAAAGACTCATTACCAGCTGCAGTGGTATACAGACAGAGCACCTGTGAAGAATCCATCACAAGTGACAACATTTATGACTTATAACTCATGATCATATCTGCATTTTCCCTCATTTTCACTGTTTAACTGATATAGTGCAGACTTGCACCTTTCAAGTTTTGTTTTTCAAAGATTTCTTCTATTTTCCCTACATCAATGATCTTTATTTCCTTTATTTTGCCCACAGTAGCATCAAAATACTTGCTTAGGGTTAATACCATTCAATAAATATTCTCTTTTTTATTCATCAATATTCGTGTTGCACAATATTTTCATAAGCAGACACCACTGTAGGGGTTGAGCGCTGTTAGGCTTAGCAGCCACTTTGTTTGGAAATTTTATCCTTTTCCTGGCAGATCCAGTGGCGGTAGAAAATGAAGGAGGAGCTGTTGGCGGATCACGTTCCGCTTGACTTGACAATTGTCTCACCAGTAGGTCTTTGAACATCTGCAGACTTGTGTCTGCCGGAAAGAGAGATACAACGTAGGCTTTAAACCTAGGATTGAGCACAGTGGCCAAAATGTAGTGCTCTGATTTCAACAGATTGACCACCCGTGAATCCTGGTTAAGCGAATGAAGGGGTCCACCCACAAGTCCCACATGCCTAGCTGAATCGCTCTGTTTTAGCTTCTTCTTCAATCTCTCCAGCTGCTTCTGCAAAAGCCTGATGAGGGGAATGACCTGACTTAGGCTGGCAGTGTCTGGACTGACTTCACGTGTGGCAAGTTCAAAGGGTTGGAGAACCTTGCACAACATGGAAATCATTCTCCACTGCGCTTGAGTCAGGTGCATTCCCACTCCTTTGCCTTTGGCTGGACGGCTTCAGGTCGGCACACCCTAACACTTTATTAACACTCATGATTTTCCCTATAACTTTGTATATATTTTTGTATTTTAACCACACTTCACTTATATAGCACTTCTGTGCTTCTTATTAACCCTTATTAATTTTCACCTCTGTGCTGACCTGGGGTAGCCGACCTGTGCCGGCATGATGGGGTCCTGCACCCCAGACCCATACCTAGTATTAGGGACCCCCAGTGACGGAGAAGCCTTGTCGATCGGCCTGGGGGCTTAACCCTATATCTGCAGATATACGCAACTAAGATCTCCGTATTTTCTGATTATTATTTAGTATTATTACTCACTCAGTGTGCATTAGGGAACACAAATAGTTTTTTCTTACACAGAATTACCCCTCCCTTTTAGCACCTGACTGATATTACATCTGATTGAGCAGCTTTCCAATATTTGTCCCTCCTTTGCCTATATCATAGGCAGATGTATAGGCTTGAATGGCCTTTTGCTGCTCCTCCATCCTCTGAAGCATATAGAGGGTTGAATTCCACCTCATTACCACCTCTTGCTTCAGCTGATGGCAGGGCATGTTCAGGAGTGTTTGCTGGTGCTCCAGTCTTCGGCACGCGGTGGCTGAATGCCGAAAGTGGGCCGCAATTTTTCGGGCCACCGACAGCATCTCCTGCACGCCCCTGTCGTTTTTCAAAAACTATGCACCACCAAATTAATTGTATGTGCAAAACATGGGACATGCTGGAATTTGCCCACATGTAATGCACGCACAATATTGGTGGTGTTGTCCGATATCACAAATCCCCAGGAGAGTCCAATTGGGGTAAGCCAATCTGCGATGATGTTCCTCAGTTTCCGAACGATATTGTCAGCTGTGTGCCTCTTATGGAAAGCGGTGATACAAAGCGTAGCCTGCCTAGGAACGAGTTGGCGTTTGCGAGATACTGTCACAGTCATATAGTCTGCTCCACCTGTCCACATGTCCGTGGTTAAGTGGACAGTGGGTACAACCGCATTTTTTTAGGACACTGAGGACACTTTTTCTGACGTCTGTGTACATTCTCGGTATCGCCTGCCTAGAGAAGTGGAACCTAGATGGGATTTGGTACCGGGGACACACTACCTCAAGCAATTCTCTAAATCCCTGTGAACTAACGGTGGATACCGGACGCACGTCTAACACCAAGATAGTTGTCAAGGCCTGAGTTATCCGCTTTGCAACAGGATGACTGCTGTGATATTTCATCTTCCTCACAAAGGACTGTTGGACAGTCAGTTGCTTACTGGAAGTAGTACAAGTGGTCTTCCGACTTCCCTTCTGGGATGACGATCGACTCCCAGCAGCAACAACAGCAGCACCAGCAGCAACAGCAGCAGTAGGCATTCCACTCAAGGATCCATCGGAGGAATCCTAGTTAGGAGAGGACTCGTCAGACTTGCCAGTGACATGGCCTGCAGGACTATTGGCGTTCCTGTCTAAGGAGGAAATTGACATTGAGGGAGTTGGTGGTGTGGTTTGCAGGAGCTTGGGTACAAGAGGAAGAAGGGATTTAGTTGTCAGTGGACTGCTTCCGCTGTCACCTAAAGTTTTTGAACTTGTCAATGACTTCTGATGAATGTGCTCCAGGTGACGTATAAGGGAGGATGTTCCTAGGTGGTTAACGTCCTTACCCCTATTTATTACAGCTTGTCAAAGGCAACACACGGCTTGACGCCTGTTGTCCGCATTTCTGTTGAAATAATTCCACAACAAAGAGGTGATTTTTTTTTGTATTTTGACCAGGCATGTCAATGGCCTTATTCATCCCATGGACAACAGGTGTCTCCCCGGGTGCCTGACTTAAACAAACCACCTCACCATCAGAATCCTCCTCGTCAATTTCCTCCTCAGCGCCAGCAACACCCATATCCTCATCTTGGTGTACTTCAACAGTACAAAAAATGTAACCAGGCGCTAATATATCATCACCATATTCTGATGATTGAATTGCTGGTATTGAAGTTTCTATACAAATTATTTTGCAATTAGTGTATAATCAAGCTGCAAGAGAGAGCTTGACTTGGGGTAAAACAAGTCAAAAAGAACCGGCACTTTAAAGTCTCCGGTAACACTAAGACACTAAACTAATCCCCTCTTGCGCTATATAAATAATATGATATGGCTCAGAGTTCAATAAAAACAAATAGATGATTTCATATGTTCTGTATATTTTTTAATACATATAAATACATATATATAATAAACTAATAGACCGGTCAAAATAAAATCACTAACAAATATCTTGCCTAACTATAGGAGGTGGATCTATGATAAACTTCTGTGCACAGAATATATTGAAAAAATAAATAAAAATCAGTCCATATATTGGATTAAAAAAGTAATTGACCAGCTGTGATTTGCACCCGTGTAGTAGTTAACAAATTTATGCGTTGTTATATATTGGATATCCTCAATCTGTTACCACTTAGCAAAGAAGATAATATTGTGCAAAAATAGCCGCTCCACACTGGAGCCTTACGTGTAGCCTGCACCAGTAGTTGTATCACGGGAAAGTCCAATGACATGAGAGACGGTCTCGGGCTGCGGGAACGGCGCTTCACTGGCGCCTGCTGTGCTGATAGTTTACCCGTCTTCCAGGCTCTATGAGTCCACGTCTCCAAGTGCCGTATGCAGACACCTCAGTCACGGTGGTATTCCCCCGATCTCCGTTTGCTCCACAAATGATGCTGCTGGATGAAGGTATATTGTGGGGGTGCAAATAAGCTGGTACAAGGGTCCAGTGGTCTGCTTCTGACGCGTTTCGCTCCTCTTATGGGGGCTTCCTCAAAGAATGACTTTCCCGTGATACAACTACTGGTGCAGGCTACACGTAAGGCTCCAGTGTGGAGCGGCTGTTTTTGCACAATATTATCTTCTTTGCTAAGTGGTAACAGATTGAGGATATCCAATATATAACAACGCATAAATTTGTTAACTACTACACGGGTGCAAATCACAGCTGGTCAATTACTTTTTTAATCCAATATATGGACTGATTTTTATTTATTTTTTCAATATATTCTGTGCACAGAAGTTTATCATAGATCCACCTCCTATAGTTAGGCAAGATATTTGTTAGTGATTTTATTTTGACCGGTCTATTAGTTTATTATATATATGTATTTATATGTATTAAAAAATATACAGAACATATGAAATCATCTATTTGTTTTTATTGAACTCTGAGCCATATCATATTATTTATATAGCGCAAGAGGGGATTAGTTTAGTGTACTTCAACAGTGACATCTTCAATTTGAATATCAGGAACTGGACTGTGGGTGCTCCTTCCAGCACTTGCAGAGGGCGTGCAAATGGTGGAAGGAGCCACCTCTTCCCGTCCAGTGTTGGGAAGGTCAGGCATCGCAACCGACACAATTGGACTCTCCTTGGGGATTTGTGATTTAGAAGAATGCACAGTTCTTTGCTTTGCTTTTGCCAGCTTAACTCTTTTCATTTTTCTAGCGGGAGGATGAGTGCTTCCATCGTCATGTGAAGCTGAACCACTAGCCATGAACATAGGCCAGGTCCTCAGCCGTTCCTTGCCACTCCGTGTCGTTAATGGCATATTGGCAAGTTTACGCTTCTCCTCAGACGATTTTAATTTAGAATTTTGGGTCATTTTACTGAACTTTCTACTATGACATTGGGCATTGGCCTTGGCAGACGACGTTGATGGCATTTCATCGTCTCTGCTATGACTAGTAGCAGCAGCTTCAGCTTCAGTAAACGAAATGGGGGAGAAGTTTGGGGGAGGGTAAGAGCAGGCGGTAAGGTTACTAACATGGGTACTAAAAGGGATTTTACCAAAGCACTAACCAATGACGATTACAGGTCATCATTGCTACATAAGGTGAAAGATGTCCCTAACGCAAGGGAAAATACTTATCTTAGTTGTATGTATGTAAACGCCAGAAGCATTACTGGTAAAAAGGGTGAACTAGAAATACTTGCAGCAAGCAAACAGTATGATATTATAGGCATTACTGAAACTTGGTGGGATGAATCTCATGATTGGACAGTCAATCTAGAGGGCTATACACTGTTTAGGAGAGACAGACTAAATAAAAAGGGTGGAGGGGTGTGTCTTTACGTAAAGCCGTTTTTAAAACCTGATATACGGGAAAATATTCAGGAGGGGACTGTAGACACTGTCGAGACATTATGGGTAGAAATTGCATGCGGGGAAAAAGGAATAAAAAAGTTAGTATTGGGTGTATGCTATAGGCCGCCTGGTATCAACGCATCTGATGAGGAATTGTTACTAAAGCAAATTGAAAGAGCAGCAGGAGTAGGAGACATAGTAGTGATGGGAGATTTTAACTATCCAGAGATAAACTGGAAAAACGATTCATGTGATACTGCTAGGGGCAATATGTTTTTAAACACACTTAAATGATAACTACTTAGTCCAACTAATTGAGGAACCAACTAGGTACAATGCAATCTTAGACCCACTATTAAAAAACAATGGGGATTTGGTATCAGGTATTATAGTAGGGGAACCCATAGGAAACAGCGACCACAATATGGTCACATTCAATATCAGTTTCCATAAACAGCCCTATACTGGCTCAACTAGGACTCTAAACTTTAGCAAAGCAAATTTTGAAAAGATGAGGGTATTTTTCAGGGATATTGAATGGGAAGGTTTGTTTTTAGGAAAAAATACTACGGAGAAATGGGAGGTACTAAAATTCCTGCTAGCTAAAAATACACTCAAATTTATTCCTATGAGTAGCAAAAAAAGGAATAAAAATCATAAACCGATGTGGCTTAACAAAAAGATTAAGGAACTTATGGGCAAGAAAAGGCGAGCATTTAAAAAATACAAATCTGACGGGGAAGCAGAGTCATTTCAGCACTATAAGGAATGTAACAAAATTTGCAAAAAGGAAATAAGAGCGGCTAAAGTAGAAACTGAAAAACTAGTAGCAAAGGAAAGCAAAGCGAATCCCAAAAAAGTCTTTAAATACATTAATAGCAAGAGATTAAAGAAGGAGAGTATAGGCCCTTTAAAAGACAAGTTGGGAGTCTTAAGCAAAAATGATCATGACATAGCGGACACACTAAATGAGTTTTTTTCAACAGTATTCACTAGAGAAGACCCATTTCAGGGACTGACACACAATCTCAATAATGAGAATATCCCACTGATAGGTACTTATTTAAGCGAGGAAGTAGTCTGTGACCGATTAAAACATTTAAAGATTAATAAATCACCAGGGCCCGATGGTATTCACCCAAGGGTTCTAATGGAGCTTCACTCTGAACTGGCAAAACCGCTATCTTTGATCTTTAAGGATTCAGTTATATCAGGTATGGTTCCCAAAGACTGGCGTATAGCGGAAGTAGTGCCTATATTCAAAAAGGGAAGTAAAGCTGAACCAGGTAATTATAGACCAGTTAGTCTTACATCTATAGTGGGGAAAGTATTGGAAGATATTCTAAGAGATAGTATTCAGAAGTTCCTTGAAGTCAATAAGGTCATTAAAAGGAATCAACATGAAGGACAGATCCTGTCAAACCAACTTACTTGGCTTTTATGAAACAGTAAGTGCAAACCTAGATCAGGGTAAAGACGTGGATGTAATCTTTTTAGACTTTGCCAAAGCGTTCGATACTGTACCACACATGAGACTTATCTACAAGCTACAAGAATCAGGGCTAGGAAGCACAGTATGCACTTGGGTCAAAAACTGGTTAGATAACAGGGAGCAGCGCGTTGTGGTTAATGGATCTTTTTCAACTTGGACTGAAGTGCTAAGTGGTGTGCCGCAAGGCTCAGTATTAGGATTGCTATTGTTCAATATTTTCATTAACGACCTAACAGAAGGTCTAGAGAGCATGGTGTCAATTTTTGCAGATGATAGCAAATTGTGTAAGGCTATAAATACAGAGGAGGATGCCGAGTCTCTTCAGAATGACTTAGTTAAATTAGAAGCATGGGCAGCCAAATGGAGAATGCGCTTCAACACAGACAAGTGTAAGGTAATGCACTGTGGTAACAAGAACAAAAATTACACCTACCTACTAAATGGGGTAAAATTAGGGGATTCTGTACTGGAAAAGGACTTAGGTGTCCTCATAGATAGCAAGCTAAGCAGTAGTACCCAAAGTAGGACTGCAGCAAAGAAGGCTAATAAGATATTAGAATGCATAAAACGGGGTATTGATGCTAGGGACGAGAGTATTATACTCCCGTTATATAAATCACTAGTGAGGCCACACCTTGAATACTGTGTACAATTCTGGGCACCGTACTACAAAAAGGATATCCTGGAGCTTGAAAAGGTACAGAGGAGGGCGACCAAACTAATTAAGGGCATGGAGACGATGGAATACAAGGAAAGGCTTGAAAGACTAGGCATGTTTACATTGGAAAAGCGGAGACTAAGAGGGGATATGATCAACATCTACAAATATATAAGGGGACAATACACAGAGCTTGCGCGGGACCTTCCGGCCGTATTGAATACTCCCCTACATCTTTAATAATTACCACCTTTTAAAACTCTCTGCTACATGATTTCATTATGCGCTTGGCCATCATTTCAAGTGACTTAGGTACTCCAAATCTATATTCAGATCTGCATTAAGGCCATGGCTGCCATCAGAAATTGTGGGACTCAGGACTGACGAAATAGAAAGGGTCCCCATAACCCCCCTCCCCCTCCTCCCCACACACCTAGTGCAGAGGAGAGGACAGAAAGACCAGCCAAAGAAGAAGGTAAATAATAAGTTTGTGTAGGGATAACACTATATCCCTACACAAACTTATTATTTACCTTCTTCTTTGGCTGGTCTTTCTGTCCTCTCCTCTGCAAAGCAATCTTTGATCACTTGGTGCCCTAGCGTGTAGTATTCCCTCATGCCTAGGAACTCCATTCTAATGTGACGCCCACGTCGTGACCTAACATATAGGTGAAGGGCTGGGTACCAGTAGGATTGATTTACAGAGGGCCGATGTGCAGGGAAGGCTAGCTGTGCATCAGCCTGCTGTTGTTGTGCAGCCTGGTGCATTTCTGCAGATACTGACGGTAGGAGCAGGCCCAAATATTGAACTGGGGTATGAAGTGCCCACCAGGGGAGCACAATGACGGGAGCCCACTGAAGGGGTGTGATTAGCCAAGGCAGAAACAAGGATTTTTGCCACCTGGGGCACGGCATCGCATGTTCAAATCACTGTGTTTCCAGAGCTGTTGACTGGGGTAGACAAGCTGCTGCGCTGCAGGGGTCTGCCTGACAGGGCTTGCTATGTCTTCTGCGCTCCCTCACATATGGTGTCCGCGGTGCATGTACCCCACTCCTAGTTGCAGCCATGGATTAGTCATTGCGTCGGTGTGGTTATCAGCTGGAGGGGCATGGTCAGTGTCAGTATGGGGCATGAAGGGCACACTGGGAAATTAATGCTAAGGATCAACACCACACAGAAGCACACTGCTAAAATGGAAATTATCATCTTGTAGACGCAAGATCAGCAAATGCAGTGCGAAACTAGTGTCTAACTACGGTCCACAGAGAATAGCTACGTTTCTGCTGCGGAGTACACTGGGCTCCACAAGGATTAACATCGGTGGGTATAGAGTAGGATCTTGATCCGAGGCACTAACAGGCTCAAAGCTTTGACTGTTCCCAAGATGCACAGCGCCGCCTCCTCTATAACCCCGCCTCCGTGCACAGGAGCTCAGTTTGTAAGTTGGTGCCATGCAGTAAGCAGGCAATCAACAGGGGGGCTGCTCCTGCAGACCATATTATAAGCTAATTTCAGAAGAAAAGAAGAAATCTGAAGACTTCAAGGGCTGCAGCTTTAATGAATGTCAGACAGACAGCCTCTGCTGCGGCTCCATCACTCCCCCAGAAGCGCTGCATACTCCAGTGCCCTGGTTGCCGGGTAACTACAGTGGAGACTCCGGTGTCCTTCTTGGTCAGTTACACACACTCGCCGCTGCCCTCCCGGATCACGTGGCCGCAGGTACAAGGGGAGGTGAAAGGATATGCCCCTATATTCTTTAACCCTCGATGTGATGGCCTCTCAGACGTCCGTGAGTGTAAACCTTTAGCCACAAGTTACATGCACAACACAAGCAGTAAAGATTCACACTGTTTATTTAATAAATTACAGCGTACTATATAGAAAAGAAACATGGGTGTATACAATATGTGCAAGCATATGATTGGATAAATAGAAGTAGCATACGACATTACATGCAGGATATTTTAGTAACACACAGAAGTAACAGTTTTGATCTGGTATGTAATTGTCCTTGAAGATAAGACACACACAAGCCTTATATTATATGAACAGACAAAGGCATCTTGTAGAGAGTGCGTACGTGTCTATTCAAACACATAACAATTCATATAGCATGTTTAACCCTTCAATCCCCTCTTAGAATCATTATTGTTATACTATATGATTCTTGCAAAGCTTACGTCTTTCTGCACACCAATGGCGCAATTTTTAGCCTGAGCGGGAGTTGCAGTAATTGTTGGGCATTTTAAGAAGGGTTAATCGTTGGGTTAATGATGTTCCGTGTTTATCCTTTTCATCTAAGGCTTCAGCGGGCTTATAGCCCCATGGGGTACCTGTGTTCCAGGCAGCCGCGGACCATGAGCTGCAATCATTTCCCCAGTTATGGCCTGTAACGCAAATATAGGGTACCTCGGGGCTTAGGTTGTCTGTGGTGTCAGCGCGGATCTGGTAGTCAACAGACTTTTGGACAGCAGCTAGTTGGGGGAATTGGAAATAATCTAGTATGTAGGTTGCGGTGTATGTGGTGGAAGAGTTATACCATAGTGTCAGTTTCCCTTATTCTGAGTTATATCAACCTCAGTCATTGAGAGGGGAAAATGGGCCAGTAGGGCTATCAAGATAGTCCCCAGGGTAAAGATAGGGGGCATTTTCTTCATCCTCCTCTGGTCTTCTGTCTTCGCTAGGTGGGAGGTCAGGGCTGTCCGCCCCGGTTCGTACCTCACTGGAATCACTTGCTTCCCTCTCTAGGTCTGGTCTAGGAACCTTTTTTACTCGGGATGCATGGATCCAGGTAGGACTTTCCTCTGTCAGGACTGCTGTTCGGGTAACTGCTACGACCTCTGTCTCTGGACCATAGGTGAAGTCTCCTGGGCTCTTGTTCCTGGGGAGCACCTTCACCACGACTCTGTCTCCGACTTTAAAGGGGTGTGTAGGTTCCTGTGGATTCAAAGGGTTTTTACAAACAACCTCATGTTCAATTTCATTCAGTTTTGTTATCAGGGACCTGACATACTCTTCTCTGATGAGTTCTAGATCTCCTTCCTGTATTACTAGTGGTTTCTTAGCCCAGGGTGTAGGAAAAGGGTCTACCCATTAGTATTTCAAAGGGTGAGTATCCTAGAGTTTTCTGTGGGGTCATTCTGATTTCTGCTAGGATAATGGGAAGGACCTGCTTCCACTTGTGGAAGGTACCTCCTGTGGCCTTCCTTAGTTTGTCTTTGAGGGTCCTATTCATTCTTCCTACGACCCCTGAACTCTGCAGGTGGTACGGGATGTGAAACTTCCACTCCACCTGCAGAGCTTTTACTAAGGCCTGTGTGATTTTGGCTGTAAAGGCTGAGCCTTTATCACTATTTATTTGCAGGGGGCACCCCCATCTAGGGATGATTTTCTGTGTTAGGATTCTTGCTACTATCTTGGCATCCTCTGACTTAGTTAGGAATACTTCTGGCCAGCGAGATAACATATCTACAATGACCAGGGCATATTCTTGTTTACCTGTACCAGGGATATGGGTAAAATCAATTTGTAAGTGTGTAAAAGGGGTGGTGGGGTATTCAAGATGCTGGTGTTTAGCTTTATTAGGGTTGTTAGGGTTGTTCCTGAGGCAAGTGATGCATCTGCTAACATACTGGTCCACAAGTGATTTGGCATTAGTAACATAAAAATCATTGGTTAGTAGGAGGAGTGTTGTGGCTTCACCACGGTGACCAACACCACGGCACTGGGCAACGAGCAAAGGGGCACTGGACTGGGGTATACAGGGTTTCCCCTCTTTGCAGATTAATCCTGATTTAGGATTTTTTCTGCAGAATTGGGTAAGTCCAGTCGGAGAGATCAGTATTAGTCGCAGCAGCTTGAAGTTGAGTGAGCAGATGGACGTTGTCAAGGGAGGGACATGCTCTAGTGAGTGCAATGAGTTCTGCAGCTTGCGCGGACTGATAAGGTGTTGGTAGGGTTTCCAACACAGTGTCAGGGAGGGTGACAATGGCATAGCCAGCCTGGTATGTATTGTCATTGGGCCTACTACAGGAGCCGTCAACAAATACTATGTCTGCGCCTGGTATGGGAACGGGAGACATGTCAAGTCTGGGAGAAGTTTCAGCTTCAATGGAAGCAGCACAGTCATGTAGGTCGGGTGGTTCATCCTCGGGACCTTTCAAGCCTAAAAGGGCATTGAGAATGGGTGCAGGGCCAGAAGAACTAGCAGTGTACTTGATGGTAAGGGTAGGGTTACTCAAAAGGAGTACTTCATATCCACTAAGGCGTTGTGCTGACATGTGCTGTGTGTGCAAGCCTTTAAGTATTGCCAGGACATCATGTGTGGTGTGGAGTACTGTGATGTGGCCTAAAGTGAGGGTAGTGGCCATTTCTGCAACCATTGCACAGGCTGCCAAAGCCCTGAGGCAGGCAGGCATACCTTGCAGAGACACTGGCATGACTTTGGAAAAAAAATGCCACGGGGCGCAACTTCCCTCCATGAAACTGTATGAGCACCCCCGCCATGGTTTTACAATTGTCCCTTGCATATAGATGGAAAGGTAGTACATAATTGGGGAGGCCAAGTGCCGGACTTTTCATCAACATACATTTTAAACTTTCATATGCAGTTAACATTTCTTGTGACCATTGTACAGTTTTAGGTTTGTCCTTCAGTGTGGCTTGTCTCAAAATGTTATCATAATAAGAGCAATCAGAAATCCACTGTCTGCAGTAATTTACCATACCCAGGAAGGACAGTAGTTCCTTCTGGGTAGTTGGGGTGACCAGGCCCAATACAGACTGTATGCGTTGTGGACTGATTTTCCTCTCTCCCTGAGTGAGCACAAAACCTAAGTAATCAACATGCTTTTTACACCATTGCATTTTTATTTTGGACACCTTGTGTCCACATTCACAAAGCCAGTTTAGTAATGAAACACCATCCTCTCGGCAGGCCTCCTCAGTTTGACTACAGAGCAGCAGATCATCTGCATACTGTAGCAGGACTGAACCATGGTGAGGTTGCCAGGGCCCCAATGTGGCCTGGAGACAACAGGTGCGTCAATAATCTGCACCAGGTAAGTTGTTTACCCTCAAAAGAAAAGGCAAAAAGTAATTGTGTCTGTGAATCTACAGGTATGCTGAAAAAAGGCATTCTTCAAATCAATTACAGAGAAGAACGCAGCATCTGCAGGGATTGCAGAAATGAGTGAGTTTACATCTGGAACAATTGGTGCAATTGGGACAATTAGCTGATTGATCGCTCTGAGATTCTGTACAAATCTTATACTGCCATCAGCTTTGGCAACAGGGTTCACAGGAGTACAGTATGGTGATACAATATGTCTGAGAATACCCTGTTGTAAGAATTGCTGTATCATGGGGCGGAGACCTTCTATCTTTTCTGGTGAGAGGGGATACTGCATAGGTCAGAACACAAAACACTGGTTGTTGCACCGCTGTCCACTAAAAAGGGAATTTTACTTCCATTTATAATAAGTGGCAGCAGAGGTGAATCTTTACTATGACGGGTGAGTTGAATAAAGGCTGGGATACCCTCCTCCGGGCCCCGTCAGTGCGCGGGGTCTTTGGAATCTTTCCTGACTGCGGGGTTGGTTCTGTCTGTCAAAGCGTCTGGAGTTCTGATAGTTATGAGTGGGTGCAGGTTTCTGTTTACAAGCTACAGCGACAGGCAAAAAAGCACAGGCAAAGGAGCACGGGTTTTAAAGACTTCCTTCATATGTGTATAGCTGCGTCCTTTGCAAGCTTTGCGCAAATAAGATATACAGCCATCGAGGGTAATAGTGGGCTTGGGACAGTGTTTTACTATTATCTAAACTCTGGGTTATTGGTGCGTTAGGGATAGAGCTAGTGGACGCATTTTCTAGCAGTGGAGCTGGAGGCAATCCCATTTGGTGTGAAAGGGTTACTGCTGCCAAGAGATCTGTGTCTCCGAGCGCAGGATACATTGGAATGCAAGGGGGAGGCAGAGGGTTTTCAAAGATTTACAGGTTTTTACTGCTTCGCTTCTGTGCTGTTGGGAACTGACATTTTTTTTAATCCTCCATATAGAAAGGGTAATTACTGCCTTCCCGTAGGAATGGGTCCTATCCTGCTTTCTCTGTCCATCCCGCTAAATTATCCACCCATGGGTTAACTAAGTAATACTCTGAGGTAGAGTTGCGGGCGACATACATCTTGCATGTCTCACCAGGGAGGGGCGGGGGATATGTAGTTTTTTTTACTCTGACTAGAGCCCATTGTCAGACAGTAATATAAATCAACAGTACAACTTTAAAAGAAAATATCTAAAATGTACAACACTCTACTATACATGCATCAGCTAACCAGTTAATTAGTCATTGACAATATCACAATATTATCTGCACAGTGAGAACATGAAATCTTTTGACGTGTACGATACTTACCATTCGTACAAGATGTCAGAAAAATACAGCGTTTTAAACAGGAAGCAGGAAAAGTGTTTGAGTAAAGATATCTGGCAGACGAAAACTTACCAGCCGTCTGGACCAAATATAAGAACTTATCTCACTACAAACATACAAAAATATATAGACGATCAAATCGAGGTATTCTCTACGTTACGTATAGACCCCAGGTCTATTTTAAGTATCCCAGATACTAACGTCACGTTATGTATAGACTCCCAGGTCTATTTTAAGTATCCCAGATACTAACGTCTTTGGAGAATTGCGCTTGGACCCCTGGTCCCTTCTCAGACGTATCTTTAAGTCCCAGACATTAAAGATGTTTGGTCACGTGTTCCCAGAACACTGACACGGATTCAGCTTCAGTGTATGACCGCAATCCCGTATGGCAAAGACAGACAATAAATTCTCTATCTTTACCATTCGGGGACGATCACTGAATCGCGGACGTAGCCCCCATTTGAAAGGATATGCCCCTATATTCTTTAACCCTCGATGTGATGGCCTCTCAGACGTCCGTGAGTGTAAACCTTTAGCCACAAGTTACATGCACAACACAAGCAGTAAAGATTCACACTGTTTATTTAATAAATTACAGCGTACTATATAGAAAAGAAACATGGGTGTATACAATATGTGCAAGCATATGATTGGATAAATAGAAGTAGCATACGACATTACATGCAGGATATTTTAGTAACACACAGAAGTAACAGTTTTGATCTGGTATGTAATTGTCCTTGAAGATAAGACACACACAAGCCTTATATTATATGAACAGACAAAGGCATCTTGTAGAGAGTGCGTACGTGTCTATTCAAACACATAACAATTCATATAGCATGTTTAACCCTTCAGGAGGTAAGGGATCTCTTTGGCCCGCTGTTATCGCGATCCGGCGCGGCTGTGGGAGGCGGGCCGCGCGCGCTGGCGTGGACACTGTAAAGGGCAGCCGCTCCACTAGCCATCAGGACACAGGGCACAGGTGGGGGTTTTTCTCTCTATAAAAACCCATTTTTATACAGCCCGCAGCGCCCGGTGGGGAAGCCAGCAGGGGGATAAGGCCTAACCTGTAGCCCCTCCCCCAGCCCCAGGGCGCCATTTGGGTAAATGTTCCCGCCCTGGAGCTGCATATTTCTCCCTCACTCCCTGTCAGCCACCATCACACGGAGCTGCGCTGTTCCTGGGACTGCTGGGGCAAATCCTCCTCTGTAAAGCCGCCTGCTCGCCAGCGCTGTGCATTTTGCAGGACACTTAAGTATTCTACCTGTCAAGGTACAGTGTTAGTTAAGAAAGAGTGCATACATTCAGGGTTGTGTGGTACAAACACCCTGTGCTATACATCCAGTACCTACTGTGTTTTGTTATATCTACTATTTACATATATAGCTATACAGAGTATTACTTTGTATTGCTAGTCCAGTGCAGTTTTATGGTTTAGTATAATTTCTGCATTGTACACTTGTGACTATATATGTGTGTGTGCATGTAGCTGCTGCGTGGCTGTCGTCTCGTGTATATCACTCGTGTATTGCTACTCCTATAGTCTGTAACCTGAGGGGGCTAAGTGTGTCAGGTTTATGAACTGATACAGGTATTTCACAAGATATACTTGCTGTGTATTTTTCTTTGTGATTTATAGTCACTATATATCTCTTGGATTCCCGGTTTGTGCTGACAGGAAAGTCGCACTGCACTGGGAGTTCTTGCTAGGTATATCGCTGCTAAGAATTGTACTAGGTTTCCTGATATTGTGCTTCTCATTATGTCAGCTACACAAGGCAACGGAACTGGGGCTTCTCCTACATTGCGTAGTGGTGATGCTGCAGTCACTTTTGAGGAAAACATGGCAGCAGAGCGTTCAGGTTCAGGGGGTTCCTTACCCCCCAGTGGATCTGTAGCACCGGGGGCAACTAATGACCCACCTTGGGCTACCTTCTCCACGTTGTTAAATACGCTGGTAACTAAACTTATGCCCCCTGTGGGACCTCCTATGTCAGTGCAGCAATTTTATGGTCCCTACAGTCAATCCGCCGTGGGCGGATAAAATTTCAACACAGTTACAGCACTTGAACCGATCGCTGACTAAAAATAAGTCTCACTCTCGCCCACCTAAGACTAAGGCATCTTCTAAAAGGGCCGCTACTTCCTCACAATCCACTGCTGTCCCGGACACATGCTCTGAGGAGGATGGTGCATATACTGACCCCACAGACACTTACTCTGATGCTTCTGATGGGAAGGGATGTCACTGGTGGATGTCCCTGATTTAATTGAGGCTATCAGGCTCATTCTTCAGGTCTCTGATGAACCTGAGCCTGCCACTGTCTCTAAAAACCTGGACAGATTTAAAGGTAAGAAGGTGGTTAAACAAGTTTTACCTAATTCTCAACACCTGGCTGACATACGTCAGGAAATATGGGAAAATCCGGGAACAAAATTCACACTGCATAAGAGACTGTTGGCTCGCTATCCTCTCTCTGCGGAGCTATGTAAAAATTGGGAAACTCCTCCGCCTGTAGATTCTCATGTGGCACGCATGATAGTTTCCTCAGCTCTGCCAGTAACTACCGTCACCTCTATGAAGAAACCAACGGATAGACGTGTGGAGGGTTGTTTGAAAGTGATTTACAATGGGGGCTGTGCATAGACCAACCATTGCAGTAACATGGGCTACTGAAGCTGTTGAGGTGAGGGCTCAGAAGCTGGAGGCGGAGTTGCCTTCCAACACTTCTGAGCATGCTCGACAATGTCTCTCATATATTGCCACGGCTTCTCTGTACCTTAAGGAGGCTTGGGGCCAAGGCTGCCACTACGTCCATCTTGGCTCGACGTATCCTTTGGTTGAGATCCTGGTCAGTGGCTATGGATTCTGAGAAAATCCTGGAGGTACTTCCTTTCAAGGGAGACATTCTTTTTGGCGAAGACCTAAATGAGATTGTGGCTGATCTAGCTACTGCTAAAACAGCTTGCCTACCTAGTACGGCTCCTTCCGCACGGAAGGCTAAAAGTACTTTCCCTCAGCCCTTTCGTCCTCCAGGTAAAGCAAAAGGTCCGGGGTACCCAAAGCAAACTCGTGCTTCCAAACCTGCCAAGCCCAGACCAAAGCGGACCTGGGCTGTCCGTCAGCCTGCTTCCAAAACTGACAAGCCTGCTGCATGACGGGGCGGGCCTCCCTCTGGGGGATCCCAGGGTGGGGGGCCGGCTTCTAGGTTTTGCCCAGGAATGGTTGAAGACCACTTTTAATGCCTAGGTAAGGGAAGTCATCACTCAAGGTTACGCCGTACCCTTCAAGAACCGTCCCCCTCATCGATTTTGCCTGACAGATGTCCCTTTGGACCCGGTGAAGGCAAACACTCTTCATTCGGTGGTACATTCCCTCCTGACCACAGGAGTGGTAGTACAGGTGCCTCTGGCTCAGAGAGGCAAGGGGTACTATTCACCGCTGTTTCTAGTCCTGAAACCGAATGGATCCTCGCGGCCCATTCTCAATCTCAAGTCCTTGAACAAGTATGTGAGGGTCTCCAAGTTTGTATGGAAACTCTGCACTCTATTGTTCTGGCCTTGGAGCCTGGGGACTATATGGTCTCCCTGGACATACAGGATGTCTACCTGCATATTCCTATTGCAGTGTCTCATCAGCAGTACCTGAGGTTTGCGGTGGGCAACCTTCATTACCAATTTCGGGCATTACCTTTTGGTTTGACAACGGCTCCGCGAGTTTTCACCAAGGTCATGGTGGTAATGACGGCTGTACTCCGCCGTCAAGGGGTCAGGATCCTACCATACTTGGATGATTTGTTGATCCTGGCAAATTCCCCAGAAATTCTCCTGTGTCATCTAGATCTGACTGCCCAGTTCATGAAAGCCACGGGTGGCTAATCAACTGGAAGAAATCTTCCCTGGTTCCTGCTCGGAGCATGGTGCACCTGGGAGCGTTATTGGACACTTACAACCAGTGGTTGTTCTTGTCTCAGGAGAAAGTCCTGAAAGTCCTGAAGCTTCAGGACAGGATTCGATGCTTCCTATCTCGTCCGCAAGTGTCGATACATTCACAATGCAAGTGCTAGGTCTCATGGTGTCGGCTTTTGACATGGTGGAGTATGCTCAATTCCATTCTCGCCCTCTGCAGAAGTTATTTCTGGCCAAGTGGGATGGCCTGCCTCACCGGATCAGATCTCACATGATCTCCTTGTCTCCGGAGGTCCGCCTGTCACTGAGCTGGTGGCTGCAGGACCGTCGATTGAGCAGGGGTCGTCCCTTCTGGATATCCAACTGGGTCCTTCTGACGACGGATGCCAGTCTGAGAGGTTGGGGCGCGGTGTTGGAACAACACTCCCTTCAGGGTCGGTGGACCGAGGAGGAGTCTCTACTCCCAATAAACATTCTGGAACTGTGGGCAGTGTTCAATGCACTAAACCTGGCCCAACATTTGATACAGAACAGACCTAACGCCACCACGGTGGCGTACATGAATCATCAAGGCGGCACTCGGAGCCGCATGGCAATGAGGGAAGTATCAGGGATTCTTCAATGGGCAGAACGCCATCTGCTGGCCATATCCGCAGTGTTCATTCCGGGGGTCCTAAACTGGGAAGCAGACTTTCTCAGTCATCAGGACGTACACGCCGGAGAGTGGAGCCTCCATCCAGAAGTGTTTCAACTCCTAGTGGACAGGTGGGGCCTTCCAGATGTGGACCTGATGGCGTCTCGACACAATCACAAGGTTCCGGTCTTCGGAACAAGGACAAGGGATCCTCAAGCAGCATTCGTGGATGCACTAGCAATTCCATGGAACTTTCAGCTGCCATAGGTGTTCCCTCCGGTGTCACTCCTGCCCAGAGTAATAAGGAAGTTCAAGCAAGAAGGAGGAAACCTACTTCTGATCGCTCCAGCATGGCCCAGACGGCACTGGTTCTCTGATATACAGGGCCTCTCGCTAGATCATCCCCTTCTACTTCCTCAACGACCAGACCTCCTCGTTCAGGGCCCTTGTGTTTACCAGGACTTGGCCCATCTGGCTTTGACGGCGTGGCTCTTGACGCTTCTGTCTTGAGGGCCAAGGGTTTTTCTGAGGCAGTCGTTCAAACTATGTTGAAGGCCCATAAGCCGGCTTCTGCTCGGATTTACCATAGGGTCTGGTATGCTTACTTTAATTGGTGAGCGTCTCACAATCATGACGTTTTCAAGTTTAGTATGGCCAAACTGTTGGGCTTCCTATAACAAGGCCTGGATTTAGGCCTTCGTCTGGCCTCCCTCAAGGTTCACATTTCTGCCTTGTCGGTAGAGGTGTGCACCGGAAATTTTTCGGGTTTTGTGTTTTGGTTTTGGATTCGGTTCCGCGGCCGTGTTTTGGATTCGGACGAGTTTTGGCAAAACCTCCCTGAAAATATTTTGTCGGATTCGGGTGTGTTTTGGAATCGGGTGTTTTTTTTTTCAAAAACAGCTTAAATCATAGAATTTGGAAGTAATTTTGATCCTATAGTATTATTAACCTCAATAACCACAATTTCCACTCATTTCCAGTCTATTATGAACACCTCACACCTCACAATACTATTTTTAGTCCTAAAATTTGCACCGAGGTCGCTGGATGACTAAGCAAAGCGACCCAAGAGGGCGGCACAAACACCTGGCCCATCTAGGAGTGGCACTGCAGTGTCAGACAGGATGGCACTTAAACAAATTGGCCCCAAACAGCACATGATGCAAAGAAAAGAGAAAAAGAGGTGCACTGTGGTCGCTGGACGGCTAAGCTAAGCGACACAAACACCTCAATATCACAGGAATTATTCGTTCTAATCAATGGTATTATGTAGTCCAAATCACTGGAAGAAAATGACAAAATCACTGGAATTATTTGTTCTAATCAATGGTATTATTGGTATAAATCACTGGAAGAAAATGACAAAATCACTGGAATTATTTGTTCTAATCAATGGTATTATTGGTCCAAATCACTGGAAGACAATGACAAAATCACTGGAATTATTCGTTCTAATCACTGGTATTATTGGTCCAAATCACTGGAAGAAAATTACAAAATCACTGGAATTATTCGTAAACATTTGTAGAAAGTCGCTGCTTTCTGATTACAGAAATGCTCAGATATTCCTGCGAATCCACAATCCCTTCCCAGAGGAAAAAGAAATTGAGAAACCGTTGTTTGAGAACGTTTGTTCTCTTTCCCTTACAAAGGAACAAACCACTTTCCAAGAAGACTGACGTTTTGGGGATTATGGAGATATAGGGGGTCATTCCGAGTTGTTCGCTCGTTGCCGATTTTCGCAACGGAGCGATTTAGGCGAAAATGCGCATGCGCATGGTACGCAGTGCGCATGTGCTAAGTATTTTAGCTCAAAACTTAGTAGATTTACTCACGTCCGACCGAAGAATTTCCATCGTTGAAGTGATCGGAGTGTGATTGACAGGAAGTGGGTGTTTCTGGGCGGAAACTGGCCGTTTTCTGGGAGTGTGCGGAAAAACGCAGGCGTGCCTGGATAAAACGCGGGAGTGTCTGGAGAAACGGGGGAGTGGCTGGCCGAACGCAGGGCGTGTTTGTGACGTCAAACCAGGAACGAAACGGGCTGAGCTGATCGCAGTGTAGGAGTAAGTCTCGAGCTACTCAGAAACTGCTAAGAATTTTCTATTCGCAATTCTGCTAATCTTTCGTTCGCAATTCTGCTAAGCTAAGATACACTCCCAGAGGGCGTCGTCCTAGCGTGTGCAATGCTGCTAAAATCTGCTAGCGAGCGAAAAACTCGGAATGATCCCCATAATCTTTTTTAATATAAATCCTAAAACAGGTGGTGTATTAGAAAAAAAGAGTGCAAGAGACCAGCCATGCAGTTTCTGAAATATTATGACAAAATGTTACTGTATTTCATAAGCACTCATTCCTAACTCTGCTGAGTACTGTTTGGTATACTGTATCTGGCTTCCATGAGGTAGTTGTCCATTATTTCAGCTTCCATTGACCTTTTTGAAAGCGTTAGAAGTTATCGATTCTTTTTTTTTTCCTCCCTATTTTTAATTTTTTCCTGCATAGACAAGTAAAATGTTGCAATGTTAAGTCTCTTGACTTGTGCCTTCTGGGGGTCCACTTCTTCACCAAACCCAGCCAAATCTCATCCTAACCCTCTGTTCCACGTTCTCTATGTACCCCATCTATGTCACCCATGTCTGTCTACCCCTACCCTTTAGATTGTAAGCTCTCACGAGCAAGGCCCTCTTCCCTCATGTGCTTATCCTTTGTCTTACTTTAATAATCTTCAACTGTACCACATCCAGCAGTCTTCTGCCACCTGATACTTATTCCAGTGTCATCTGCTGATGTAACTATGTTTATTTACCCTGTACTTGTCCTATACTGTCATCAACTGTAAGTTGCTGTTTTCCTGTTTGATTATTTATGTACTCTGTAATTGGGCGCTGCGGAACCCTTGTGGCGCCATATAAATAAAGGATAATAATAATATAGGGTGTATAATCCCCAGGTGTATCTCACACATCGCTCAGTACAGTATATAGGGTGTACAATCCCCAGGTGTATCTCACACATCACACAGTACAGTATATAGGGTGTAAAATCCCCAGGTGTATCTCACACATCACACAGTACAGTATATAGGGTGTATAATCCCCAGGTGTATCTCACACATCGCTCAGTACAGATTACAGGATGTATAATCACCAGGTGTATAACACACATCGCACAGTACAGTATATAGGGTGTACAATCCCCAGGTGTATCTCACACATCGCTCAGTACAGTATATAGGGTGTATAATCACCAGGTGTATCACAAACGTTGCACAGTACAGATTACAGGATGTATAATCACCAGGTGTATAACACACATTGCACAGTACAGTATATAGGGTGTATAATCCCCAGGTGTATCTCACACATCTCTCAGTACAGTATATAGGGTGTACAATCCCCAGGTGTATCTCACACATCACACAGTACAGTATATAGGGTTTACAATCCCCAGGTGTATCTCACACATCACACAGTACAGTATATAGGGTGTATAATCCCCAGGTGTATCTCACACCATCGCTCAGTACAGATTACAGGATGTATAATCACAAGGTGTATAACACACATCGCACAGTACAGTATATAGGGTGTATAATCCCCAGGTGTATCTCACACATCGCTCAGTACAGTATACAGGGTGTATAATCACCAGGTGTATCACAAACGTTGCACAGTACAGTATACAGGGTGTATAATCCCCAGGTGTATCTCACACATCACTCAGTACAGATTACAGGATGTATAAAATCACCAGGTGTATAACACACGTCGCACAGTACAGTATACATACTGGTCACAACAATGCAGCAGATATTGAGCACTGATCAGGATACTAGAAGTGACACAGAGCTGCAAGATACAGCAATGGCCTACTGTACTGTACTATATGTATACTGCTGGTCACCAAAATGCTGCACTGTCCTACTATATACTGCTCACAATAATGCAGCAAAGAGATAGTATACTTGACCCAGAGCTGCAAGATACAGCAATGGCCTACTGTACTGTACTATATGTATACTGCTGGTCACCAAAATGCTGCACTGTCCTACTATATACTGCTCACAATAATGCAGCACAGAGATAGTATACTTGACACAGAGCTGCAAGATACAGCAATGGCCTACTGTACTATATGTATACTGCTGGTCACCAAAATGCTGCACTGTCCTACTATATACTGCTCACAATAATGCAGCAGAGATAGTATACTTGACACAGAGCTGCAAGATACAGCAATGACCTACTGTACTGTACTATATGTATACTGCTGGTCACCAAAATGCTGCACTGTCCTACTATATACTGCTCACAATAATGCAGCACAGAGATAGTATACTTGACACAGAGCTGCAAGATACAGCAATGGCCTACTGTACTGTACTGTACTGTATGTATACTGGTCACCAAAATGCTGCACTGTCCTACTATATACTGCTCACAATAATGCAGCACAGAGATAGTATACTTGACACAGAGCTGCAAGATACAGCAATGGCCTACTGTACTGTACTATATGTATACTGCTGGTCGCCAAAATGCTGCACTGTCCTACTATATACTGCTCACAATAATGCAGGACAGAGATAGTATACTTGACACAAAGCTGCAAGATACAGCAATGGCCTACTGTACTGTACTATATGTATACTGCTGGTCACCAAAATGCTGCACTGTCCTACTATATACTGCTCACAATAATGCAGCACAGAGATAGTATACTTGACACAGAGCTGCAAGATACAGCAATGGCCTACTGTACTGTACTATATGTATACTGCTGGTCACCAAAATGCTGCACTGCCCTACTATATACTGCTCACAATAATGCAGCACAGAGATAGTATACTTGACACAGAGCTGCAAGATACAGTAATGGCCTACTGTACTGTACTACTATAATTATATACTGGTGATCCCCAGTCCCCACAATGCAGCACACTGAGCACAGATATTTTCAGCACACTGAGCACAGATATGGAGCGTTTTCAGGCAGAGAACGTAGATATTTTCAGTACACTGAGCACAGATATTTGCAGCACACTGAGCACAGATATTTGCAGCACACTGAGCACAGATTACGGAGCTTTTCAGGGAGAGAACGCAGCCACGTCCTCTCCGTTCAATCTCCAATGCACGAGTGAAAATGGCGACGCGTGGCTCTTTATATAGAATACGAATCTCGCGAGAATCCGACAGCGGGATGATGACGTTCGGGCGCGTTCGGGTTAACCAAGCAAGGCGGGAAGATCCGAGGCTGCCTCAGAACCGTGTAAAATAAGTGAAGTTCGGGGGTGGTGGGGGGGGGGGGTCGGATCTCGGAGAACCAAACCCGCTCATTTCTACTTGTCGGTTTGGTTTCAGAGAAAGATTGCTGCCCTTCCTGATGTTCATACCTTCACTCAGGGCGTGTTGCGGATTCAGCCTCCTTATGTGCCACCTGTGGCTCCTTGGGATCTGTCTGTGGTTCTGGAGGCCTTGCTAGAGTCTCCGTTTGAACCTCTTGCATCTGCAGACCTTAAGTGGCTTTCCCTTAAGGTTTTGTTTTTGCTGGCTATCGCTTCAGCTAGAAGGGTTTCGGACTTGGGTGCCTTATCCTGTAAGTACCCCTATCTGATTTTTCACCGTGACCGGGCAGTTCTTAGAACGCGTCCGGGTTATTTACTTAAGGTGGTGTCTTCCTTTCTCCTTAATCAGGAGAATGTGGTTCCGGCCTTTAATTCTCCTGAGGTGTCATCTAAAGAGCGGTCTTTGGATGTGGTACGGGCTCTCCGTATATATGTGAAGAGAACCTCCTCCATTCGGAAATCTGATTCTCTCTTTGTACTGTTTTGTTTTCACAAACGTGGCTGGCCTGCTAACAAGCAGACCTTGGCCAGATGGATTAGAATGCTTATTGCACATGCTTATGTACAGGCTGGCCTTCCAGCTCCTGCTACCATTAAAGCCCATTCTACTCGGTCTGTTGGACCTTCTTCGGCGGCCCGCCGTGGTGCGACTCTTGAACAATTGTGCAAAACGGCTACGTGGTCCTCAGTGAACACGTTCATAACGTTCTATGCCTTCGATACTTCCTCCACCCAGGATGCTTCCTTTGGACGCCGGGTTCTTGTGCCCGCTGCAGTGCGTCTCCTCCCTTAAGGAACTGCTTTAGGGCATCCCCGATGTTAATCATTGTTGAGTCCAGTGTACCCCACAGCAGAAAACGAGATTTATTGTAAGAACTTACCGTTGTTAAATCTCTTTCTGCGAGGTACACTGGGCTCCACAAGGCGCCCACCCTGACGCACTTGGCTTCTTTGGGTTGGTTTGGCATTAGCCGCTGACACCCTCTCCTGTAGTGAGTGTGTGGTGTATTTGGCTACGAGCGTATGTCGTCTCTGGTACCTGCTTCTGCATTGGACTGGTTAACGAAACTGAGCTCCTGTGCACGGAGGCGGGGTTATAGAGGAGGCGGCGCTGTGCATCTTGGGAACAGTCAAAGCTTTGAGCCTGTTGGTGCCTCGGATCAAGATCCTACTCTATACCCCCCCGATGTTAATCCTTGTGGAGCCCAGTGTACCTCGCAGAAAGAGATTTAACAACGGTAAGTTCTTACCATAAATCTCGTTATACATAACAGGAGGCCTGGACAAATGTCAGCAGCAAGCAATTTTGGAAATATTCATGCTATACATGGTATGCCAATAAAAAAAATAAGGGTAATCAAATAGGGCAGCATTAATGTCCCCTCAATATACAAGCATAATCCTGCATACAGTTTGCCATAGTACACTAGCACCAGTGACTACACACACAAGCCTGGGCCCTAATAGTCAGACTGGGCCCCTTCCCATCATTATAGAGGGTGGGGCTCTGTGTCAATGAGGCCCACTTGGAATTACCAAGGGCTTTGGCTGACCAAGTCTGAACCTGGCAGGCTCCCTTTTCTGTCCTTGCCCAGGACTCCACTCCTGGCAGTCTCCCCCTGATGGTGGCCCTGCTTAAGGTAGAAGTAAGATGTAAGTGGTAGAACTTGAAGAATCTTCTGGTTGGCTGACAGTGCATGCTTGGACTTGGCAGTTTGAATTTATAGGGTTCTAGGCTATAAATCGATATTCAAATGTCAGCACCATAATGCCAACATGCTTCTAATGTCAACATGTTCAGAATGTTGACATCTTCAATGTCAACACTGACATAACGTTAACATGTTCAAAGTTAATGTCACAGTCAACTGTTGTTTTTTTCTGCTCCCGTAGAGGTCAGGTTTAGCCGAGTAAAACAGCTAAACCCGACTGAAAAGCCATTGTGACAAGTGCCATTTTGGCACCCAAAAAGGTCACTTTTCACGCATATTTTATCTCGCCACCCCGGGGGAGGGGGTGGGGGAGGTGCGAGCTGAAATGCAGGCACTGGAGGCCATCATGCCCAAATGGGGCAACAATTGAATTGTTTGGTTGGGGGCCATCTAGTGGCTGCCGGCATGTGCCACAATTGAATATCTCCTACAATTAAAATATTTTATCTAAATGTTGACATGTATTTGGCGACACTGTGGATGTCTTGTTACAGTATCTGTTGATATTCTGAACATGTCGACATCCTAAATGTTGACTGACATGCAGATTATATCTACATTCTCAATGTCGACATATACCACACACTTTTTCAAAAGTTACCTTGTTGTATGTTCCTCACAGCTGTCATACATCCTGGTCACACCACTAGCATTGAAGTTTCCAATCACGCCATAGGTTTGCAGCACATTATCAATGGAGTACTGCTCCATGTTTCAGCTTCTTTGGAATTAACCAGTACTGGGATGTAACTGACCCATATGGAGAAGGGTTAATGGAAATCAAGGGGAGGAGAGTGAAGAATGGGGAGAAATTGGTCATTCCTCTGCAGTGCGGTAAGGGGCTTGTTCAATGGATAAATCACATGAGATACAGGCACTGCCTGAGATGTGAGGCGCCCTTTGGTCAGCAATTAAATGGTACCTGTGAGAAATATGAGAGGTGCTGAGCAGCAACAGTGCTCTCAACAAATGCTAAAGATACCTGATGGCCAGTTACAGCTGTGACCACTGCACAGACTCCCAGCTACAGCAGCAGGGGAGCATGGGTGTTAGGAGGCGGAGACTGAAGAGTGGTTGAGGGAAGGGTGGTCTTCTAATGGCAGTTATTGACTGAAGATCCTTACTGCTCCTCCAAATCCTCCCTGTGTTCTTCTTCACTTGCCTTCCTGCAACTGCATGTTACCCATCAATGGTCTCCGGTCAACAGAAACAATATATTCAGCCTCATAAACCACATTAGACCTGGCAGTAGTTACAACTGCATGTCATACAAGACTGTTGTAATCTCACTCTTGAAGGGAAGTGATCCAATAACTAGGACCAGAGGTGGTTCCAAGACAAGGCGGGGGGGGGGGGAGGGGGAGAGTCTGAGATGCAATTGTACCCAGGGGCATTTTAAGAGAGGAGGGGGCTTGTGTGCAGCATCTGGGTGGGCCCCCTCCTCTACAATGCACAGTAGGCTTCGGCATTGTGCTGGAGTCTTTGCACATGTCTCAGGAAACATGGCGCCCATGCGCATGTGGTGGTGGCCATTTCAAGTGAGTCTTACCGCTGCTGCTGCGACTGCAGCTCCCATCATGGGACTCCAGAAAGGTAATGATTGTACCTAACCCCACTCTCTCCCATAAGTTGTATAGGCTTTCAGCACGGAATGCTCTTTTAAGAATTAGTTTAGTAGATTTTGTATTGGATATTTATTTATTAACAATTTCTTATATAGCGCAGCATAAACCATTGAGCTTTACAATTGTAAACAACAGTGAAAAAACAAACCTGAGTGATAACAGACATACATAGAGGTAATAAGGCCCTGCTCGCAAGCATACAATCTATAGGGAAATAGGCATTGATATACAAAGATAGGTTCTTGGTGGGCTTTATGATATGGTCACAGAGCAATGCTGGCCAGGGGTCAGGAGGATGTGAAAGTGAAGAAAGAGAAAAAAAATGTGAGGATATGTGTGGTGGACTGTGTGGACTGTACAGAGAGCATGTCATTAGATAGTAAAGCTTATGAAAGATATGTGGGCAGTTTCAGAATTTGACAAGCTTGTCTGAAGAGGTGAGTTTTCAGGGACCGCTTGAAGGTTTGGAGAC
Source organism: Pseudophryne corroboree (assembly GCF_028390025.1). NCBI lineage: Eukaryota > Metazoa > Chordata > Amphibia > Anura > Myobatrachidae > Pseudophryne > Pseudophryne corroboree. Next base: position 602,139,958 of record NC_086445.1, read on the forward strand.
TAGTGGAGAGTCTTATTGTTTGTGGGAGGGCATTCCACAGAGTAGGAGCAGCCAAAAAAAGTCCTGCAATCATGAATAGGAGCGAGTAATAAGTTTGGATGAGAGACGCAGATCATGTGCAGAGCGGAGAGGTTTAGTTGGGAGATATTTTGAGATAAGCGAAGAGATGTATGTTAACATAGGGGGTAATTCCAAGTTGATCGCAGCAGGAATTTTTTTAGCAGTTGGGCAAAACCATGTGCACTGCAGGGGAGGCAGATATAACATGTGCAGAGAGAGTTAGATTTGGGTGGGTTATTTTGTTTCTGTGCAGGGTAAATACTGGCTGCTTTATTTTTACACTGCAATTTAGATTGCAGATTGAACACACCACACCCAAATCTAACTCTCTCTGCACATGTTATATCTGCCTCCCCTGCAGTGCACATGGTTTTGCCCAACTGCTAACCAAATTCCTGCTGCGATCAACTTTGAATTACCCCCATAGTTTGGTTAATAGCCTTGAGTGTAAGTAAAAGTATTTTATATTGAACATGGCAGACTACAGGTAACCAGTGGAGGGAGTAACAGTGCAGATCAGCAGATGATGAACGTCTAGCAAGGAAGATTAGCCCCGCAGCTGCATTCAGAATGGATTGTAGTGGTGAGAGTCTATTTTTGGTAAGACCAGTAAGGAGACTTTTGCAATAATCAAAGCGTTTTTTCAATGTCTTGTATAAGATATGGTCATATTTTGAATATGTTTTTTAGATGTCTGTAACATGTTTTTCAGATAGATTGAACAGGGACGGATTTACTGCTAAGCAACCTAGGGCCTGGCAGTACTAAGGGACCCGTAGTTGGGCCCCCCGAAATCTGACCCTGATCGTGGGTCCCTGCGCTACTGTCTGCAGATGATGATCGGGGGTCCCCGAGCTGCTAGCTGCAAGGGAGGATCATGGACATAGCAGAACCCATTAGCCTGACTGCAAATCTGCAGCAAATATGTATGTAACTAATTCCCGATTAATGTCTGCCAGTCAGCAATGGAGTTACAGGATGGGAGGATCATGGCTACTTTCTAGCTCCTGTGCCCCATCTGCCCTGCCTAATAACCAAGGGGAACATCGCCTGGCAGTCCCTTGTATGCACGCATGTGGCGTTTCGACGTCACGCAGCACATGCGCCAACTTGCTCTCTCTCCTCCTGTGCCTGCCATTGATGAGCATTAAGCACACAAACGCTCCTCCTAGGACGCAGGACCCAAACTGACCCAGTCTGTAAGTAAATTGCTAAAGTTGATGATGCAGGGGAAATGGGAGATGGAGTGGGAGGGGAGGTGCATTACATTTCACCCAGTTGGGTTGATCATTATTCTGTGCAGCAAGGATCTTCCTTAGTAGGGTCAATGTGGAATACCCTGGAATGAACCCTCTTAACAAAGGTGCGAGCTCAGGGTGGAATTCTCATGAACACAGACATGATGAATAACTGTTGGTGAACCCTACGCATTTTGGTGGTCATACCGAGTTGATCGCAGCCAGCAACTTTTTGCTGCTGCTGCGATTAACTAGTCCACGCCTATGGGGGAGTGTATTTTAGCTTAGCAGGGCTGCGATTGCTTGTGCAGCCCTGCTAAGCTAAAAAAATTTCAAGCACAAGTAGACCAGCCCTATACCTACTTTACCCTGTGCGACGATCTCAGCGATGCAGAAGTCGGCTTTGACGTCAGGCATCCGCCCTCCGTTCTTCTGGACACGCCTGCGTTTTCAAATCCACTCCCCGAAAACGGCTGGAAACGCTGCAGTGATGCCCAGGTCCGCCTTCTTCCTGTCCATCTTCTTTGCGGTCCGCTCTGCGACCGCTTCCTTCTCAAGACGCGATGTAACAGGTCGCCGGGCAACGTCGCACGTGCACTGCGGCCGCCGCACATGCGCATTCCGCACCCATTCACACCGCAGCGATAAACCGATGCGTGCGAACGGGTCGGAATGACCCCCTTTGTCTCAATGACTGCATCAGGTGTAACACATCACTTTAAGTGTAGATCACAGGCATGAGCCTGCATGACATTATCTAGTCTCCAGAGGATGTTAGAAGATATTCTAAAACCAGTGTGAATATGAAATCACAGATTCCCTAAGATTCTGATGTGAATTCAATCAATAATGGGGAGTGGAATCACAATGTGCCCCAGAAAAAGATTTTGCACATATTAATGAGTAGTGAACTTCTCCTTAAATACTGGGATGGAGTTTCTATTATACCAATTTCCCTAGGAGTACCTGTGTGCATGTCACAAGTTTCCATCACTCATTCACATTCACCATTTGTATCACCAACAACAACCCTCATGCCCGTGTACTCATCATTTACAGTATTCTTGTCAGTCACACTATCACTCATGCTAAGTACCATACAATCACACACAATGTTACTGTCACACACTCCTCCTGACACTTATTCTAAATAACACCCAATCGCCGTTAACGTTCTCATCAAATAAAACATGCAGGAAATAATATTAGACGTTGACACAGAGCGGAGGTAGTGGGACAAGTAGCAGAATGGAGGGTACAGGAAGCAGTGCATAGAAAGGGGGTGAGGACAGATAGAGAGGACGTGGGTTGGGATGGAGCAGGAAGGCAGAATGAGGTGATTGATGTGTGCCTATATATACACAGTATATATATATATATATATATATAGAGAGAGAGAGAGAGAGAGAGAGAAAGAGAGAGAGAGAGAGGGAGAGAGAGATATATAGATATATATTTTATTTATATATATATATATATATATATATATATATACATATACACACACACACAGTCGGATATCTCTGGGCATAATGGGCCCACATTACCCAATGTAAATACAAAGAACTAACACCAAACTGTGGCCAGGGCACTTAACAATGTGATAGATATAACACATATAGCTTTGGTACAATACGTTCCTTATTGGAGTTGTAGATGTTCTATGGTCTTAAGTCGATAAGGTCTGAAGGGCTCACGATATCAAGACTTGACAAAGGTCCACTTACCGAAATGCGTCAACATTTTCTGGACTGTTTACCGCAATGTATGCGGAATTACGTTAAGACATTTCGATAGAAACCAACCTACTAATTACCAAGTGAGTTGGAGAACCATCAGGATATTCTGGGAGCACCTACAGATTTATCATAGAGCGTTTGGAACAAAGATACCTTGATTGGAGTCGATACTCCAGTTCTAGCGTGAGTTGGGGTATGCCCCACATTTTACGGATTATATGTTAAAGATACCTTGATAGGAGTGTCTAAAACACAATTTGTGTGAGTTTCGGGTACGCCTGTCCTTAATAGTTGGGAGTGACGATTTGTCTGTATGAATTAAGCTGCATGAAGTTTTTCAACATCAAAAAGATACCTTTATGTGCACGTTTACACTAGAGATGAGCGGGTTCGGTTCCTCGGAATCCGAACCCGCCCGAACTTCATGTTTTTTTACACGGGTCCGAGCGACTCGGATCTTCCCGCCTTGCTCGGTTAACCCGAGCGCGCCCGAACGTCATCATGACGCTGTCGGATTCCCGCGAGGCTCGGATTCTATCGCGAGACTCGGATTCTATATAAGGAGCCGCGCGTCGCCGCCATTTTCACACGTGCATTGAGATTGATAGGGAGAGGACGTGGCTGGCGTCCTCTCCATTTAGATTAGAAGAGAGAGAGTGAGATTGAGACAGAGACACTTGATTTACTGGAGCTTAGGAGTACTAGAGAGTGCAGAGTTTACTAGTGACTGACCACTGACCAGTGACCACCAGTGCAGTTTTATTTAATATAATCCGTTCTCTGCCTGAAAAAAACGATACACAGTGACTCAGTCACATACCATATCTGTGCTCAGCCCAGTGTGCTGCATCATCTATGTATAATATCTGACTGTGCTCACACAGCTTAATTGTGGGGGAGACTGGTGAGCAGTTATAGGTTATAGCAGGAGCCAGGAGTACATACATATTATTAAAATTAAACAGTGCACACTTTTGCTGCAGGCAGGAGTGCCACTGCCAGTGTGACTGACCAGTGACCTGACCACACTGACCACCAGTATAGTATACTATATTGTGATTGCCTGAAAAAGTTAAACACTCGTCGTGTGACTTGTGTGGTGTTTTTTTTTTTATTCTATAAAAAACTCATTCTGCTGACAGACAGTGTCCAGCAGGTCCGTCATTATATAATATATACCTGTCCGGCTGCAGTAGTGAAATATATATATTTTTTATATCATTATTTATCATCCAGTCGCAGCAGACACAGTACGGTAGTTCACGGCTGTAGCTACCTCTGTGTCGGCACTCGGCAGTCCATCCATAATTGTATACCACCTACCCGTGGTTTTTTTTTTCTTTCTTCTTTATACATACTACATCTCATTATCATCCAGTCTATATTAGCAGCAGACACAGTACAGTACGGTAGTCCACGGCTGTAGCTACCTCTGTGTCGGCACTCGGCAGTCCATCCATAATTGTATACCACCTACCCGTGGTTTTTTTTTCTTTCTTCTTTATACATACATACTACATCTCATTATCAACCAGTCTATATTAGCAGCAGACACAGTACAGTACGGTAGTCCACGGCTGTAGCTACCTCTGTGTCGGCACTCGGCAGTCCGTCCATAATTGTATACCACCTACCTGTGGTTTTTTTTTTCTTTCTTCTTTATACATACTACATCTCATTATCAACCAGTCTATATTAGCAGCAGACACAGTACAGTACGGTAGTCCACGGCTGTAGCTACCTCTGTGTCGGCACTCGGCAGTCCGCCCATAATTGTATACCACCTACCCGTGGTTTTTTTTTCTTTCTTCTTTATACATACATACTACATCTCATTATCATCCAGTCTATATTAGCAGCAGACACAGTACAGTACGGTAGTCCACGGCTGTAGCTACCTCTGTGTCGGCACTCGGCAGTCCATCCATAATTGTATACCACCTACCCGTGGTTTTTTTTTCTTTCTTCTTTATACATACATACTACATCTCATTATCACCCAGTCTATATTAGCAGCAGACACAGTACAGTACGGTAGTCCACGGCTGTAGCTACCTCTGTGTCGGCACTCGGCAGTCCATCCATAATTGTATACCACCTACCCGTGGTTTTTTTTTTCTTTCTTCTTTATACATACTACATCTCATTATCATCCAGTCTATATTAGCAGCAGACACAGTACAGTACGGTAGTCCACGGCTGTAGCTACCTCTGTGTCGGCACTCGGCAGTCCACCCATAATTGTATACCACCTACCCGTGGTTTTTTTTTCTTTCTTCTTTATACATACATACTACATCTCATTATCAACCAGTCTATATTAGCAGCAGACACAGTACAGTACGGTAGTCCACGGCTGTAGCTACCTCTGTGTCGGCACTCGGCAGTCCGTCCATAATTGTATACCACCTACCCGTGGTTTTTTTTTCTTTCTTCTTTATACATACATACTACATCTCATTATCATCCAGTCTATATTAGCAGCAGACACAGTACAGTACGGTAGTCCACGGCTGTAGCTACCTCTGTGTCGGCACTTGGCAGTCCATCCATAATTGTATACCACCTACCCGTGGTTTTTTTTTCTTTCTTCTTTATACATACTACATCTCATTATCAACCAGTCTATATTAGCAGCAGACACAGTACAGTACGGTAGTCCACGGCTGTAGCTACCTCTGTGTCGGCACTCGGCAGTCCATCCATAAGTGTATACCACCTACCCGTGGTTTTTTTTTCTTTCTTCTTTATACATACATACTACATCTCATTATCATCCAGTCTATATTAGCAGCAGACACAGTACAGTACGGTAGTCCACGGCTGTAGCTACCTCTGTGTCGGCACTCGGCAGTCCGTTCATAATTGTATACCACCTACCCGTGGTTTTTTTTTTCTTTCTTCTTTATACATACATACTACATCTCATTATCAACCAGTCTATATTAGCAGCAGACACAGTACAGTACGGTAGTCCACGGCTGTAGCTACCTCTGTGTCGGCACTCGGCAGTCCATTCATAATTGTATACTAGTATCCATCCATCTCCATTGTTTACCTGAGGTGCCTTTTAGTTGTGCCTATTAAAATATGGAGAACAAAAATGTTGAGGTTCCAAAATTAGGGAAAGATCAAGATCCACTTCCACCTCGTGCTGAAGCTGCTGCCACTAGTCATGGCCGAGACGATGAAATGCCAGCAACGTCGTCTGCCAAGGCCGATGCCCAATGTCATAGTACAGAGCATGTCAAATCCAAAACACCAAATATCAGTAAAAAAAGGACTCCAAAACCTAAAATAAAATTGTCGGAGGAGAAGCGTAAACTTGCCAATATGCCATTTACCACACGGAGTGGCAAGGAACGGCTGAGGCCCTGGCCTATGTTCATGGCTAGTGGTTCAGCTTCACATGAGGATGGAGGCACTCAGCCTCTCGCTAGAAAAATGAAAAGACTCAAGCTGGCAAAAGCAGTAGCACCGCAAAGAACTGTGCGTTCTTCGAAATCCCAAATCCACAAGGAGAGTCCAATTGTGTCGGTTGCGATGCCTGACCTTCCCAACACTGGACGTGAAGAGCATGCGCCTTCCACCATTTGCACGCCCCCTGCAAGTGCTGGAAGGAGCACCCGCAGTCCAGTTCCTGATAGTCAGATTGAAGATGTCAGTGTTGAAGTACACCAGGATGAGGAGGATATGGGTGTTGCTGGCGCTGGGGAGGAAATTGACCAGGAGGATTCTGATGGTGAGGTGGTTTGTTTAAGTCAGGCACCCGGGGAGACACCTGTTGTCCGTGGGAGGAATATGGCCGTTGACATGCCTGGTGAAAATACCAAAAAAATCAGCTCTTCGGTGTGGAAGTATTTCAACAGAAATGCGGACAACAGGTGTCAAGCCGTGTGTTCCCTTTGTCAAGCTGTAATAAGTAGGGGTAAGGACGTTAACCACCTCGGAACATCCTCCCTTATACGTCACCTGCAGCGCATTCATAATATGTCAGTGACAAGTTCAAAAACTTTGGGTGACAGCGGAAGCAGTCCACTGACCAGTAAATCCCTTCCTCTTGTAACCAAGCTCACGCAAACCACCCCACCAACTCCCTCAGTGTCAATTTCCTCCTTCCCCAGGAATGCCAATAGTCCTGCAGGCCATGTCACTGGCAATTCTGACGAGTCCTCTCCTGCCTGGGATTCCTCCGATGCATCCTTGCGTGTAACGCCTACTGCTGCTGGCGCTGCTGTTGTTGCTGCTGGGAGTCGATGGTCATCCCAGAGGGGAAGTCGTAAGCCCACTTGTACTACTTCCAGTAAGCAATTGACTGTTCAACAGTCCTTTGCGAGGAAGATGAAATATCACAGCAGTCATCCTGCTGCAAAGCGGATAACTGAGGCCTTGACAACTATGTTGGTGTTAGACGTGCGTCCGGTATCCACCGTTAGTTCACAGGGAACTAGACAATTTATTGAGGCAGTGTGCCCCCGTTACCAAATACCATCTAGGTTCCACTTCTCTAGGCAGGCGATACCGAAAATGTACACGGACCTCAGAAAAAGACTCACCAGTGTCCTAAAAAATGCAGCCTGACCCAATGTCCACTTAACCACGGACATGTGGACAAGTGGAGCAGGGCAGGGTCAGGACTATATGACTGTGACAGCCCACTGGGTAGATGTATGGACTCCCGCCGCAAGAACAGCAGCGGCGGCACCAGTAGCAGCATCTCGCAAACGCCAACTCTTTCCTAGGCAGGCTACGCTTTGTATCACCGCTTTCCAGAATACGCACACAGCTGAAAACCTCTTACGGCAACTGAGGAAGATCATCGCGGAATGGCTTACCCCAATTGGACTCTCCTGTGGATTTGTGGCATCGGACAACGCCAGCAATATTGTGTGTGCATTAAATATGGGCAAATTCCAGCACGTCCCATGTTTTGCACATACCTTGAATTTGGTGGTGCAGAATTTTTAAAAAAACGACAGGGGCGTGCAAGAGATGCTGTCGGTGGCCAGAAGAATTGCGGGACACTTTCGGCGTACAGGCACCACGTACAGAAGACTGGAGCACCACCAAAAACTACTGAACCTGCCCTGCCATCATCTGAAGCAAGAAGTGGTAACGAGGTGGAATTCAACCCTCTATATGCTTCAGAGGTTGGAGGAGCAGCAAAAGGCCATTCAAGCCTATACAATTGAGCACGATATAGGAGGTGGAATGCACCTGTCTCAAGCGCAGTGGAGAATGATTTCAACGTTGTGCAAGGTTCTGATGCCCTTTGAACTTGCCACACGTGAAGTCAGTTCAGACACTGCCAGCCTGAGTCAGGTCATTCCCCTCATCAGGCTTTTGCAGAAGAAGCTGGAGACATTGAAGGAGGAGCTAACACGGAGCGATTCCGCTAGGCATGTGGGACTTGTGGATGGAGCCCTTAATTCGCTTAACAAGGATTCACGGGTGGTCAATCTGTTGAAATCAGAGCACTACATTTTGGCCACCGTGCTCGATCCTAGATTTAAAGCCTACCTTGGATCTCTCTTTCCGGCAGACACAAGTCTGCTGGGGTTGAAAGACCTGCTGGTGAGAAAATTGTCAAGTCAAGCGGAACGCGACCTGTCAACATCTCCTCCTTCACATTCTCCCGCAACTGGGGGTGCGAGGAAAAGGCTCAGAATTCCGAGCCCACCCGCTGGCGGTGATGCAGGGCAGTCTGGAGCGACTGCTGATGCTGACATCTGGTCCGGACTGAAGGACCTGACAACGATTACGGACATGTCGTCTACTGTCACTGCATATGATTCTCTCAACATTGAAAGAATGGTGGAGGATTATATGAGTGACCGCATCCAAGTAGGCACGTCACACAGTCCGTACTTATACTGGCAGGAAAAAGAGGCAATTTGGAGGCCCTTGCACAAACTGGCTTTATTCTACCTAAGTTGCCCTCCCACAAGTGTGTACTCCGAAAGAGTGTTTAGTGCCGCCGCTCACCTTGTCAGCAATCGGCGTACGAGGTTACATCCAGAAAATGTGGAGAAGATGATGTTCATTAAAATGAATTATAATCAATTCCTCCGCGGAGACATTGACCAGCAGCAATTGCCTCCACAAAGTACACAGGGAGCTGAGATGGTGGATTCCAGTGGGGACGAATTGATAATCTGTGAGGAGGGGGATGTACACGGTGATATATCGGAGGATGATGATGAGGTGGACATCTTGCCTCTGTAGAGCCAGTTTGTGCAAGGAGAGATTAATTGCTTCTTTTTTGGGGGGGGTCCAAACCAACCCGTCATATCAGTCACAGTCGTGTGGCAGACCCTGTCACTGAAATGATGGGTTGGTTAAAGTGTGCATGTCCTGTTTATACAACATAAGGGTGGGTGGGAGGGCCCAAGGACAATTCCATCTTGCACCTCTTTTTTCTTTTATTTTTCTTTGCGTCATGTGCTGTTTGGGGAGGGTTTTTTGGAAGGGCCATCCTGCGTGACACTGCAGTGCCACTCCTAGATGGGCCCGGTGTTTGTGTCGGCCACTAGGGTCGCTTATCTTACTCACACAATCAGCTACCTCATTGCGCCTCTTTTTTTCTTTGCGTCATGTGCTGTTTGGGGAGGGTTTTTTGGAAGGGACATCCTGCGTGACACTGCAGTGCCACTCCTAGATGGGCCCGGTGTTTGTGTCGGCCACTAGGGTCGCTTATCTTACTCACACAGTCAGCTACCTCATTGCGCCTCTTTTTTTCTTTGCGTCATGTGCTGTTTGGGGAGGTTTTTTTGGAAGGGCCATCCTGCGTGACACTGCAGTGCCACTCCTAGATGGGCCCGGTGTTTGTGTCGGCCACTAGGGTCGCTTATCTTACTCACACAGTCAGCTACCTCATTGCGCCTCTTTTTTTCTTTGCGTCATGTGCTGTTTGGGGAGGGTTTTTTGGAAGGGACATCCTGCGTGACACTGCAGTGCCACTCCTAGATGGGCCCGGTGTTTGTGTCGGCCACTAGGGTCGCTTATCTTACTCACACAGTCAGCTACCTCATTGCGCCTCTTTTTTTCTTTGCGTCATGTGCTGTTTGGGGAGGGTTTTTTGGAAGGGACATCCTGCGTGACACTGCAGTGACACTCCTAGATGGGCCCGGTGTTTGTGTCGGCCACTAGGGTCGCTTATCTTACTCACACAGTCAGCTACCTCATTGCGCCTCTTTTTTTCTTTGCGTCATGTGCTGTTTGGGGAGGGTTTTTTGGAAGGGACATCCTGCGTGACACTGCAGTGCCACTCCTAGATGGGCCCGGTGTTTGTGTCGGCCACTAGGGTCGCTAATCTTACTCACACAGCTACCTCATTGCGCCTCTTTTTTTCTTTGCGTCATGTGCTGTTTGGGGAGGGTTTTTTGGAAGGGACATCCTGCGTGACACTGCAGTGCCACTCCTAGATGGGCCCGGTGTTTGTGTCGGCCACTAGGGTCGCTTATCTTACTCACACAGCGACCTCGGTGCAAATTTTAGGACTAAAAATAATATTGTGAGGTGTGAGGTATTCAGAATAGACTGAAAATGAGTGGAAATTATGGTTTTTGAGGTTAATAATACTTTGGGATCAAAATGACCCCCAAATTCTATGATTTAAGCTGTTTTTTAGGGTTTTTTGAAAAAAACACCCGAATCCAAAACACACCCGAATCCGACAAAAAAAATTCGGTGAGGTTTTGCCAAAACGCGGTCGAACCCAAAACACGGCCGCGGAACCGAACCCAAAACCAAAACACAAAACCCGAAAAATTTCAGGCGCTCATCTCTAGTTTACACCTATTATAGTGTGAGTGGGGTACGCAAGCTTTTACCGAATCACTAGCAGTCACAAAGTGTCTTTTCATATGGATTATCTATAAATCACTCCTCCCCCTTTGTCCGCTGAGCGGATCACCAAATGTCAATTTTGCAACAAAGATTTAATAGCGTCACATTCAAGCACAGTTAAATTGGGGTGTGGTGGATTAGTATTCTTGATGTTCAGGGACACCTCCTGATCCAGAAGGCAGATAAAAGTTTTTATGGATAAGTTAAATTGGATCTCTTCTGTAAACGTTTCAATTGGGGTGGTATGGATTTCGCAGGTGGCGGTAATAAAGATGGTTCTCTTTTATTCACTTTTAGTTGTCTCTGTAAGCAGAATTTCTCTGTTTGCCAATTTAAATCATTAAATGCAGCAGACAGAGTGAATGATTTGACTTTATTACCACAGCCTATGAAATCCATATCTCTGCCGCTGCGGCTGTCTGCGGCACTCTGTGGCCACACGGGGACGAGGCTAGGTCGGCGGCGAGAGTTGCGGCTTCCTGAGGCTGGAGGGAGGACCAAGTGGACTGAAGCTTCCCGGCGTGTCTGCAGTGCTGGGAGCGTCCATGTTGGAGACCAAGGGCAGCACCAATGAGTGTGATGGGTGAGTGTCAGCCAATCCTGTTTTCCTGCTCCCTATAAATAGGCTGGGATTATTGCATTCTGTGCCAGTGCTTTGTTGTGGTTACTCTGTGCATTAGCTCTGTGCTCCCGCAGTTTGTTCTGTGCGTCTCTTGTTACTTGGTCCCATCAGGCTCTCCGAGTTCTCAGCCGACTATCGCTGCATAATGCTCGCCAGCTCTCCAGTGCGCGGTCACGATCAACCGCTCTCCAACCGGTGCCTTCGGATTCTGCAGGATTCTCGCGTTTGTCCGCCAGCTTCAGCCTGTGCTCTTCATTCACGTCTTCACATCATCCAGCACAAAGTCTTCACAGTTCTTTATTCACGTCTTCCCATCATCCAGCAACCAGTCTTCACAGTTCTTCTTTCACGTCTTCGCATCATCCAGCAACCAGTCTTCACAGTTCTTCATTCACGTCTTCGCATCATCCAGCAACCAGTCTTCACAGTTCTTCATTCACGTCTTCGCATCATCTTGCAACCAGTCTTCACAGTTCTTCATTCACGTCTTCACATCATCCAGCAACCAGTCTTCACTGTTCTTCATTCACGTCCTTGCATCATCCAGCAACCAGTCTTCACAATTCCACATTCACGTTTTCACATCATCTGGCTAACAATCTTCACAGTTCTTCAGCCTCACTTTCGCATCACTCAACAGCTCAACTTTACAGTTCTTCAGTCACGTCTTTGTATCACCTAAAGCAGGCCTGGCCAACCTGTGGCTCTCCAGATGTTGTGAAACTACACATCCCAGCATGCCCTGCCACAGTTTTAGCATTCCCTAATAGCAAAACTGTGGCAAAGCATGATGGGATTTGTAGTTTTACAACAGCTGGAGAGCCACAGGTTGGCCAGGCCTGACCTAAAGCATATTCCTCACAGTTCTTCATATCTTTCAGTGACTTCATTCTCTGCAGTTTCCCAGTCCTGAACTAATTAGTCTCAGTCTTCCTACAGTCTCATTCTGATCTGTTATCCTTAATAAATATATGAAAAGGAATTATCTTCGTCCTCCTCATTTCCAGCACTCAGGAGCATCTGCTCCTTCGGTTGGTCAGAGTCCAACGGATCCACAAAAACAGCCTGTTCTGACAGTAAGCACTGGCCACATGGATTTTACAGGCGACCAGGCCTCCGGAGGCGATGCCATGGCCAACATTCTCTCACGCCTGGAGGTTCAGGAGTCCACTCAGTCGCAAATTGTTCAAATCATGCAAACCATGTCAGACCAGTTAGAGGCGTTTCACGCAGCCATTAGGGCCCCACAGTCCTGGCTCCGGTAGTCTCTTCCTCTGCAGTAGTTCCTCCGGCAACAGTCTCAACATCACGACTGCAGATACCTCCACCTAGCAAGTTCGATGGCTCTCCGAAACTTTGTAGGGGATTCCTTAACCAGTGCGAAATCCAGTTTGAGCTTCAGTCGGCCAATTTCCCATTGGCCCGCACAAAGATCGCATATATTATTTCTCTCCTCACTGGTCAAGCATTGGAGTGGGCATCTCCGCTTTGGGAGAGAGGGGACCCAATCCTCTCCAATTATGCTGAATTTGTTTCTTCATTCAGGAAGATCTTCGACGAGCCGGGCCGAACCACCTCAGCGTCCCTTGAGATCCTTCGTCTTCGGCAGGGCTCGCGTCCTGTCAGTCAGTATGTGATCCAGTTCCGTACTTTGTCTTCTGAATTGAATTGGAATGAGGAGGCCTTAATCGCTGCCTTTTGGAATGGCCTTTCTGACAGGATTAAGGATGACTTGATGGTTCGGGATGTGCCCACGAAATTGGATGAACTGATTTCTATTTGTAACAAACTAGACTTGCGGTATAGGGAATGCTGTCTGAAGAAATCTAAGTTCGAATGTCCAAGTCTTCGTTTCCGGTTAAGACGCTCGGCAAGATCACTCTTCGTCTCCACCTGCTCCAACACTCTGAAGAGCTTTAGGAAGAACGCTTTCGGAAGAAGAACGTTCTCGTCGCCATCAGGGGAACCTCTGTATGTATTGTGGCTCTTCAGATCACTTTGTAAAGTCTTATAAACTCCGGCCAGAAAACTCCCGCTCCTAGCTTACTCCAGAGAGGTTAAGTTAGGAGTTACTTTAGAGTCATGTACTGGAAAGGAGCCAACTTTGCCCATTTATTTGGAAGTTCCATCTTCTGTCCTCTTTGTCTCAGCTCTATTAGACTCCGAAACAGCTGGGAAATTAATTTCTTCTGCCATCGTCCAGCAATTTAAGATTCAGACTGTGAAAGGAGCCAACTTTGCCCATTTATTTGGAAGTTCCATCTTCTGTCCTCTTTGTCTCAGCTCTATAAGACTCCGAAACAGCTGGGAAATTAATTTCTTCTGCCATCGTCCAGCAATTTAAGATTCAGACTGTGCCCTTGGAACAGGCAATTTCCGTTTAGGTGGTGGATGGGAGTCGAATCCCTGAAGGCATAATCACCTTTCAAACTACTTATCTTAGAATGAAAGTGGGCGTATTACACTCTGAATATATCTCCTTTCTTGTGATTCCCAAAGCCTCTCATGACTTGAATCTCAGATTACCTTGGTTACAAAAACATAATCCAAAACTCTGTTGGCAAACTATGGAGATCCAATCCTGGGGAGAACCTTGCACCAATGCTTGTTTGGCCTCAGTTAAACCTCTTCGTTCAGTTCATGTCTCCGAATTACCCACAGTTTACCAGTCTTACCTAGACGTCTTCAGTAAGCAAGGGGCAGATACTTTACCACCTCACTGTGAACGGGATTGCCCGATTGAATTGGTGCCAGGTAGGACTCCTCCCAGAGGTCGAATTTGCCCGTTATCTATCACTGAGACTCAGGCTATGGCTGACTACATACAAGAGAATTTGACCAAAGGCTTTATTATACCCTCATCATCTCCTGCAGGGGCCGGATTCTTTTTTGCATTGACTACCGTGGACTCAGTAAGATCACTATCAAAAATTGGTATCCACAGTTTTTACTAAACTTGATCTTTGCAGCGCTTATAATTTGATCAGAATCCGTGCAGGGGATGAATGAAAAATGGCCTTTAATACTCGGGATGGGCATTACGAGTATCTCGTAATGCCGTTTGGTCTCTGTAATACTTCAGCAGTTTTCCAAAGTTATGTGAACGAACTCTTTCGGGATCTTCTCTATAAATGCTTGGTGGTATACTTAGATGATATCCTAATATTCTCCAAAGATCTAGAGTCCGATCGTCTCCAAGTCAAGGAAGTGTTAACTTGTCTGAGGAAGAATCGATTATACTGTAAATTAGAGAAATGTACCTTTGAGGTAGCATTCATTCCATTTTTGGGTTTCATCATTTCCGGATCAGAGCTACGGATGGATCCTGCCAAAATTCAAGCTATTCGTGACTGGTCAGCTCCCACAACTCTAAAAGGGATTCAACTCTTCCTTGGCTTTGCCAATTTCTACAGGAAATGTAATAAGAGTTACTCCACCTTGGTTGCACCCATCACGGCCTTAGAGGAGTGGATCCCTCGAATTGGACTCTTGAAGCTGCTAAAGCCTTTCTCGGTTTGAAACAAGCCTTCATGTCTGCTCCCATTCTTCGTCAACATGACCTTAATCGTCCATTTCTCGTGGAGGTGGATGCTTCCACAGAGGCAGTTGGGGCTGTTTATCCCAAGTTTCCGAGGATAAGAAGGTCCATCCATGCGGTTATTATTCTCAAAGATTCCTGCCTGCTGAACGAAACTACACCATCAGGGAGCAGGAATTGCTTGCCATTAAGTTAGCATTCGAAGAATGGAGATATCTTTTAGAAGGAGCTCAACATCTCATCACAGTATACACCGATCATAAAAATCTTTTTTATCTTCAAACAGCTCAATGTCTTAATCCGCGGCAAGCAAGATGGGCTCTCTTTTTCACCCGGTTTAACTTCAAGCTCACTTATCGTCCAGGATCCTTGAATAAGAAAGCCGATGCCCTCTCCCGGTCCTTCAATTCTTCTGAATCCAATGATCTGAAAAGTGAACAAGCTATTGTAAGTCCAACATCTTTCTTAATGACTCAGATTTCTTCAGTTCCTGTACCCCCGCCTGGGAAAACATTTGTTGCTCCAAATCTCTGGAAATGGCTATTAACTTGGGCTTATGCTTCATCTTTTATGGGTCACCCTGGGGTCCGCAAGATTCTTGAATTCATTCAACAGTGCTACTGGTGGCCACGTCTTAGAACTGACGTTCAAGAATTTATAGCTGCTTGAACTAAATGTGCCCAACACAAAAATCCTTAGGGCCCGCCACCTGGTCTGCTACATCATGGATTTTATAACCGAGTTACCCCCGTCGAAGGGTCGAAATACCATCTGGGCAGTGGTGGATAGATTTTCAAAAATGGCGCATTTCATTCCTCTAACAGGACTGCCCTCGGCCCCGGTACTTGGCAAATTATTCATCTCCGAGATCTTCAAGCTGCATGATCTTCCTTTAGAAATTGTTTCAGATCGGGGCACGCAATTTGTGGCCAAATTTTTGAAAGCACTTTGTTGTTCCCTAAGCATCAAACTGAATCATTCTTCAGCATATCATCCCCAGTTGGATGGACAAACAGAACGAGTAAATCAAGATCTTGAAACCTTCCTTCGTTTATATATTTCCTCTTCACAAGATGATTGGTTGGACTATCTTCCGCTAGCAGAATTCGCTCATAATAATCTCTTTCATTCAGCTTCTGAATCCACGCCGTTCTATGTCAACTATGGTTTCCATCTGCGAGTACCTGAATTTCAACTATTTTCCAACTCAAGAAGTGCCAGCAGGTGACTTAGTTCTCAAGCAACTTTCTAAGATTTGGACTCAAGTATAGAAGTTTTTAGTTAAAACTTCCATACGTTATAAATCCTTCGCTGATAGAAGATGAAAGGCAGTGTCCAGTTACAAGGTGGGGGATCAAGTCTGGACATCTACTCGCAATCTCAAGTTCAAAGTACCCTCCATGAAATTTGCGCCCAGGTACATTGGTCCTTTTCCTATAGAAAGAGTGCTTAATCCTGTGTCTTATAGAGTCAAACTGCCGTCTTCCTTCAAGATACCTAATGCCTTTCACATATCACTTCTGAAGCCTTTGATTCTCAACAAATTTAGTACAGCCTTGCCAAAACCTCCTAAAGTTCACAATTAACAAGATGAAAAATTTGAGGTTAGAGAAATTCTAGACTCTCGTCATCGTTATGGACGTCTTCAGTTTCTTTTCGACTGGAAAGAGTATGGACCCAAGGAGAGGTCTTGGGTTTTCGCTGAGGATGTCCATGCTCCAAGGTTATTTCAGAACTTTCACTCCAAAAATCCTAACAAATTTCGAAGGTGTTCAGAGACCACCCTTAGAGGGAGGGGTACTGTCACGTGGTGGGCGCTTACCACTGCGGGTCCCGGGATCTGTCCTCTGCCAGTGCGGCTGTCTGCGGCGCTCTGTGGCCACAAGGGGAGACGGCTGGGTCGGCGGCGGGAGTGACGGCTTCCTGAGGCTGGAGGGAGGACCAAGTTGCCTGCTGCTTCCCAACGTGTCTGCAGTGCTGGGAGTGGCCATGTTGGAGACCAAGGGCAGCATCAATGAGCGTGATGGGTGAGTGTCAGCTAATCCTGTTTTCCTTCTGCCTATAAATAGGCTGGGATTATTGCATTCTGTGCCAGTGCTTTGTTGTGGTTACTCATTCACGTCTTCGCATCATCCAGCAACCAGTCTTCACAGTTCTTCATTCACATATTCGCATCATCCAGCAACCAGTCTTCACAGTTCCACATTCACGTTCTCACATCATCCGGCCAACAATCTTCACAGTTCTTCAGCCTCGCTTTCGCATCACTCAACAACTCAACTTCACAGTTCTTCAGTCACGTCTTTGTATCATCTAAAGCATATTCCTCACAGTTCTTCAATCTCGGCCTCGTATCATTCAGTGACTTCATTCTCTGCAGTTTCCCTATCCTAAACTAATCAGTCCCAGTCTTCCTACAGTCTCATTCTGATCTGTTGTCCTTAATATATGAAAAGGAATTATCTTCGTCCTCCTTGTTTCCAGCACTCAGGAGCATCTGCTCCTTCGGTTGGTCAGAGTCCAACTGATCCACAAAAACAGCCTATTCTGACAAAAATAAACAAAGGAGAGGGAACCAACAATAGTTATAGGAATTGACACCAGATGAAGTAAAACTTTTATCGAAAGGTCTGTCATTCGCACCCAATTTTAGTCCAAATAATTTTGAGCTATTTGTGGATGCAAATAAATTTATATGATCATTAACATTAAAAAGACATTTCATAAAAAATAGTTTTGAAATGAACAAAGATGAAAATAATGTATCTAGAATGAATGTGACAGGTTTAAAAGCAAGTTCAAATTATTACCCCCTGGTGTCCAGGGGAAGTTATATTGAAACATTCTCAAATTTGATTAAGAGAGATTTTGAAATGTTATGTGCTGAGGATGTCAAATACAAAGATAATATGAGTAAAGGTGAACGACATGCCATAAAAACCTTGGAAAATAATCATGACCTTGTGATTAAAATGGCCGACAAGGGTGGTGGTATCGTAATTTTAAATAGATCCGATTATGTTGAAGAGGCAATCAGACTATTAAGGGACAATGCCACTTATACCAAGCTCACCACTGATCCCGGTGGGGGGGTGGTAGAAGCGGTTAGAGAATTCCTTGAAGAAGGTTTTTTGAAAGGCTATTTAGTAGGGAAGACATTGGGTATATCTATCTATCTATATATCCATCCAGTAAATACCGGCACTCACAAACATATATACATCTTCCTCCGGTGCATGTCAGAATCCAAGATAAATGACCAGCAATAACAGCACACGGAGAGAAACTCTCCGTGTGCTGTTATTGCTGGACATTTATCTATCTATATATATATATATATATATATATATATATATATATATATATGTTAAAAATAGAAGTAATCAGCGCCTAATAATTAGTGATGAGCGGGTTCGGTTCCTCGGAAACCGAACCCCCCCGAACTTCACCCATTTTACACGGGTCCGAGGCATACTCGGATTCTCCCGTATGGCTCGGTTAACCCGAGCGCGCCCGAACGTCATCATCCCGCTGTCGGATTCTCGCGAGATTCGGATTCTATATAAGCAGCCGCACGTCGCCGCCATTTTCACTCGTGCATTGTAAATGTTAGGGAGAGGACGTGGCTGGCGTCCTCTCCGTTTATTGTTGAACTTGATTGTGCTTTATTGCTTAATTGTGGGGAGGACTGGGGAGCAGTTGTATAATATAGGAGGAGTACAGTGCAGAGTTTTGCTGATCAGTGACCACCAGTTTTATCTGTTCTCTGCCTGAAAAAAACGCTCCTTATCTGTGCTCAGTGTGCTGCACAGGGGCGGAAGTCCGGGAGGCAGCGGAGTCGGCTGCCGCCGGGCTCCTGACCTGCAGAGGGCGCCTCACAGTGGCGCCACTGACTTTACACAGATTGACATGCGGACGAGCGTCCGCATGTCAATCTGCGGTCTCCCTCCCTGCTGTGTTGGAGGGACACGGAGCGCATAGAGCGTCTCTCCTGTGTCCCTCCCTGGCTCTCTCCCCCAGCGGTCTAATACAGGAAGTGCCGTTCGTGAGCTCTGATTGGCTCATGAACCGGCACTTCCTGTATTAGACCAGCCGGGGGAGAGAGCCAGGGAGGGACACAGGAGAAACGCTCTATGCACTCCGTGTCCCTCCAACACAAGGGGGGGGGGGCAGGCACTGGGGGCATATACCTGGCACTGGGGGGCATATACCTGGCACGAGGGGGGGGGGAGACCTGGCACTGGGGGGCATATACCTGGCACTGGGGGGCATATACATAGCACTGTGGGGGAAGACCTGGCACTGGGGGGCATATACCTGGCACTGGGGGACATATACCTGGCATGAGGGGGGGGGAGACCTGGCACTGGGGGGCATATACCTGGCACTGGGGGGCATATACCTGGCACTGGGAGGCATATACATGGCACTGTGGGGGAAGACCTGGCACTGGGGGGCATATACCTGGCACTGGGGGGCATATACCTGGCACAAGGGGGGGGAGACCTGGCACTGGGGGGCATATACCTGGCACTGGGGGGCATATACCTGGCACTGGGGGGGAAGACCTGGCACTGGGGGGCATATACCTGGCACTGGGGGGCATATACCTGGCACTGGGGGGCATATACATGGCACTGTGGGGGAAGACCTGGCACTGGGGGGCATATACCTGGCACTGGGGGGCATATACCTGGCACTGGGGGGCATATACCTGGCACTGGGGGTGAAGACCTGGCACTGGGGGGCATACACCTGGCAGTGGGGGGCATATACCTGGCACTGTGGGGGAAGACCTGGCACTGGGGGGCATATACCTGGCACTGGGGGGCATATACCTGGCACTGGGGCGGGGGGCATATGTGGCACTGGGGAGAGGGATATATTTGGCACTGGGGGCATATACCTGGCACTGTGGGGGAAGATCTGGCACTGGGGGCATATACCTGGCCCTGTGGGGGAATATCTGGCACTGGGGGCATATACCTGGCACTGGGTGCATATACCTGGCCCTGTGGGGGAATATCTGGCACTGGGGGCATATACCTGGCACTGTGGGGGAATATCTGGCACTGGGGGCATACACCTGGCACTGTGGGGGAAGATCTGGCACTGGGGGCATATACCTGGCCCTGTGGGGGAATATCTGGCCCTGTGGGGGCATATGCCTGGCACTGTGGAGGAATATCAGGCACTGGGGGCATATAGCTGGCACTGTGGGGGAGTAGGCACTGAGGGGGCATATGTGGCACTGTGGTGGAATATTTGGCACTGGGGGGAGCAGGCACTGAGGGGGCATATGTGGCACTGGGGGGGGTATATTTGGCACTGGGGGCATGTACCTGGCACTGGAGGCATATACCTGACACTGTGGGGGAATATCTGGCACTGGGGGCATATGTGGCACTGGGAGCACGGCCCTAGCAACAAGCACTACCCCCTAGCAACGAGCATGACACCCAGTGCATGAACCCCCTGGCAACGAGCTTGACACCCTGAGCATGAAAACCCCTGGCACCGTGCATGGAACCAAGAGCATGAAACCGCTGGCAACGAACATGACACCCAGTGCATGAAACCCCTGGCAACGAGCATGACACCCTGAGCATGAAAACCCCTGGCACCGTGCATGGAACCAAGAGCATGAAACCCCTGGCAACGAGCAGGTAATTTAAAAGTAATTAGAAGCCTTACTGTAGAACTTAATGTGTAATGGGCATTACGGTGTGTGGCATAATGTATCACGGACATTGCGGTGTGTGTCATAATGTGTCGGGCATTACGGTGTATGGTATACTATATCGCGGGCATTATGATATGTGGTATAATGTCTCAGGCTCATTGTGGTGTGTGTTATACTGTGTCAAAGACATTGTATGTGCTATAATGTATCAAGGGCATTGCAGTGTGTAGCATAATGTATAATGGGCATTGTGATTCCTGTCATAATGTGTCACAGGCATTACGGTGTGTGGTATAATGTATCAGGGGCATTGCAGACTTTGCAGTGTGTAGCATAATGTATAACGGGCATTGCGATTCCTGTCATAATGTGTCGGGGGCATTACGGTGTGTGGCATAATGTGTCGGGGGCATTACGGTGTGTGGCATAATGTGTCGTGGGCATTATGGTGTGTGCATATTGTGTCATGTGCATTATTGTGTGTGGCATAATGTCTAAGGGCCACTGCAGTATGTGGCATAATGTATACTGGGCATTACTATAAGGAGGAAAAATTACAAATAATGTAAGGGGCATGAATCAGGATTATTTTTCTTTCCCGTCTGGGCGTGCAGGTTGGAAAACTGGGGTATAACGCAGTCTTTTCCTGCAATGTCACGCCCCTTTATGGTAAGCCACGCCCATCCCAACGAAGCCACACACTCTATACTGCCAATTATGGAGGGGGGGGGGCAAATAATTTTTTGGCTTGGGGGAGAAAAATTTCTAGTTACGTCACTGAACTGACTCATTCCTGTAAGCCGCCACCACAGCGCAAACCCCAGGAGAGTACGCTGGTGCGCGCCTGCTGTGGGAGGTAGGAGAGGAGCTGCTGCTACCGTTGCCCCGCTGCTGTGGGGAAGGGGGGGACGGGATGGATGGACACACGTGCGAGGCGGAGTTTAAGAGCTGGTACCACGCTTGCCTTGTATTCCACTGCCTAATTGCGCTCTGCCTCCGGTAATTGGGGAGGAGAGTAGAGCCTTCTTTCACTACACAAGGTATCCATCTATGCTCCCTTTCTCCCTGTATAAGTGCACTGCCAGTATACTGTATGTATGTTTGTGTATATATAGATAGAGGTAGGGGTCTGGCACAGCCACATAATAGACTAATACATTGGGTGCCCTCACAGCAAAGTAGTTTAGCAAAATAGAGGTGGTGTGGCACTCCAATGATTTGCACACTGACACCAATTGAAGTAGTGCAACGTTTCAATGCCCGTTTAATGAATCTGCATTTTTGTCATATATACAATGACCCCCATTCTGCCTCATCCCGTCCTCCAGACCTCTGTTACTCCATCTGCCCCCCCCCCATTTGCCAAGTCCTTCTGCCCGCCCGCGACCATCCCTCCCCATCTTCCTCCCATAATTAATTGTCCTCCCGCAGGGAATACATATGTTTTACCGACAGACGGGATGCCGTCTGTCAGCATCCTGACAGCAGCATCCCGTCCGTCAGAATGCTGGCAAGGGGCGTGCGCAATGAAGGCCCTTGCTTGTTGCGCTCGCAACTCAGTGGTCTCGGTGGTTCCCATCCCACTCTATTGGTGTTGTGGACACCCACGAATGGGAATAAAACCTGTGAGACAGTATTCTGGTGTCGGTATCCTGACCGCTAGGAATCCCGACAGCCAGCAAAATGATTGCCTCCCCTCCCGCAGTATCGGTCACATAATAGACTCACTTTCAGCTCCAGGCCCATGTGGACCCTAAACTGGCACTGGTCTGCTGGGATGTATCATTAGCACAAGGTTAAAAATGCAGCCAAACCTCCAAAAATGCAGTTTTCATAGGTTTGGCGGCTTACTACTTATCCACCAAGCCTAGACCCCAGGGCTTGGATGCGGTGGGCAACACCATCTTTAGATGGGCTTCTATCACATTTCCCATTGGACCCCTCCCAGCACCCCCCAGTGGGGCGCATCAGCCCACGCATGCACAGATAGGACTCCGGATCATACACCGGGAAGTTCTACTGTATCATGGCAAAGAATAGCTCTCACCGCAAGAGCTGTCCTTTGGAAATTTCTTCATGCATACGCCATTATGCTTGCAAAGAATGGCAGGATATATATATATATATATAAATATATATATAGCCTGCAGGATCAATATTGGTGTGGTGTGTGTGTGTGTATGTATATATATGTATATATATATATATATATATATATATATATAATTTTTTTTTTTGCCTCTATATAGGGGGGCACCTGTATTTATATTGCCTCCGGGCGTCTAGGACGAACTTACGCCACTGGTGCTGCCTATATCTGTGCTCACACTGCTTAATTGTGGGGACTGTGGAGCAGCTGTATTATATAGGAGGAGTACAGTGCAGAGTTTTGCTGACAGTGACCACCAGTATATATGTTGTCTGCCTGAAAAAAACGCTCCTTATCTGTGCTCAGTGTGCTGCATATATCTGTGCTCACACTGCTTAATTGTGGGGACTGGGGAGCAGCTGTATTATATAGGATGAGTACAGTGCAGAGTTTTGCTGACAGTGACCACCAGTATACGTTGTCTGCCTGAAAAACACTCCATATCTGTGCTCAGTGTGCTACATATATCTGTCCTCACACTGCTTTACTGTGGGCACTGGGGACCACCAGTATATTATATAGGAGGAGTACAGTGCAGAGTTTTGCTGACCAGTGACCACCAGTATACGTTGTATGCCTGAAAAACACTCCATATCTGTGCTGCATTGTAGTATATAGTAGGAGTACAGTGCATAATTTTGCTGACCACCAGTATATAATATATAGGAGTACGGTACAGTAGGCCACTGCTGTACCTACCTTTGTGTCGTCAAGTATACTATCCATCCATAACTGTGGTGCATTTCAGTTTTGCACAGTTTGCTGACCACCAGTATATAATATATATAGCAGTACGGTACAGTAGGCCACTGCTGTACCTACCTCTGTGTCGTCAAGTATACTATCCATCCATACCTGTGGTGCATTTCAGTTTTGCACAGTTTGCTGACCACCAATATATAATATATATAGCAGTACGGTACAGTAGGCCACTGCTGTACCTACCTCTGTGTCGTCAAGTATACTATCCATCCATACCTATGGTGCATTTCAGTTTTGCACAGTTTGCTGACCACCAGTATATAATATATATAGCAGTACGGTACAGTAGGCCACTGCTGTACCTACCTCTGTGTCGTCAAGTATACTATCCATCCATACCTGTGGTGCATTTCAGTTTTGCACAGTTTGCTGACCACCAGTATATAATATATATAGCAGTACGGTACAGTAGGCCACTGCTGTACCTACCTCTGTGTCGTCAAGTATACTATCCATCCATACCTGTGGTGCATTTCAGTTTTGCACAGTTTGCTGACCACCAGTATATAATATATATAGCAGTACGGTACAGTAGGCCACTGCTGTACCTACCTCTGTGTCGTCAAGTATACTATCCATCCATACCTGTGGTGCATTTCAGTTTTGCACAGTTTGCTGACCACCAGTATATAATATATATAGCAGTACGGTACAGTAGGCCACTGCTGTACCTACCTCTGTGTCGTCAAGTATACTATCCATCCATACCTGTGGTGCATTTCAGTTTTGCACAGTTTGCTGACCACCAGTATATAATATATATAGCAGTACGGTACAGTAGGCCACTGCTGTACCTACCTCTGTGTCGTCAAGTATACTATCCATCCATACCTGTGGTGCATTTCAGTTGTGCGCAGTATATATAGTAGTAGGCCATTGCTATTGATACTGGCATATAATTCCACACATTAAAAAATGGAGAACAAAAATGTGGAGGTTAAAATTAGAGATGTGCACTTGAAATTTTTCGGGTTTTGTGTTTTGGTTTTGGGTTCGGTTCCGCGGCCGTGTTTTGGGTTCGACCGCGTTTTGGCAAAACCTCACCGAATTTTTTTTGTCGGATTCGGGTGTGTTTTGGATTCGGGTGTTTTTTTCAAAAAACCCTAAAAACAGCTTAAATCATAGAATTTGGGGGTCATTTTGATCCCAAAGTATTATTAACCTCATAAACCATAATTTCCACTCATTTTCAGTCTATTCTGAACACCTCACACCTCACAATATTATTTTTAGTCCTAAAATTTGCACCGAGGTCGCTGGATGACTAAGCTAAGCGACCCTAGTGGCCGACACAAACACCTGGCCCATCTAGGAGTGGCACTGCAGTGTCACGCAGGATGGCCCTTCCAAAAAACACTCCCCAAACAGCACATGACGCAAAGAAAAAAAGAGGCGCAATGAGGTAGCTGTGTGAGTAAGATAAGCGACCCTAGTGGCCGACACAAACACCTGGCCCATCTAGGAGTGGCACTGCAGTGTCACGCAGGATGGCCCTTCCAAAAAACACTCCCCAAACAGCACATGACGCAAAGAAAAAAAGAGGCGCAATGAGGTAGCTGTGTGAGTAAGATAAGCGACCCTAGTGGCCGACACAAACACCTGGCCCATCTAGGAGTGGCACTGCAGTGTCACGCAGGATGGCCCTTCAAAAAAATACTCCCCAAACAGCACATGACGCAAAGAAAAATGAAAGAAAAAAGAGGTGCAAGATGGAATTGTCCTTGGGCCCTCCCACCCACCCTTATGTTGTATAAACAGGACATGCACACTTTAACCAACCCATCATTTCAGTGACAGGGTCTGCCACACGACTGTGACTGAAATGACGGGTTGGTTTGGACCCCCACCAAAAAAGAAGCAATTAATCTCTCCTTGCACAAACTGGCTCTACAGAGGCAAGATGTCCACCTCATCATCATCCTCCGATATATCACCGTGTACATCCCCCTCCTCACAGATTATCAATTCGTCCCCACTGGAATCCACCATCTCAGCTCCCTGTGTACTTTGTGGAGGCAATTGCTGCTGGTGAATGTCTCCACGGAGGAATTGATTATAATTCATTTTAATGAACATCATCTTCTCCACATTTTCTGGAAGTAACCTCGTACGCCGATTGCTGACAAGGTGAGCGGCGGCACTAAACACTCTTTCGGAGTACACACTTGTGGGAGGGCAACTTAGGTAGAATAAAGCCAGTTTGTGCAAGGGCCTCCAAATTGCCTCTTTTTCCTGCCAGTATAAGTACGGACTGTCTGACGTGCCTACTTGGATGCGGTCACTCATATAATCCTCCACCATTCTTTCAATGGGGAGAGAATCATATGCAGTGCCAGTAGACGACATGTCCGTAATCGTTGGCAGGTCCTTCAGTCCGGACCAGATGTCAGCATCAGCAGTCGCTCCAGACTGCCCTGCATCACCGCCAGCGGGTGGGCTCGGAATTCTGAGCCTTTTCCTCGCACCCCCAGTTGTGGGAGAATGTGAAGGAGGAGATGTTGACAGGTCGCGTTCCGCTTGACTTGACAATTTTCTCACCAGCAGGTCTTTGAACCCCAGCAGACTTGTGTGTGCCGGAAAGAGAGATCCAAGGTAGGTTTTAAATCTAGGATCGAGCACGGTGGCCAAAATGTAGTGCTCTGATTTCAACAGATTGACCACCCGTGAATCCTTGTTAAGCGAATTAAGGGCTCCATCCACAAGTCCCACATGCCTAGCGGAATCGCTCTGTGTTAGCTCCTCCTTCAATGTCTCCAGCTTCTTCTGCAAAAGCCTGATGAGGGGAATGACCTGACTCAGGCTGGCAGTGACTTCACGTGTGGCAAGTTCAAAGGGCAGCAGAACCTTGCACAACGTTGAAATCATTCTCCACTGCGCTTGAGACAGGTGCATTCCACCTCCTATATCGTGCTCAATTGTATAGGCTTGAATGGCTTTTTGCTGCTCCTCCAACCTCTGAAGCATATATAGGGTTGAATTCCACCTCGTTACCACTTCTTGCTTCAGATGATGGCAGGGCAGGTTCAGGCGTTTTTGGTGGTGCTCCAGTCTTCTGTACGTGGTGCCTGTACGCCGAAAGTGTCCCGCAATTCTTCTGGCCACCGACAGCATCTCTTGCACGCCCCTCTCGTTTTTTAAATAATTCTGCACCACCAAATTCAAGGTATGTGCAAAACATGGGACGTGCTGGAATTTGCCCATATTTAATGCACACACAATATTGCTGGCGTTGTCCGATGCCACAAATCCACAGGAGAGTCCAATTGGGGTAAGCCATTCCGCGATGATCTTCCTCAGTTGCCGTAAGAGGTTTTCAGCTGTGTGCGTATTCTGGAAACCGGTGATACAAAGCGTAGCCTGCCTAGGAAAGAGTTGGCGTTTGCGAGATGCTGCTACTGGTGCCGCCGCTGCTGTTCTTGCGGCGGGAGTCCATACATCTACCCAGTGGGCTGTCACAGTCATATAGTCCTGACCCTGCCCTGCTCCACTTGTCCACATGTCCGTGGTTAAGTGGACATTGGGTACAACTGCATTTGTTAGGACACTGGTGAGTCTTTTTCTGACGTCCGTGTACATTCTCGGTATCGCCTGCCTAGAGAAGTGGAACCTAGATGGTATTTGGTAACGGGGGCACACTACCTCAAGAAATTGTCTAGTTCCCTGTGAACTAACGGCGGATACCGGACGCACGTCTAACACCAACATAGTTGTCAAGGCCTCAGTTATCCGCTTTGCAACAGGATGACTGCTGTGATATTTCATCTTCCTCGCAAAGGACTGTTGGACAGTCAATTGCTTGGTGGAAGTAGTAAAAGTGGGCTTACGACTTCCCCTCTGGGATGACCATCGACTCCCAGCAGCAACAACAGCAGCGCCAGCAGCAGTAGGCGTTACACGCAAGGATGCATCGGAGGAATCCCAGGCAGGAGAGGACTCATCAGAATTGCCAGTGACATGGCCTGCAGGACTATTGGCATTCCTGGGGAAGGAGGAAATTGACACTGAGGGAGTTGGTGGGGTGGTTTGCGTGAGCTTGGTTACAAGAGGAAGGGATTTACTGGTCAGTGGACTGCTTCCGCTGTCGCCCAAAGTTTTTGAACTTGTCACTGACTTATTATGAATGCGCTGCAGGTGACGTATAAGGGAGGATGTTCCGAGGTGGTTAACGTCCTTACCCCTACTTATTACAGCTTGACAAAGGCAACACACGGCTTGACAAATGTTGTCCGCATTTCTGTTGAAATACTTCCACACCGAAGAGCTGATTTTTTTGGTATTTTCACCAGGCATGTCAATGGCCATATTCCTCCCACGGACAACAGGTGTCTCCCCGGGTGCCTGACTTAAACAAACCACCTCACCATCAGAATCCTCCTTGTCAATTTGCTCCCCAGCGCCAGCAACACCCATATCCTCCTCATCCTGGTGTACTTCAACACTGACATCTTCAATCTGACTATCAGGAACTGGACTGCGGGTGCTCCTTCCAGCACTTGCAGGGGGCGTGCAAATGGTGGAAGGCGCATGCTCTTCACGTCCAGTGTTGGGAAGGTCAGGCATCGCAACCGACACAATTGGACTCTCCTTGTGGATTTGGGATTTCGAAGAACGCACAGTTCTTTGCTGTGCTTTTGCCAGCTTGAGTCTTTTCATTTTTCTAGCGAGAGGCTGAGTGCTTCCATCCTCATGTGAAGCTGAACCACTAGCCATGAACATAGGCCAGGGCCTCAGCCATTCCTTGCCACTCCGTGTGGTAAATGGCATATTGGCAAGTTTACGCTTCTCCTCCGACAATTTTATTTTAGATTTTTGAGTCCTTTTTTTACTGATATTTGGTGTTTTGGATTTTACATGCTCTGTACTATGACATTGGGCATCGGCCTTGGCAGACGACGTTGCTGGCATTTCATCGTCTCGGCCATGACTAGTGGCAGCAGCTTCAGCACGAGGTGGAAGTGGATCTTGATCTTTCCCTATTTTTGGAACCTCAACATTTTTGTTCTCCATATTTTAATAGGCACAACTAAAAGGCACCTCAGGTAAACAATGGAGATGGATGGATACTAGTATACTTATGGATGACAAGCGACTGCCGACACAGAGGTAGCTACAGCCGTGGACTACTGTACTGTGTCTGCTGCTAATATAGACTGGATGATAATGAGATAAAATTAAAATATATATATATATCACACCAGTACTGCAGCCGGACAGGTATATATTATGTAATGACGGACCTGCTGGACACTGTCTGTCAGCACTGCAGACTCCTAAAGTAAGCTACTAGTATCAAGAAGATAGGGGAAAAAAAAACCACGGGTAGGTGGTATACAATTATGGATGGACGAGCGACTGCCGACACAGAGGTAGCTACAGCCGTGGACTACCGTACTGTGTCTGCTGCTAATATAGACTGGATGATAATGAGATAAAATTAAAATATATATATATATCACACTAGTACTGCAGCCGGACAGGTATATATTATGTAATGACGGACCTGCTGGACACTGTCTGTCAGCACTGCAGACTCCTAAAGTAAGCTACTAGTATCAAGAAGATAGAAAAAAAAACCCACGGGTAGGTGGTATACAATTATGGATGGACGAGCGACTGCCGACACAGAGGTAGCTACAGCCGTGGACTACCGTACTGTGTCTGCTGCTAATATAGACTGGATGATAATGAGATAAAATTAAAATATATATATATATCACACTAGTACTGCAGCCGGACAGGTATATATTATGTAATGACGGACCTGCTGGACACTGTCTGTCAGCACTGCAGACTCCTAAAGTAAGCTACTAGTATCAAGAAGATAGAAAAAAAAAAAAGCACGGGTAGGTGGTATACAATTATGGATGGACGAGCGACTGCCGACACAGAGGTAGCTACAGCCGTGGACTACCGTACTGTGTCTGCTGCTAATATAGACTGGATGATAATGAGATAAAATTAAAATATATATATATATCACACTAGTACTGCAGCCGGACAGGTATATATTATGTAATGACGGACCTGCTGGACACTGTCTGTCAGACTCAGCACTGCAGACTCCTAAAGTAAGCTACTAGTATCAAGAAGATAGAAAAAAAAAACACGGGTAGGTGGTATACAATTATGGATGGACGAGCGACTGCAGACACAGAGGTAGCTACAGCCGTGGACTACCGTACTGTGTCTGCTGCTAATATAGACTGGATGATAATGAGATAAAATTAAAATATATATATATATCACACTAGTATTGCAGCCGGACAGGTATATATTATGTAATGACGGACCTGCTGGACACTGTCTGTCAGCACTGCAGACTCCTAAAGTAAGCTACTAGTTGTTATGATTCCCGAACTCCAGACCAGAGGAGATCTTATGGCAGAGGTCTGAGTACAGGGAAGATCTGCTGGTAGTGGGAGCAGGAGAGCCTAGTAACCCCTGGCGCCCTAACTCCGTTGTCTCGCCCGTGTTATCAGAAATCCCCTGCGAGACTATGGTTGCTTGAGCCCATGGCAGCCGCGTTCGAAGGGCGGATTATGTCTGCCCAACCCCGATGCCCCCTCAGGTCTTAATGGGAGACAAAGGGAAATCCGAGACAGGGTGATAACAAGGGGCCCTCTGACTAAGCAACCAGGCCAGGGGTTACAAGCTAACTAACTTAAACCAAAGGTATGTGCGGACTAGCCGCCAGGGAAAAGGACAACCAAGGATCCACTGATCCGTTACTCCTATCCAGCACCGCTGGATACCAGAGTGGATCTGTGGGAGCGGAATCCTCCGCAAAAGCTCCAGAACACAAATATACTAAATAATAAACAGTAAGCGGACAAGCCGCAACACACGGCTGCGCCGCGACTCACAAACACCACAGGATGTTAAAGGTGCTCGGTCAGACTCCAGGAATGATGACAACTTTCCGAGTACAGGACCACTGAGGACAGGAACAACCGGATTGAGCAAGACTGGAACTCTCTGCAACTGACACAGGCAAACAGGAAGCTATCACCGGCGTCTGTGGGAAGTCCAAAGGGTGCTTATAACAGAGAGCTCCCCAATCAGGAGCCAGACTGGGTAATCACAATGAATGCCGTGCAGCTTGCAAGCTGCACGGCCAGCACACCATAAAATAATTAGAACAGACCCAGCAACGGGGAACGCGGCCCGAACGTGGCGTCCCCGTTGCTAGGGTCAGAGCGGCTCCGTGCGCCCGGCGTCTAGCGTTGCCAGGGAGCCGGCGGCTGTACGCGCACGGCGTCCCTGGTTGCTAGGCGCCGGGCCGCACCGACGAGCGGACCCCGGCGCCTAACAGTACCCCCCCCCTTGAGGAGGGGTCAAGGAACCCCTAAAGCCAGGTTTCTGAGGAAATTCTCGAAAAAATGCCCTTTTGAGCCTCGGGGCATGAAGATCCTCATCCAGGACCCAAGACCTTTCCTCTGGCCCATAACCTCTCCAATGTACCAAAAAATAAAGCCGACCCCGGGAAAACTTGGAATCGAGAACCTTCTCAACCAGGAACTCCTGCTGACCCTGTACATTTATTGGTGATCTCCCCTGAGATATTTTACGAGGAAATCTACTGGACGAAACATATGGTTTCAGCAATGAGCAATGGAAGGTATTTCCGATCCGTAAAGTTTTTGGTAAACGTAACCGGAAAGCAACTGGATTGACTTTTTTGATAATGTGAAATGGTCCAATAAATTTAGGACCCAATCTGGCTGAGGTTTGTCGAAGTTTAATGTTGCGAGTCGACAACCACACCCTATCTCCTACTTTAAAAGTGCACGGCCGCCGAAGCCTGTCAGAAAATCTTTTTTCCCGGAATGCCGCTTTTCTGAGAGCCAGGTGTACTTTTCTCCAAATGAGTCTAAGATGAGAGGTCAGGGCCAGTGAGGAGACAGAGGAATGTTGAAAAAATGAATTAGCCCTGGGGTGAAAACCAAAAACTGCAAAAAATGGAGACACATTGGTGGAAGAATGACAGGCATTATTATAAGCAAACTCCGCCAATGGAAGAAACTCAGACCAGTCATTTTGGAGTTTGGCCGAGTACAAACGCAAATATTGTTTTAGAGATTGATTAACTCGCTCAGTCTGCCCATTGGATTGGGGATGATAGCCAGACGTTAAAGATAATTTCATCTTTAATGAAGCACAAAAAGACTTCCAAAATTGTGCAATGAATTGTGGACCCCGATCAGAAACAATATCAGTGGGTAAGCCATGGAGTCTGAAAACATGGCGGAGGAACAAGACTGCCAATCCCTGGGCAGATGGCAATCGGGGAAGAGCAATGAAATGGGCCATTTTGCTAAAACGGTCCACTACCACCCATATGACTTGGCATCCGGCTGACAGAGGGAGGTCCACCACAAAATCCATGGAGATATGCGACCATGGCCTAAGAGGAACATTCAAGGGCATAAGTTGATCGATAGGCAAAGAACGAGGTACTTTATGCTGTGCACAGACCTGACACGAAAAAACAAACTCTTTAATGTCTTTGGAAAGACCAGGCCACCATACAGAGCGGGAGACTAATTCCAAAGTCTTAGCGATTCCCGGATGCCCGGCAACTTTGCTATCATGAAACTCCGTCAAAACAGTTGCTCTCAAAAACTCAGGGACAAAAAGACGACCAGCAGGAGTATTTCCAGGAGCTTGATGTTGAAGCAGCTTTAACTGGGTAAATACATCCTGTGTGAGGCCTGCCCGAATGACTGAAGACGGAAGTATGGGAGTAACAGGACTGTTGTCTTGAACTGGAAGAAAACTGCGTGACAGGGCATCTGCCTTAGTATTCTTGGAACCTGGCCTGAAGGTGATAATAAATTTGAAACGAGTAAAAAATAAAGCCCAACGAGCCTGCCGGGCATTCAGTCGTTTAGCTGATTCAATGTATTGAAGATTTTTGTGATCAGTCAAAACTGAAATGGTATGAGTCGCTCCTTCAAGCCAATGCCTCCACTCCTCGAAAGCCCATTTAATAGCCAGCAATTCCCGGTTACCAACATCGTAGTTGGATTCTGCAGATGAGAATTTCCTGGACATAAAGGCACAAGGATGTAATTCGAGGGAATCCGGATCCTTCTGAGATAGGATAGCCCCTACTCCAACCTCCGAGGCATCAACCTCAACAATGAAAGGCAATTCTGGGTTGGGATGTCTGAGGACAGGGGCTGAGACAAAGGCTTGTTTCAAGGCCTGAAAAGATAACTCAGCTTCACGTGACCAATTGGTAGGATCTGCTCCCTTCTTAGTCAGTGCCACAATGGGAGCAACTAGGTCAGAGAAGGAGTGAATAAATCTTCTATAGTAGTTCGCAAACCCTAAAAAGCGCTGAATTGCTTTTAAGTTGGTGGGTTGCGCCCAACTAAGGATGGCTTGGAGCTTCTTTGGTTCCATACAGAATCCCCGAGGGGAAATAATGTACCCTAAAAAGGATACCTCCGTGACATGAAATTCACACTTCTCAAGCTTGGCATATAGGTGATTTTCACGTAATTTTTTTAGAACCTGACGCACCTGGGTAACATGTTGTTCTACAGAGTCAGAATAAATCAAAATATCGTCTAAGTAGACTACAACGAACCTTCCAAGAAACTCACGGAGCACATCGTTAATGAGATCCTGGAAAACTGCCGGAGCGTTAGACAGGCCAAATGGCATAACCAGATACTCATAGTGGCCTGACTGAGTACTGAATGCCGTTTTCCACTCATCCCCTGACTTGATTCTGATGAGGTTATATGCTCCTCTCAGGTCAATCTTAGAAAAAATCACAGCCGAACGTAGCTGATCAAAGAGGACAGAGATCAGCGGCAGAGGGTAAGTATTCTTTACTGAGATTTTATTCAAAGCTCTAAAGTCAATGCAGGGTCTAAGTGAACCATCCTTCTTCTCTACGAAGAAGAAACCTGCACTTAAAGGGGATTTAGATGGCCTGATAAATCCTTTCCCAAGGCTTTCTTTCACATACTCATTCATGGCCACAGTTTCAGGACCAGACAATGCATATAACCTTCCTTTAGGCAACGTGGCTCCAGGAATTAGCTCAATGGCACAATCATAAGGCCTATGGGGAGGCAGAATATCCGCATTGCCCTTGGAAAATACATCAACAAAATCCTGGTATTCCACAGGAATGGGTGCGGGAACGGCGGCAGCTACTCGGATAGGAAGCGTAATACATTCTTTATTACAGATGGTACCCCATTGTAAGATCTCCCCCGACTGCCAATCAATGATGGGATTATGAAAGGCCAGCCAAGGGTGACCCAGAACCACAGGAACTGCTGGACAATGGGTAAGGAAAAACTCAATCTTTTCAGAATGCAGAGCTCCTACCGAAAGTAAAACAGGAGGTGTACAGAGAGAAATAACCCCATTGGACAAGGGACTCCCATCTAAACCATGCATGGTGACACACCTACCCAAGGTTAACTGAGGAATACCTAAGGCCTTGGCCCATGTTAAATCCATAAAGTTCCCTGCAGCTCCACTGTCCACAAAAGCAGAGACCGAGGAACAGAGGCTGCCAAAGGAAACTTTAGCAGGAACTAACAGTGAATTATTTGAGGAGATAAGCTGCAGACCAAAGTGAACCCCCTCACAACTCACTTGGTCGGGAAGTTTCCCGACTTGTTCGGACAACTACGGGCAAAATGTCCCTTACCTCCACAGTATAAACAAAGACCAGAATTTTGCCTCCTGGTTCTTTCTTCAGGAGACAATTTGGAGAGACCTATCTGCATAGGCTCCTCCATGTCCACAGGAATGGAAAAAACACAAGGAGTAGATCCGACAGATGCTCCTTTTTCAGCCCTCCGCTCTCTGAGCCGACGATCTATCTTAATAGAGAGCTCCATGAGTTTATCGAGAGTCTCAGGAGCGGGATACTGAAGGAGACTGTCTTTTATAGATTCAGATAAGCCGAGGCGAAACTGACTGCGTAAGGCTGGGTCATTCCATCCACAGTCGTTCGACCAACGGCGAAACTCCGTACAATAAATCTCTGCGGGATTCCTACCCTGTCTGAGAGCACGCAACTGACTCTCAGCGGACGCCTCTCTATCAGGGTCGTCATACAATAGCCCTAAAGATTTTAAAAAGGCGTCTACAGACAATAAGGCCGGATCGTCTGTCTTTAAACCAAAAGCCCAGGTCTGAGGATCCCCCTGAAGCAGAGAAATAATAATTCCAACCCGCTGAGCCTCCGTACCTGAGGAGACTGGTCTTAAACGAAAATAAAGTTTACAAGACTCTTTAAAATTAAAAAACTGTTTTCTATCCCCAGAAAAACGGTCAGGCAGATGCATTTTTGGTTCAGGGATGACCCTCAGGGAAGTCCGTAACAGATCTTCCTGTGACCTCACCCGGAGGGACAGATCCTGAACCATCTGAGTAAGTTCTTGAATCTGACTAACTAGAAGTTGGCCAGGATTTGGCCCAACACCGGTGGGATTCATGAGGCCGACAAAATCTCCCAACTGAATAAGTGAAAAAAAATTAACTCCTTTTAATTTTTTTTTTTTTTTTGTCTGGCCGGTGATAATGTTATGATTCCCGAACTCCAGACCAGAGGAGATCTTATGGCAGAGGTCTGAGTACAGGGAAGATCTGCTGGTAGTGGGAGCAGGAGAGCCTAGTAACCCCAGGCGCCCTAACTCCGTTGTCTCGCCCGTGTTATCAGAAATCCCCTGCGAGACTATGGTTGCTTGAGCCCATGGCAGCCGCGTTCGAAGGGCGGATTATGTCTGCCCAACCCCGATGCCCCCTCAGGTCTTAATGGGAGACAAAGGGAAATCCGAGACAGGGTGATAACAAGGGGCCCTCTGACTAAGCAACCAGGCCAGGGGTTACAAGCTAACTAACTTAAACCAAAGGTATGTGCGGACTAGCCGCCAGGGAAAAGGACAACCAAGGATCCACTGATCCGTTACTCCTATCCAGCACCGCTGGATACCAGAGTGGATCTGTGGGAGCGGAATCCTCCGCAAAAGCTCCAGAACACAAATATACTAAATAATAAACAGTAAGCGGACAAGCCGCAACACACGGCTGCGCCGCGACTCACGAACACCACAGGATGTTAAAGGTGCTCGGTCAGACTCCAGGAATGATGACAACTTTCCGAGTACAGGACCACTGAGGACAGGAACAACCGGATTGAGCAAGACTGGAACTCTCTGCAACTGACACAGGCAAACAGGAAGCTATCACCGGCGTCTGTGGGAAGTCCAAAGGGTGCTTATAACAGAGAGCTCCCCAATCAGGAGCCAGACTGGGTAATCACAATGAATGCCGTGCAGCTTGCAAGCTGCACGGCCAGCACACCATAAAATAATTAGAACAGACCCAGCAACGGGGAACGCGGCCCGAACGTGGCGTCCCCGTTGCTAGGGTCAGAGTGGCTCCGTGCGCCCGGCGTCTAGCGTTGCCAGGGAGCCGGCGGCTGTACGCGCACGGCGTCCCTGGTTGCTAGGCGCCGGGCCGCACCGACGAGCGGACCCCGGCGCCTAACACTAGTATCAAGAAGATAGAAAAAAAAAAAACCACGGGTAGGTGGTATACAATTATGGATGGACGAGCGACTGCCGACACAGAGGTAGCTACAGCCGTGGACTACCGTACTGTGTCTGCTGCTAATATAGACTGGATGATAATGAGATAAAATTAAAATATATATATATATCACACTAGTACTGCAGCCGGTTTTTCCTGCCAGTATAAGTACGGACTGTCTGACGTGCCTACTTGGATGCGGTCACTCATATAATCCTCCACCATTCTTTCAATGGGGAGAGAATCATATGCAGTGACAGTAGACGACATGTCCGTAATCGTTGTCAGGTCCTTCAGTCCGGACCAGATGTCAGCATCAGCAGTCGCTCCAGACTGCCCTGCATCACCGCCAGCGGGTGGGCTCGGAATTCTGAGCCTTTTCCTCGCACCCCCAGTTGCGGGAGAATGTGAAGGAGGAGATGTTGACAGGTCGCGTTCCGCTTGACTTGACAATTTTCTCACCAGCAGGTCTTTGAACCCCAGCAGACTTGTGTGTGCCGGAAAGAGAGATCCAAGGTAGGTTTTAAATCTAGGATCGAGCACGGTGGCCAAAATGTAGTGCTCTGATTTCAACAGATTGACCACCCGTGAATCCTTGTTAAGCGAATTAAGGGCTCCATCCACAAGTCCCACATGCCTAGTGGAATCGCTCCGTGTTAGCTCCTCCATGGGACGTGCTGGAATTTGCCCATATTTAATGCACACACAATATTGCTGGCGTTGTCCGATGCCACAAATCCACAGGAGAGTCCAATTGGGGTAAGCCATTCCGCGATGATCTTCCTCAGTTGCCGTAAGAGGTTTTCAGCTGTGTGCGTATTCTGGAAACCGGTGATACAAAGCGTAGCCTGCCTAGGAAAGAGTTGGCGTTTGCGAGATGCTGCTACTGGTGCCGCCGCTGCTGTTCTTGCGGCGGGAGTCCATACATCTACCCAGTGGGCTGTCACAGTCATATAGTCCTGACCCTGCCCTGCTCCACTTGTCCACATGTCCGTGGTTAAGTGGATATTGGGTACAACTGCATTTTTTAGGACACTGGTGAGTCTTTTTCTGACGTCCGTGTACATTCTCGGTATCGCCTGCCTAGAGAAGTGGAACCTAGATGGTATTTGGTAACAGGGGCACACTACCTCAAGAAATTGTCTAGTTCCCTGTGAACTAACGGCGGATACCGGACGCACGTCTAACACCAACATAGTTGTCAAGGCCTCAGTTATCCGCTTTGCAACAGGATGACTGCTGTGATATTTCATCTTCCTCGCAAAGGACTGTTGGACAGTCAATTGCTTGGTGGAAGTAGTAAAAGTGGGCTTACGACTTCCCCTCTGGGATGACCATCGACTCCCAGCAGCAACAACAGCAGCGCCAGCAGCAGTAGGCGTTACACGCAAGGATGCATCGGAGGAATCCCAGGCAGGAGAGGACTCGTCAGAATTGCCAGTGACATGGCCTGCAGGACTATTGGCATTCCTGGGGAAGGAGGAAATTGACACTGAGGGAGTTGGTGGGGTGGTTTGCGTGAGCTTGGTTACAAGAGGAAGGGATTTACTGGTCAGTGGACTGCTTCCGCTGTCGCCCAAAGTTTTTGAACTTGTCACTGACTTATTATGAATGCGCTGCAGGTGACGTATAAGGGAGGATGTTCCGAGGTGGTTAACGTCCTTACCCCTACTTATTACAGCTTGACAAAGGCAACACACGGCTTGACAAATGTTGTCCGCATTTCTGTTGAAATACTTCCACACCGAAGAGCTGAT
Source organism: Pseudophryne corroboree (assembly GCF_028390025.1). Taxonomy (NCBI): domain Eukaryota; kingdom Metazoa; phylum Chordata; class Amphibia; order Anura; family Myobatrachidae; genus Pseudophryne; species Pseudophryne corroboree. The sequence goes on from NC_086445.1 coordinate 602,177,921, forward strand.
TTTTTTGGTATTTTCACCAGGCATGTCAACGGCCATATTCCTCCCACGGACAACAGGTGTCTCCCCGGGTGCCTGACTTAAACAAACCACCTCACCATCAGAATCCTCCTTGTCAATTTCCTCCCCAGCGCCAGCAACACCCATATCCTCCTCATCCTGGTGTACTTCAACACTGACATCTTCAATCTGACTATCAGGAACTGGACTGCGGGTGCTCCTTCCAGCACTTGCAGGGGGCGTGCAAATGGTGGAAGGCGCATGCTCTTCACGTCCAGTGTTGGGAAGGTCAGGCATCGCAACCGACACAATTGGACTCTCCTTGTGGATTTGGGATTTCGAAGAACGCACAGTTCTTTGCGGTGCTTTTGCCAGCTTGAGTCTTTTCATTTTTCTAGCGAGAGGCTGAGTGCTTCCATCCTCATGTGAAGCTGAACCACTAGCCATGAACATAGGCCAGGGCCTCAGCCGTTCCTTGCCACTCCGTGTGGTAAATGGCATATTGGCAAGTTTACGCTTCTCCTCCGACAATTTTATTTTAGATTTTGGAGTCCTTTTTTTACTGATATTTGGTGTTTTGGATTTTACATGCTCTGTACTAAGACATTGGGCATCGGCCTTGGCAGACGACGTTGATGGCATTTCATCGTCTCGGCCATGACTAGTGGCAGCAGCTTCAGCACGAGGTGGAAGTGGATCTTGATCTTTCCCTATTTTTGGAACCTCAACATTTTTGTTCTCCATATTTTAATAGGCACAACTAAAAGGCACCTCAGGTAAACAATGGAGATGGATGGATACTAGTATACTTATGGATGGACGAGCGACTGCCGACACAGAGGTAGCTACAGCCGTGGACTACCGTACTGTGTCTGCTGCTAATATAGACTGGATGATAATGAGATGAAATTAATCTCCTATATAATAGCCCTATTCTGTGACCTTGTGATTCATTTGCTAACGCTGGGCGGAGTCACAACACTGGGCGGAGTTAGTCAAATGAGTCACAGAGATCTGGCCAAATCTACAGGAGACTAGGAGCAGAAGCAGATAGCATGGGCATTGGGCATGTCACAGGCAGGGGTGCATACCTCCCAGCTTTCTGCAGGAGCTTTCTCCAGGCAGAAGGAGGGAAACACACTCGGCGAAAAGGGGGCGTGGCTTCACGGGAGGGTCCCCGTTTTCGTCAGTGAGGGAGCATGCCCAGCGCTCTGTGAGCTGCTGGCATGCTCCCAGGGGCTGATTATGAGTCCGGGGGGCCCAGGGCACTTGATACAGGGGAGCCCTATCTCATTGCTGTGCCTGCTGGGGGTTGGGGGCGTGGCCTAATCGCGGCCCGCGCGACCACGCCCCCTTATGCAAATTCCGATTTTTATTTTTATTTTTTAAATGGGATTTTGGCCCCTCAGCTAGGGCTAAATCCAGAGGAGGTGGTCGCTCCCCCCTACACACCCGCACAGGCAGAAGAAAGCAGGGAGACTGCTGCCTCCCTGCAACACCACAGACCTGCCTATATGCAGCAGCGTGTGCTGACTGTAGCACAATGCTGCCGCTGTTGCTGGCAGGACGGGGGGGGGGGAGCTTCTGAGCTGGGACAGAGCTACTCCAGCCGGGGGGCCCCCTAAAACTGTGGGGCCAACGGTACGTATCCCCTGCCCCCCCCACCTTAATCCGGCTCTGCTGCTGGAACCCCCCCATTAATCCGTACCCCCTGATGCCCCCTCTCCCTCTGTCTCCACTATTCACCGCTGCTCTGCTAAGCAGAACAGCGAGTACAGGAGCTTTCCAACTGCCCCCCCACCGCCGGACACTGCGACCCGCGGGTGGGACAGCGGGACAGACCCCAAAAAATGGGACTGTACCGCAAAAATCGGGACATTTGGGAGGTATGGGGGTGTGTGAGGGGTATGTCATACAGACAGACGGGCACCGGCTCACTGTGTGCTTGACCCCCCACATCGGCATACTCAGCAGGGTCTCTCTGGTGCGGAGGAGCGTCACTTTCTGGCACACTCCACGCTTCTTAGCTGCAGTTTAGTGGGGCACCTGCCGCTGTGCAGGTTCCATACTGCCTCTGTTATCTCCAGCCCCGGCAACCCCACCGCTAGCTGCAGCGCTGCCACCCGCAGTGGAGTGCGCCCAGCTCATTCACACACTTTAGCTGGCGGGTAGCGCTGCAGAAATCCGAGCTGCTTGCAGGCTCTGACCCACTCCTCCCTCCAGCCGCAGCGTCTCCTGGGAGCTAACCAGTCACTCCCAGCCTCCCCTTACCACAGTGCCCGGAAGCCGTGAGGTCCGCGCCACGTGCATGCTATGACCCCCTCCTCCCTCCAGCCGCAGCATCTCCTGGGGGCTAACCAGTCATTTCCAGTCTCACCTTACCACAGTGCCCGGCAGCTGCGCGAGGTCTGCGGTGTGTGACTGAGGAGGGGGGGAGGGATGCGGACGGGCAGAGGAAGCAGGACTCCAGCCTGAGAGAGTCAGCCATGCCAAGTCTCCAGCAGCAGCAGATCCCAACAGGTTGGAGTGGAACAGCAGCAGCCAGCAGCCGTGACTCCGGTAAGACACATCTGTCTGTCACCACTGTTTTGTCCCTAATACCAATCTCTCCCGTGCCCTGTGTTCTGTCATGTCCCTGTCACCCCTGGCCTTGCCCTGCCACCCTTATCCTGGCCCTTTCACCCTTATCCTGGCCCTGTCACCCTTATGCTGGCCCTGTTACCCCTATCCTGGCCCTGTCACCCCTGTGCTTGCCCTGTGAACCCTATACTGGCCCCGTCACCCCTGTCCTGGTCCTGCCGCCCCTACCCTGGCCCTGTCACCCCTATCCTGTCCCTATCATTTCTGTCCTGGCCCTGTCACCCCTGTCCTGGTCCCGTCACCCCTGTCCTGGCACCGTCACCCCTGTTCTGACCCTGTCACCCCTGTCCTGGCCCCGTCAACCCTGTACTGACCCTGTCACCCCTGTCCTGGCCCTGTTACTGCATACCCTCCAACTACCTTTTATGGCATGTACAGTACCCGCAGCGCCTCCAGACCTCTCCCCAATGCACCACACCTCCGCACCTTCCCCTCCACCACATGCGGCACTCCACCCCTCCCCCACATGCTGTGCCTCCAGACCCCCTACACCACCCGTGGCTCCCACTCCTCCACCCCTTCACCACCCACAGCACCTCCAGGCCCCTTACACCATTCACCCCCCTTATATGTCTCCCCCCACACCTGCCCCCCTCCACCCGCAGCATCTTCAGACACCCTCCTCCATCAGCGGTCCCCCCCTCACCCACCCCTCCCCCACCAATGGCACCCATGCACCTGCCCCTCCACCACCTGCAGCACCTCCGGACCTCCTTTCCCATCTGCCGCAACACCCGTACCTGCCCCTACCCTACCCATGGTGCCTGCGGTCCCCTACCCCACCCCTGGCACTCCCGACCCTTCCCATCCCACAGCACCTCCGGAACCCTTCACCCATCCACAACATCCCCACACCTGCCCCTCTCCCACCCGTGGCACCCCTGCCCCTCCCCCACCTGCAGTGCCTCCGGGCCCCTCCCCATCTGCATCCCCCACTCCTCTGCCCCTCCCCCACGCGCAGCACCTCCCGAACCTTCCCCATCCGGGCCCCACCCCCACTTCTGCCTCCCCTCCACCCGCAGCATCTACAGACACCATCCGCAGTCCCCCCCGCACCCGCTACATTCTGTACATCGTGCCCTGCAGGTGCTGTTCACGCCGTCGCAAGGGGCTGCGCCTCCTTCACCATCGCACGCCCTTTCATTGTGCAATATTTAACCACTAACAAAGGAATGCAGGTAATACTCTATATAATACAAATATTAAACCCCAGAAAGGCATGCAAGGGTTAAGGGGGCGTAGCCCCTTGCGACGGTGTGAAGAGCGCCCGTAGGGCGCGATGAAGCACCTAGTATATATATATATATATAATATCACTAGTACTGCAGCCGGACAGGTATATATATTTATTATGTAATGACTGATGACGGACCTGCTGGACACTGTCAGCTCAGCACCGCAGACTGCTACATGAAGCTACTATAGTAGTATGTATCAAGAAGAAAGAAAAGAAAAAAAAACACGGGTAGGTGGTATACAATTATGGATGGACGAGCGACTGCCGACACAGAGGTAGCTACAGCCGTGGACTACCGTACTGTGTCTGCTGCTAATATAGACTGGATGATAATGAGATGAAATTAATATATATATATATAATATCACTAGTACTGCAGCCGGACAGGTATATATATTTATTATGTAATGACTGATGACGGACCTGCTGGACACTGTCAGCTCAGCACCGCAGACTGCTACATGAAGCTACTATAGTAGTATGTATCAAGAAGAAAGAAAAAAAAAACCACGGGTAGGTGGTATACAATTATGGATGGACGAGCGACTGCCGACACAGAGGTAGCTACAGCCGTGGACTACCGTACTGTGTCTGCTGCTAATATAGACTGGATGATAATGAGATGAAATTAATATATATATATATATAATATCACTAGTACTGCAGCCGGACAGGTATATATATTTATTATGTAATGACGGACCTGCTGGACACTGTCAGCTCAGCACCGCAGACTGCTACATGAAGCTACTATAGTAGTATGTATCAAGAAGAAAGAAAAAAAAAAAACACGGGTAGGTGGTATACAATTATGGATGGACGAGCGACTACCGACACAGAGGTAGCTACAGCCGTGGACTACCGTACTGTGTCTGCTGCTAATATAGACTGGATGATAATGAGATGAAATTTATATATATATATATATATATATATATATATATAATATCACTAGTACTGCAGCCGGACAGGTATATATATTTATTATGTAATGACTGATGACGGACCTGCTGGACACTGTCAGCTCAGCACCGCAGACTGCTACAGTAAGCTACTATAGTAGTATGTATCAAGAAGAAAGAAAAAAAAAAACCACGGGTAGGTGGTATACAATTATGGATGGACGAGCGACTGCCGACACAGAGGTAGCTACAGCCGTGGACTACCGTACTGTGTCTGCTGCTAATATAGACTGGATGGTAATGAGATGAAATTAATATATATATATATAATATCACTAGTACTGCAGCCGGACAGGTATATATATTTATTATGTAATGACGGACCTGCTGGACACTGTCAGCTCAGCACCGCAGACTGCTACATGAAGCTACTATAGTAGTATGTATCAAGAAGAAAGAAAAAAAAAAAAACACGGGTAGGTGGTATACAATTATGGATGGACGAGCGACTGCCGACACAGAGGTAGCTACAGCCGTGGACTACCGTACTGTGTCTGCTGCTAATATAGACTGGATGATAATGAGATGAAATTAATATATATATATATATAATATCACTAGTACTGCAGCCGGACAGGTATATATATTTATTATGTAATGACTGATGACGGACCTGCTGGACACTGTCAGCTCAGCACCGCAGACTGCTACAGTAAGCTACTATAGTAGTATGTATCAAGAAGAAAGAAAAAAAAAAACACGGGTAGGTGGTATACAATTATGGATGGACGAGCGACTGCCGACACAGAGGTAGCTACAGCCGTGGACTACCGTACTGTGTCTGCTGCTAATATAGACTGGATGATAATGAGATGAAATTAATATATATATATATATATATATATAATATCACTAGTACTGCAGCCGGACAGGTATATATATTTATTATGTAATGACTGATGATGGACCTGCTGGACACTGTCAGCTCAGCACCGCAGACTGCTACAGTAAGCTACTACAGTAGTATGTATCAAGAAGAAAGAAAAAAAAAACCACGGGTAGGTGGTATACAATTATGGATGGACGAGCGACTGCCGACACAGAGGTAGCTACAGCCGTGGACTACCGTACTGTGTCTGCTGCTAATATAGACTGGATGATAATGAGATGAAATTAATATATATATATATAATATCACTAGTACTGCAGCCGGACAGGTATATATATTTATTATGTAATGACGGACCTGCTGGACACTGTCAGCTCAGCACCGCAGACTGCTACATGAAGCTACTATAGTAGTATGTATCAAGAAGAAAGAAAAAAAAAAACACGGGTAGGTGGTATACAATTATGGATGGACGAGCGACTGCCGACACAGAGGTAGCTACAGCCGTGGACTACCGTACTGTGTCTGCTGCTAATATAGACTGGATGATAATGAGATGAAATTAATATATATATATATATATATATATAATATCACTAGTACTGCAGCCGGACAGGTATATATATTTATTATGTAATGACTGATGATGGACCTGCTGGACACTGTCAGCTCAGCACCGCAGACTGCTACAGTAAGCTACTACAGTAGTATGTATCAAGAAGAAAGAAAAAAAAAACCACGGGTAGGTGGTATACAATTATGGATGGACGAGCGACTGCCGACACAGAGGTAGCTACAGCCGTGGACTACCGTACTGTGTCTGCTGCTAATATAGACTGGATGATAATGAGATGAAATTAATATATATATATATAATATCACTAGTACTGCAGCCGGACAGGTATATATATTTATTATGTAATGACGGACCTGCTGGACACTGTCAGCTCAGCACCGCAGACTGCTACATGAAGCTACTATAGTAGTATGTATCAAGAAGAAAGAAAAAAAAAAAAACACGGGTAGGTGGTATACAATTATGGATGGACGAGCGACTGCCGACACAGAGGTAGCTACAGCCGTGGACTACCGTACTGTGTCTGCTGCTAATATAGACTGGATGATAATGAGATGAAATTAATATATATATATATATAATATCACTAGTACTGCAGCCGGACAGGTATATATATTTATTATGTAATGACTGATGACGGACCTGCTGGACACTGTCAGCTCAGCACCGCAGACTGCTACAGTAAGCTACTATAGTAGTATGTATCAAGAAGAAAGAAAAAAAAAAACACGGGTAGGTGGTATACAATTATGGATGGACGAGCGACTGCCGACACAGAGGTAGCTACAGCCGTGGACTACCGTACTGTGTCTGCTGCTAATATAGACTGGATGATAATGAGATGAAATTAATATATATATATATATATATATATAATATCACTAGTACTGCAGCCGGACAGGTATATATATTTATTATGTAATGACTGATGATGGACCTGCTGGACACTGTCAGCTCAGCACCGCAGACTGCTACAGTAAGCTACTACAGTAGTATGTATCAAGAAGAAAGAAAAAAAAAACCACGGGTAGGTGGTATACAATTATGGATGGACGAGCGACTGCCGACACAGAGGTAGCTACAGCCGTGGACTACCGTACTGTGTCTGCTGCTAATATAGACTGGATGATAATGAGATGAAATTAATATATATATATATAATATCACTAGTACTGCAGCCGGACAGGTATATATATTTATTATGTAATGACTGATGACGGACCTGCTGGACACTGTCAGCTCAGCACCGCAGACTGCTACAGTAAGCTACTATAGTAGTATGTATCAAGAAGAATGAAAAAAAAAACCACGGGTAGGTGGTATACAATTATGGATGGACGAGCGACTGCCGACACAGAGGTAGCTACAGCCGTGGACTACCGTACTGTGTCTGCTGCTAATATAGACTGGATGATAATGAGATGAAATTAATATATATATATATATATATATATATATATATATATATTCACTAGTACTGCAGCCGGACAGGTATATATATTTATTATGTAATGACTGATGACGGACCTGCTGGACACTGTCAGCTCAGCACTGCAGACTGCTACAGTAAGCTACTATAGTATGTATCAAGAAGAAAGAAAAAAAAACCCACGGGTAGGTGGTATACAATTATATATATATATATACAATTATATATATATATATATATTAAACTGGTGGTGATTAATTAAACTGGTGGTCAGGTCACTGGTCACACTATCAGCAACTTGCAAGTAGTACTCCTAAGCAGACAATCACAATATACTGGTGGTCAGTGTGGTCACAATGGCAGTGTGGCACTCTGGCAGCAAAAGTGTGCACTGTACGTTAAAATATGTACTCCTGCTCTCAGACTCTAACTGCTCCCCACTGTCTCCCCCACAAGTCAGATATACAGTCACACTATCACTTCAGCAAGTAGTAGTACTCCTAATGCTCCCCAAAATTACTAAATACTGTGTCTCTCTCTACTCTAGTCTCTTCTCTATAAACGGAGCGGACGCCAGCCACGTCCTCTCCCTATCAATCTCAATGCACGTGTGAAAATGGCGGCGATGCGCGGCTCCTTATATAGAATCCGAGTCTCGCGAGAATCCGACAGCGGGATGATGACGTTCGGGCGCGCTCGGGTTAACCGAGCAAGGCGGGAGGATCCGAGTCGCTCGGACCCGTGAGAAAAAAGCTGAAGTTCGGGCGGGTTCGGATTCCGAGGAACCGAACCCGCTCATCACTACTGGAAATGGGTCTGGGGTGCAGTTCCCCCTGATTGGAGTGGCTGGGCTGCTGTGGGGTAGCACACTATTATATATATTTAGCACCCCCCTTAACACTGTTATTAATCCTTTAGGTCTTTTAATTACACCGTCACTAGTGTATCACTTTTTGTATACAGATTTTGCGTTCCCTTTAATTAACACATACTAACACTTTACCTTCTCACATGTGTGCTGCCCTGGGGTGGCTGGCCTATGCCGGTTTGTGGGGTTCTGCACCCCAGGCCCAGATATAGTATTAGGTTTAGGACCACTAGCATCAGAGGAGCCTTGTCGAGGCCTGGTGGCTTTGCCATATTTCTGCAGATATATGTAACGAAGACCTCTGGATTTCTATTATATGTAGGTTTTCAAGTCATGTTACCCATATAGTTTGGTGTGCTGGGGGACACCGGGGGTTAATCCCCATCCTGTCTCTTGCTTAGAATTACCCCTCCCTTTCAAGCACCTGAAGTATATTGTCAAATTGATATGAGCAACTTGCATTCTGTTTTGCTAGCACAGAGGTACTGGAAGCACGAGGTGCTGAGTCACGGAGATGCTGGAAGCACAGAGGTACTGAGGTACTGAGGCACGGAGGTACTGAGTCACGGAGATGCTGGAAGCACGGAGGTACTGAGTCACGGAGATGCTGGAAGCACGGAGGTACTGAGTCACGGAGATGCTGGAAGCACGGAGGTACTGAGGCACGGAGGTACTGAGTCACGGAGATGCTGGAAGCACGGAGGTACTGAGGTACTGAGGCACGGAGGTACTGAGTCACGGAGATGCTGGAAGCACGGAGGTACTGAGGTACTGAGGCACGGAGGTACTGAGTCACGGAGATGCTGGAAGCACGGAGGTACTGAGTCACGGAGATGCTGGAAGCACGGAGGTACTGAGGTACTGAGGCACGGAGGTACTGAGTCACGGAGATGCTGGAAGCACGGAGGTACTGAGTCACGGAGATGCTGGAAGCACAGAGGTACTGAGGTACTGAGGCACGGAAGCCACAGGGATACGGGAGCTCTGGAGATCACAACTACAACAGCAGTAAAACTGAAACACGACAGCTGTGGTTTTCAGTGGAGAATACGGAATTCAGTTCTGTGCCTTTAAATTGAGACTCATGGAAATGGTGAAATCAATGGCAACACAAAAGTAAACCAAACGGTAACAAGGGAACAGAGTTTCCACAGGAACTTAGGTACAAAGATTACCTTTAGAGAGCTCAGCTTGAAGACTCACACAAAGCTGTGTGTGACACGAGGAACTGGCCCAGTTTCTAACTCAGCCTCCTGATTTATACTTCCTGGTCCTTGGTGATTGGTGAGCAGGATTAGGTGATGCAGAGAGTCTCAGGCTGGTAGAGGATTGAACAACTCTGGGTCAGGTGAACAGTCACTGTCATGTGACTACTCTAGCCAAGGCTGTGATGTAGAATGAGGCCTAGCAGGCCGAGAGAACACTGAAGCCTGAACTTCTGCAAAACACAGGATGCTTGCTTTTAGACCTAAAGTTCAGATTACTGAATTCAGCCTCACACAGGAGATCACCACAGGTGGAGCTAATTAACTATTACCTCTCAGGCAGAGAACACAGGAAAACTCATAGTGCTGACAAGCTGTTTAACTCCGTGAGTGAAAAGACACAGGATCCAGGACAGATGGCAGGGGTAAGTCACCAAATATAAAACCTACAGTCAGGATTGTGACAACCAGAATGAGGATATGGGTGTTGCTGGTACTGGGGAGGAAATTGACAAGGAGGATTCTGATGGTGAGGTGGTTTGTTTAAGTCAGGCACCCGGGGAGACACCTGTTGTCCGTGGGATGAATATGGCCATTGACATGCCTGGTCAAAATACAAAAAAAAATCACCTCTTCGGTGTGGAATTATTTCAACACAAATGCGGACAACAGGTGTCAAGCCGTGTGTTGCCTTTGTCAAGCTGTAATAAGTAGGGGTAAGGACGTTAACCACCTCGGAAAATCCTCCCTTATACGTCACCTGCAGCGCATTCATCATAAGTCAGTGACAAGTTCAAAAACTTTGGATGACAGCGGAAGCAGTCCACTGACCACTAAATCCCTTCCTCTTGTAACCAAGCTCCTGCAAACCACACCACCAACTCCCTCAGTGTCAATTTCCACCTTACACAGGAAAGCCAATAGTCCTGCAGGCCATGTCACTGGCAAGCATGACGAGTCCTCTCCTGCCTGGGATTCCTCCGATGCATCCTTGAGTGTAACGCCTACTGCTGCTGGCGCTGCTGTTGTTGCTGCTGGGAGTCGATCGTCATCCCAGAGGGGAAGTCGGAAGACCACTTGTACTACTTCCAGTAAGCAATTGACTGTCCAACAGTCCTTTGCGAGGAAGATGAAATATCACAGCAGTCATCCTGCTGCAAAGCGGATAACTCAGGCCTTGGCAGCCTGGGCGGTGAGAAACGTGCGTCCGGTATCCACCGTTAATTCAGAGGCAACTAGAGACTTGATTGAGGTACTGTGTCCCCGGTACCAAATACCATCTAGGTTCCATTTCTCTAGGCAGGCGATACTGAAAATGTACACAGACCTCAGAAAAAGAGTCCCCAGTGTCCTAAAAAATGCAGTTGTACCCAATGTCCACTTAACCACGGACATGTGGACAAGTGGAGCAGGGCAGACTCAGGACTATATGACTGTGACAGCCCACTGGGTAGATGTATTGCCTCCCGCAGCAAGAACAGCAGCGGCGGCACCAGTAGCAGTATCTCGCAAACGCCAACTCGTTCCTATGCAGGCTACGCTTTGTATCACCGCTTTCCAGAAGAGGCACACAGCTGACAACCTCTTACGGAAACTGAGGAAGATCATCGCAGAATGGCTTACCCCAATTGGACTCTCCTGGGGATTTGTGACATCGGACAACACCAGCAATATTGTGCGTGCATTACATCTGGGCAAATTCCAGCATGTCCCATGTTTTGCACATACATTGAATTTGGTGGTGCAGAATTATTTAAAAAACGACAGGGGCGTGCAAGAGATGCTGTCGGTGGCCCGAAGAATTGCGGGCCACTTTCGGCATTCAGCCACCGCATGCCGAAGACTGGAGCACCACCAAACATTCCTGAACCTGCCCTGCCATCATCTGAAGCAAGAGGTGGTAACGAGGTGGAATTCAACCATCTATATGCTTCAGAGGATGGAGGAGCAGCAAAAGGCCATTCAAGCCTATACATCTACCCACGATATAGGCAAAGGAGGGGGAATGCACCTGACTCAAGCGCAGTGGAGAATGATTTCAACGTTGTGCAAGGATCTGCAACCCTTTGAACTTGCCACACGTGAAGTCAGTTCAGACACTGCCAGCCTGCAGAGCCGCCCTAACCAATATGATGCCCTAGGCAAGATTTTGGCTGGTGCCCCCTAGCACCACCGCTGGTTCCGCCTCTTACCTTGCACTTCTTTCCCAGCGCCATCACCCCTCATCCATAGCAGTCCTTATTTTGGTGTTTGTACCCCCTATATTTTAAATAGGAACAGTTCGCACATTTGGCGCACAGCCCAAAAAGGGGTGTATTTTTGCTGGCAAGAGGCATGGCCACACAATAGTAACCCCAATTCCAATTACGCCACACAGTACTGCACTTTATTCACATTTGATCATGCGATAGTTTCCATAATTCATATTACATCTCACAGTAGTATCACTTTACCTTATTAATGTTACTTCTCACAGTAGAGCCCCTTATTCACATTACATCACACTGAATTGCTCCTTATTCACATTACACCACACCCTATTGCTCTTTATTCACATTAGACGACACAGTAGTGCCCTTTCTATATGCAACGCCACATAGTAGAGCACCTTAAACACATAATGCCACACAGTAATGCCCCTAACACTTATGTGACACATTATTAATGTCCTTATAAACATAATGCGCCTTACACATTATGCCAACATTTATTAATGCCCTTTTACACGTAATGTCCCTTACACATATGCCACACATTATTAATGTCCTTATAAACATAATGACACACATAGTGCCCCCTACACATTTGCTGCACATTATTAGTGCCCCTATACACATAATGACACATACAGTAGTACCCTGTTACACATATGCTGCACATTATTAATGCCCTTATACACATAATGACACACATAGTGCCCCCTACACATTTGCTGCACGTTATTAGTGTCCCTATACACATAATGACACACATACAATAGTACCCTGTTACACATATGCCGCACATTATTAATGCCCTTATACACATAATGACACACACAGTGCCCCTTGCACATATGTTACACATTATTAATGAATTTTTACATGACACACATAATGCTCCTTACACATATTCTGAACACTACTACACAACCAACCCACTCACATCCACACAGTACTCACACTGACACTAACACTGTGCCCTCTGCCTCTGCTTGGATACAGATGTGTCCTCATAAATCTTGCCTCAATTTGAACGTCAGGCACATTTTTTTAATGAAAATGCATCTTATTTGCATTGCTATGTGGCTAGGATGCACAAGCATCTTCTACTGATTAAACTGATATGCAGCATGCCTATATACTGTGTGAGACTGTGTCTGTATCTGCATATGAAATGCTACACACAGAATATAGGCATGCCGCATATCATTTTAATCAGCAGAAGCTGCTGATGCCCCTAGGCATACCAAATGCCCTAGGCAATTGCCTAGTTTGCCTATACCTATGGCCGGCTCTGCCAGCCTGAGTCAGGTCATTCCCCTCATCAGGCTTTTGCAGAAGAAGCTGGAGACATTGAAGGAGGAGCTAAAACAGAGCGATTCCGCTAGGCATGTGGGACTTGTGGATGGAGCCCTTAATTCGCTTAACCAGGATTCACGGGTGGTCAATCTGTTGAAATCAGAGCACTACATTTTGGCCACCGTGCTCGATCCTAGATTTAAAACCTACGTTGTATTTCTCTTTCCGGCAGACACAAGTCTGCAGAGGTTCAAAGACCTGCTGGTGAGAAAATTGTCAAGTCAAGCGGAACGTGACCCGTCAACATCTCCTCCTTCACATTCTCCCGCAACTGGGGGTGCGAGGAAAAGGCTAAGAATTCCGAGCCCACCCGCTGGCGGTGATGCAGGGCAGTCTGGAGCGAGTGCTGACATCTGGTCCGGACTGAAGGACCTGCCAACGATTACTGACATGTCGTCTACTGTCACTGCATATGATTCTCTCACCATTGAAAGAATGGTGGAGGATTATATGAGTGACCGCATCCAAGTAGGCACGTCAGACAGTCCGTACGTATACTGGCAGGAAAAAGAGGCAATTTGGAGGCCCTTGCACAAACTGGCTTTATTCTACCTAAGTTGCCTTCCCTCCAGTGTGTACTCCGAAAGAGTGTTTAGTGCAGCCGCTCACTTTGTCAGCAATCGGCGTACGAGGTTACTTCCAGAAAATGTGGAGAAGATGATGTTCATCAAAATGAATTATAATCAATTCCTCCGTGGAGACATTCACCAGCAGCAATTGCCTCCAGAAAGTACACAGGGACCTGAGATGGTGGATTCCAGTGGGGACGAATTAATAATCTGTGAGGAGGGGGATGTACACAGTGAAAGGGGTGAGGAATCGGAGGATGATGATGAGGTGGACATCTTGCCTCTGTAGAGCCAGTTTGTGCAAGGAGAGATTGATTGCTACTTTTTTTGGTGGGGGCCCAAACCAACCAGTCATTTCAGTCACAGTCGTGTGGCAGACCCTGTCGCTGAAATGATGGGTTCGTTAAAGTGTGCATGTCCTGTTTATACAACATAAGGGTGGGTGGGAGGGCCCCCAAGGACAATTCCATCTTGCACCTCTTTTTTCTTTCATTTTTCTTTGCATCATATGCTGTTTAGGGACAATTTTTTTGAAGTGCCATCCTGCCTGACACTGCAGTGCCACTCCTAGATGGGCCAGGTGTTTGTGTCGGCCACTTGTGTCGCTTAGCTTAGTCACACAGCGACCTTGGTGCACCTCTTTTTTTCTTTGCATCATGTGCTGTTTGGGGACAATTTTTTTGAAGTGCCATCCTGCCTGACACTGCAGTGCCACTCCTAGATGGGCCAGGTGTTTGTGTCGGCCACTTGCATCACTTAGCTTAGTCACACAGCGACCTTGGTGCGCCTCTTTTTTTCTTTGCATCATGTGCTGTTTGGGGACAATTTTTTTGAAGTGCCATCCTGCCTGACACTGCAGTGCCACTCCTAGATGGGCCAGGTGTTTGTGTCGGCCACTTGTGTCGCTTAGCTTAGTCACACAGCGACCTTGGTGCGCCTCTTTTTTTCTTTGCATCATGTGCTGTTTGGGGACAATTTTTTTTAAGTGCCATCCTGCCTGACACTGCAGTGCCACTCCTAGATGGGCCAGGTGTTTGTGTCGGCCACTTGGGTCGCTTAGCTTAGCCATCCAGCGACCTCGGTGCAAATTTTAGGACTAAAAATAATATTGTGAGGTGTGAGGTTTTCAGAATAGACTGAAAATGAGTGGAAATTATGGTTATTGAGGTTAATAATACTATGGGATCAAAATGACCCCCAAATTCTATGATTTAAGCTGTTTTTAATGTTTTTTTGTAAAAAAAAAAACCGAATCCAAAACATACTCGAATCCGACAAAAAATTTTCAGGGAGGTTTTGCCAAAACGCGTCCGAATCCAAAACACGGCCGCGGAACCTAATCCACGACCAAAACACAAAACCCGAAAAATGTCCGGTGCACATCACTACTACTAATGCCTAGAAAATGACGGTGGGGACATAGAATGATATTTAGTGAAAAAGATGGGACAAGCACTTATCTCAGATAGGAATCTTCGGTCCTCAGACCAATATCATCACAGTAATATGCAAAAGAGAAAAAGAAACAACCAATAGTGTGTACCGTTTAAACCTATATGTACTTATAGCATTTTTCTACTTAGTGAGTGTTAATTGGAAATGCTCCCAGAATATCACACTCCACAATAGCGTAGTAGAAAGATAATTTTTCACATTTAATTAAGGGGGTAATTCCAAGTTGGTCGCAGCAGGAAATTGTTTATCAGTTGGGCAAAACCATGTGCACTGCAGGGGATGCAGATATAACATGTGCAGAGAGAGATAGATTTGGGTGTGGTGAGTTCAATCTGCAATCTAAATTGCAGTGTAAAAATAAGCAGCCAGTATTTACCCTGCACAGAAACAAAATAACCCACCCAAATCTAACTCTCTCTGCAAATGTTATATCTGCCCCCCCTGCAGTGCACATGGTTTTGCCCAACTGCTAAAAAAAATTCCTGCTGCGATCAACTTGGAATTACCCCCTAAGTACATAAAATATATCCACGGTTTATAACGAGCAGGTATCGCACGTACAAGAAACAAATGATATAGAAGCTTATCTGTCCATAAAAATATGGTCCAGGATATCTCCCTTCACATTTACTTTAGTACATAAATTAAACCATGGTTGAAAACGAGCAGGTATCACACGTACAAGAAACAATAGATATAAAAGCTTATCTGTCCATCAAAAGAGGGTCCAGTGTAACTCCCGACGCGTTTCGTCCCAATGCAAAGGACTTCATCTTGCCCACGAAATTGGATGAACTGATTTCTATTTGTAACAAACTAGACTTGCGGTATAGGGAATGCTGTCTGAAGAAATCTAAGTTCGAACGTCCAAGTCTTCGTTTCCGGTTAAGACGCTCGGCAAGATCACTCTTCGTCTCCACCTGCTCCAGCAACGGAAGAGCTTTAGGAAGAACGCTTTCGGAAGAAGAGCGTTCTCGTCGCCATCAGGGGAACCTCTGTATGTATTGTGGCTCTTCAGATCACTTTGTGAAGTCTTGTAAACTCCGGCCAGAAAACTCCCGCTCCTAGCTTACTCCAGAGAGGTTAAATTAGGAGTTACTTTAGAGTCATGTACTGGAAAGGAGCCAACTTTGCCCATTTATTTGGAAGTTCCATCTTCTGTCCTCTTTGTCTCCGCTCTATTAGACTCCGAAACAGCTGGGAAATTAATTTCTTCTGCCATCGTCCAGCAATTTAAGATTCAGACTGTGCCCTTGGAACAGGCAATTTCCGTTTCGGTGGTGGATGGGAGTCGAATCCCTGAAGGCATAATCACCTTTCAAACTACTTATCTTAGAATGAAAGTGGGCGTATTACACTCCGAATATATCTCCTTTCTTGTGATTCCCAAAGCCTCTCATGACTTGAATCTCAGATTACCTTGGTTACAAAAACATAATCCAAAACTCTGTTGGCGAACTATGGAGATCCAATCCTGGGGAGAACCTTGCACCAATGCTTGTTTGGCCTCAGTAAAACCTCTTCGTTCAGTTCATGTCTCCGAATTACCCACAGTTTACCAGTCTTACCTAGACGTCTTCAGTAAGCAAGGGGCAGATACTTTACCACCTCACTGTGAACGGGATTGCCCGATTGAATTGGTGCCAGGTAGGACTGCTCCCAGAGGTCGAATTTGCCCGTTATCTATCACTGAGACTCAGGCTATGGCTGACTACATACAAGAGAATTTGACCAAAGGCTTTATTATACCCTCATCATCTCCTGCAGGGGCCGGATTCTTTTTTGCATTGACTACCGTGGACTCAGTAAGATCACTATCAAAAATCGGTATCCACAGTTTTTACTAAACTTGATCTTTGAGGCGCTTATAATTTGATCAGAATCCGTGCAGGGGATGAATGAAAAATGGCCTTTAATACTCGGGATGGGCATTACGAGTATCTCGTAATGCCGTTTGGTCTCTGTAATACTTCAGCAGTTTTCCAAAGTTATGTGAACGAACTCTTTCGGGATCTTCTCTATAAATGCTTGGTGGTATACTTAGATGATATCCTAATATTCTCCAAAGATCTAGAGTCCGATCGTCTCCAAGTCAAGGAAGTGTTAACTTGTCTGAGGAAGAATCGATTATACTGTAAATTGGAGAAATATACCTTCGAGGTAGCATTCATTCCATTTTTGGGTTTCATCATTTCCGGATCAGAGCTACGGATGGATCCTGCCAAAGTTCAAGCTATTCGTGACTGGTCAGCTTCCACAACTCTAAAAGGGATTCAACGCTTCCTTGGCTTTGCCAATTTCTACAGGAAATGTAATAAGAGTTACTCCACCTTGGTCGCACCCATCACGGCCTTAGAGGAGTGGATCCCTCGAATTGGACTCTTGAAGCTGCTAAAGCTTTTCTCGGTTTGAAACAAGCCTTCATGTCTGCTCCCATTCTTCGTCAACATGACCTTAATCGTCCATTTCTCGTGGAGGTGGATGCTTCCACAGAGGCAGTTGGGGCTGTTTATCCCAAGTTTACGAGGATAAGAAGGTCCATCCACGCGGTTATTATTCTCAAAGATTCCTGCCTGCTGAACGAAACTACACCATCAGGGAGCAGGAATTGCTTGCCATTAAGTTAGCATTCGAAGAATGGAGATATCTTTTAGAAGGAGCTCAACATCTCATCACAGTATACACCGATCATAAAAATCTTTTTTATCTTCAAACAGCTCAATGTCTTAATCCGCGGCAAGCAAGATGGGCTCTCTTTTTCACCCGGTTAAACTTCAAGCTCACTTATCGTCCAGGATCCTTGAATAAGAAAGCCGATGCCCTCTCATGGTCCTTCAATTCTTCTGAATCCAATGATCTGAAAAGTGAACAAGCTATTGTAAGTCCAACATCTTTCTTAATGACTCAGATTTCTTCAGTTCCTGTACCCTCGCCTGGGAAAACATTTGTTGCCCCAAATCTCTGGAAATGGCTATTAACTTGGGCTTATGCTTCATCTTTTATGGGTCACCCTGGGGTCCGCAAGACTCTTGAATTCATTCAACAGTGCTACTGGTGGCCACGTCTTAGAACTGACGTTCAAGAATTTATAGCCGCTTGAACTAAATGCGCCCAACACAAAAATCCCAAGGGCCCGCCACCTGGTCTGCTACACGCCGTTCTATGTCAACTGTGGTTTCCATCTGCGAGTACCAGAATTTCAACTATTTTCCAACTCAAGAAGTGCCAGCAGGTGACTTAGTTCTCAAACAACTTTCTAAGATTTGGACTCAAGTATGGAAGTCTTTAGTTAAAACTTCCATACGTTATAAATCCTTCGCTGATAGAAGATGAAAGGCAGTGCCCAGTTACAAGGTGGGGATCAAGTCTGGACATCTACTCGCAATCTCAAGTTCAAAGTACCCTCCATGAAATTTGCGCCCAGGTACATTGGTCCTTTTCCTATAGAAAGAGTGCTTAATCCTGTGTCTTATAAAGTCAAACTGCCGTCTTCCTTCAAGATACCTAATGCCTTTCACATATCACTTCTGAAGCCTTTGATTCTCAGCAAATTTAGTACAGCCTTGCCCAAACCTCCTAAAGTTCACAATTTACAAGATGAAAAATTCGAGGTTAGAGAAATTCTAGACTCTCGTCATCGTTATGGACGTCTTCAGTATCTTTTCGACTGGAAAGAGTATGGACCCAAGGAGAGGTCTTGGGTTTTCGCTGAGGATGTCCATGCTCCAAGGTTATTTCAGAACTTTCACTCCAAAAATCCTAACAAAGTTCGAAGGTGTTCAGAGACCACCCTTAGAGGGAGGGGTACTGTCACGTGGTGGGCGCTTACCGCTGCGGGACCCGGGATCCGTCCTCTGCCAGTGCGGCTGTCTGCGGCGCTCTGTGGCCACACGGGGAGACGGCTGGGTCGGCGGCGGAAGTGACGGCTTCCTGAGGCTGGAGGGAGGACCAAGTTGCCTGCTGCTTCCCAACGTGTCTGCAGTGCTGGGAGTGGCCATGTTGGAGACCAAGGGCAGCATCAATGAGCGTGATGGGTGAGTGTCAGCTAATCCTGTTTTCCTTCTGCCTATAAATAGGCTGGGATTATTGCATTCTGTGCCAGTGCTTTGTTGTGGTTACTCATTCACGTCTTCGCATCATCCAGCAACCAGTCTTCACAGTTCTTCATTCACATATTCGCATCATCCAGCAACCAGTCTTCACAGTTCTTCATTCACGTCTTCGCATCATCCAGCAACCAGTCTTCACAGTTCTTCATTCACGTCTTCGCATCATCCAGCAACCAGTCTTCACAGTTCCGCATTGACGTTCTCACATCATCCGGCCAACAATCTTCACAGTTCTTCAGTCTCGCTTTCGCATCACTCAACAACTCAACTTCACAGTTCTTCAGTCACGTCTTTGTATCATCTAAAGCATATTCCTCACAGTTCTTCAATCTCGGCCTCGTATCATTCAGTGACTTTATTCTCTGCAGTTTCCCGATCCTAAACTAATCAGTCCCAGTCTTCCTACAGTCTCATTCTGATCTGTTATCCTTAATATATGAAAAGGAATTATCTTCGTCCTCCTTGTTTCCAGCACTCAGGAGCATCTGCTCCTTCGGTTGGTCAGAGTCTAACTGATCCACAAAAACAGCCTGTTCTGACAAAAATAAACAAAGGAAAGGGAACCAACAATAGTTATAGGAATTGACACCAGATGAAGTAAAACTTTTATCGAAAGGTCTGTCATTCGCACCCAATTTTAGTCCAAATAATTTTGAGCTATTTGTGGATGCAAATAAATTTATATGATCATTAACATTAAAAAGACATTTCATAAAAAATTGTTTTGAAATGAACAAAGATGAAAATAATGTATCTAGAATGAATGTGACAGGTTTAAAAGCAAGTTCCAATTATTACCCCCTGGTGTCCAGGGGCAGTTATATTGAAACATTCTCAAATTTGATTAAGAGAGATTTTGAAATGTTATGTGCTGAGGATGTCAAATACAAAGATAATATGAGTAAAGGTGAACGACATGCCATAAAAACCTTGGAAAATAATCATGACCTTGTGATTAAAATGGCCGACAAGGGTGGTGGTGTCGTAATTTTAAATAGATCCGAATATGTTGAAGAGGCAAATAGACTATTAAGGGACAATGCCACTTATACCAAGCTCACCACTGATCCCGGTGGGGGTGTGGCAGAAGCGGTTAGAGAATTCCTTGAAGAAGGTTTTTTGAAAGGCTGTTTAGTAGGGAAGACATTGGGTATATCTATATATATATATATATATATATATGTTAAAAATAGAAGTAATCAGCGCCTAATATGCCTAGAAAATGACGGTGGGGACATAGAATGATATTTAGTGAAAAAGATGGGACAAGCACTTATCTCAGATAGGAATCTTCGGTCCTCAGACCAATATCATCACAGTAATATGCAAAAGAGAAAAAGAGACAAACAATAGTGTTTACCGTTTAAACCTATATGTACTTATAGCATTTTTCTACTTAGTGAGTGTTAATTGGAAATGCTCCCAGAATATCACACTCCACAATAGCGTAGTAGAAAGATAATTTTTCACATTTAATTAAGGGGGTAATTCCAAGTTGATCGCAGCAGGAAATTTTTTAGCAGTTGGGCAAAACCATGTGCACTGCAGGGGATGCAGATATAACATGTGCAGAGAGAGATAGATTTGGGTGTGGTGAGTTCAATCTGCAATCTAAATTGCAGTGTAAAAATAAGCAGCCAGTATTTACCCTGCACAGAAACAAAATAACCCACACAAATCTAACTCTCTCTGCAAATGTTATATCTGCCCCCCCTGCAGTGCACATGGTTTTGCCCAACTCCTAAAAAAATGTCCTGCTGCGATCAACTTGGAATTACCCACTAAGTACATAAAATATATCCATGGTTTATAACGAGCAGGTATCGCACGTACAAGAAACAAATGATATAGAAGCTTATCTGTCCATAAAAATAGGGTCCAGGATATCTCCCTTCACATTTACTTTAGTACATAAATTAAACCACGGTTTAAAACGAGCAGGTATCACACGTACAAGAAACAATAGATATAAAAGCTTATCTGTCCATCAAAAGAGGGTCCAGGGTAACTCCCGACACGTTTTGTCCCAACGCAAAGGACTTCATCTTGATGAAGTCCTTTGCATTGGATGTGGTCAAGAAATTCATGGATTATTTAAATGACAACCGTTTTAATTTGCGGTTTACATCAAACTTTCAGAGTACTAAAATTGAATTTCTAGATTTATTAATTGATACAAATGAGTGGAGCCCTGGAAAAAACGTAAGCACTTATAAACATATAAAAACAGTGGACAGCAATAATTACATACATTTTGATAGCTGTTCCAAAATATCCCCTATTCCCAATTTGTTCGAATAAGGAGAAATTGTACGGAGATCTCTATGTTTGATAAACAAATAGAGATCTATGAGGAAAGGTTTTCTGAAAAAAAATACCCTGTCGGCCTAATAAATAAGTGTATAAGCAGAGCTAGGGATCGCAAAAGGTCTGAATTATTGGAGTATAGATATAAAACTGGCCCTTTTGTTACAAATGATAATACTAGAAGAAATGAGATTAGGAGTATATTAAACAAACATTGGGAAATTCTTTCACTAGATCTGATTTTGAGGGAGTTCATACTAGTGATGTGCACCGGACATTTTTCGGGTTTTGTGTTTTGGTTTTGGATTCGGTTCCGCGGCCGTGTTTTGGATTCGGACGCGTTTTGGCAAAACCTCACCGAAATTTTTTTGTCGGATTCGGGTGTGTTTTGGATTCGGGTGTTTTTTACAAAAAACCCTAAAAAACAGCTTAAATCATAGAATTTGGGGGTCATTTTGATCCCATAGTTTTATTAACCTCAATAACCATAATTTCCACTCATTTCCAGTCTATTCTGAACACCTCACACCTCACAATCTTATTTTAAGTCCTAAAATTTGCACCGAGGTCGCTGGATGGCTAAGCTAAGCGACACAAGTGGCCGACACAAACACCTGGCCCATCTAGGAGTGGCACTGCAGTGTCAGGCAGGATGGCACTTCAAAAAAATTGTCCCCAAACAGCACATGATGCAAAGAAAAAAAGAGGCGCACCAAGGTCGCTGTGTGACTAAGCTAAGCGACACAAGTGGCCGACACAAACACCTGGCCCATCTAGGAGTGGCACTGCAATGTCAGGCAGGATGGCATTTCAAAAAAATTGTTCCCAAACAGCACATGATGCAAAGAAAAAAAGAGGCCCACCAAGGTCGCTGTGTGACTTAGCTAAGCAACACAAGTGGCCGACACAAACACCTGGCCCATCTAGGAGTGGCACTGCAGTGTCAGGCAGGATGGCACTTCAAAAAAATTGTCCCCAAACAGCACATGATGCAAAGAAAAATAAAAGAAAAAAGAGGTGCAAGATGGAATTGTCCTTGGGCCCTCCCACCCACCCTTATGTTGTATAAACTAGAGATGAGCGGGTTCGGTTTCTCGGAAACCGAACCCCCCCGAACTTCACCCTTTTTACACGGGTCCGAGGCAGGTTCGAACCTTCCCGCCTTGCTCGGCTAACCCGAGCGCGCCCGAACGTCATCATCCCGCTGTCGGATTCTCGCGAGATTCGGATTCTATATAAGCAGCCGTGCGTCGCCGCCATTTTCACTCGTGCATTGGAGATGATAGGGAGAGGACGTGGCTGGCGTCCTCTCCGTTTATTGTTGAAGTTGATTGGTTTATTGCTTAATTGTGGGGAGGACTGGGGAGCAGCTGTTAGGAGGAGTACAGTGCAGAGTTTTGCTGATAAGTGACCACCAGTTTTTATCCGTTCTCTGCCTGAAAAAAACGCTCCATACCATATCTGTGCTCAGTGTGCTGCATAATATATCTGTGCTGAGTGCTCACACTGCTTAATTGTGGGGACTGGGGAGCAGCTATAGCAGGAGTACAGTGCAGAGTTTTGCTGACAGTGACCACCAGTATACGTTGTCTGCCTGAAAAACACTCCATATCTGTGCTCAGTGTGCTGCTTTATTGTGGGGACTGGGGACCACCAGTATAATTAATATTATATAGGAGGAGTACAGTGCAGAGTGCACTGCTGTACCTACATCTGTGTCGTCATCCATTAAGTATACTATCCATCTACATTCTATACCTGTGGTGCATTTTAGTTTTGCAGTTTGCTGACACAGTGTCCACCAGTATACTATATATAGCAGTACGGTAGGCCACTGCTGTACCTACCTCTGTGTCGTCATCCATTAAGTATACTATCCATCTACATTCTATACCTGGCCACTGCTGTACCTACCTCTGTGTCGTCATCCATTAAGTATACTATCCATCTACATTCTATACCTGTGGTGCATTTTAGTTTTGCAGTTTGCTGACACAGTGACCACCAGTATACTATATATAGCAGTACGGTAGGCCACTGCTGTACCTACCTCTGTGTCGTCAAGTATACTATCCATCCATACCTGTGGTGCATTTCAGTTGTGCGCAGTAAATATAATAGTAGGCCATTGCTATTGATACTGGCATATAATTCCACACATTAAAAAATGGAGAACAAAAATGTGGAGGTTAAAATAGGGAAAGATCAAGATCCACTTCCACCTCGTGCTGAAGCTGCTGCCACTAGTCATGGCCGAGACGATGAAATGCCATCAACGTCGTCTGCCAAGGCCGATGCCCAATGTCATAGTAGAGAGCATGTAAAATCCAAAACACAAAAGTTCAGTAAAATGACCCAAAAATCAAAATTAAAAGCGTCTGAGGAGAAGCGTAAACTTGCCAATATACCATTTACGACACGGAGTGGCACGGAACGGCTGAGGCCCTGGCCTATGTTCATGGCTAGTGGTTCAGCTTCACATGAGGATGGAAGCACTCATCCTCTCATTAGAAAAAAGAAAAGACTTAAGCTGGCAAAAGCACAGCAAAAAACTGTGCGTTCTTCTAAATCACAAATCCCCAAGGAGAGTCCAATTTGTGTCGGTTGCGATGCCTGACCTTCCCAACACTAGACGGGAAGAGCTTGCGCCTTCCACCATTTGCACGCCCCCTGCAAGTGCTGGAAGGAGCACCCGCAGTCCAGTTCCTGATAGTCAAATTGAAGATGTCACTGTTGAAGTACACCAGGATGAGGATATGGGTGTTGCTGGCGCTGGGGAGGAAATTGACAAGGAGGATTCTGATGGTGAGGTGGTTTGTTTAAGTCAGGCACCCGGGGAGACACCTGTTGTCCGTGGGAGGAATATGGCCATTGACATGCCTGGTCAAAATACAAAAAAAATCAGCTCTTCGGTGTGGAATTATTTCAACACAAATGCGGACAACAGGTGTCAAGCCGTGTGTTGCCTTTGTCAAGCTGTAATAAGTAGGTGTAAGGACGTTAACCACCTCGGAACATCCTCCCTTATACGTCACCTGCAGCGCATTCATCATAAGTCAGTGACAAGTTCAAAAACTTTGGGTGACAGCGGAAGCAGTCCACTGACCACTAAATCCCATCCTCTTGTAACCAAGCTCCTGCAAATCACACCACCAACTCCCTCAGTGTCAATTCCTCCTTACCCAGGAAAGCCAATAGTCCTGCAGGCCATGTCACTGTCAAGTCTGACGAGTCCTCTCCTGCCTGGGATTCCTCCGATGCATCCTTGAGTGTAACGCCTACTGCTGCTGGCGCTGCTGTTGTTGCTGCTGGGAGTCGATCGTCATCCAAGAGGGGAAGTCCGAAGACCACTTGTACTACTTCCAGTAAGCAATTGACTGTCCAACAGTCCTTTGCGAGGAAGATGAAATATCACAGCAGTCATCCTGCTGCAAAGCAGATAACTCAGGCCTTGGCAGCCTGGGCGGTGAGAAACGTGGTTCCGGTATCCACCGTTAATTCAGAGCCAACTATAGACTTGATTGAGGTACTGTGTCCCCGGTACCAAATACCATCTAGGTTCCATTTCTCTAGGCAGGCGATACCGAAAATGTACACAGACCTCAGAAAAAGACTCACCAGTGTCCTAAAAAATGCAGTTGTACCCAATGTCCACTTAACCACGGACATGTGGACAAGTGGAGCAGGGCAGACTCAGGACTATATGACTGTGACAGCCCACTGGGTAGATGTATTGCCTCCCGCAGCAAGAACAGCAGCGGCGGCACCAGTAGCAGCATCTCGCAAACGCCAACTCATTCCTAGGCAGGCTACGCTTTGTATCACCGCTTTCCAGAAGAGGCACACAGCTGACAACCTCTTACGGAAACTGAGGAACATCATCGCAGAATGGCTTACCCCAATTGGACTCTCCTGGGGATTTGTGACATCGGACAACGCCAGCAATATTGTGCGTGCATTACATATGGGCAAATTCCAGCACGTCCCATGTTTTGCACATACATTGAATTTGGTGGTGCAGAATTATTTAAAAAACGACAGGGGCATGCAAGAGATGCTGTCGGTGGCCCGAAGAATTGCGGGCCACTTTCGGCATTCAGGCACCGTGTACAGAAGACTGGAGCACCACCAAACATTCCTGAACCTGCCCTGCCATCATCTGAAGCAAGAGGTGGTAACGAGGTGGAATTCAACCCTCTATATGCTTCAGAGGATGGAGGAGCAGCAAAAGGCCATTCAAGCCTATACATCTGCCCACGATATAGGCAAAGGAGGGGGAATGCACCTGACTCAAGCGCAGTGGAGAATGATTTCAACGTTGTGCAAGGTTCTGCAACCATTTGAACTTGCCACACGTGAAGTCAGTTCAGACACTGCCAGCCTGAGTCAGGTCATTCCCCTCATCAGGCTTTTGCAGAAGAAGCTGGAGACATTGAAGGAGGAGCTAAAACAGAGCGATTCCGCTAGGCATGTGGGACTTGTGGATGGAGCCCTTAATTCGCTTAACCAGGATTCACGGGTGGTCAATCTGTTGAAATCAGAGCACTACATTTTGGCCACCGTGCTCGATCCTAGATTTAAAACCTACGTTGTATCTCTCTTTCCGGCAGACACAAGTCTGCAGAGGTTCAAAGACCTGCTGGTGAGAAAATTGTCAAGTCAAGCGGAACGTGACCCGTCAACATCTCCTCCTTAACATTCTCCCGCAACTGGGGGTGCGAGGAAAAGGCTAAGAATTCCTAGCCCACCCGCTGGCGGTGATGCAGGGCAGTCTGGAGCGAGTGCTGACATCTGGTCCGGACTGAAGGACCTGCCAATGATTACTGACATGTCGTCTACTGTCATTGCATATGATTCTCTCACCATGGAAAGAATGGTGGAGGATTATATGAGTGACCGCATCCAAGTAGGCACGTCAGACAGTCCGTACGTATACTGGCAGGAAAAAGAGGCAATTTGGAGGCCCTTGCACAAACTGGCTTTATTCTACCTAAGTTGCCCTCCCTCCAGTGTGTACTCCGAAAGAGTGTTTAGTGCAGCCGCTCACCTTGTCAGCAATCGGCGTACAAGGTTACTTCCAGAAAATGTGGAGAAGATGATGTTCATCAAAATGAATTATAATCAATTCCTCCGTGGAGACATTCACCAGCAGCAATTGCCTCCACAAAGTACACGGGGACCTGAGATGGTGGATTTCAGTGGGGACGAATTAATAATCTGTGAGGAGGGGGATGTACACAGTGAAAGGGGTGAGGAATCGGAGGATGATGATGAGGTGGACATCTTGCCTCTGTAGAGCCAGTTTGTGCAAGGAGAGATTGATTGCTTCTTTTTTGGTGGGGGCACAAACCAACCAGTCATTTCAGTCACAGTCGTGTGGCAGATCTTGATGAACAGATAAGCTTTTATATCTATTGTTTCTTGTACGTGTGATACCTGCTCGTTTTAAACCGTGGTTTAATTTATGTACTAAAGTAAATGTGAAGGGAGATATCCTGGGCCCTATTTTTATAGACAGATAAGCTTCTATATCATTTGTTTCTTGTACGTGCAATACCTGCTCGTTTTAAACCGTGGATATATTTTATGTACTTAATTAAATGTGAAAAATTATCTTTCTACTACGCTATTGTGGAGTGTGATATTCTGGGAGCATTTCCAATTAACACTCACTAAGTAGAAAAATGCTATAAGTACATATAGGTTTAAACGGTACACACTATTGGTTGTTTCTTTTTCTCTTTTGCATATTACTGTGATGATATTGGTCTGAGGACCGAAGATTCCTATCTGAGATAAGTGCTTGTCCCATTTTTTTCACTAAATATCATTCTATGTCCCCACCGTCATTTTCTAGGCATTATTAGGCGCTGATTACTTCTATTTTTTACACATTCTAATTGCCGTAACTTGTTATCAGCTGCCACCCACGTTTGTGAGGAATGCATGTGAAAATATTTTAATATTTTACTACAGATTATATTTGATCCACAAGAGCGCACACTTATACATTTTGACTATATATATATATATATATATATATATATATATTTATTTCATTTCCTAGAACAGCTGTATTCAATTGCTTGCCAAAAATACACAAGAAACTAGAGAAACCGCCAGGTCGCCCAATTATTTCCGGGATAGACTCAGCTATCTCTAAACTTTCAGAGTTTGTAGATATCTATATTAAAAAATATGTCCCTCTGTTAATCTCGTATGTAAAAGACTCCACTCATAGCTTAAGAATCCTGTGTGAGGTGGAATGGAAACAAGACTTTAATTGGTGTACAATAGATGTAGAATTGTTGTATATGAGTATTCTGCACAAGAAAGGTTTGGAAGCTGTTTTATTTTATTTGAAAAAAAGATGAAACCCTAAGTGATGATACAGACTTTTTATTATCAAATGTATTGATTTAGTGTTAAAACAATAACTGTTTTAAATTCCATGGACAGTTTTTTAACCAATGTCGGGGAACCACTATGGGAACACCGTATGCACCAAGTTTTGTGAACTTGTACCTTGGGAAATGGGAATTTTAAGTAATTGAGAAAAATAACCCATTTTCAGAGAATATACGATTAAATAAGCATTATATAGATGATGTATTAATAATATGGCAAGGTGATAAGGATGTGGTCAAGAAATTCATGGTTTATTTAAATGACAACAGTTTTAATTTGCGGTTTACATCAAACTTTCAGAGTACTAAAATTGAATTTCTAGATTTATTAATTGATACAAATGAGTGGAGCCCTGGAAAAAACGTAAGCACTTATAAACATATAAAAACAGTGGACAGCAATAATTACATACATTTTGATAGCTGTTCCAAAATATCCCCTATTCCTAATTTGTTCGAATAAGGAGAAATTGTACGGAGATCTCTATGTTTGATAAACAAATAGAGATCTATGAGGAAAGGTTTTCTGAAAAAAAATACCCTGTCGGCCTAATAAATAAGTGTATAAGCAGAGCTAGGGATCGCAAAAGGTCTGAATTATTGGAGTATAGATATAAAACTGGCCCTTTTGTTACAAATGATAATACTAGAAGTAATGAGATTAGGAGTATATTAAACAAACATTGGGAAATTCTTTCACTAGATCTGATTTTGAGGGAGTTAATACTAGTGATGTGCACTGGACATTTTTCGGGTTTTGTGTTTTGGTTTTGGATTCGGTTCCGCGGCCGTGTTTTGGATTCGGACGCGTTTTGGCAAAACCTCACCGAAAATTTTTTGTCGCATTCGGGTGTTTTTTTACAAAAAACCCTAAAAAAACAGCTTAAATCATAAAATTTGGGGGTCATTTTGATCCCATAGTTTTATTAACCTCAATAACCATAATTTCCACTCATTTCCAGTAGAGATGAGCGGGTTCGGTTCCTCGGAATCCGAACCCCCCCGAACTTCAGCCTTTTTACACGGGTCCGAGGCAGACTCGGATCTTCCCGCCTTGCTCGGCTAACCCGAGCGCGCCCGAACGTCATCATCCCGCTGTCGGATTCTCGCGAGGCTCGTATTCTATCGCGAGACTCGGATTCTATATAAGGAGCCGCGCGTCGCCGCCATTTTCACACGTGCATTGAGATTGATAGGGAGAGGACGTGGCTGGCGTCCTCTCCGTTAGAATAGATAGAGACACTTGAGTTGATTACTTAGTAATTTTGGGGAGCATTAGGAGTACTCAGAGTGCAGAGTTTTGCTGATAGTTAGTTACTAGTGACTGACCACTTTATTATTTAATATAATCCGTTTTCTGCCTGAAAAAAAACGATACACAGTCACATACCATATCTGTGCTCAGCCTCAGTGTGCTGCATGATAATATCATCTATGTATATCTGACTGTGCTGAGTGCTCACTGCTCACACAGCTGAATTGTGGGGGAGACTGGGGTGCAGTTATAGCAGGAGTACAGTGCACACTTTTGCTGCCAGTGTGACTGACCAGTGACCACCAGTATATTGTCTGCCTGAAAAAGTTAAACACTCCTGTGGTGTTTTTTTTTTTTATTCTATAAACGCATTCTGCTGACAGTGTCCAGCAGGTCTGTCATTCATTATATTATATAAATTTTTACCTGCAGTAGTGTTATATTTTTTTTGTTCATCTCTATCATCTTTATCATCTCTATATTAGCAGACGCAGTACGGTAGTCCACGGCTGTGGCTACCTCTGTGTCGTCAGTGCTCGTCCATAATTGTATACCACCTGTGGTGGGGTTTTTTTTTCTATCTTCTTCATACTAGTAGTTTAGGAGTCTGCTGACAGTGTCCAGCAGGTCCGTCATTATATTATATATACCTGCAGTAGTGATATATATATATATTTTATATCATTATCATCTCTATACTAGCAGACGCAGTACGGTAGTCCACGGCTGTAGCTACCTCTGTGTCGTCAGTGCTCGTCCATAATTGTATACCTACCTGTGGTGGGGTTTTTTTTTCTATCTTCTTCATACTAGTAGTTTAGGAGTCTGCTGACAGTGTCCAGCAGGTCCGTCATTATATTATATATACCTGCAGTAGTGATATATATATATATTTTTTATATCATTATCATCTCTATATTAGCAGACGCAGTACGGTAGTCCACGGCTGTGGCTACCTCTGTGTCGTCAGTACTCGTCCATAATTGTATACCTACCTGTGGTGGGGGTTTTTTTTCTATCTTCTTCATACTAGTAGTTTAGGAGTCTGCTGACAGTGTCCAGCAGGTCCGTCATTATATTATATATACCTGCAGTAGTGATATATATATATTTTTTATATCATTATCATCTCTATATTAGCAGACGCAGTACGGTAGTCCACGGCTGTGGCTACCTCTGTGTCGTCAGTGCTCGTCCATAATTGTATACCTACCTGTGGTGGGTTTTTTTTTTCTATCTTCTTCATACTAGTAGTTTAGGAGTCTGCTGACAGTGTCCAGCAGGTCCGTCATTATATTATATATACCTGCAGTAGTGATATATATATATTTTTTATATCATTATCATCTCTATACTAGCAGATGCAGTACGGTAGTCCACGGCTGTGGCTACCTCTATGTCGTCAGTGCTCGTCCATAATTGTATACCTACCTGTGGTGGGGTTTTTTTTTCTATCTTCTTCATACTAGTAGTTTAGGAGTCTGCTGACAGTGTCCAGCATGTCCGTCATTATATTATATATACCTGCAGTAGTGATATATATATATTTTTTATATCATTATCATCTCTATACTAGCAGACGCAGTACGGTAGTCCACGGCTGTAGCTACCTCTGTGTCATCAGTGCTCGTCCATAATTGTATACCTACCTGTGGTGGTTTTTTTTTTTCTATCTTCTTCATACTAGTAGTTTAGGAGTCTGCTGACAGTGTCCAGCAGGTCCGTCATTATATTATATATACCTGCAGTAGTGATATATATATATTTTTTATATCATTATCATCTCTATACTAGCAGACGCAGTACGGTAGTCCACGGCTGTAGCTACCTCTGTGTCGTCAGTCACTCGTCATCCATAAGTATACTAGTATCCATCCATCTCCATTGTTTACCTGAGGTGCCTTTTAGTTGTGCCTATTAAAATATGGAGAACAAAAATGTTGAGGTTCCAAAAATAGGGAAAGATCAAGATCCACTTCCACCTCGTGCTGAAGCTGCTGCCACTAGTCATGGCCGAGACGATGAAATTCCATCAACGTCGTCTGCCAAGGCCGATGCCCAATGTCATAGTACAGAGCATGTAAAATCCAAAACACAAAATATCAGTAAAAAAAGGACTCAAAAATCTAAAATAAAATCGTCGGAGGAGAAGCGTAAACTTGCCAATATGCCATTTACCACACGGAGTGGCAAGGAACGGCTGAGGCCCTGGCCTATGTTCATGGCTAGTGGTTCAGCTTCACATGAGGATGGAAGCACTCAGCCTCTCGCTAGAAAAATGAAAAGACTTAAGCTGGCAAAAGCACAGCAAAGAACTGTGCGTTCTTCGAAATCACAAATCCACAAGGAGAGTCCAATTGTGTCGGTTGCGATGCCTGACCTTCCCAACACTGGACGTAAAGAGCATGCGCCTTCGACCATTTGCACGCCCCCTGCAAGTGCTGGAAGGAGCACCCGCAGTCCAGTTCCTGATAGTCAGATTGAAGATGTCAGTGTTGAAGTACACCAGGATGAGGAGGATATGGGTGTTGCTGGCGCTGGGGAGGAAATTGACAAGGAGGATTCTGATGGCGAGGTGGTTTGTTTAAGTCAGGCACCCGGGGAGACACCTGATGTCCGTGGGAGGAATATGGCCATTGACATGCCTGGTGAAAATACCAAAAAAATCAGCTCTTCGGTGTGGAAGTATTTCAACAGAAATGCGGACAACAGGTGTCAAGCCGTGTGTTGCCTTTGTCAAGCTGTAATAAGTAGGGGTAAGGACGTTAACCACCTCGGAACATCCTCCCTTATACGTCACCTGCAGCGCATTCATCATAAGTCAGTGACAAGTTCAAAAACTTTGGGCGACAGCGGAAGCAGTCCACTGACCAGTAAATCCCTTCCTCTTGTAACCAAGCTCATGCAAACCACCCCACCAACTCCCTCAGTGTCAATTTCCTCCTTCCCCAGGAATGCCAATAGTCCTGCAGGCCATGTCACTGGCAATTCTGACGAGTCCTCTCCTGCCTGGGATTCCTCCGATGCATCCTTGAGTGTAACGCCTACTGCTGCTGGCGCTGCTGTTGTTGCTGCTGGGAGTCGATGGTCATCCCAGAGGGGAAGTCGTAAGACCACTTTTACTACTTCCACCAAGCAATTGACTGTCCAACAGTCCTTTGCGAGGAAGATGAAATATCACAGCAGTCATCCTGCTGCAAAGCGGATAACTGAGGCCTTGGCATCCTGGGCGGTGAGAAACGTGGTTCTGGTATCCATCATTACTGCAGAGCCAACTATAGACTTGATTGAGGTACTGTGTCCCCGGTACCAAATACCATCTAGGTTCCATTTCTCTAGGCAGGCGATACCGAAAATGTACACAGACCTCAGAAAAAGACTCACCAGTGTCCTAAAAAATGCAGTTGTACCCAATGTCCACTTAACCACGGACATGTGGACAAGTGGAGCAGGGCAGACTCAGGACTATATGACTGTGACAGCCCACTGGGTAGATGTATTGACTCCCGCCACAAGAACAGCAGCGGCGGCACCAGTAGCAGCATCTCGCAAACGCCAACTCTTTCCTAGGCAGGCTACGCTTTGTATCACCGCTTTCCAGAATACGCACACAGCTAAAAACCTCTTACGGCAACTGAGGAAGATCATCGCAGAATGGCTTACCCCAATTGGACTCTCCTGTGGATTTGTGGCATCGGACAACGCCAGCAATATTGTGTGTGCATTAAATATGGGCAAATTCCAGCACGTCCCATGTTTTGCACATACCTTGAATTTGGTGGTGCAGAATTATTTAAAAAACGAGAGGGGCATGCAAGAGATGCTGTCGGTGGCCAGAAGAATTGCGGGACACTTTCGGCGTACAGGCACCACGTACAGAAGACTGGAGCAACACCAAAAGCGCCTGAACCTGCCCTGCCATCATCTGAAGCAAGAAGTGGTAACGAGGTGGAATTCAACCCTCTATATGCTTCAGAGGTTGGAGGAGCAGCAAAAGGCCATTCAAGCCTATACAACTGACCACGATATAGGAGGTGGAATGCACCTGTCTCAAGCGCAGTGGAGAATGATTTCAACGTTGTGCAAGGTTCTGCAACCTTTTGAACTTGCCACACGTGAAGTCAGTTCAGACACTGCCAACCTGAGTCAGGTCATTCCCCTCATCAGGCTTTTGCAGAAGAAGCTGGAGACATTGAAGGAGGAGCTAACACTGAGCGATTCCGCTAGGCATGTGGGACTTGTGGATGGAGCCCTTAATTCGCTTAACAAGGATTCACGGGTGGTCAATCTGTTGAAATCAGAGCACTACATTTTGGCCACCGTGCTCGATCCTAGATTTAAAACCTACGTTGTATCTCTCTTTCCGGCAGACACAAGTCTGCAGGGGTTCAAAGAACTGCTGGTGAGAAAATTGTCAAGTCAAGCGGAACGCGACCTCTCAACATCTCCTCCTTCACATTCTCCCGCAACTGGGGGTGCGAGGAAAAGGCTCAGATTTCCGAGCCCACCCGCTGGCGGTGATGCAGGGCAGTCTGGAGCGACTGCTGATGCTGACATCTGGTCCGGACTGAAGGACCTGACAACGATTACGGACATGTCGTCTACTGTCACTGCATATGATTCTCTCACCATTGAAAAAATGGTGGAGGATTATATGAGTGACCGCATCCAAGTAGGCACGTCAGACAGTCCGTACGTATACTGGCAGGAAAAAGAGGCAATTTGGAGGCCCTTGCACAAACTGGCTTTATTCTACCTAAGTTGCCCTCCCACAAGTGTGTACTCCGAAAGAGTGTTTAGTGCCTCCGCTCACCTTGTCAGCAATCGGCGTACGAGGTTACTTCCAGAAAATGTGGAGAAGATGATGTTCATTAAAATGAATTATAATCAATTCCTCCATGGAGACATTCACCAGCAGCAATTGCCTCCACAAAGTACACAGGGAGCTGTGATGGTGGATTCCAGTGGGGACGAATTGATAATCTGTGAGGAGGGGGATGTACACGGTGATGAATCGGAGGATGATGATGAGGTGGACATCTTGCCTCTGTAGAGCCAGTTTGTGCAAGGAGAGATTAATTGCTTCTTTTTTGGTGGGGGTCCAAACCAACCCGTCATTTCAGTCACAGTCGTGTGGCAGACCCTGTCACTGAAATGATGGGTTGGTTAAAGTGTGCATGTCCTGTTTATACAACATAAGGGTGGGTGGGAGGGCCCAAGGACAATTCCATCTTGCACCTCTTTTTTCTTTCATTTTTCTTTGCGTCATGTGCTGTTTGGGGGGTGTTTTTTGGAAGGGCCATCCTGCGTGACACTGCAGTGCCACTCCTAGATGGGCCAGGTGTTTGTGTCGGCCACTAGGGTCGCTTATCTTAGTCACACAGCTACCTCATTGCGCCTCTTTTTTTTCTTCTTTGCGTCATGTGCTGTTTGGGGAGTATTTTTTGGAAGGGCCATCCTGCGTGACACTGCAGTGCCACTCCTAGATGGGCCAGGTGTTTGTGTCGGCCACTAGGGTCACTTATCTTAGTCACACAGCTACCTCATTGCGCCTCTTTTTTTTCTTCTTTGCGTCATGTGCTGTTTGGGGAGTATTTTTTGGAAGGGCCATCCGGCCTGACACTGCAGTGCCACTCCTAGATGGGCCAGGTGTTTGTGTCGGCCACTAGGGTCGCTTAGCTTACTCACACAGCTACCTCATTGCGCCTCTTTTTTTCTTTGCGTCATGTGCTGTTTGGGGAGTGTTTTTTGGAAGGGCCATCCTGCGTGACACTGCAGTGACACTCCTAGATGGGCCAGGTGTTTGTGTCGGCCACTAGGGTCGCTGAGCTTAGTCACACAGCTACCTCATTGCGCCTCTTTTTTTCTTTGCATCATGTGCTGTTTGGGGAGTGTTTTTTGGAAGGGCCATCCTGCGTGACACTGCAGTGCCACTCCTAGATGGGCCAGGTGTTTGTGTCGGCCACTTGGTTCGCTGAGCTTAGTCATCCAGCGACCTCGGTGCAAATTTTAGGACTAAAAATAATATTGTGAGGTGTGAGGTGTTCAGAATAGACTGAAAATGAGTGGAAATTATGGTTATTGAGGTTAATAATACTTTGGGATCAAAATGACCCCCAAATTCTATGATTTAAGCTGTTTTTTAGGGTTTTTTGAAAAAAACACCCGAATCCAAAACACACCCGAATCCGACAAAACAAATTCGGTGAGGTTTTGCCAAAACGCGTTCGAACCCAAAAACGGCCATGGAACCGAACCCAAAACCAAAACACAAAACCCGAAAAATTTCCGGTGCACATCTCTAATTTCCAGTCTATTCTGAACACCTCACACCTCACAATCTTATTTTAAGTCCCAAAATTTGCACCGAGGTCGCTGGATGGCTAAGCTAAGCGACACAAGTGGCCGACACAAACACCTGGCCCATCTAGGAGTGGCACTGCAGTGTCAGGAAGGATGGCACTTCAAAAAAATAGTCCCCAAACAGCACATGATGCAAAGAAAAAAAGAGGCGCACCAAGGTTGCTGTGTGACTAAGCTAAGCGACACAAGTGGCCGACACAAACACCTGGCCCATCTAGGAGTGGCACTGCAGTGTCAGGCAGGATGGCACTTCAAAAAACTTGTCCCCAAACAGCACATGATGCAAAGAAAAAAAGAGGCGCACCAAGGTCGCTGTGTGACTAAGCTAAGCAACACAAGTGGCCGACACAAACACCTGGCCCATCTAGGAGTGGCACTGCAGTGTCAGGCAGGATGGCACTTCAAAAAAATTGTCCCCAAACAGCACATGATGCAAAGAAAAAGAAAAGAAAAAAGAGGTGCAAGATGGAATTGTCCTTGGGCCCTCCCACCCACCCTTATGTTGTATAAACTAGAGATGAGCGGGTTCGGTTTCTCGGAAACCGAACCCCCCCGAACTTCACCCTTTTTACACGGGTCCGAGGCAGGTTCGAACCTTCCCGCCTTGCTCGGCTAACCCGAGCGCGCCCGAACGTCATCATCCCGCTGTCGGATTCTCGCGAGATTCGGATTCTATATAAGCAGCCGCGCGTCGCCGCCATTTTCACTCGTGCATTGGAGATGATAGGGAGAGGACGTGGCTGGCGTCCTCTCCGTTTATTGTTGAAGTTGATTGGTTTATTGCTTAATTGTGGGGAGGACTGGGGAGCAGCTGTTAGGAGGAGTACAGTGCAGAGTTTTGCTGATAAGTGACCACCAGTTTTTATCCGTTCTCTGCCTGAAAAAAACGCTCCATACCATATCTGTGCTCAGTGTGCTGCATAATATATCTGTGCTGAGTGCTCACACTGCTTAATTGTGGGGACTGGGGAGCAGCTATAGCAGGAGTACAGTGCAGAATTTTGCTGACAGTGACCACCAGTATACGTTGTCTGCCTGAAAAACACTCCATATCTGTGCTCAGTGTGCTGTCTTATTGTGGGGACTGCGGACCACCAGTATAATTAATATTATATAGGAGGAGTACAGTGCAGAGTGCACTGCTGCATCCTACCTCTGTGTCGTCATCCATTAAGTATACTATCCATCTACATTCTATACCTGTGGTGCATTTTAGTTTTGCAGTTTGCTGACACAGTGTCCACCAGTATACTATATATAGCAGTACGGTAGGCCACTGCTGTACCTACCTCTGTGTCGTCATCCATTAAGTATACTATCCATCTACATTCTATACCTGTGGTGCATTTTAGTTTTGCAGTTTGCTGACACAGTGACCACCAGTATACTATATATAGCAGTACGGTAGGCCACTGCTGTACCTACCTCTGTGGCGTCATCCATTAAGTATACTATCCATCTACATTCTATACCTGTGGTGCATTTTAGTTTTGCAATTTGCTGACACAGTGTCCACCAGCATACTATATATAGCAGTACGGTAGGCCACTGCTGTACCTACCTCTGTGTCGTCATCCATTAAGTATACTATCCATCTACATTCTATACCTGTGGTGCATTTTAGTTTTGCAGTTTGCTGACACAGTGACCACCAGTATACTATATACAGCAGTACGGTAGGCCACTGCTGTACCTACCTCTGTGTCGTCATCCATTAAGTATACTATCCATCTACATTCTATACCTGTGGTGCATTTTAGTTTTGCAGTTTGCTGACACAGTGACCACCAGTATACTATATATAGCAGTACGGTAGGCCACTGCTGTACCTACCTCTGTGTTGTCATCCATTAAGTATACTATCCATCTACATTCTATACCTGTGGTGCATTTTAGTTTTGCAGTTTGCTGACAGAGTGACCACCAGTATACTATATATAGCAGTATGGTAGGCCACTGCTGTACCTACCTCTGTGTCATCATCCATTAAGTATACTATCCATCTACATTCTATACCTGTGGTGCATTTTAGTTTTGCAGTTTGCTGACAGTGTCCACCAGTATACTATATATAGCAGTACGGTAGGCCACTGCTGTACCTACCTCTGTGTCGTCATCCATTAAGTATACTATCCATCTACATTCTATACCTGTGGTGCATTTTAGTTTTGCAGTTTGCTGACACAGTGACCACCAGTATACTATATATAGCAGTACGGTAGGCCACTGCTGTACCTACCTCTGTGTCGTCATCCATTAAGTATACTATCCATCTACATTCTATACCTGTGGTGCATTTTAGTTTTGCAGTTTGCTGACACAGTGACCACCAGTATACTATATATAGCAGTACGGTAGGCCACTGCTGTACCTACCTCTGTGTCGTCATCCATTAAGTATACTATCCATCTACATTCTATACCTGTGGTGCATTTTAGTTTTGCAGTTTGCTGACACAGTGACCACCAGTATACTATATATAGCAGTACGGTATGCCACTGCTGTACCTACCTCTGTGTCGTCATCCATTAAGTATACTATCCATCTACATTCTATACCTGTGGTGCATTTTAGTTTTGCAGTTTGCTGACACAGTGACCACCAGTATACTATATATAGCAGTATCGTAGGCCACTGCTGTACCTACCTCTGTGTCGTCAAGTATACTATCCATCCATACCTGTGGTGCATTTCAGTTGTGCACAGTAAATATAGTAGTAGGCCATTGCTATTGATACTGGCATATAATTCCACACATTAAAAAATGGAGAACAAAAATGTGGAGGTTAAAATAGGGAAAGATCAAGATCCACTTCCACCTCGTGCTGAAGCTGCTGCCACTAGTCATGGCCGAGACGATGAAATGCCATCAACGTCGTCTGCCAAGGCCGATGCCCAATGTCATAGTAGAGAGCATGTAAAATCCAAAACACAAAAGTTCAGTAAAATGACCCAAAAATCAAAATTAAAAGCGTCTGAGGAGAAGCGTAAACCTGCCAATATGCCATTTACGACACGGAGTGGCACGGAACGGCTGAGGCCCTGGCCTATGTTCATGGCTAGTGGTTCAGCTTCACATGAGGATGGAAGCACTCATCCTCTCATTAGAAATCAGAAAAGACTTAAGCTGGCAAAAGCACAGCAAAGAACTGTGCGTTCTTCTAAATCACAAATCCCCAAGGAGAGTCCAATTGTGTCGGTTGCGATGCCTGACCTTCCCAACACTAGACGGGAAGAGCTTGCGCCTTCCACCGTTTGCACGCCCCCTGCAAGTGCTGGAAGGAGCACCCGCAGTCCAGTTCCTGATAGTCAAATTGAAGATGTCACTGTTGAAGTACACCAGGATGAGGATATGGGTGTTGCTGGCGCTGGGGAGGAAATTGACAAGGAGGATTCTGATGGTGAGGTGGTTTGTTTAAGTCAGGCACCCGGGGAGACACCTGTTGTCCGTGGGAGGAATATGGCCATTGACATGCCTGGTCAAAATACAAAAAAAATCAGCTCTTCGGTGTGGAATTATTTCAACACAAATGCGGACAACAGGTGTCAAGCCGTGTGTTGCCTTTGTCAAGCTGTAATAAGTAGGGGTAAGGACGTTAACCACCTCGGAACATCCTCCCTTATACGTCACCTGCAGCGCATTCATCATAAGTCAGTGACAAGTTCAAAAACTTTGGGTGACAGCGGAAGCAGTCCACTAACCACTAAATCCCTTCCTCTTGTAACCAAGCTCCTGCAAACCACACCACCAACTCCCTCAGTGTCAATTCCTCCTTACCCAGGAAAGCCAATAGTCCTGCAGGCCATGTCACTGTCAAGTCTGACGAGTCCTCTCCTGCCTGGGATTCCTCCGATGCATCCTTGAGTGTAACGCCTACTGCTGCTGGCGCTGCTGTTGTTGCTGCTGGGAGTCGATCGTCATCCAAGAGGGGAAGTCGGAAGACCACTTGTACTACTTCCAGTAAGCAATTGACTGTCCAACAGTCCTTTGCGAGGAAGATGAAATATCACAGCAGTCATCCTGCTGCAAAGCAGATAACTGAGGCCTTGGCAGCCTGGGCGGTGAGAAACGTGGTTCTGGTATCCATCGTTAATTCAGAGGCAACTATAGACTTGATTGAGGTACTGTGTCCCCGGTACAAATACCATCTAGGTTCCATTTCTCTAGGCAGGCGATACCGAAAATGTACACAGACCTCAAAAAAAGACTCACCAGTGTCCTAAAAAATGCAGTTGTACCCAATGTCCACTTAACCACGGACATGTGGACAAGTGGAGCAGGGCAGACTCAGGACTATATGACTGTGACAGCCCACTGGGTAG
Organism: Pseudophryne corroboree; assembly: GCF_028390025.1. Lineage (NCBI taxonomy): Eukaryota > Metazoa > Chordata > Amphibia > Anura > Myobatrachidae > Pseudophryne > Pseudophryne corroboree. The sequence continues at coordinate 602,218,013 of NC_086445.1, forward strand.
ATGTATTGCCTCCCACAGCAAGAACAGCAGCGGCGGCACCAGTAGCAGCATCTCGCAAACGCCAAGTCGTTCCTAGGCAGGCTACGCTTTGTATCAACGCTTTCCAGAAGAGGCACACAGCTGACAACCTCTTACGGGAACTGAGGAAGATCATCGCAGAATGGCTTACCCCAATTGGACTCTCCTGGGGATTTGTGACATCGGACAACGCCAGCAATATTGTGCGTGCATTACATCTGGGCAAATTCCAGCACGTCCCATGTTTTGCACATGCATTGAATTTGGTGGTGCAGAATTATTTAAAAAATGACAGGGGCATGCAAGAGATGCTGTCGGTGGCCCGAATAATTGCGGGCCACTTTCGGCATTCAGGCACCGTGTACAGAAGACTGGAGCACCACCAAACATTCCTGTACCTGCCCTGCCATCATCTGAAGCAAGAGGTGGTAACGAGGTGGAATTCAACCCTCTATATGCTTCAGAGGATGGAGGAGCAGCAAAATGCCATTCAAGCCTATACATCTGCCCACGATATATAGGCAAAGGAGGGGGAATGCACCTGACTCAAGCGCAGTGGAGATTGATTTCAACGTTGTGCAAGGTTCTGCAACCCTTTGAACTTGCCACACGTGAAGTCAGTTCAGACACTGCCAGCCTGAGTCAGGTCATTCCCCTCATCATGCTTTTGCAGAAGAAGCTGGAGACATTGAAGGAGGAGCTAAAACAGAGCGATTCCGCTAGGCATGTGGGACTTGTGGATGGAGCCCTTAATTCGCTTAACCAGGATTCACGGGTGGTCAATCTGTTGAAATCAGAGCACTACATTTTGGCCACCGTGCTCGATCCTAGATTTAAAACCTACGTTGTATCTCTCTTTCCGGCAGACACAAGTCTGCAGAGGTTCAAAGACCTGCTGGTGAGAAAATTGTCAAGTCAAGCGGAACGTGACCCGTCAACATCTCCTCCTTCACATTCTCCCGCAACTGGGGGTGCGAGGAAAAGGCTAAGAATTCCTAGCCCACCCGCTGGCGGTGATGCAGGGCAGTCTGGAGTGAGTGCTGACATCTGGTCCGGACTGAAGGACCTGCCAATGATTACTGACATGTCGTCTACTGTCACTGCATATGATTCTCTCACCATGGAAAGAATGGTGGAGGATTATATGAGTGACCGCATCCAAGTAGGCACGTCAGACAGTCCGTACGTATACTGGCAGGAAAAAGAGGCAATTTGGAGGCCCTTGCACAAACTGGCTTTATTCTACCTAAGTTGCCCTCCCTCCAGTGTGTACTCCGAAAGAGTGTTTAGTGCAGCCGCTCACCTTGTCAGCAATCGGCGTACGAGGTTACTTCCAGAAAATGTGGAGAAGATGATGTTCATCAAAATGAATTATAATCAATTCCTCCGTGGAGACATTCACCAGCAGCAATTGCCTCCACAAAGTACACGGGGACCTGAGATGGTGGATTCCAGTGGGGACGAATTAATAATCTGTGAGTAGGGGGATGTACACAGTGAAAGGGGTGAGGAATCGGAGGATGATGATGAGGTGAACATCTTGCCTCTGTAGAGCCAGTTTGTGCAAGGAGAGATTGATTGCTTCTTTTTTGGTGGGGGCACAAACCAACCAGTCATTTCAGTCACAGTCGTGTGGCAGACCCTGTCGCTGAAATGATGGGTTCGTTAAAGTGTGCATGTCCTGTTTATACAACATAAGGGTGGGTGGGAGGGCCCAAGGACAATTCCATCTTGCCCCTCTTTTTTCTTTCATTTTTCTTTGCATCATGTGCTGCTTGGGGACAATTTTTTGGAAGTGCCATCCTGTCTTGATTGACACTGCAGTGCCACTCCTAGATGGGCCAGGTGTTTGTGTCGGCCACTTGTGTCGCTTAGCTTAGTCACACAGCGACCTTGGTGCGCCTCTTTTTTTTCTTTGCATCATGTGCTGTTTGGGGACAATTTTTTGGAAGTGCCATCCTGCCTGACACTGCAGTGCCACTCCTAGATGGGCCAGGTGTTTGTGTCGGCCACTTGTGTCGCTTAGCTTAGTCCCACAGCCACCTTGGTGCGCCTCTTTTTTTCTTTGCATCATGTGCTGTTTGGGGACAATTTTTGGGAAGTGCCATCCTGCCTGACACTGCAGTGCCACTCCTAGATGGGCCAGGTGTTTGTGTCGGCCACTTGTGTCGCTTAGCTTAGTCACACAGCCACCTTGGTGCGCCTCTTTTTTTCTTTGCATCATGTGCTGTTTGGGGACAATTTTTTGGAAGTGCCATCCTGTCTTGATTGACACTGCAGTGCCACTCCTAGATGAGCCAGGTGTTTATGTCGGCCACTTGTGTCGCTTAGCTTAGTCACACAGCGACCTTGGTGCGCCTCTTTTTTTCTTTGCATCATGTGCTGTTTGGGGACAATTTTTTGGAAGTGCCATCCTGTCTTGATTGACACTGCAGTGCCACTCCTAGATGGGCCAGGTGTTTGTGTCGGCCACTTGTGTCGCTTAGCTTAGTCACACAGCCACCTTGGTGCGCCTCTTTTTTCTTTGCATCATGTGCTGTTTGGGGACAATTTTTTGGAAGTGCCATCCTGTCTTGATTGACACTGCAGTGCCACTCCTAGATGTCCGATGTCACAAATCCCCAGTAGAGTCCAATTGGGGTAAGCCATTCTGCGATGATGTTCCTCAGTTTCCGTAAGAGGTTGTCAGCTGTGTGCCTCTTCTGGAAAGCAGTGATACAAAGCGTAGCCTGCCTAGGAACAAGTTGGCGTTTGCGAGATGCTGCTACTGGTGCCGCCGCTGCTATTCTTGTTGCGGGAGGCAATACATCTACCCAGTGGGCTGTCACAGTCACATAGTCCTGAGTCTGCCCTGCTCCACTTGTCCATAATTAAGTGGACATTGGGTACAACTGCATTTTTTAGGACACTGGTGAGTCTTTTTCTGAGGTCTGTGTACATTTTCGGTATCGCCTGCCTAGAGAAATGGAACCTAGATGGTATTTGGTACCGGGGACATAGTACCTCAATCAAGTCTCTAGTTGGCTCTGAATTAACGGTGGATACCGGAACCACGTTTCTCACCGCCCAGGCTGCCAAGGCCTGAGTTATCTGCTTTGCAGCAGGATGACTGCTGTGATATTTCATCTTCCTCGCAAAGGACTGTTGGACAGTCAATTGCTTACTGGAAGTAGTACAAGTGGTCTTCCGACTTCCCCTCTGGGATGACGATCGACTCCCAGCAGCAACAACAGCAGCGCCAGCAGCAGTAGGCGTTACACTCAAGGATGCATCGGAGGAATCCCAGGCAGGAGAGGACTCGTCAGACTTGCCAGTGACATGGCCTGCAGGACTATTGGCTTTCCTGGGTAAGGAGGAAATTGACACTGAGGGAGTTGGTGGTGTGGTTTGTAGGAGCTTGGTTACAAGAGGAAGGGATTTAGTGGTCAGTGGACTGCTTCCGCTGTCACCCAAAGTTTTTGTACTTGTCACTGACTTATGATGAATGCGCTGCAGGTGACGTATAAGGGAGGATGTTCCGAGGTGGTTAACGTCCTTACCCCTACTTATTACAGCTTGACAAAGGCAACACACGGCTTGACACCTGTTGTCCGCATTTGTGTTGAAATAATTCCACACCGAAGAGCTGATTTTTTTTGTATTTTGACCAGGCATGTTAATGGCCATATTCGTCCCACGGACAACAGGTGTCTCCCCGGGTGCCTGACTTAAACAAACCACCTCACCATCAGAATCCTCCTTGTCAATTTCCTCCCCAGGGCCAGCAACACCCATATCCTCATCCTGGTGTACTTCAACAGTGACATCTTCAATTTGACTATCAGGAACTGGACTGCGGGTGCTCCTTCCAGCACTTGCAGGGGGGTGCAAATGGTGGAAGGCGCAAGCTCTTCCCGTCCAGTGTTGGGAAGGTCAGGCATCGCAACCGACACAATTGGACTCTCCTTGGGGATTTGTGATTTAGAAGAACGCACAGTTCTTTGCTGTGCTTTTGCCAGCTTAAGTCTTTTCTTATTTCTAATGAGAGGATGAGTGCTTCCATCCTCATGTGAAGCTGAACCACTAGCCATGAACATAGGCCAGGGCCTCAGCCGTTCCGTGCCACTCCGTGTCGTAAATGGCATATTGGCAGGTTTACGCTTCTCCTCAGACGCTTTTAATTTTGATTTTTGGGTCATTTTACTGAACTTTTGTGTTTTGGATTTTACATGCTCTCTACTATGACATTGGGCATCGGCCTTGGCAGACGACGTTGATGGCATTTCATTGTCTCGGCCATGACTAGTGGCAGCAGCTTCAGCACGAGGTGGAAGTGGATCTTGATCTTTCCCTATTTTAACCTCCACATTTTTGTTCTCCATTTTTTAATGTGTGGAATTATATGCCAGTATCAATAGCAATGGCCTACTATTATATTTACTGCGCACAACTGAAATGCACCACAGGTATGGATGGATAGTATACTTGACGACACAGAGGTAGGTACAGCAGTGGCCTACCGTACTGCTATATATAGTATACTGGTGGTCACTGTGTCAGCAAACTGCAAAACTAAAATGCACCACAGGTATAGAATGTAGATGGATAGTATACTTAATGGATGACGACACAGAGGTAGGTACAGCAGTGGCATACCGTACTGCTATATATAGTATACTGGTGGTCACTGTGTCAGCAAACTGCAAAACTAAAATGCACCACAGGTATAGAATGTAGATGGATAGTATACTTAATGGATGACGACACAGAGGTAGGTACAGCAGTGGCCTACCGTACTGCTATATATAGTATACTGGTGGACACTGTGTCAGCAAACTGCAAAACTAAAATGCACCACAGGTATAGAATGTAGATGGATAGTATACTTAATGGATGACGACACAGAGGTAGGTACAGCAGTGGCCTTCCGTACTGCTATATATAGTATACTAGTGGTCACTGTGTCAGCAAACTGCAAAACTAAAATGCACCACAGGTATAGAATGTAGATGGATAGTATACTTAATGACGACACAGAGGTAGGTACAGTAGTGGCCTTCCGTACTGCTATATATAGTATACTGGTGGTCACTGTGTCAGCAAACTGCAAAACTAAAATGCACCACAGGTATAGAATGTAGATGGATAGTATACTTAATGACGACACAGAGGTAGGTACAGCAGTGGCCTACTGTACCGTAATGCTATATATTATATACTGGTGGTCACTGTGTCAGCAAAACTCTGCACTGTACTCCTCCTATATAATATTATACTGGTGGTCCCCAGTCCCCACAATAAAGCAGCACACTGAGCACAGATATGGAGTGTTTATCAGGCAGACAACGTATACTGGTGGTCACTGTCAGCAAAACTCTGCACTGTACTCCTGCTATATATACAGCTGCTCCCCAGTCCCCACAATTAAGCAGTGTGAGCACAGATATATGCAGCACACTGAGCACAGATATGGAGCGTTTTTTTCAGGCAGAGAACGGATAACTGGTGGTCACTGATCAGCAAAACTCTGCACTGTACTCCTCCTATATTATACAGCTGCTCCCCAGCCCTCCCCACAATTAAGCAATAGTGCACAATCAAGTTCAACAATAACGGAGAGGACGCCAGCCACGTCCTCTCCCTAACATTTCCAATGCACGAGTGAAAATGGCGGCGACGCGCGGCTGCTTATATAGAATCCGAATCTCATGAGAATCCGACAGCGGGATGATGACGTTCGGGCGCGCTCGGGTTAACCGAGCCATACGGGAGAATCCGAGTATGCCTCGGACCCGTGTAAAATGGGTGAAGTTCGGGGGGGTTCGGTTTCCGAGAAACCGAACCCGCTCATCACTAGTTCATACCAGAAAACCCGCAAGTTGTATTTAGGAGAGCCAGGACAGTGAAGAGTACCCTTGCACCAAGCAATCTACGGTTAATAAGGGATGAAAACTGGCTGAGTGGAATAGATGGATTTTTTCCATGCGCCCATTGTAAAATGTGTCAATATGTAAGTAAGGAGAAAAAATGTTCCGGAACTCTGATAACACTAAATCATGGAAAATTTAATGGAAAATGACGTGCCAGACAACACATGTAGTCTATGGGGTATATTCAATTGGTGTTGAATCCCGCAGTGGATTCGTCAGTTTTCAGATTCGACACTATTTGCCAGCCGAAACCCTCCACCCGGTGCCCTGAATTCGACATATTCAATTAAAAACGGATTCGACATGCCCCCGGTCGAAAACGGACCAATTGTCAAATAGTGGGCAGCCTGGAGTCGACTTCCCGCCGTTTGGAATCATATATAGGGCTTGTTCGCTGCGTGCTCAGCAGCCATTTTGTGAACCTGCAGAGCGGAGTGAGGAGCTGCAGAGTGATCAATTTGGTTTTGCTTGCTGTGGTATCGTTCACACACCCAGCAGACTTTCATCCAGGACTGACAGAAGACCTTCAGTCACCCCGGAGGAGAGTCATTTTTGGAGCGAATTCGACATTTTTAGGTAAGTACCACATGTGGTCTGGCGTTGCATGTAGGTGTTTGTGTAGTGTATGGGTGTTGTTTTGAGTGCTTGGCTACTGTTTTGTATGAGTTATGAGTGCAGCATGTAATGTTTCGGTGGTGGGGGGGTGCCATGAGATGTACATGTGGTGCTTCTTGGTTGTGTTTGGGGTATGTATATGTGTACAGGTGTGTATTTTTAAGGTCCTGCTTTTATTGCTACATGGTTTTAGTGGAGTTTTGTGTTTGGGGATGGTTTTTCATGTTTTTTTTTATGTGCTAAAATGTGTTTTTGGTCATGCTTCAGCACTGGTGTACTAGCAGCATGATATGTTGGGGTGCAGGGGTGCATTTACTGGCCTTTTTGGTTGTTTGGGCTGGTTTTTCATGTTTTTTTTTATGTGCTAATGTGTTTTTGGTCATGCTTGAGCACTGGTGTACTAGCAGCATGACATGTTGGGGTGCATTAACTAGAGATGAGCGGGTTCGGTTTCTCTGAATCCGAACCCGCCAGAACTTCATGTTTTTTTTCACGGGTCCGAGCGACTCGGATCTTCCCGCCTTGCTCGGTTAACCCGAGCGCGCCCGAACGTCATCATGACGCTGTCGGATTCTCGCGAGGCTCGGATTCTATCGCGAGACTCGGATTCTATATAAGGAGCCGCGCGTCGCCGCCATTTTCACACGTGCATTGAGATTGATAGGGAGAGGACGTGGCTGGCGTCCTCTCCGTTTAGAATAGATTAGAGAGACACTTGATTTACTAATTTTGGGGAGCATTAGGAGTACTCAGTACAGTGCAGAGTTTTGCTGATAGTGACCAGTGACCACCAGTTTTATTTATAATCCGTTCTCTGCCTGAAAAAAGCGATACACAGCACACAGTGACTCAGTCACATACCATATCTGTGTGCACTGCTCAGGCTCAGGCCAGTGTGCTGCATCATCTATTATCTATATATAAATAATATTATATATATCTGTCTGACTGCTCAGCTCACACAGCTTATAATTGTGGGGGAGACTGGGGAGCACTACTGCAGTGCCAGTTATAGGTTATAGCAGGAGCCAGGAGTACATAATATATTATATAGTGAGTGACCACCAGACACACAGTGCAGTTTATTTAATATATCCGTTCTCTGCCTGAAAAAAGCGATACACACAGTGACTCAGTCAGTCACATACCATATCTGTGTGCACTGCTCAGGCTCAGGCCAGTGTGCTGCATCATCTATATATATTATATATCTGTCTGACTGCTCAGCTCACACAGCTTATAATTGTGGGGGAGACTGGGGAGCACTACTGCAGTGCCAGTTATAGGTTATAGCAGGAGCCAGGAGTACATAATATTATATTAAAATTAAACAGTGCACACTTTTGCTGCAGGAGTGCCACTGCCAGTGTGACTAGTGACCAGTGACCTGACCACCAGTATATATAATATTAGTAGTATACTATCTCTTTATCAACCAGTCTATATTAGCAGCAGACACAGTACAGTGCGGTAGTTCACGGCTGTGGCTACCTCTGTGTCGGCACTCGGCAGCCCGTCCATAATTGTATATACCACCTAACCGTGGTTTTTTTTTCTTTCTTTATACATACATACTAGTTACGAGTATACTATCTCTTTATCAACCAGTCTATATATTAGCAGCAGACACAGTACAGTGCGGTAGTTCACGGCTGTGGCTACCTCTGTGTCGGCACTCGGCAGCCCGTCCATAATTGTATATACCACCTAACCGTGGTTTTTTTTTCTTTCTTTATACATACATACTAGTTACGAGTATACTATCTCTTTATCAACCAGTCTATATATTAGCAGCAGACACAGTACAGTGCGGTAGTTCACGGCTGTGGCTACCTCTGTGTCGGCACTCGGCAGCCCGTCCATAATTGTATATACCACCTAACCGTGGTTTTTTTTTCTTTCTTTATACATACATACTAGTTACGAGTATACTATCTCTTTATCAACCAGTCTATATATTAGCAGCAGACACAGTACAGTGCGGTAGTTCACGGCTGTGGCTACCTCTGTGTCGGCACTCGGCAGCCCGTCCATAATTGTATATACCACCTAACCGTGGTTTTTTTTTCTTTCTTTATACATACATACTAGTTACGAGTATACTATCTCTTTATCAACCAGTCTATATATTAGCAGCAGACACAGTACAGTGCGGTAGTTCACGGCTGTGGCTACCTCTGTGTCGGCACTCGGCAGCCCGTCCATAATTGTATATACCACCTAACCGTGGTTTTTTTTTCTTTCTTTATACATACATACTAGTTACGAGTATACTATCTCTTTATCAACCAGTCTATATTAGCAGCAGACACAGTACAGTGCGGTAGTTCACGGCTGTGGCTACCTCTGTGTCGGCACTCGGCAGCCCGTCCATAATTGTATATACCACCTAACCGTGGTTTTTTTTTCTTTCTTTATACATACATACTAGTTACGAGTATACTATCTCTTTATCAACCAGTCTATATATTAGCAGCAGACACAGTACAGTGCGGTAGTTCACGGCTGTGGCTACCTCTGTGTCGGCACTCGGCAGCCCGTCCATAATTGTATATACCACCTAACCGTGGTTTTTTTTTCTTTCTTTATACATACATACTAGTTACGAGTATACTATCTCTTTATCAACCAGTCTATATATTAGCAGCAGACACAGTACAGTGCGGTAGTTCACGGCTGTGGCTACCTCTGTGTCGGCACTCGGCAGCCCGTCCATAATTGTATATACCACCTAACCGTGGTTTTTTTTTCTTTCTTTATACATACATACTAGTTACGAGTATACTATCTCTTTATCAACCAGTCTATATATTAGCAGCAGACACAGTACAGTGCGGTAGTTCACGGCTGTGGCTACCTCTGTGTCGGCACTCGGCAGCCCGTCCATAATTGTATATACCACCTAACCGTGGTTTTTTTTTCTTTCTTTATACATACATACTAGTTACGAGTATACTATCTCTTTATCAACCAGTCTATATTAGCAGCAGACACAGTACAGTGCGGTAGTTCACGGCTGTGGCTACCTCTGTGTCGGCACTCGGCAGCCCGTCCATAATTGTATATACCACCTAACCGTGGTTTTTTTTTCTTTCTTTATACATACATACTAGTTACGAGTATACTATCTCTTTATCAACCAGTCTATATATTAGCAGCAGACACAGTACAGTGCGGTAGTTCACGGCTGTGGCTACCTCTGTGTCGGCACTCGGCAGCCCGTCCATAATTGTATATACCACCTAACCGTGGTTTTTTTTTCTTTCTTTATACATACATACTAGTTACGAGTATACTATCTCTTTATCAACCAGTCTATATATTAGCAGCAGACACAGTACAGTGCGGTAGTTCACGGCTGTGGCTACCTCTGTGTCGGCACTCGGCAGCCCGTCCATAATTGTATACTAGTATCCAATCCATCCATCTCCATTGTTTACCTGAGGTGCCTTTTAGTTGTGCCTATTAAAATATGGAGAACAAAAATGTTGAGGTTCCAAAATTAGGGAAAGATCAAGATCCACTTCCACCTCGTGCTGAAGCTGCTGCCACTAGTCATGGCCGAGACGATGAAATGCCAGCAACGTCGTCTGCCAAGGCCGATGCCCAATGTCATAGTACAGAGCATGTCAAATCCAAAACACCAAATATCAGTAAAAAAAGGACTCCAAAACCTAAAATAAAATTGTCGGAGGAGAAGCGTAAACTTGCCAATATGCCATTTACCACACGGAGTGGAAAGGAACGGCTGAGGCCCTGGCCTATGTTCATGGCTAGTGGTTCAGCTTCACATGAGGATGGAAGCACTCAGCCTCTCGCTAGAAAAATGAAAAGACTCAAGCTGGCAAAAGCAGCACAGCAAAGAACTGTGCATTCTTCGAAATCCCAAATCCACAAGGAGAGTCCAATTGTGTCGGTTGCGATGCCTGACCTTCCCAACACTGGACGTGAAGAGCATGCGCCTTCCACCATTTGCACGCCCCCTGCAAGTGCTGGAAGGAGCACCCGCAGTCCAGTTCCTGATAGTCAGATTGAAGATGTCAGTGTTGAAGTACACCAGGATGAGGAGGATATGGGTGTTGCTGGCGCTGGGGAGGAAATTGACCAGGAGGATTCTGATGGTGAGGTGGTTTGTTTAAGTCAGGCACCCGGGGAGACACCTGTTGTCCGTGGGAGGAATATGGCCGTTGACATGCCAGGTGAAAATACCAAAAAAATCAGCTCTTCGGTGTGGAGGTATTTCACCAGAAATGCGGACAACAGGTGTCAAGCCGTGTGTTCCCTTTGTCAAGCTGTAATAAGTAGGGGTAAGGACGTTAACCACCTCGGAACATCCTCCCTTATACGTCACCTGCAGCGCATTCATAATAAGTCAGTGACAAGTTCAAAAACTTTGGGTGACAGCGGAAGCAGTCCACTGACCAGTAAATCCCTTCCTCTTGTAACCAAGCTCACGCAAACCACCCCACCAACTCCCTCAGTGTCAATTTCCTCCTTCCCCAGGAATGCCAATAGTCCTGCAGGCCATGTCACTGGCAATTCTGACGAGTCCTCTCCTGCCTGGGATTCCTCCGATGCATCCTTGCGTGTAACGCCTACTGCTGCTGGCGCTGCTGTTGTTGCCGCTGGGAGTCGATGGTCATCCCAGAGGGGAAGTCGTAAGCCCACTTGTACTACTTCCAGTAAGCAATTGACTGTTCAACAGTCCTTTGCGAGGAAGATGAAATATCACAGCAGTCATCCTACTGCAAAGCGGATAACTGAGTCCTTGACAACTATGTTGGTGTTAGACGTGCGTCCGGTATCCGCCGTTAGTTCACAGGGAACTAGACAATTTATTGAGGCAGTGTGCCCCCGTTACCAAATACCATCTAGGTTCCACTTCTCTAGGCAGGCGATACCGAGAATGTACACGGACGTCAGAAAAAGACTCACCAGTGTCCTAAAAAATGCAGTTGTACCCAATGTCCACTTAACCACGGACATGTGGACAAGTGGAGCAGGGCAGGGTCAGGACTATATGACTGTGACAGCCCACTGGGTAGATGTATGGACTCCCGCCGCAAGAACAGCAGCGGCGGCACCAGTAGCAGCATCTCGCAAACGCCAACTCTTTCCTAGGCAGGCTACGCTTTGTATCACCGCTTTCCAGAATACGCACACAGCTGAAAACCTCTTACGGCAACTGAGGAAGATCATCGCGGAATGGCTTACCCCAATTGGACTCTCCTGTGGATTTGTGGCATCGGACAACGCCAGCAATATTGTGTGTGCATTAAATATGGGCAAATTCCAGCACGTCCCATGTTTTGCACATACCTTGAATTTGGTGGTGCAGAATTTTTTAAAAAACGACAGGGGCGTGCAAGAGATGCTGTCGGTGGCCAGAAAAATTGCGGGACACTTTCGGCGTACAGGCACCACGTACAGAAGACTGGAGCACCACCAAAAACTACTGAACCTGCCCTGCCATCATCTGAAGCAAGAAGTGGTAACGAGGTGGAATTCAACCCTCTATATGCTTCAGAGGTTGGAGGAGCAGCAAAAGGCCATTCAAGCCTATACAATTGAGCACGATATAGTAGGTGGAATGCACCTGTCTCAAGTGCAGTGGAGAATGATTTCAACGTTGTGCAAGGTTCTGATGCCCTTTGAACTTGCCACACGTGAAGTCAGTTCAGACACTGCCAGCCTGAGTCAGGTCATTCCCCTCATCAGGCTTTTGCAGAAGAAGCTGGAGGCATTGAAGAAGGAGCTAAAAGGGAGCGATTCCGCTAGGCATGTGGGACTTGTGGATGCAGCCCTTAATTCGCTTAACAAGGATTCACGGGTGGTCAATCTGTTGAAATCAGAGCACTACATTTTGGCCACCGTGCTCGATCCTAGATTTAAAGCCTACCTTGGATCTCTCTTTCCGGCAGACACAGGTCTGCTGGGGTTGAAAGACCTGCTGGTGACAAAATTGTCAAGTCAAGCGGAACGCGACCTGTCAACATCTCCTCCTTCACATTCTCCCGCAACTGGGGGTGCGAGGAAAAGGCTCAGAATTCCGAGCCCACCCGCTGGCGGTGATGCAGTGCAGTCTGGAGCGACTGCTGATGCTGACATCTGGTCCGGACTGAAGGATCTGACAACGATTACGGACATGTCGTCTACTGTCACTGCATATGATTCTCTCAACATTGATAGAATGGTGGAGGATTATATGAGTGACCGCATCCAAGTAGGCACGTCACACAGTCCGTACTTATACTGGCAGGAAAAAGAGGCAATTTGGAGGCCCTTGCACAAACTGGCTTTATTCTACCTAAGTTGCCCTCCCACAAGTGTGTACTCCGAAAGAGTGTTTAGTGCCGCCGCTCACCTTGTCAGCAATCGGCGTACGAGGTTACATCCAGAAAATGTGGAGAAGATGATGTTCATTAAAATGAATTATAATCAATTCCTCCGCGGAGACATTGACCAGCAGCAATTGCCTCCACAAAGTACACAGGGAGCTGAGATGGTGGATTCCAGTGGGGACGAATTGATAATCTGTGAGGAGGGGGATGTACACGGTGATATATCGGAGGGTGAAGATGAGGTGGACATCTTGCCTCTGTAGAGCCAGTTTGTGCAAGGAGAGATTAATTGCTTCTTTTTTGGGGGGGGTCCAAACCAACCCGTCATATCAGTCACAGTCGTGTGGCAGACCCTGTCACTGAAATGATGGGTTGGTTAAAGTGTGCATGTCCTGTTTTGTTTATACAACATAAGGGTGGGTGGGAGGGCCCAAGGACAATTCCATCTTGCACCTCTTTTTTCTTTTCTTTTTCTTTGCATCATGTGCTGATTGGGGAGGGTTTTTTGGAAGGGACATCCTGCGTGACACTGCAGTGCCACTCCTAGATGGGCCCGGTGTTTGTGTCGGCCACTAGGGTCGCTAATCTTACTCACACAGTCAGCTACCTCATTGCGCCTCTTTTTTTCTTTGCGTCATGTGCTGTTTGGGGAGGGTTTTTTGGAAGGGACATCCTGCGTGACACTGCAGTGCCACTCCTAGATGGGCCCGGTGTTTGTGTCGGCCACTAGGGTCGCTAATCTTACTCACACAGCTACCTCATTGCGCCTCTTTTTTTCTTTGCGTCATGTGCTGTTTGGGGAGGGTTTTTTGGAAGGGACATCCTGCGTGACACTGCAGTGCCACTCCTAGATGGGCCCGGTGTTTGTGTCGGCCACTAGGGTCGCTAATCTTACTCACACAGCTACCTCATTGCGCCTCTTTTTTTCTTTGCGTCATGTGCTGTTTGGGGAGGGTTTTTTGGAAGGGCCATCCTGCGTGACACTGCAGTGCCACTCCTAGATGGGCCCGGTGTTTGTGTCGGCCACTAGGGTCGCTAATCTTACTCACACAGCTACCTCATTGCGCCTCTTTTTTTCTTTGCGTCATGTGCTGTTTGGGGAGGTTTTTTTGGAAGGGACATCCTGCGTGACACTGCAGTGCCACTCCTAGATGGGCCCGGTGTTTGTGTCGGCCACTAGGGTCGCTTATCTTACTCACACAGCGACCTCGGTGCAAATTTTAGGACTAAAAATAATATTGTGAGGTGTGAGGTATTCAGAATAGACTGAAAATGAGTGTAAATTATGGTTTTTGAGGTTAATAATACTTTGGGATCAAAATGACCCCCAAATTCTATGATTTAAGCTGTTTTTTAGTGTTTTTTGAAAAAAACACCCGAATCCAAAACACACCCGAATCCGACAAAAAAAATTCGGTGAGGTTTTGCCAAAACGCGTTCGAACCCAAAACACGGCCGCGGAACCGAACCCAAAACCAAAACACAAAACCCGAAAAATTTCAGGCGCTCATCTCTAGCATTAACTGGCCTTTTGGTTTGTTTGGGCTGGTTTTTCATGTTTTTTTTATGTGCTAATGTGTTTTTGGTCATGCTTGAGCACTGGTGTACTAGCAGCATGACATGTTGGGATGCATTTACTGGCCTTTTGAGTTGTTTGGGTGTGTTTTTTTTTTTAATGTGCTAATGTGTTTTTAGTCATGCTTCAGCACTGGTGTACTAGGAGCATGACATGTTGGGTGAATTTACTGGCCTTTTGGGTTGTTTGGGTGTGGTTTTTTATGTTTTTTTATGTGCTAATGTGTTTTTGGTCATGCTTCAGCAGTGGTGTACTAGCAGCATGACATGTTAGGGTGCATTTACTGGCCTTTTAGGTTGTTTTTCATGTTTTTTTATGTGCTAATGTGTTTTTGGTCATGATTCAGCACTGGTGTACTAGCAGCATGACATGTTGGGGTGCATTTACTGGCCTTTTGGGTTGTTTGGATGTGGTTTTTCATGTTTTTTTATGTGCTAATGTGTTTTTGGTCATGCTTGAGCACTGGTGTACTAGGAGTATGACATGTTGGGGTGGATTTACTGGCCTTTTGGGTTGTTTGGGTGTGGTTTTTCATGTTTTTTTATGTGCTAATGTGTTTTTGGTCATGCTTTAGCACTGGTGTACTAGGAGTATGACATGTTGGGGTGCATTTACTGGCCTTTTGGGTTGTTTGGGTGTGGTTTTTCATGTTTTTTTATGTGCTAATGTGTTTTTGGTCATGCTTTAGCACTGGTGTACTAGCAGCATGACATGTTGGGGTGCATTTACTGGCCTTTTGGGTTGTCTGGGCATGGTTTTTCATGGTTTTTTTAATGTGCTAATGGTTTTTTGGTCATGCTTCAGCACTGGTGTACTAGGAGTAGTGATGAGCGGGTTCGGTTTCTCGGAAACCGAACCCCCCCGAACTTCACCCTTTTTACACGGGTCCGAGCCATACCCAGATTCTCCCGTATGGCTCGGGTAACCCGAGCGCGCCCGAACGTCATCATCCCGCTGTCGGATTCTCGCGAGATTCGGATTCTATATAAGCAGCCGCGCGTCGCCGCCATTTTCACTCGTGCATTGGAAATGTTAGGGAGAGGACGTGGCTGGCGTCCTCTCCGTTTATGTTGATGCATTGCAAATATTTTGTGCTTGCTTATTACTTAATTGTGGGGACTGGGGAGCAGCTGTATATAGGAGGAGTACAGTGCAGAGTTTTGCTGACAGTGACCACCAGTAATACGTTGTCAGCCTGAAAAACACTCCATATCTGTGCTCAGTGTGCTGCATATATCTGTGCTCACACTGCTTAATTGTGGGGACTGGGGAGCAGCTGTATTATATAGCAGGAGTACAGTGCAGAGTTTTGCTGACAGTGACCACCAGTATACGTTGTCTGCCTGAAAAACACTCCATATCTGTGCTCAGTGTGCTGCTTTATTGTGGGGACTGGGGACCACCAGTATAATATTATATAGGAGGAGTACAGTGCAGAGTTTTGCTGACCAGTGACCACCAGTATATAATATATAGCATTACGGTACAGTAGGCCACTGCTGTACCTACCTCTGTGTCGTCATTAAGTATACTATCCATCTACATTCTATACCTGTGGTGCATTTTAGTTTTGCAGTTTGCTGACACAGTGACCACCAGTATATATAGCAGTACGGTACGGAAGGCCACTGCTGTACCTACCTCTGTGTCGTTGTAAGAGGTGCGGCGGTGCGTGTGGTGGTGCCTGCTGCCGTGCAGGTGTATTTTCGGTACTCACCAGGCGCCGCTCTCTCTCACCTTCAGGTACCGGAACCTTCAACGGACCTGGCAAATCTTCCGTCGGACCCGGACACGATGACCTAGGAGGAAGGAGATTGCTGAGTGCCGTCCTCCTAACTGTGGACCGAAACGCCCTCTGACCCCGAGAAAAATAATGCTTTCGGGCTAGGTGAGGGTCATCCCAGGCGTCCGCCTCAGAGCCCGAATTTCACCTATTGGCACTCTCGCACCAGGTGGAAATTCTGCCTTGCACCGGCGTGCAAGGCTCACCGTTCGCCCTGAAGGAAGGGAGACAGATAGGGACACACACAGAAGGAACACACAGACCGATGTTACTCACCGTCCTACGTCTAGTACTCCGATCTTCTCCACTTACAGGTCCCTGTAAGGAGGCAAAGAGAGAAACAGCCGTGCAGGGCCTAGAACTACCCTAGTGTGCGTCCGCTACACTAGCTACATAAACAGAGCCCTCAAACTAGCTCGTGTGAGTGGTGCAACACAACTATGCACAAACTTAAAACAAACAGACACGTTGCCCTGCACGGTAACAACATACATCACAATATCGGAATACAAGATCACACGGTGCTGTCCCTTTAAATCCCTACCTGCCGCTGGAAGGGGGTGGGCGCCACACAGCCTGCCCACCTCCTGTACACTTCCTTCTATAGGGCTCAGGTCAAGCGGACCTGCCTACCTAAACACCTCAGGGTGGCCTGGGACTAGTGCCCAGTGCCACCTTTATTCACCTCGGGGGCACTTATCCACTGGGTCTAGCGCCCCCTGACTGCACACAGGCCGGAGGCCTGATTTCACCCACGGGCCTAGCGCCCGCCTAACTTGTCACTCGTGGGGTGACCTGGGCCTAGTACCCAGCATCACCTTTATATATCCCTAGCGGCCGCCAACTGAAGTAGGGCCTAGTGCCCCCTACTGTCCTTTCAGGCCTATTGCCTGTACTTGCCCTCAGGCCTAATGCCCGCCTAACTGGCGCTGGAGGGGTAGCTTGGGCCTAATACCCAAACTACCCAAATGGTGACCCCCAAGTCTTAGCCGGGCCACGGGCCGGGGGGGAACCCCGACTGCGCAGGGCCCGACTAAAAGTGCCCACAGGCCGGAAGGGCCTGACTGTGCCCACGGGCCGGGAGGGCCCGACTGATTGCCCACAGGCCGGGAGGGCCTGACTCTGCCCACGGGCCTAATGCCCGAACACCCTGTGGTCTAGGGAGGAAAGGAGAGGGGGTGGAAGTAGCCTCACTGAGGCCTCACCTGCTCCAAGGGGTCTCCGGCGCCCTCTTCTGCCGCTGACCCGTCCTGGCCAGCGGCGTCGCCTCCGCTGTTCCGCGTCCAGCCGCCGCTGGACATCTTCTTGTAGGAGCCCGACGTCTTCCGGCCTCTTCAGCGGCCACCGGAGCTCTTCTTCCCACGGCCGTCGTCTTCTCCTCCGCGCCGGACTCTTTTCTGCGCTCCAGCGCGCCGACTCCTCTCTCCAGATCCCGGCTGCTTTATTCGCGCTCTTCCACGCGCGCGGTCTCCTCGGCTCCCGCCCGGCGTCTGACGTCAGACGCCGGGGGCGGGGCCTATGACGCGGCGAGCGCCGATTGGCTCGCCGCGCCCCTCTCTGATTGGCCGCCGCTCCGGGAGCCGCAATTGGCAGTCAGGGGGCGCTAGGCCCAGTGGATAAGTGCCCCCGAGGTGAATAAAGGTGGCACTGGGCACTAGTCCCAGGCCACCCTGAAGTGTTTAGGTAGGCAGGTCCGCTTGACCTGAGCCCTATAGAAGGAAGTGTACAGGAGGTGGGCAGGCTGTGTGGCGCCCACCCCCTTCCATCTACATTCTATACCTGTGGTGCATTTTAGTTTTGCAGTTTGCTGACACAGTGACCACCAGTATATATAGCAGTACGGTACGGAAGGCCACTGCTGTACCTACCTCTGTGTCGTCATTAAGTATACTATCCATCTACATTCTATACCTGTGGTGCATTTTAGTTTTGCAGTTTGCTGACACAGTGACCACCAGTATATATAGCAGTACGGTACGGAAGGCCACTGCTGTACCTACCTCTGTGTCGTCAAGTATACTATCCATCCATACCTGTGGTGCATTTCAGTTTTGCACAGTTTGCTGACCACCAGTATATAATATATAGCATTACGGTACAGTAGGCCACTGCTCTACCTACCTCTGTGTCGTCAAGTATACTAGCTTAGTCACACAGCGACCTTGGTGCGTCTCTTTTTTTCTTTGCATCATGTGCTGTTTGGGGACAATTTTTTTGAAGTGCCATCCTGCCTGACACTGCAGTGCCACTCCTAGATGGGCCAGGTGTTTGTGGGGGCCACTTGTGTCGCTTATCTTAGTCACACCGCGACCTTGGTGCGCCTCTTTTTTTCTTTGCATCATGTGCTGTTTGGGGACTATTTTTTTGAAGTGCCATCCTGCCTGACACTGCAGTGCCACTCCTAGATGGGCCAGGTGTTTGTGTCGGCCACTTGTGTCGCTTATCTTAGTCACACAGCGACCTTGGTGCGCCTCTTTTTTTCTTTGCATCATGTGCTGTTTGGGGACAATTTTTTTGAAGTGCCATCCTGTCTGACACTGCAGTGCCACTCCTAGATGGGCCAGGTGTTCGTGTCGGCCACTTGTGTCGCTTAGCTTAGTCACACAGCGACCTTGGTGCGCCTCTTTTTTTCTTTGCATCATGTGCTGTTTGGGGCTATTTTTTTGAAGTGCCATCCTGTCTGACACTGCAGTGCCACTCCTAGATAGGCCAGGTGTTTGTGTCGGCCACTTGTGTCGCTTATCTTAGTCACACAGCGACCTTGGTGCGCCTCTTTTTTTCTTTGCATCATGTGCTGTTTGGGGACAATTTTTTTGAAGTGCCATCCTGCCTGACACTGCAGTGCCACTCCTAGATGGGCCAGGTGTTTGTGTCGGCCACTTGTGTCGCTTATCTTAGTCACACAGCGACCTTGGTGCGCCTCTTTTTTTCTTTGCATCATGTGCTGTTTGGGGACAATTTTTTTGAAGTGCCATCCTGCCTGACACTGCAGTGCCACTCCTAGATGGGCCAGGTGTTTGTGTCGGCCACTTGTGTCGCTTATCTTAGTCACACAGCGACCTTGGTGCGCCTCTTTTTTTCTTTGCATCATGTGCTGTTTGGGGACAATTTTTTTGAAGTGCCATCCTGTCTGACACTGCAGTGCCACTCCTAGATGGGCCAGGTGTTCGTGTCGGCCACTTGTGTCGCTTAGCTTAGTCACACAGCGTCCTTGGTGCGCCTCTTTTTTTCTTTGCATCATGTGCTGTTTGGGGACTATTTTTTTGAAGTGCCATCCTGCCTGACACTGCAGTGCCACTCCTAGATAGGCCAGGTGTTTGTGTCGGCCACTTGTGTCGCTTAGCTTAGCCATCCAGCGACCTCGGTGCAAATTTTAGGACTAAAAATAATATTGTGAGGTGTGAGGTGTTCAGAATAGACTGGAAATGAGTGGAAATTATGGTTATTGTGGTTAATAATACTATGGGATCAAAATGACCCCCAAATTCTATGATTTAAGCTGTTTTTTAGGGTTTTTTGAAAAAAAACACCCGAATCCAAAACACACCCGAATCCGACAAAAAAATTTCGGCCGCAGAACACGGCAGCAGAACCGAATCCAAAACCAAAACACAAAACCCGAAAAATGTCCGGTGCACATCACTAACTAGGAGCATGACATGTTGGGGTGCAGGGGTGGCTTTAGTGGTTTTTTTTTTTGGTTTTTTTAATGAATTATGTAATGTGGGGTGCGCAGCTCTGTGTTTTATTTTTGGGGTGTTTGGTTGTGTTTTTTGTGGTACATATGTACAAATATTTTTTATTTTTTATTTTTACAACAGGGATGTCGAGGGACCAGCGCCCCCGATCCCCCCCCCTCCTCCCCCCACTCCTCAGAAGAATTGCTGGACAGCAATGAGGAGTGGGCACCGATCCAGGAGGAGGAGATGACCGAACAGGCATCCAGCGATCAGCCGAGGTCATCAAGGGACCAAGAAAGTAGAAAGAAAAAGAAAAGGCCAAGACAGGTAATAACTTTCAGCGCCTGCAGCCACAGTTGCATCCAACTTGACACACCCATGGGCTACTTTGCGCACTGCCAGGCACACTGACACACCTCAAGGCACACCTACAGGTATCTCTGCGCACTGCCAGGGACACTGACACACTCCCAGAGACACCTACAGATCATTGTGATAGTATTAATTGTATGTTTCATTTCCCTAAAAGGCAAGAAGCCAGCCAGAGGATCAGTCAGAGGAGGAAGCCTCTGGAGAAGACACAGGACGGAAGACTCCGTGTGGACCCCGGTACACCGAGGTGGAAAACTATGCCCTAGTGCAGGAGTGGCCAACCAGTCAGTGACAAAGAGCCAAAAAACCTTGTTAGGCATGTTAAAGAGCCGACATCGAGCTGATGGCGCGCATGCAAAAATGGAATGTGGCCTTGTGCCTGCTAGACCACACCCCTGGTATAAAATCCATTGAAAAAGCCAGAACGACATAAAATATTTTTTTCAAAGCCAAATCCATTGAAAAAGCCACTTTCACATAATAAACTTCAGCTCCCCCATGTGTCACTCCAGCCAGCTCCCCCATGTGTCACTCCTGCTAGCACTCTCCTATGTCACTCTAGCCAGCTCTCCCATGTGTCACTACTTCCAGCACCCTCCCGTGTCACTCCTGCCAGTACCCTCTCCTGTGTCTCTCCAGCCAGCTCTGCCATGTGTCACTCCTGCTAGCACCCTCCTATGTCACTCCAGCCAGGTCTCCCATGTGTCACTACTGCCAAGACCCTGCTGTGTCACTCCATCCAGCTCCCCCATGTGTCACCCCCAGCCAACACCCTCCTGTCACTCCAGCCAGCTCCCCCGTGTCACTCCAGCCAGCTCTGCCATGTGTCACTACTGCTAAGACCCTGCTGTGTCATTCCAGCCAGGTCTCCCATGTGTCACTACTGCCAAGACCCTGCTGCTTCACTCCAGCCAGCTCCCCCATGTGTCACTCCAGCCAACACCCTCCTGTCACTCCAGCCAGCTCTTCCATGTGTCACTCCTGCTAGCACCCTCCTATGTCACTCCAGCCAGCACCCCCGTGTCACTCCAGCCAGCTCTCTTATGTGTTACTATTGCCAAGACCCTGCTGTGTCACTCCAGCCAGCTCCCAAATGTGTCACTCCAGCCAACACCCCCCTGTCACTCCAGCCAGCTTTTCCATGTGTCACTCCTGCTAGCACCCTCCTATGTCACTCCAGCCAGCTCTCCCATGTGTCACTACTGCCAAGACCCTCCTGTGTCACTCCAGCCAGGTCTCCCATGTGTCACTCCAGCCAACACCCTCCTGTCACTCCAGCCAGATCTCCCATGTGTCACTCCAGCCAGCTCTTCTATGTGTCACTCCTGCTAGCACCCTGCTGTCACTCCAGCCAGGTCTTCCATGTGTCACTATTGCCAAGACCCTGCTGTGCCACTCCAGCCAGGTCTCCCATGTGTCACTACTGCCAAGACCCTGCTGTGCCACTCCAGCCAGCTCTCCCATGTGTCACTCCAGCCAACACCCTCCTGTCACTCCAGCCAGCTCTTCTGTGTGTCACTCCTGCTAGCACCCTCCTATGTCACTCCAGCCAGCTCCCCTGTCAAAGTCGAAAAATATAGCGACCTATGATGCCTTGTACTAACCCCATGCGCTTGCCCGCTGCACGTGCACATTCTCTCCCGTGCGTGCGCATATTCGCAGTTGCGTGACGGCGCCTCCACGGTCGTGCACTCATGCGCGTGGTATGCGCATTTACGGTAGAGTTTGTGTGCATCTGGCGGGCGACTCGATCATTACATAGTTAATCTAAATAGTGTATTTTATAGGTTATATCAGTAAGTTTGTTTAGTGTAACTGGTTCATGGACAGAGAGATCCCTCTTTACATGATACGAAGGGTCAGACAGGTTTTGAGCAGTGGTGTTTAGTATGCAACGGAAGAGTATTTTATTAGTAACATTCCGGTGTTGGTTTGCAAGAGATTAATCGCTCCTGCGTATAGTTATGTTTATAAGAAGTTTATGGACATTTACTGTATTTGCAGTTCATTATCCATGCGGCGGGAAACCTGAGATTCCCTCCCACCTGAGCAGTTTGAAATAGTCACAGCCCACCTGTTCGAATCAACCTATGACCTTTCGTTATTATGTGAAGACAGATTCCTGTGTCCAATGAACAATGAGATTGTAGGGCCCTTTGTAGTGTACTGTACTTTGTGTATATAAGAACAGCCAGTCTGGGCCAGCTCAGTCTTCTCTCCACAAAGGTTTTCATCATTGACTAACTAGAGAGCTGGTTCCAGGACTGCGCTAGCGATCATTCCCCACGTGTGTAAGTTCTCTGTGACCAACTTATTCTCTGTCTGTAGTTGCCATACTCTCTCTCTCTCTCACTGTTATTGTTTAGGATTAAGACGCTATTGTATATTTATGTCCAGTTATTCTGTTTAGGTGTTTTATGTTAGTGCTGTAGTGTATAAGCTGTTAACTGTTTTCCCCTTTTTACATAGCTAAATCTCGTTAGTAAAGGTGTTGGAACTAGTGATGAGCGGGTTCGGTTTCTCGGAAACCGAACCCCCCGAACTTCACGCTTTTTACACGGGTCCGAGGCAGACTCGAATCTTCCCGCCTTGCTCGGTTAACCCGAGCGCGCCCGAACGTCATCATCCCGCTGTCGGATTCTCGCGAGGCTCGGATTCTATCGCGAGACTCGGATTCTATATAAGGAGCCGCGCGTCGCCGCCATTTTCACACGTGCATTGAGATTGATAGGGAGAGGACGTGGCTGGCGTCCTCTCCGTTTAGAGTAGACTAGAGAGTAGTAGAGACACTTGATTTACTAATTTTGGGGAGCATATTAGGAGTACTACTTGCTGATAGTGTGACCAGTGACCACCAGTTTAATTAATCCGTTCTCTGCCTGAAAAAAAATGATACACAGTGTGACACAGTCACATACCATATCTGTGCTCAGCCTCAGTGTGCCCTCAGTGTGCTGCATCATCTATGTAATACTGTATATCTGACTGTGCTGAGTGCTCACTGCTCACACAGCTTAATTGTGGGGGAGACTGGGGAGCAGTTATAGCAGGAGTACATATTTTAACAGTGCACACTTTTGCTGCCAGAGTGCCACTGCCAGTGTGACTGACCAGTGACCACTGACCACCAGTATATTGTGATTGTCTGCCTGAAAAAGTTAAACACTCGTCGTGTGGTGTTTTTATTCTATAAACGCATTCTGCTGACAGTGTCCAGCAGGTCCGTCATTATATAATATATACCTGTCCGGCTGCAGTAGTGATATATATATATTTTTTATATCATTATCATCCAGTCTATATTAGCAGCAGACGCAGTACGGTAGTCCACGGCTGTAGCTACCTCTGTGTCGGCAGTCGCTCGTCCATCCATAATTGTATACCACCTACCCGTGGTGTTTTTTTTTTTTTTCTATCTTCTTGATACTAGTAGCTTACTTTAGGAGTCTGCAGTGCTGAGCTGACAGTGTCCAGCAGGTCCGTCATTATATAATATATACCTGTCCGGCTGCAGTAGTGATATATATATATATATTTTATATCTCATTATCATCCAGTCTATATTAGCAGCAGACGCAGTACGGTAGTCCACGGCTGTAGCTACCTCTGTGTCGGCAGTCGCTCGTCCATCCATAATTGTATACCACC
The DNA here is from genome assembly GCF_028390025.1 of Pseudophryne corroboree. NCBI lineage: Eukaryota > Metazoa > Chordata > Amphibia > Anura > Myobatrachidae > Pseudophryne > Pseudophryne corroboree. The sequence continues at coordinate 602,241,955 of NC_086445.1, forward strand.
TACCCGTGGTGTTTTTTTTTCTTTCTATCTTCTTGATACTAGTAGCTTACTTTAGGAGTCTGCAGTGCTGAGCTGACAGTGTCCAGCAGGTCCGTCATTATATAATATATACCTGTCCGGCTGCAGTAGTGATATATATATATTTTATATCTCATTATCATCCAGTCTATATTAGCAGCAGACGCAGTACGGTAGTCCACGGCTGTAGCTACCTCTGTGTCGGCAGTCGCTCGTCCATCCATAATTGTATACCACCTACCTGTGGTGTTTTTTTTTTTTTCTATCTTCTTGATACTACTAGTAGCTTACTTTAGGAGTCTGCAGTGCTGAGCTGACAGTGTCCAGCAGGTCCGTCATTATATAATATATACCTGTCCGGCTGCAGTAGTGATATATATATATTTTATATCTCATTATCATCCAGTCTATATTAGCAGCAGACGCAGTACGGTAGTCCACGGCTATAGCTACCTCTGTGTCGGCAGTCGCTCGTCCATCCATAATTGTATACCACCTACCCGTGGTGTTTTTTTTTTTTTCTATCTTCTTGATACTAGTAGCTTACTTTAGGAGTCTGCAGTGCTGAGCTGACAGTGTCCAGCAGGTCCGTCATTATATAATATATACCTGTCCGGCTGCAGTAGTGATATATATATATATATTTTTTATATCATTATCATCCAGTTTATATTAGCAGCAGACGCAGTACGGTAGTCCACGGCTGTAGCTACCTCTGTGTCGGCAGTCGCTCGTCCATCCATAAGTATACTAGTATCCATCCATCTCCATTGTTTACCTGAGGTGCCTTTTAGTTGTGCCTATTAAAATATGGAGAACAAAAATGTTGAGGTTCCAAAAATAGGGAAAGATCAAGATGGACTTCCACCTCGTGCTGAAGCTGCTGCCACTAGTCATGGCCGAGACGATGAAATGCCAGCAACGTCGTCTGCCAAGGCCGATGCCCAATGTCATAGTACAGAGCATGTAAAGTCCAAAACACCAAATATCAGTAAAAAAAGGACTCAAAAATCTAAAATAAAATTGTCGGAGGAGAAGCGTAAACTTGCCAATATGCCATTTACCACACGGAGTGGCAAGGAACGGCTGAGGCCCTGGCCTATGTTCATGGCTAGTGGTTCAGCTTCACATGAGGATGGAAGCACTCAGCCTCTCGCTAGAAAAATGAAAAGACTCAAGCTGGCAAAAGCACAGCAAAGAACTGTGCGTTCTTCGAAATCACAAATCCACAAGGAGAGTCCAATTGTGTCGTTTGCGATGCCTGACCTTCCCAACACTGGACGTGAAGAGCATGCACCTTCTACCATTTGCACGCCCCCTGCAAGTGCTGGAAGGAGCACCCGCAGTCCAGTTCCTGATAGTCAGATTGAAGATGTCAGTGTTGAAGTACACCAGGATGAGGAGGATATGGGTGTTGCTGGCGCTGGGGAGGAAATTGACCAGGAGGATTCTGATGGTGAGGTGGTTTGTTTAAGTCAGGCACCCGGGGAGACACCTGCTGTCCGTGGGAGGAATAGGGCCATTGACATGCCTGGTGAAAATACCAAAAAAATCAGCTCTTCGGTGTGGAAGTATTTCAACAGAAATGCGGACAACATTTGTCAAGCCGTGTGTTGCCTTTATCAAGCTGTAATAAGTAGGGGTAAGGACGTTAACCACCTCGGAACATCCTCCCTTATACGTCACCTGCAGCGCATTCATCATAAGTCAGTGACAAGTTCAAAAACTTTGGGCGACAGCGGAAGCAGTCCACTGACCAGTAAATCCCTTCCTCTTGTAACCAAGCTCACGCAAACCACCCCACCAACTCCCTCAGTGTCAATTTCCTCCTTCCCCAGGAATGCCAATAGTCCTGCAGGCCATGTCACTGGCAATTATGACGAGTCCTCTCCTGCTTGGGATTCCTCCGATGCATCCTTGCGTGTAACGCCTACTGCTGCTGGCGCTGCTGTTGTTGCTGCTGGGAGTCGATGGTCATCCCAGAGGGGAAGTCGTACTCGTAAGACCACTTTTACTACTTCCACCAAGCAATTGACTGTCCAACAGTCCTTTGCGAGGAAGATGAAATATCACAGCAGTCATCCTGCTGCAAAGCGGATAACTGAGGCCTTGGCATCCTGGGCGGTGAGAAACGTGGTTCCGGTATCCATCATTACTGCAGAGGCAACTAGAGACTTGTTGGAGGTACTGTGTCCCCGGTACCAAATACCATCTAGGTTCCATTTCTCTAGGCAGGCGATACCGAAAATGTACACAGACCTCAGAAAAAGACTCACCAGTGTCCTAAAAAATGCAGTTGTACCCAATGTCCACTTAACCACGGACATGTGGACAAGTGGAGCAGGGCAGGCTCAGGACTATATGACTGTGACAGCCCACTGGGTAGATGAATGGACTCCCGCCGCAAGAACAGCAGCGGCAGCACCAGTAGCAGCATCTCGCAAACGCCAACTCTTTCCTAGGCAGGCTACGCTTTGTATCACCGCTTTCCAGAATACGCACACAGCTAAAAACCTCTTACGGCAACTGAGGAAGATCATTGCAGAATGGCTTACCCCAATTGGACTCTCCTGTGGATTTGTGGCATCGGACAACGCCAGCAATATTGTGTGTGCATTAAATATGGGCAAATTCCAGCACGTCCCATGTTTTGCACATACCTTGAATTTGGTGGTGCAGAATTATTTAAAAAACGAGAGGGGCGTGCAAGAGATGCTGTCGGTGGCCAGAAGAATTGCGGGACACTTTCGGCGTACAGGCACCACGTACAGAAGACTGGAGCACCACCAAAAACGCCTGAACCTGCCCTGCCATCATCTGAAGCAAGAAGTGGTAACGAGGTGGAATTCAACCCTCTATATGCTTCAGAGGTTGGAGGAGCAGCAAAAGGCCATTCAAGCCTATACAACTGAGCACGATATAGGAGGTGGAATGCACCTGTCTCAAGCGCAGTGGAGAATGATTTCAACGTTGTGCAAGGTTCTGCAACCTTTTGAACTTGCCACACGTGAAGTCAGTTCAGACACTGCCAGCCTGAGTCAGGTCATTCCCCTCATCAGGCTTTTGCAGAAGAAGCTGGAGACATTGAAGGAGGAGCTAACACAGAGCGATTCCGCTAGGCATGTGGGACTTGTGGATGGAGCCCTTAATTCGCTTAACAAGGATTCACGGGTGGTCAATCTGTTGAAATCAGAGCACTACATTTTGGCCACCGTGCTCGATCCTAGATTTAAAACCTACCTTGGATCTCTCTTTCCGGCAGACACAAGTCTGCTGGGGTTCAAAGAACTGCTGGTGACAAAATTGTCAAGTCAAGCGGAACGCGACCTGTCAACATCTCCTCCTTCACATTCTCCCGCAACTGGGGGTGCGAGGAAAAGGCTCAGAATTCCGAGCCCACCCGCTGGCGGTGATGCAGGGCAGTCTGGAGCGACTGCTGATGCTGACATCTGGTCCGGACTGAAGGACCTGACAACGATTACGGACATGTCGTCTACTGTCACTGCATATGATTCTCTCCCCATTGAAAGAATGGTGGAGGATTATATGAGTGACCGCATCCAAGTAGGCACGTCAGACAGCCCGTACTTATACTGGCAGGAAAAAGAGGCAATTTGGAGGCCCTTGCACAAACTGGCTTTATTCTACCTAAGTTGCCCTCCCACAAGTGTGTACTCCGAAAGAGTGTTTAGTGCCGCCGCTCACCTTGTCAGCAATCTGCGTACGAGGTTACATCCAGAAAATGTGGAGAAGATGATGTTCATTAAAATGAATTATAATCAATTCCTCCGTGGAGACATTGACCAGCAGCAATTGCCTCCACAAAGTACACAGGGAGCTGAGATGGTGGATTCCAGTGGGGACGAATTGATAATCTGTGAGGAGGGGGATGTACACGGTGATATATCGGAGGATGATGATGAGGTGGACATCTTGCCTCTGTAGAGCCAGTTTGTGCAAGGAGGGATTAATTGCTTCTTTTTTGGTGGGGGTCCAAACCAACCCGTCATTTCAGTCACAGTCGTGTGGCAGACCCTGTCACTGAAATGATGGGTTGATTAAAGTGTGCATGTCCTGTTTATACAACATAAGGGTGGGTGGGAGTGCCCAAGGACAATTCCATCTTGCACCTCTTTTTTCTTTAATTTTTCTTTGCGTCGTGTGCTGTTTGGGGGGTGTTTTTTGGAAGGGCCATCCTGCGTGACACTGCAGTGCCACTCCTAGATGGGCCAGGTCTTTGTGTCGGCCACTAGGGTCGCTTAGCTTACTCACACAGCTACCTCATTGCGCCTCTTTTTTTCTTTGCGTCATGTGCTGTTTGGGGAGTGTTTTTTGGAAGGGCCATCCTGCGTGACACTGCAGTGCCACTCCTAGATGGGCCAGGTGTTTGTGTCGGCCACTAGGGTCGCTTAGCTTACTCACACAGCTACCTCATTGCGCCTCTTTTTTTCTTTGCGTCATGTGCTGTTTGGGGAGTGTTTTTTGGAAGGGCCATCCTGCGTGACACTGCAGTGCCACTCCTAGATGGGCCAGGTGTTTGTGTCGGCCACTAGGGTCGCTTAGCTTACTCACACAGCTACCTCATTGCGCCTCTTTTTTTCTTTGCGTCATGTGCTGTTTGGGGAGTGTTTTTTGGAAGGGCCATCCTGCGTGACACTGCAGTGCCACTCCTAGATGGGCCAGGTGTTTGTGTCGGCCACTTGGGTCGCTTAGCTTAGCCATCCAGCGACCTCGGTGCAAATTTTAGGACTAAAAATAATATTGTGAGGTGTGAGGTGTTCAGAATAGACTGAAAATGAGTGAAAATTATGGTTATTGGGGTTAATAATACTTTGGGATTAAAATGACCCCCAAATTCTATGATTTAAGCTGTTTTTTAGGGTTTTTTGAAAAAAACACCCGAATCCAAAACACACCCGAATCCGACAAAAAAAATTCGGTGAGGTTTTGCCAAAACGCGTTCGAACCCAAAACACGGCCGCGGAACCGAACCCAAAACCAAAACACAAAACCCGAAAAATTTCCGGTGCTCATCACTAGTTGGAACCTCAGCAAGGTGTCTGTGTTTCTCTAGTTAGTATAGAGGGTTTCTGAGCGTCTCAATCGCTCAATCAGCTTTTATAAAATAGAGGTTAATCAGCGTTACATTGTGTTAACAATACCAGACCAAGGTTTACAGTATAGGTTTAGCCTTTCAGTGTGTTGCATACAAGGTTTACTGTGTGTCATCCTTTGAGCGTCTGCGCCGCTCGTGTTCCTCTCGTGGACACAGCGTCTGCTACGCTAAGTGCGTACCATTACGGTACCCCGTACGCCCATTGCGTACTGAGTCTCTTACCAATATATAGTGAATGTTATAAGATAAATAATTAGCTTTATCAATTGGCAGCTCGTCCATCCTCCACATATCCGCTCTAGCGAACACAAGCAGACTTTATCTGTCAGCAAAGTGCGGGAAGGTAGTATCCCTTCGTATCCGTGTTGGTGGTGGGGGATACGGTAGTGCTGACTAGATAAGCGTCTGCATCGCTACGTTGTAGGAGTGCTGGTGGAATCCGGAACTGGAAGGTAAGAACAGTACGCTATTGTTTTTTAAAACTGTTTCATTTTTGTTTGGTACACATTGCATACGCAACACAAGCACACACCTGTATTTTCATTGGTATTTTCACATCTCGCCTTCCTGTTTGCCATTTATCATTGATAACGGGCTGAGAAAGATTTGTTGCTATCGGTAGTTAAAAGTAATACGTAAGGAAGTAATTTGTAAACCACGCACACGGCTTTGCCTAAGATACAAGGAAGTTCTGTGTGGTGCTCGGTAAATGATTACAGTTAAATATAATTTGCATTGATAAAAACGTGTTACTTGTGTTACTGTGGACGTGTCTGGCCTGTGTACACGTGTCCCTAACAAAGGGCGGGACAAGCGTACGCGACGCAAGGGCTTACACACGTAGCGTATATTACGCAATGGAGCGTATGGGTACGCCCACATAATACAAATCACACGATATTATTGTTTTAGTAGGCGATACGGAAGCAACGCGATAATAGCGCAAGTTAATCTCAGTGTCCTAAATTTTAGCGTAAAAGATCCTTCTTTAGTTGCAACTCCTCTGGGATTAGCCTGCGATACTGAATGAAAGGAATTTCTGTACAGAAAAGAAAGTAAAGAGTATATGTGTTACGCACACCAGTGCTAACAGGAGTATACCGGTGTATGAACAGAGAGGGAAGCGAAGCAAACGAACTCACAGACAGTATAACATAACATACACAGGAGGTGATGGAATAACTAATAAACACAAAGTGAACGGAGAAGCCCAAAGGCTCAGGAATTGGGTGTCTCCCTAGTTTCAGGAATGCTCAGATGGAATAGAGCGGACAATGAAGCGATGTGTAGTGATTTAACATGTGGAGCACCTGAAATGATGTTGCTAAGAGCAACAGAAAAAACCCCAAAGGGTTACCAACGGGTGTGGGAATAAACTCCTTGGTCAGAGATAGAAATATAGACACAAGGAGAGTATCCACAATCCTAACCCCCACTTGCAGGGCACAGGTTCAGCTTACTGCCACTAAACTGACACCTGGACGCCCTGCACAGTGAGGGAGGATTAAGCAAGCAGGTCTGAGAGTACAGCCGCAAACCTGCTGGGTTCACAGAATAGCAAAAGAACCCCAGCAGGTCAAACAACTGACTCCAGTCTTATTGCTAGGTCCGGATTGGCAGAATGAAGTACCGAATCCCAAGGCCTATTCGCAGTAAGCAACAAGTAAATACAAAGTCACACAGTACTAGCTAACTCTCTGGAACTGACTAACAAACAAAGATTCAGCAGCATTTGCCTAGCCTGAGAGGATGGTTTATATAGCAGGTGCTGTCCACGCCCCACTCAGACCTCACAGACTGTGAGCACAAAACCAGCGCCGGATTCCCTGCCGTGCACAGAGCCTGTAACCACTACACAGTAAAAACCCGGACCGGAGTATCAGCTGCGCTCAGGTTACTTCGCTAACACTTGCCTCCCGGTTGCCATGGCGACGTGGCAGCACAGAGCAGGAGATCCTAACAGTACCCCCCCTCTGACGAGGGGTCAAAGAACCCCTACCACCGGGTTTATCGGGGAACTGCGAGAAGAAAGAGCGTATCAGTCTGGGGGCATGAAGATCACAATTGCGCACCCACGACCGCTCCTCCGGGCCATACCCCTTCCAGTGCACCAAAAATGACAGCCGACCCCGAACCATCTTGGAGTCAAGAACCCTTTCAACCACAAACTCCCTCTGACCCCGTATCAGAAGAGGAGAAGGTCTTCCACTGGAAGAAGGATTACTAACCGCCAGTTTTAAAAGGGAACAATGAAATGTTTTATTGATACCCAATGAACGGGGCAGATCTAACTGAAATGCCACCGGATTGATAACCCTGGTGATCTTATAAGGGCCGATGAACCAGGGGCCAAACTTATGAGATGGCTGTCTCAACTTCAAATTCTTGGTGGACAACCAGACGAAGTCTCCTAATTTGAAGCTGCAGGGTCTTCTCCGCTTATCAAAAACCCTTTTGGTCACTAATGACATAGACACAAGGGCTTTCTTCACTTTCCTCCAAATACCCCTAAGGACCGAAACAACAGAGGAACCACCAGACGTGGAATCCAGGGGGTCAAAAGAATTGGCCTTAGGATGATGCCCATACACACAAAGGAAGGGAGAGATCCCTGTAGCAGAGTGAGCCGCGTTGTTATAGGCAAACTCCGCCATGGACGGATGAGCAACCCAGTCAGTATGACACTTGGAGACATAACACCTGAGGAACTGCTCCAAGGACTGGTTCACCCTCTCAGTCTGCCCATTAGACTGTGGATGGTAGCCTGACGACAAGCTCACAGAAATCTGGAGATCAGAACAAAATGCCCTCCAGAATTTGGCCACAAACTGGGATCCACGGTCAGAGACCACATCAAGTGGCAACCCGTGGAGGCGCACAACATGCTGCATAAATAACTCAGACAGGCGTCTGGCCGATGGCAACCCAACCAGTGGAACGAAATGCGCCATCTTCGAAAACCTGTCAATGACAACCCAAATGGCTGTCATCCACGAGGATTTGGGCAAGTCCACCACAAAATCCATGGAAATGTGGGTCCATGGCTTAGATGGAATAGAGAGTGGATGTAATGGGCCGACAGGAACCCCTCTAGGAGTTTTATTTCGGGCACAAACGTCACATGCCCGAACCCACTGATCCACATCCCTAGCCACCGAGGGCCACCACACCGCCCTAGACAGCAACTCCCGAGTTCTGGCAATACCCGGATGCCCTGCCGACCTCTTGGCATGGAATTCCAGGAACACTTGCTGTCTTAACCTAGGAGGCACAAACAAGAGACCTACCGGAAGGTCTGGAGGAGCCTGCTCCTGTGCTCTAAGGACTAATGACAAGAGGTCCTGGGTAATGCCCACTTTAATACATGATGGGGACACAATGGGCAATGGCTCCTCGTGGTCTCTTGAACTGGAGCAAAACTCTGCGAGAGCGCATCACCCTTGATGTTTTTTGACCCAGGGCGATATGTTATCAAAAAATTAAAGCGAGCAAAAAACAAAGCCCATCGTGCCTGCCTGGCATTGAGCCGCTTCGCTGACTCTAAATATGCCAGATTCTTATGGTCGGTGAGAATTGAGACCACAAACTTAGCCCCCTCAAGCCAGTGTCTCCACTCCCCGAGTGCATCCTTTATAGCCAACAATTCCCGGTTACCCACATCATAATTCATCTCGGCAGACGAAAATTTACGGGAAAAGTAAGCACAGGGATGAAGGCGATTATCAGACACCCCCATCTGAGAGAGCACTGCCCCAATACCTATCTCAGAGGCATCCACTTCTACCACAAAAGGACGCTCTGGATCTGGGTGTCGCAGCACCTTGGCCGAGACAAATGCCCTTTTGAGACGGGCAAAGGCCGCTTTGGCCTCACAAGACCAGTGAGCAACATCCGCCCCTTTCTTAGTGAGTGCCACCAAGGGGGCCACTATAGACGAAAATCCAGCGATAAACCGTCTATAAAAATTTGCAAAGCCCAGAAAACGCTGAAGCACCTTCAAACTAGTGGGCTGCACCCAATCCAGGACTGCCTGTACCTTAGAACCCTCCATTTGGAAACCTTCTGAGGAGATACTATACCCTAGAAATGCGATTTGCTGGACTTCAAACTCGCACTTCTCCAGCTTCGCCCCAAGCTGGTGGTCTCTGAGTTTCTGGAGGACTAAGCGTACATGCTTCCGATGTTCCTCCAGGGAATGAGAGAAGATTAGGATGTCATCTAGATAAACAACTAAGAATCTATCCAAATATTCCCTGAGCACATCGTTCATGAATTCCTGGAAGACTGCCGGGGCATTAGAGAGCCCAAAAGGCATCACCAAATAATCATAATGCCCTGAGTGGGTATTAAAGGCAGTCTTCCATTCATCCCCCTCTCTTATTCGGATTAGATTGTAAGCACCGCGTAGGTCAATCTTAGAAAAAATGGTGGCAGTACGAAGCTGGTCAAACAGAACCGAAATGAGAGGCAGTGGGTACGAGTTTTTAATCGTGATACGGTTCAATTCCCTGAAGTCGATGCAGGGTCGCAACGAACCGTCCTTTTTACCCACGAAAAAGAACCCCGACCCAACTGGGGACTGTGAGGGTCTGATAAATCCCTTAGCCAAGTTCTCCTGAATGTACTCTGCCATAGCCTGAGTCTCAGGACGTGACAGGGAGTACAACCTGCTCTTGGGAAGCTTAGCATCCGGCAACAAATCAATGGCACAGTCATAGGGGCGATGGGGAGGTAGTACCTCCGCAACTTTTTTGGAGAACACATCCGCAAAATCTGCATAACATCCTGGCAATCCTGGCAAACTTAGCTGCGAGAGCCTGACTGGAAGGCTCAAGCAACTCCTGAAACAATCACTACCCCAACTAAGAATCTCCCCAGAGACCCAGTCAAATTGAGGGTTATGGGCCCTTAACCAGGGTAACCCCAAAACCAATGGGGCAAAAGAACAGACAGTCACATAAAAAGACAATTTTTCAGAGTGTGTGGCTCCAATAAACAAAGGAATTTGGCTGGTGCAGGAGGTAATTTTACCCTGGGACAATGGATCCCCGTTTAACCCACAGATCTCAATCTCTGATGCCAAAGGTACTGAGGGAACAGAGTGTTCCAGGGCGAATTGACGGTCCATGAAAACCCCATCGGCCCCACTGTCAACAAAGGCCTCAGTCTTGACAGTTTGACCGAGGATCTCCAAAGTCACCGGAATGAGAAAAGTCTTTTTAGGAAATTCTGACTTCTGGCCTGACAGGATATTTCCCATCACCCTCAGGCCCTGAAGTTTTCCAGTTTTTCTGGGCATGATACTACAACATGACCTTTATTCCCACAGTACAAACACAAACCCTGCTGTCTCCTCCGCGTCTTCTCACGCGAGGAGAGGCGGGTAGCCCCAATCTGCATAGGCTCCTCGGAATACTCCTCAGAGTCTGAGGTTCCCTTGGGAATAAAGGAAACTGCGGTCTCCCTTTCAAGCCTACGCTCTCTCAGCCGTCTATCCACCCGGATGGATAACTGCATGAGCTGATCTAAGCTATCAGGCGAGGGATATTGTACCAGTTGGTCCTTTATCTGGTCAGAAAGGCCCCTTCGGTACTGGTTTCTCAGGGCTGGGTCATTCCACTGGGTATCATGAGCCAACCTCCAAAACTCCGTACTATAAACCTCAGCTGGCCGTCGCCCTTGCTTAAGAACCGTAATCTGAGCCTCGGCTGAAGCCATCTTGTCAGGGTCATCATACAAAATGCCCAGTGCCGTAAAAAAAAGCATCAACACTTTTAAGCGACGGACAGTAAGGCTGTAACCCATATGCCCAGACCTGTGGGTCTCCTTGTAGCAAGGAAATCACCATGCCCACCCGCTGAATCTCCGACCCAGAAGACTGGGGCCTAAGCCTGAAATATAGCTTCTAGCTCTCCTTGAAACAAAAGAACTGCGAGCGATCTCCAGAAAAACGATCCGGGAGATTTACTTTCGGCTCCTTAACCCCTGAACTTGCCGCTGCTGCTGCGGGAGCTCCGCTAGCGGTCTGCGGGGTGTTCATTTTAATGGACATCTCATTAAATTGTCGAGTCAGGACCTGCACCTGATCGACCACCTGTTGCAAAGTATTTTGAGGGGTATGCTCCATATTCCCACAAAATTTCAACAGGAGTAGGGCTGCTGAATATGTTACGCACACCAGTGCTAACAGGAGTATACCGGTGTATGAACAGAGACGGAAGCGAAGCAAACGAACTCACAGACAGTATAACATAACATACACAGGAGGTGATGGAATAACTAATAAACACAAAGTGAACGGAGAAGCCCAAAGGCTCAGGAATTGGGTGTCTCCCTAGTTTCAGGAATGCTCAGATGGAATAGAGCGGACAATGAAGCGATGTGTAGTGATTTAACATGTGGAGCACCTGAAATGATGTTGCTAAGAGCAACAGAAAAAACCCCAAAGGGTTACCAACAGGTGTGGGAATAAACTCCTTGGTCAGAGATAGAAATATAGACACAAGGAGAGTATCCACAATCCTAACCCCCACTTGCAGGGCACAGGTTCAGCTTACTGCCACTAAACTGACACCTGGACGCCCTGCACAGTGAGGGAGGATTAAGCAAGCAGGTCTGAGAGTACAGCCGCAAACCTGCTGGGTTCACAGAATAGCAAAAGAACCCCAGCAGGTCAAACAACTGACTCCAGTCTTATTGCTAGGTCCGGATTGGCAGAATGAAGTACCGAATCCCAAGGCCTATTCGCAGTAAGCAACAAGTAAATACAAAGTCACACAGTACTAGCTAACTCTCTGGAACTGACTAACAAACAAAGATTCAGCAGCATTTGCCTAGCCTGAGAGGATGGTTTATATAGCAGGTGCTGTCCACGCCCCACTCAGACCTCACAGACTGTGAGCACAAAACCAGCGCCGGATTCCCTGCCGTGCACAGAGCCTGTAACCACTACACAGTAAAAACCCGGACCGGAGTATCAGCTGCGCTCAGGTTACTTCGCTAACACTTGCCTCCCGGTTGCCATGGCGACGTGGCAGCACAGAGCAGGAGATCCTAACAGTACCCCCCCTCTGACGAGGGGTCAAAGAACCCCTACCACCGGGTTTATCGGGGAACTGCGAGAAGAAAGAGCGTATCAGTCTGGGGGCATGAAGATCACAATTGCGCACCCACGACCGCTCCTCCGGGCCATACCCCTTCCAGTGCACCAAAAATGACAGCCGACCCCGAACCATCTTGGAGTCAAGAACCCTTTCAACCACAAACTCCCTCTGACCCCGTATCAGAAGAGGAGAAGGTCTTCCACTGGAAGAAGGATTACTAACCGCCAGTTTTAAAAGGGAACAATGAAATGTTTTATTGATACCCAATGAACGGGGCAGATCTAACTGAAATGCCACCGGATTGATAACCCTGGTGATCTTATAAGGGCCGATGAACCAGGGGCCAAACTTATGAGATGGCTGTCTCAACTTCAAATTCTTGGTGGACAACCAGACGAAGTCTCCTAATTTGAAGCTGCAGGGTCTTCTCCGCTTATCAAAAACCCTTTTGGTCACTAATGACATAGACACAAGGGCTTTCTTCACTTTCCTCCAAATACCCCTAAGGACCAAAACAACAGAGGAACCACCAGACGTGGAATCCAGGGGGTCAAAAGAATTGGCCTTAGGATGATGCCCATACACACAAAGGAAGGGAGAGATCCCTGTAGCAGAGTGAGCCGCGTTGTTATAGGCAAACTCCGCCATGGACGGATGAGCAACCCAGTCAGTATGACACTTGGAGACATAACACCTGAGGAACTGCTCCAAGGACTGGTTCACCCTCTCAGTCTGCCCATTAGACTGTGGATGGTAGCCTGACGACAAGCTCACAGAAATCTGGAGATCAGAACAAAATGCCCTCCAGAATTTGGCCACAAACTGGGATCCACGGTCAGAGACCACATCAAGTGGCAACCCGTGGAGGCGCACAACATGCTGCATAAATAACTCAGACAGGCGTCTGGCCGATGGCAACCCAACCAGTGGAACGAAATGCGCCATCTTCGAAAACCTGTCAATGACAACCCAAATGGCTGTCATCCACGAGGATTTGGGCAAGTCCACCACAAAATCCATGGAAATGTGGGTCCATGGCTTAGATGGAATAGAGAGTGGATGTAATGGGCCGACAGGAACCCCTCTAGGAGTTTTATTTCGGGCACAAACGTCACATGCCCGAACCCACTGATCCACATCCCTAGCCACCGAGGGCCACCACACCGCCCTAGACAGCAACTCCCGAGTTCTGGCAATACCCGGATGCCCTGCCGACCTCTTGGCATGGAATTCCAGGAACACTTGCTGTCTTAACCTAGGAGGCACAAACAAGAGACCTACCGGAAGGTCTGGAGGAGCCTGCTCCTGTGCTCTAAGGACTAATGACAAGAGGTCCTGGGTAATGCCCACTTTAATACATGATGGGGACACAATGGGCAATGGCTCCTCGTGGTCTCTTGAACTGGAGCAAAACTCTGCGAGAGCGCATCAGCCTTGATGTTTTTTGACCCAGGGCGATATGTTATCAAAAAATTAAAGCGAGCAAAAAACAAAGCCCATTGTGCCTGCCTGGCATTGAGCCGCTTCGCTGACTCTAAATATGCCAGATTCTTATGGTCGGTGAGAATTGAGACCACAAACTTAGCCCCCTCAAGCCAGTGTCTCCACTCCCCGAGTGCATCCTTTATAGCCAACAATTCCCGGTTACCCACATCATAATTCATCTCGGCAGACGAAAATTTACGGGAAAAGTAAGCACAGGGATGAAGGCGATTATCAGACACCCCCATCTGAGAGAGCACTGCCCCAATACCTATCTCAGAGGCATCCACTTCTACCACAAAAGGACGCTCTGGATCTGGGTGTCGCAGCACCTTGGCCGAGACAAATGCCCTTTTGAGACGGGCAAAGGCCGCTTTGGCCTCACAAGACCAGTGAGCAACATCCGCCCCTTTCTTAGTGAGTGCCACCAAGGGGGCCACTATAGACGAAAATCCAGCGATAAACCGTCTATAAAAATTTGCAAAGCCCAGAAAACGCTGAAGCACCTTCAAACTAGTGGGCTGCACCCAATCCAGGACTGCCTGTACCTTAGAACCCTCCATTTGGAAACCTTCTGAGGAGATAATATACCCTAGAAATGCGATTTGCTGGACTTCAAACTCGCACTTCTCCAGCTTCGCCCCAAGCTGGTGGTCTCTGAGTTTCTGGAGGACTAAGCGTACATGCTTCCGATGTTCCTCCAGGGAATGAGAGAAGATTAGGATGTCATCTAGATAAACAACTAAGAATCTATCCAAATATTCCCTGAGCACATCGTTCATGAATTCCTGGAAGACTGCCGGGGCATTAGAGAGCCCAAAAGGCATCACCAAATAATCATAATTCCCTGAGTGGGTATTAAAGGCAGTCTTCCATTCATCCCCCTCTCTTATTCGGATTAGATTGTAAGCACCGCGTAGGTCAATCTTAGAAAAAATGGTGGCAGTACGAAGCTGGTCAAACAGAACCGAAATGAGAGGCAGTGGGTACGAGTTTTTAATCGTGATACGGTTCAATTCCCTGAAGTCGATGCAGGGTCGCAACGAACCGTCCTTTTTACCCACGAAAAAGAACCCCGACCCAACTGGGGACTGTGAGGGTCTGATAAATCCCTTAGCCAAGTTCTCCTGAATGTACTCTGCCATAGCCTGAGTCTCAGGACGTGACAGGGAGTACAACCTGCTCTTGGGAAGCTTAGCATCCGGCAACAAATCAATGGCACAGTCATAGGGGCGATGGGGAGGTAGTACCTCCGCAACTTTTTTGGAGAACACATCCGCAAAATCTGCATAACATCCTGGCAATCCTGGCAAACTTAGCTGCGAGAGCCTGACTGGAAGGCTCAAGCAACTCCTGAAACAATCACTACCCCAACTAAGAATCTCCCCAGAGACCCAGTCAAATTGAGGGTTATGGGCCCTTAACCAGGGTAACCCCAAAACCAATGGGGCAAAAGAACAGACAGTCACATAAAAAGACAATTTTTCAGAGTGTGTGGCTCCAATAAACAAAGGAATTTGGCTGGTGCAGGAGGTAATTTTACCCTGGGACAATGGATCCCCGTTTAACCCACAGATCTCAATCTCTGATGCCAAAGGTACTGAGGGAACAGAGTGTTCCAGGGCGAATTGACGGTCCATGAAAACCCCATCGGCCCCACTGTCAACAAAGGCCTCAGTCTTGACAGTTTGACCGAGGATCTCCAAAGTCACCGGAATGAGAAAAGTCTTTTTAGGAAATTCTGACTTCTGGCCTGACAGGATATTTCCCATCACCCTCAGGCCCTGAAGTTTTCCAGTTTTTCTGGGCATGATACTACAACATGACCTTTATTCCCACAGTACAAACACAAACCCTGCTGTCTCCTCCGCGTCTTCTCACGCGAGGAGAGGCGGGTAGCCCCAATCTGCATAGGCTCCTCGGAATACTCCTCAGAGTCTGAGGTTCCCTTGGGAATAAAGGAAACTGCGGTCTCCCTTTCAAGCCTACGCTCTCTCAGCCGTCTATCCACCCGGATGGATAACTGCATGAGCTGATCTAAGCTATCAGGCGAGGGATATTGTACCAGTTGGTCCTTTATCTGGTCAGAAAGGCCCCTTCGGTACTGGTTTCTCAGGGCTGGGTCATTCCACTGGGTATCATGAGCCAACCTCCAAAACTCCGTACTATAAACCTCAGCTGGCCGTCGCCCTTGCTTAAGAACCGTAATCTGAGCCTCGGCTGAAGCCATCTTGTCAGGGTCATCATACAAAATGCCCAGTGCCGTAAAAAAAAGCATCAACACTTTTAAGCGACGGACAGTCAGGCTGTAACCCATATGCCCAGACCTGTGGGTCTCCTTGTAGCAAGGAAATCACCATGCCCACCCGCTGAATCTCCGACCCAGAAGACTGGGGCCTAAGCCTGAAATATAGCTTCTAGCTCTCCTTGAAACAAAAGAACTGCGAGCGATCTCCAGAAAAACGATCCGGGAGATTTACTTTCGGCTCCTTAACCCCTGAACTTGCCGCTGCTGCTGCGGGAGCTCCGCTAGCGGTCTGCGGGGTGTTCATTTTAATGGACATCTCATTAAATTGTCGAGTCAGGACCTGCACCTGATCGACCACCTGTTGCAAAGTATTTTGAGGGGTATGCTCCATATTCCCACAAAATTTCAACAGGAGTAGGGCTGCTAAATATGTTACGCACACCAGTGCTAACAGGAGTATACCGGTGTATGAACAGAGACGGAAGCGAAGCAAACGAACTCACAGACAGTATAACATAACATACACAGGAGGTGATGGAATAACTAATAAACACAAAGTGAACGGAGAAGCCCAAAGGCTCAGGAATTGGGTGTCTCCCTAGTGTCAGGAATGCTCAGATGGAATAGAGTGGACAATGAAGCGATGTGTAGTGATTTAACATGTGGAGCACCTGAAATGATGTTGCTAAGAGCAACAGAAAAAACCCCAAAGGGTTACCAACGGGTGTGGGAATAAACTCCTTGGTCAGAGATAGAAATATAGACACAAGGAGAGTATCCACAATCCTAACCCCCACTTGCAAGGCACAGGTTCAGCTTACTGCCACTAAACTGACACCTGGACGCCCTGCACAGTGAGGGAGGATTAAGCAAGCAGGTCTGAGAGTACAGCCGCAAACCTGCTGGGTTCACAGAATAGCAAAAGAACCCCAGCAGGTCAAACAACTGACTCCAGTCTTATTGCTAGGTCCGGATTGGCAGAATGAAGTACCGAATCCCAAGGCCTATTCGCAGTAAGCAACAAGTAAATACAAAGTCACACAGTACTAGCTAACTCTCTGGAACTGACTAACAAACAAAGATTCAGCAGCATTTGCCTAGCCTGAGAGGATGGTTTATATAGCAGGTGCTGTCCACGCCCCACTCAGACCTCACAGACTGTGAGCACAAAACCAGCGCCGGATTCCCTGCCGTGCACAGAGCCTGTAACCACTACACAGTAAAAACCCGGACCGGAGTATCAGCTGCGCTCAGGTTACTTCGCTAACACTTGCCTCCCGGTTGCCATGGCGACGTGGCAGCACAGAGCAGGAGATCCTAACAATATGAGGTGAAAGAGTGTGTGCATATATATAAGTTTCTCATTTTTGTTGGAACCCACGGAAGTCGAGTTCTCGTGAGGTACATCCGTGAAAGTGACAGCGCGTGGTGGCTTGGGAGGCATCTCTTGTTAAATATTGAAATAAGAGCATTAGAGTATAGCAGATTAGGAGGTCTACTGTAGACACAGACCAGGAGGTCACAGACCAGGAGGTCCAGAGAGACAGACCAGGAGGTCTAGGTACAGCAGACTAGGAAGTCCGCTATAGATAGAGTCAAGAAGCACAACCCCAGGAGGGTTGGTGCGGTACCCATATAGGCCCTTAAGCTCTGGCTGAAGGAATTCGCAGCCACAATTATCGATTCCATTGGTCGTTCCGCACATAAGATTAGTTGCGGAAGATTAGTTGCTTATGTGCGGAACGATTGTACCGCATGTAATTGTGTACATTAGTTTGTAACTTGACCCAGTACTGTTTGCGTATGAGAGGGGTCATAAACGCTATTTGTACATTCTAACGTGATTTGTGTAAATTTTTTTTATTTTAAGGGAGGTTCACTGGTCACTCAGGAATTCTCTAACAACCGATACTTGCTGGGGACGGGTAACCTACTCCCACAACGCCCCAGTAAATAAAGGTTTATAGGGGCCCTAGGTTGGGTACAGCAGCTCTGAGTCAGTGATTGAAGTACTGGCCAACGTGGGCGAAGAGTGGGTGAAAGCACTCGGTCGAACTTTCACCGTCGGCTTACCCCGGGCAACTTGGTTTTTGTAAGGGTTCGCTGAAGACCCTGATTTGAAGGTCAGAGGTAGTGAAAGCAACACCTGCAAAGATGGGGGCCAGTTGTTCAGGTAAGGGACGATCAACCCTGGTTCAGGTTGATTTAGTAAACCGGCCATTAGGGTCGGCAAGGTATATCATGTGTGAAAAATACGGATGACACACAGAGGTTTTGTGCAATGAATGGGAAAGAATGACTGTGCATGACGGAGAAAAGTTCCCACGGGTAGGCAGTTTTAGTCCCGAGGTGTTACAAAATCTAAGGAGAAGGATATGTCTAATTAAATCCAGCAAGCAGCGGATCAGACATTATGATTATTTACAATTATGGCAACAGGAGGGTGAAATACAAAGAGGATTGGCTCAAGTGGCTGGATCTAACCCTATCAGGAAACTGATAGCCACCGCACCACCACCACCATACATAACAGGAGAGAAAGTGGTCACAGAGAATGGCACACTGGTGTATGATAAACATGCACTACGTAACTGTATAGATGTTAAGAATAATGTAACTAAGATTGTTGATGCTAATACTAATCCGTGCAAGCTGTACCCTGTTTTAAACTTTCCCCAGGATTGTGACCAAGAGGATGAGCCCACCACAATATCGGCACTCTCTCTAGCAGCCACCATACAAGAGACTACAGTGGGCAAGTCCCAACCAGTAAGAGCAGTATCAAAGGCTCCTAGTGGAGGGACAGGTGAGGTCGTGTCGGCAGGTAAGTACGGAACTGTACATTATGCAGAGACCATTACACCAAATGTTGTAGAATCAACCCAGAGTGATATTATTGAACTTAATCCCGTTAGGGTAATTGCAGTCCCAAATGGGAAAACTGACACTTCAGGAGTCACTCCTGTCAGAAACATCGCCATGCACTGCCCCTTTTCCCGAACAGAATTAAGATCAATGGTGTCTGAATTCCCTGATCCTAGGAAAGATCTAGTTGCAAGCCAGAAGTACATTAGAGAGCTAGGAAATTCTGTAGAGCCCAATAACAAAGACTGGCGGACATTGCTGAGGGCATGTTTACCCTCCAATGTCGACTCAGCGAAATTTATAGCTGACTGTAGACTAGATGAAGAGGTACCCCTTACTGAGGAGTACAATCAAGATAATGTAAAAATAATTAATTTGCAGCTAGGAGTATATTTCCCTGCTGTTGTAAAGTGGAGCAAATTTTTTTCCATAAAACAAAAAGAAGGGGAAACTGCTTCTGAGTATATCCATCGGGCACTACTGGAAATGGCTAAGTACACTGGTATAGAAGACATCAAAACAAATGTACATCATAGAGAAGTAGCAGTTTCTGTGTTAATGGATGGTTTAAAAGAAACTTTAAGGACTAGAGTACAGACCACTAGACCAGATTGGAGAGGTATGTCGGTGGCTGCTTTGGTTGAGGCCGCTATGGGGCATGATCGGAATATCGCCAGACTGTTAGGGTCTCCTGCCCTGTGCTTCCACGTCGTCATGGCAACCGGGAGACAAGTGCTAGCGGAGTAACCTGAGCGCAGCTGATACTCCGGTTCGGGTCTTTTGCTGTGCAGTGGTTACAGGCTCTGTGCACGGCAGGGGATCCGGTGCTGGTTTTTGTGCCCACAGTCTGTGAGGTCTGAGTGGGGCGTGGACAGCACCTGCTTTATAAGGCCTCTTCTCAGGTTAAGCAGATGCTGCTGAATCTTTGTTGGTTAGTCAGTTCCTGAAAGTTAGCCAGTACTGTGTAGCTTTGTATTTGTTGTTGCTTACTGCAAATAGGCCTGGGGATTTGGTACTACACTCTGCCAATCCAGACCTAGCAGTAAGACTGGAGTCAGTCGTTTAGCTTGCTGGGGTTCTTTTACTACTCTGTGAACTTAGCAAGTTTGCGGCTGTATTCTAAGACTTGCCTGCCTAAATCCTGTCTCACTGTGCAAGGTGTCAGGTGTCAGTTTAGTGGCAGTAAGCTGAACCTGTGCACTGCAAGTGAGAATTAGGATTGTGGAGACTCTCCTTGTGTCTATCATTCCATCTCTGACCAAGGAGTTTACTGCCACACCCGTTGGTAACCCTTTAGGGTTTTGCTGTTGCCCTTAGCAACAGCATTTCGGGTTCTCTACGTATTAAAACACAACATCTTGCTTTTCCCATCTGAGCATTACTAATACTAGGGAGACACCCAGTTCCTTAGCCTCTGGGCTTCTCTGTTCACTTTGTGTGTGTTTTGTTACCCTATCACCTTCTGTGTCTGTCTGTGAGTTCATTTGCTTTGCATACCTATCCGTTCAGACACCAGTACATTCCTGCAGGCACTGGTGTGCATAACAGTTCAAACACCAGTACATTCCTGCAGGCACTGGAGTGCATAACAGTTCTGACACCAGTACATTCCTGCAGGCACTGGTGTGCATAACATATTCTGCAGCCTAATACTCCTGTTGAAATTTTGTGGGAATATGGAGCATACCCCTCAAAATACGTTGCAACAGGTGGTCGATCAGGTGCAGGTCCTGACTCGACAATTTAATGATTTGTCCATTAAAATGCACACCTCCCAGGCCGCTGGCGGAGCTCCCGCAGCAGCAGCACCTTCAGGGGTTAAGGAGCCGAAAGTAAATCTCCCGGATCGTTTTTCTGGAGATCGCTCGCAGTTCTTTTGTTTCAAGGAGAGCTGCAAGCTATACTTCCGGCTTAGGCCTCAGTCTTCTGGGTCGGAGATTCAGCGGGTGGGCATAGTGATTTCCTTGCTACAAGGAGACCCACAGGTCTGGGCATATGGGTTGCAGCCTGACTGTCCGTCGCTTAAAAGTGTTGATGCTTTTTTTACGGCACTGGGCATGTTGTATGATGACCCTGACAAGACGGCCTCAGCCGAGGCTCAGATTTCGATCCTTAAGCAAGGGCGAAGGCCAGTTGAGGTTTACTGTACGGAGTTTCGGAGGTTGGCCCATGATACCCAGTGGAATGACCCAGCCCTGAGACACCAGTACCGAAGAGGTCTTTCTAACCAGATAAAGGACCAACTGGTACAATATCCCTTGCCTGATAGCTTGGATCAGCTCATGCAGTTATCCATCCGGGTGGATAGACGGCTGAGAGAGCGTAGGCTTGAAAGGTAGACTGGGGTTTCCTTCTTTCCCAAGGGAACCTCAGACTCTGAGGAATTTTCCGAGGAGCCTATGCAGATTGGGGCTACCCGCCTCTCCTCGCGTAAGAAGACGCGGAGGAGACAGCAGGGGTTGTGTTTGTACTGTGGGAATAAAGGTCATGTGGTAGTATCATGCCCAGAAAAGCCGGAAAACTTCAGGGCCTGAGGGTGATGGGAAATATCCTGTCAGGCCAGAAGTCAGAATTTCCCAAGAAGACTTTTATCATTCCGGTGACCTTGAAGATCCTCGGTCAAACTGTCAAGACTGAGGCCTTTGTGGACAGTGGGGCCGACGGGGTTTTTATGGACCGCCAATTCGCCCTGAAACACTCTGTTCCCTTAGTACCCTTGGCATCGGAAATTGAGATTTGTGGGTTAAACGGGGAACCATTATCCCAAGGTAAAATTACCTCTTGCACTAGCCAGATTTCTTTGTTTATTGGAGCCACACACTCTGAAAAATTGTCCTTTTATGTGACTGTCTGTTCTTTTGCCCCATTGGTGTTGGGGTTACCCTGGTTAAGGGCCCACAATCCTCAATTTGACTGGGTCTCTGGGGAGATTCTTAGTTGGGGTACTGATTGTTTCAGGAGTTGCTTGAGCCTTCCAGTCAGGCTCTCGCAGCTAAGTTTGCCAGGATTGCCAGGGTGTTATGCAGATTTTGCGGACGTGTTCTCCAAAAAAGTTGCAGAGGTACTACCTCCCCATCGCCCCTATGACTGTGCCATTGATTTGTTGCCAAATGCTAAGCTTCCCAAGAGCAGGTTGTACGCCCTGTCACGTCCTGAGACTCAGGCTATGGCAGAGTACATTCAGGAGAACTTGGCTAAGGGATTTATCAGACCCTCACAGTCTCCAGTTGGGTCGGAGTTCTTCTTCGTGGGTAAAAAGGACGGTTCGTTGCGACCCTGCATCGACTTCAGGGAATTGAACCGTATCACGATTAAAAACTCGTACCCACTGCCTCTCATTTCGGTCTTGTTTGACCAGCTTCGTACTGCCACCATTTTTTCTAAGATTGACCTACGCGGTGCGTACAATCTAATCCGAATAAGAGAGGGGGATGAATGGAAGACTGCCTTTAATACCCACTCAGGGCATTATGAATATTTGGTGATGCCTTTTGGGCTCTGTAATGCCCCGGCAGTCTCCCAGGATTTCATGAATGATGTGCTCAGGGAATATTTGGATAGATTCTTAGTTGTATACTTAGATGACATCCTAATCTTCTCCCATTCCCTGGAGGAACATCGGAAGCATGTACGCTTAGTCCTCCAGAAACTCAGAGACCACCGGCTTGGGGCGAAGCTGGAGAAGTGCGAATTTGAAGTTCAGCAAATCGCATTTCTAGGATATATTATCTCCCCAGAAGGTTTCCAAATGGAGGGTTCCAAGGTACAGGCAGTCCTGGATTGGGTGCAGCCCACTAGTTTGAAGGCGCTTCAGCGTTTCCTGGGCTTTGCGAATTTTTATAGACGATTTATCGCTGGATTTTCGTCTATAGTGGCGCCTTTGGTGGCACTCACTAAGAAAGGGGCGGATGTTGCTCACTGGTCTTGTGAGGCTAAAGCGGCTTTTGCCCGTCTCAAAAGGGCATTTGTATCGGCCAAGGTGCTGCGACACCCAGATCCAGAGCGTCCTTTTGTGGTGGAGGTGGATGCCTCTGAGATGGGTATTGGGGCAGTGCTTTCTCAGATGGGAGTGTCTGATAATCGCCTTCATCCCTGTGCTTACTTTTCCCGTAAATTTTCGCCTGCCGAGATGAATTATGACGTGGGTAACCGGGAATTGTTGGCTATTAAGGATGCACTCGAGGAGTGGAGACACTGGCTTGAGGGGGCTAAGTTTGTGGTCTCAATTCTCACCGACCATAAGAATCTGGCATATTTAGAGTCAGCGAAGCGTCTCAATGCCAGGCAGGCACGATGGGCTTTGTTTTTTGCTCGCTTTAATTTTTTGATAACATATCGCCCTGGGTCAAAAAACATCAAGGCTGATGCGCTCTCGCGGAGTTTTGCTCCAATCCAGGAGACCACCGAGGAGCCGTTGCCCATTGTGTCCCCATCATGTACCAAAGTGGGCATTACCCAGGACCTCTTATCATTAGTCCTTAGAGCACAGGAGCAGGCTCCTCCAGACCTTCCGGTAGGTCTTTTGTTTGTGCCTCCTAGGTTAAGACAGCGAGTGTTCCTGGAATTCCATGCCAAGAAGTCGGCAGGTCACCCGGGTATTGCCAGAACTCGGTAGTTGCTATCTAGGGCGGTGTGGTGGCCCTCGGTGGCTAAGGATGTGGATCAGTGGGTTCGGGCATGTGACATCTGTGCCCGAAATAAGACTCCTAGAGGGGTTCCTGTTGGCCCATTACATCCACTCTCTATCCCATCTAAGCCATGGACCCACATTTCAATGGATTTTGTGGTGGACTTGCCCAAATCCTCGGGGATGACAGCCATCTGGGTTGTCGTTGACAGGTTTTCGAAGAAGGCGCACTTCGTTCCACTGGTTGGGCTGCCATCGGCCAGACGCCTGTCTGAATTATTTATGCTGCATGTTGTGCGTCTCCACGGGTTGCCACTTGATGTGGTCTCTGACCGCGGATCCCAGTTTGTGGCCAAATTCTGGAGGGCATTTTGTTCCGATCTCCAGATTTCTGTCAGCTTGTCGTCAGGCTACCATCCGCAGTCTAATGGGCAGACTGAAAGGGTGAACCAGTCCTTGGAGCAGTTCCTCAGGTGTTATGTCTCCAAGTGTCAGACTGACTGGGTTGCTCATCTGTCCATGGCGGAGTTTGCCTATAACAACGCGGCTCACTCTGCTACAGGGATCTCTCCCTTCCTTTGTGTGTATGGGCATCATCCTAAGGCCAATTCTTTTGACCCCCTGGACTCCACGCCTGGTGGTTCCTCTGTGGTTTCGGACCTTAGAGGTATTTGGCGGAAAGTGAAGAAAGCCCTTGTGTCTGTGTCATTAGTGACCAAAAGGGTTTTTGATAAGCGGAAAAGACCCTGCAGCTTCAAATTAGGAGACTTCGTCTGGTTGTCTACCAAGAATTTGAAGTTGAGACAGCCATCTCATAAGTTAGGCCCCCGGTTCATCGGCCCTTATAAAATCACCAGGGTTATCAATCCGGTGGCATTTCAGTTAGATCTGCCCCGTTCTTTGGGTATCAATAAAACATTTCATTGTTCCCTTTTAAAACGGGCGATTAGTAATCCTTCTTCCAGTGGAAGACCTTCCCCTCTTCTGATACGTGGCCTGAGGGAGTTTGTTGTTGAAAGGATTCTTGACTCCAAGATGGTTCGGGGTCGGCTGTCATTTTTGGTGCACTGGAAGGGGTATGGCCCGGAGGAGCGGTCGTGGGTGCGCAGTTGTGATCTTCATGCCCCCAGACTGATACGCTCTTTCTTCTCGCAGTTCCCCGATAAACCCGGTGGTAGGGGTTCTTTGACCCCTCGTCAGAGGGGGGGTACTGTTAGGGTCTCCTGCCCTGTGCTGCCACGTCGTCATGGCAACCGGGAGACAAGTGCTAGCGGAGTAACCTGAGCGCAGCTGATACTCCGGTTCGGGTCTTTTGCTGTGCAGTGGTTACAGGCTCTGTGCACGGCAGGGGATCCGGTGCTGGTTTTTGTGCCCACAGTCTGTGAGGTCTGAGTGGGGCGTGGACAGCACCTGCTTTATAAGGCCTCTTCTCAGGTTAAGCAGATGCTGCTGAATCTTTGTTGGTTAGTCAGTTCCTGAAAGTTAGCCAGTACTGTGTAGCTTTGTATTTGTTGTTGCTTACTGCAAATAGGCCTGGGGATTTGGTACTACACTCTGCCAATCCAGACCTAGCAGTAAGACTGGAGTCAGTCGTTTAGCTTGCTGGGGTTCTTTTACTACTCTGTGAACTTAGCAAGTTTGCGGCTGTATTCTAAGACTTGCCTGCCTAAATCCTGTCTCACTGTGCAAGGTGTCAGGTGTCAGTTTAGTGGCAGTAAGCTGAACCTGTGCACTGCAAGTGAGAATTAGGATTGTGGAGACTCTCCTTGTGTCTATCATTCCATCTCTGACCAAGGAGTTTACTGCCACACCCGTTGGTAACCCTTTAGGGTTTTGCTGTTGCCCTTAGCAACAGCATTTCGGGTTCTCTACGTATTAAAACACAACATCTTGCTTTTCCCATCTGAGCATTACTAATACTAGGGAGACACCCAGTTCCTTAGCCTCTGGGCTTCTCTGTTCACTTTGTGTGTATTTTGTTACCCTATCACCTTCTGTGTCTGTCTGTGAGTTCATTTGCTTTGCATACCTATCCGTTCAGACACCAGTACATTCCTGCAGGCACTGGTGTGCATAACAGTTCAAACACCAGTACATTCCTGCAGGCACTGGAGTGCATAACAGTTCTGACACCAGTACATTCCTGCAGGCACTGGTGTGCATAACACAGACACAGGGAGTCGCAGAGTGATAAGCTGATGGCCGTAAGTATACAGGCACTTACCACAAGGCCAATTAAGCATAAGTCTCAGACCCCTGTGGGTAAGTCAAATGTGGTATCTTGTTATTACTGTCATAAAGAGGGACATTTTGCACGAGACTGTAGATTGAAAAATGCACAAAAATCATATCAACCCCCTAGACAACGACATGACACACGCAATTGGGATCAAGGACCGCAGAGACGGAGTAATGAGCCACACGCAGGGGAAACAAGAAGGTATCCCCCAAGAAGAGACTGGCAAGTCTCTGATAGTTCCCATTTACCTCCTTCACAGGTAATAGCTGCCAGTGCGATACAGGGAGGTCACCACATACAATAGGGGTGGGGCCACACCTGTAGTCTGCAGCCAGTGAAATTAATTGCGAGCCTTGGAAGTGAACCCGAGGTCACAATTGATGTAGCTGGTAAATCTCTACCTTTCCTTGTAGATACGGGGGCGGCCAAATCAGTGATAAATTCGACCGTGGGCATGAGAACCACTGGTAAAACAATTCCAGCCATGGGAGTAACAGGAGTAGTACAACACTATCCGCTAAGCAAACCTGCAGAGATTACGATAGGGCCTTTGCATACCAAGCATTCTTTTCTGCTGGCTGCATCGGCTCCGACTAATCTCCTAGGGAGATATTTACTGTGCAAAATGGGATGTGTCATATATTGTACTCCTGAAGGTGTGTTCTTGGACATACCCAGGAACCACGCTCAGGAAGTGCAGGATATGCAAGATTCCCCAACAAGATTAATGTCACACACTGTTGTTGTAAATAGGTGTCCGTCCAAGGTAGAGGAAATGATTTCCCAGATACCGGAATCACTTTGGACCAAGGATGGACAAGACACTGGATTAATGGCAAATGTAGCCCCACTAGTTGTACAAGTAAAAGATGGTAGGATAGCTCCAAAAATCCCACAATACCCTCTGAAGCCAGAGGTGGAGTTAGGAGTTTACCCTGTAATAGAGCGCTTGCTACAACAGGGCATTCTGGTAAGAACGTCCAGCACTGCCAATAGTCCCATCTTCCCTGTTAAAAAGAGTGGGGGGAGGGGTTACAGATTAGTGCAGGATCTAAGAGGGATCAACAAAATAGTTGAGAGTCAATTCCCCGTAGTGCCAAATCCAGCTGTCATCCTTATGCAAATTCCTCCCACTGCCAAATTTTTCACTGTGATTGACCTCTGCTCCGCCTTCTTCTCGGTACCTCTGCACCCTGACAGTCAATACTTATTCGCATTTACATACAGAGGAGTTCAGTACACCTGGACTCGTTTACCACAAGGTTTCATTGACAGTTCAAGTATTTTCTCACAGGCCTTGCATGATTGTTTACAGTCTTTTCAACCTGAGAGCGGATCAATATTAATACAGTACGTAGATGACCTACTGCTGTGTTCAGATTCGCTTGAATCATCCCTGAGAGATACGAAACAACTCCTGTTTCATCTTTCAGACACCGGACACAAGGTTTCCAAAGACAAGTTACAATTATGCCAGACCAGGGTGAAGTATTTGGGACACTGTCTGACAAAAGGACTGAGACACCTCACCGCTGATAGAATTCAAGCAATTCATGACATGACTCTGCCACAAACCCAGCAACAGATTAGAACGTTTTTAGGAATGTGTGGGTATTGCCGTAACTGGATCCCATGTTTTTCCATACTGGCCTTGCCTTTACAGGAGATGGTCTCCTCAAACAAACCTGATCGGATTTCGCACACAGACGAGTCTGAGATGGCATTTGAAAGACTCAAACAGTGCCTAACGCAGACACCAGCATTAGGCATGCCAGATTATGGAAAACCCTTTGAGCTGTATGGAACAGAGAGTGCTGGGTGCGCGGCAGGTGTATTAACCCAGAAGCATGGTGATGCCAGCAGGCCGGTATCCTACTATAGTGCTCAGCTAGACACGGTAGCGCGATCCCTCCCCACATGCTTGCGAAGTGTTGCAGCAATAGCATTGCTAGTAAGTAAAAGCGAAGATGTAGTGCTAGGACACAACCTCACAATTCATACACCACATGCAGTGTCAGCTTTACTGAATTCTGCCCAAACCAGACACGTCTCATCAGCACGGTTTACAAGATGGGAATTGGCATTAATGGCCCCGGTAAACATCACCATAAAGAGATGCAGCGCACTAAATCCTGCAACATATCTCCCAAGTGTGCCTGGACAGCCACAAAGGGTGGATGATGAGAGTGATGGTGAAGGAGGATTTAGTAAAGACAATGACACACATGATTGTATGGAATATTTGACCCAAAATTTCACGGCAAGGCCTGACATCAGTGACAACCCACTGGAAGATGTAGATTTTACTTTCTACACTGACGGTAGTTGTCACAGACAGACAGACTCGGGAGACTTGTGTACTGGATACGCAGTCGTAGATGACCAAGGTACCATAGAAACGGAACCCTTAGGCCCACCACACTCAGCACAAGTTGCTGAACTGGTTGCCCTAACCAGAGCATGCAAATTGGCTAAAGGCAAGTCAGCCAATATCTACACGGACTCTAGGTACGCCTTCGGAGTAGTCCATGATTTCGGGGCCCTATGGCGCCTCAGAAATTTCATGACGGCAGCTGGCACACCCGTAGCGCATGCAGCCCACATCAAAAGACTTCTAACAGCGATACAGGAACCCGACAGAGTGGCTGTTATCAAGTGTAAAGCTCACACGTATAGCCAAGACCCGGTATCACTTGGTAACAGCCGAGCAGACGAAGCTGCTAAATCAGCAGCCTGTACCCCCATACAGACAGACAGCACACAACTGATGGTATTTAATACTGTAAACACACAGAAATTGTATGAAATGCAGAAAAGGCAGTTTGGAGGTCAAAAGGATATGGCCAGGAGTCCTCAGGACTCTGGACAGATGGACAGGGTAAGCCAGTGGCACCCAGAGCATACCTTCCAAGTCTAGCGGAAGCGGCACATGGGCTGACTCATCTAGGCAAAGAAGGAATGTGTAAGTTGGTAAGAGCTTATTGGTGTGCCCCAGGATTTTCTTCTCATGCGGGTAAAAGAGCGATGACATGTCTCACCTGCTTGAGGAAGAATATCGGAAAGGCAATACCAACAGAGCCATCCCACATCCCTCCTACAGATGGTCCTTTCCAGGTAATACAAATTGATTTCATACAATTACCACCTTGTAGAAATTTAAAGTATGTATTGGTTTGTATTGACGTGTTCTCAAATTGGGTTGAAGCATTTCCCGCGGCCACAAATACCGCTGTGTTTACTGCAAAGAAAATTGTGCAGGAATTTGTGTGCAGGTATGGTATCCCTAGAATCATTGAGAGTGATAGGGGTACCCATTTTACAGGTGAAGTTTTTCAAGCAATGTGTAAGTTGATGGGAATTAATAGTAAGCTGCATACTCCGTACCGCCCCCAGGCGAGTGCGAAAGTGGAAAGAGTAAACAGCACTATTAAAAACAAATTAAGCAAGGTAATGGCTGAAACAGGATTGTTGTGGCCCGAAGCTTTGCCAATCGTATTATACAGCATCAGAACCACTCCCAGGTCCCCTCTTAATCTGTCTCCTTTTGAAATTCTGTTTGGTCGACAACCCCATGTTATGATTAACCCCCAGGATGATTTGAAATGTAACAATGAAGTAACCGTAAAGTATTTGGTTAAGATGAGTAAGCAATTGAGGAATCAGAATGATATATCTAAACTTGGAAATTCATAATCTGCCAGACAGTAATTGTCATGACATTGAACCTGGGGATTATGTAATGATACGGAATTTTCTACGCTCAGGTTGCCTTATTGACAGATGGGAAGGACCATATCAAGTCTTATTAACCAGCACAACAGCACTGAAGGTTGCCGAGAGAGAGACTTGGGTTCATTCGTCTCATTGTAAAAAAGGTTGCTGACCCAGAGAGGTCCCGTGATAAAGAACAGACGGTAGAGGTTGTATCACTAGAGTGTCTATTCCGGGAAGGTTGAGACGACACCTGAGCGCTGAGAATAATAAGACCGGAGGCGTTTGTCGAGCCAGATTTCTTTTTCCCTTTTGTTATTTTCTCCAGTTCCCATCTCCCTCCTATTCTCCTCCCCCCTTCTTATTTTTCTCCTTTTCCTCCTATAAGATGGACTTGCCCCAAGAGACTGTGATCCGGATTTTCCTGTTGACCCTGTTGTTGACCAGAGCAGTCTGTTCCGGTGAGAGTACCATGGAGGTCGAGAAAGGATCTGGAATGGGTTCTGATGACCAGGATGGAGGCGTAACTTTCCAAGAGCAACATAATCACCGAGTAAAGGCGAGTATCAGAAAACGATCTGGTAGCATTGACAATAGAAGGGATTGTAAAGGGTAAAGTGTTAAACCAGACAGACTGTTGGGTATGCTCTCAAGTACCTCAAGGTCATAGCAAATCAGGACTAGTACCATTCCCTTTAACTGTAGGAGAGGTACTTGAGTTAAGTGGTGGGAGGCCGGTGGACAAGAGGTTTAATATCTCTAGTCCTCCTAGTTTGAAGCTCCACCAATATCATGTGGATAGGACCTTAGTATGCTTTAACATTTCCAATCCCCGAAAGCCGGGAAATTGGGAAGTGTCATGGAGTAATCAAACCATGACATTTTCATATAGAGCCAATAGAATGCCCATAGACACAGAACTTATACGCCACATAGTCAACAGTGGAAAATATTTCTGGTATAGGTACACTCTAGGAAGTAGGACCATGCGAGTTGGAGAAGTATCACCAGGATACTGTGCACATATCGTACAACCGGATACGTGTACTAGACAGATGGGAGAGTTAGGGTTAGGAGATTTCACATGGAAAGTTTGTAACATGGTTATGTCATACTCCGTCCCATATGTTCTCCCCGATGATGCATATTTCATATGCGGGAGAAAGGCGTATAAGTGGCTTGCCCCAAACTCAGAGGGATTGTGTTATATTGGAAAAGTACTGCCTGAA
The DNA here is from genome assembly GCF_028390025.1 of Pseudophryne corroboree. NCBI lineage: Eukaryota > Metazoa > Chordata > Amphibia > Anura > Myobatrachidae > Pseudophryne > Pseudophryne corroboree. The sequence goes on from NC_086445.1 coordinate 602,272,593, forward strand.
GTAATGACTGTATCCCATATCAAAATGAAAGATATTCACCGCAGTGCCCAAGCTCCTTATACTCACGCTCATTACGAGCACGTCGTTAAACGGCACCTGATAGAGAGGACAGAGCATCCGGCCTCTGATCTGATCCATGAATCCACCGGGATTCAATTCCTACTCGCGTTAGATATCACTCGTACCGCCAGAGGAGTGATAAATTATAGATACATATCTGCGCTAGCAAACTTGTTAGACAATATCACCGAAATGTATGACGACACGTTCAGGTACACTGGGAGAGAGTTACAAGCCTACAAAACAGAGCTGTTTCAGCATAGGATGATTCTCAATTATCTCACAGCAGTGACAGGCGGGTATTGTGTTACCCTGGCAACTCAATATGGTATAAAGTGCTGCACGTATATTACAAACAGCACTGAGGACCCGGCCGAGGTCATAGACCAAAAGATGGATGACATTTTGCAATTAAAGTGGGAGTTTAGAAGGAAACACAATCTCACACTCACTGCTGTGGGTAATGAGCTGACCAGTTGGGTGTCATGGTTGAACCCACGAAATTGGTTCTCTGGTTTAGGAGAATGGGCCCAAGGTATTATAATGGATGTAGGGAAATTTCTCTTGTGTATTCTGGGAGTCGTCATATTGGTTGGTCTGATATTTAGATGCGTTCGGACTTTAACGAAGTGTAAAGGTAGTACCAAAGTGATGAGTCTGAGGAGCGAGGACACTGTAATAACAACAACTAATTTAATTTATGACCCAACGATAGAGACAATGTTGTGATGAAAATGTGATTCCACGGTCCGTTTCTTTCACCCGTTTCTCCTTTGTTTTCCTCCAAGGCACAAGACATCCACTTGGAAGAAGAATTTGACAACCTCTTTTATACAGACCATTGATGAACTGTGTCACAGACACCCAATACTTTTAGTGACTTTAACTATCTACGGAAAACCCAAAACTTTAGAGACTGTAATTTTATGGACACTGGAACAGCTTTTGTTCGCCATTTACAACAAAAGCACCGAGAGACATCAGACAACATGTACATCAGACAAGACATCAGACAAGACCTCAATCGGCGACTGTTTATTTAAACTCACATAGTTTACGACTGCATTTATAACGATTGTTTCTTATCTTCATCTCTACAACCTCCAGGTAGTATCTCACATAGTCGACAGGTGATTCTCACATATTAGCATTCACATGTTCCCCCCCTTCATGTATCATCAACTAAATGTGCTCCCCCATTTGTTGCAACCAGAAGCCGAAAAGAGCTCGGTAGAGTTTGACAGCCCATCCATAGACCCGTAATACGGGATAAGAAGGATTCAAATGTATACTTCGCAATACCTCGAAGCTTGATTTAAAACACGTACGGCACAATGATACATGACCCCTCAGACATGGATTCATACACACACGCTTCTACTATCTCACTAGGTCATATCTTTCTCACCTTCTCCTCTCCTCCCTTACCCAATCATAAAAAGGTATTTACAGGATGACATATATTTTTCTGTTTGAATTGTTTAGGAAGTGGCAGTTATTGGTGACTGCCAAAGGGTGGACTGTCAAAGTCGAAAAATAAAGCGACCTATGATGCCTTGTACTAACCCCATGCGCTTGCCCGCTGCACGTGCACATTCTCTCCCGTGCGTGCGCATATTCACAGTTGCGTGACGGCGCCTCCACGGTCATGCGCTCATGCGCGTGGTATGCGCATTTACGGTAGAGTTTGTGTGCGTCTGGCGGGCGACTCGATCGTTACATAGTTAATCTAAATAGTGTATTTTATAGGTTATGGTCCCCTTAATAATATCAGTAAGTTTGTTCAGTGTAACTGGTTCATGGACAGAGAGATCCCTCTTTACATGATATGAAGGGTCAGACAGGTTTTGAGCAGTGGTGTTTAGTATGCAACGGAAGAGTATTTTATTAGTAACATTCCGGTGTTGGTTTGAAAGAGATTAATCGCTCCTGCGTATAGTTATGTTTATAAGAAGTTTATGGACATTTACTGTATTTGCAGTTCATTATCCATGCGGCGGGAAACCTGAGATTCCCTCCCACCTGAGCAGTTTGAAATAGTCACAGCCCACCTGTTCGAATCAACCTATGACCTTTCGTTATAATGTGAAGACAGATTCCTGTGTCCAATGAACAATGAGATTGTAGGGCCCTTTGGAGTGTACTGTACTTTGTGTATATAAGAACAGCCAGTCTGGGCCAGCTCAGTCTTCTCTCCACAAAGGTTTTCATCATTGACTAACTAGAGAGCTGGTTCCAGGACTGCGCTAGCGATCATTCCCCACGTGTGTAAGTTCTCTGTGACCAACTTATTCTCTGTCTGTAGTTGCCATACTCTCTCTCTCTCTCTCTCTCTCTCTCTCTCTCACTGTTATTGTTTAGGATTAAGACGCTATTGTATATTTATGTCCAGTTATTCTGTTTAGGTGTTTTATGTTAGTGCTGTAGTGTATAAGCTGTTAACTGTTTTCCCCTTTTTACATAGCTAAATCTCGTTAGTAAAGGTGTTGGAACCTCAGCAAGGTGTCTGTGTTTCTCTAGCTAGTATAGAGGGTTTCTGAGCGTCTCAATCGCTCAATCAGCTTTTAAAAAATAGAGGTTAATCAGCGTTACATTGTTTTAACATTACCAAACCAAGGTTTACAGTATAGGTTTAGCCTCTCAGTGTGTTGCATACAAGGTTTACTGTGTGTCATCCTGTGAGCGTCTGCACCGCTCGTGTTCCTCTCGTGGACACAGCGTCTGCTACGCTAAGTGCGTACCATTACGGTACCCCGTACGCCCATTGCGTACTGAGTCTCTTACCAATATATAGTTAATGTTATAAGATAAATAATTAGCTTTATCACCCCCATGTCACTCCAGCCAGCTCTTCCATGTGTCACTCCTGCTACCACCCTCCTATGTCACTCCAGCCAGCTCTCCCATGTGTCACTCCTGCCAACACCCTCCTGTCACTCCAGTCAGCTCATCCATGTGTCACTTCTGCTACCACCCTCCTATGTCACTCCAGCCAGCTTTCCCATGTGTCACTCCTGCTACCACCCTCCTCTCCTATGTCACTCCAGCCAGCTCTCCCATGTGTCTCTACTTCCAGCACCTTCCCGCATCACTCCTGCCAGGACCCTCCTGTGTCTCTCCAGCCAGCTCTGCCATGTGTCACTCTAGCCCACCCTCATGTATTACTACAGCCCCCCACCCCATCAACTCATGCCATTGCAGCAGTCCCTAATGTGTCCTCTGTTTGCTTGTGGGTGTCTCACCTCTAGTATCTGGCTTCTTCAGTTGTCAGTCCCTGTAGTGCTGCTGCGTGTCTGGCTGGAGTGCAACGGTTTCTGTATCTGTTGTGGTCACATGATTTAGAGTGTTGGGAGCCACATTTGAATAAAGAAAGAGCCACATGTGGCTCAAGAGCCACAGGTTGGCCACCGCTGCCCTAGTGGATGGTGTCGACAGGTCCTACGACGTTCTGTATGGACCAAGGGCATAGACAACAGCAGCAAAGACAAAGAGGAAGGTCTGGAACACCATCGCGGATCAAGTCACTGCAGTATCTGGAAACCGCCGGAGCACCAGAAACTGCATGAAGCGGTACAGTGATTGCCGTAGACAGACCAAGAAAAATATGGGGATTCAGCGCCGACATGAGACAGGAACCGAAGGTGGTCCGCCTCTCAATTTCAAGTGGCTGCCCTGGGAAGAAGTTATAAAAAGGCGCAAGAACCCTGTCATGGTCCAAGGAGTTCGAAGAGGTGTGGACTACACCCATCCTGCTGTCTTTCCCGAGGAAGAAGAACCACCCAGAAGACAGAAGACGGCGGGAGACCAGCAGTCCAAAAGGAGGCATGATGGTAAGAACACATTCAAATGAGCTGTACTAAACTATTATTTATTTTCTTTGCTAATGCATTTGTTCTTTCCCCTAGACACACCTGCTCACAGGACATCACCTGCGAGCCAGACATCACCAGCGCGCCAAACATCACCAGCGTGCCAGACATCACCAGCACGCAGAACATCACCTGCACGCCGGACATCACCTGTGCGCAGACCATTACCTGCACGCAGACCATCACCTGCGCGCCAGACATCATCAGCACCCAGACCAACACTTGGGCACCAAACTTCAAAAGTACGCAGTACAACACCTGCGCAGGGCATCCCCAGATCGTGATCTACCCTCCAGGAGCTCAGAGACTGTGACCCAAGAGCCTCAAGCAGACATTACCCTTGTGGACCCCTCACCTGAGCTGTTTGAGTCGACAAGGTTAACCGATGAGACATTTCTAGGGTTTGATGACAGCCACGCAGATGCATCCAGCCATACCCAAGAAAACTCTCCAAATTTGAGGCCCAGAGAAGCTCCTGGAGCAGCGGCACAACAGGATGCAGAAGGTTAATATATGAATCCATTGTTTTTTTTGGTCACCATTTTCTATTGTTTTTATGTGTACTTTTGCAAACAGAGGTGCCACGGACCAGCAGTGGATTTGCGTCAGGGATTGGTCCCTACTTCAGGCCGAATCCGTTACAGGAAGAGTCGGACGACGAGGTGGAGGTGCAGCAGCCCACAGTTTCTACATCCCTGTGTAAGTAATTAGATAAAACAGACTTTTAAAAAAAAATGTTTGTGAACCTTAAAACATATGTAGGAATGTGTCTTCTAATTTATTTCTACTTTTTTTTGCAGCTGCACAAATGCAATTGGTGGCAGACTTTCAGCAAGGGCAGGATCCCTCAGGAGAGTTTTTGGGATGTCGTCGACACCAGACTGGAGGCCATTGAGAAGTCAATGGGGAAGCTAGCCACCAGTATGGTTGAAATGCAAAAGGCAATGGCCGACAGCACGGCAGAAATGAGAAAGACCAGGCAGGCAGATCACAGGGAGACTATGGACATCCTTCACGTTCTGGGCACATCCATCAACTGGCTGGTGGATAACACGGCATGCCAGTCGCACAACATTCACAACATGTCGGAGACCCAGTGACATTCTGCAGCCAGCCAACAGATCATCGCAACAACGCTCCAGATGATCTTCGAGAAACTCCCAGAGCCAGCTCAACAACATGCTGGTCAACCACCACATCCGCCACCACAAGCCACACTGACGCCTCCTGCCCTTGCTCCACCACAATCCTGATATAGACAGTCACAGCAGTACCAAATATATACAGGGATGTACCCCACTTACCAGATGCCTCCACCACCAACACCGGCCTCAACATCTGCACCAGCACGGCCACCATGGCCAATACAATGCACTCAACAGCAGCCAAGGACACCATTGCCATCTCAGGAGGAAGAGGATCAGGACAGCCCCCACACACGATAGAGCGATCGTATTATTTCATTATCTCAAATTTGATCTATCCTGCATCCCCTTTTCTCCCTCCCATTAGTTTGTTTTTTTCTTTGTATTGTTTCAATTTAATATGTGTTCTCCCCCCCCCCCCTCCCCCCCGACCTGGTTCTACCAAGGAGCTATGTCTAGACATACATGCGCGGGCATGTATGAGTGTGGTAACTGATAAAAGCTCCTTGTGATTACATATATGATGGGCCAAAGAGCAAATCTGATACCACTTTTTTTTTTTTTAAACCCCTTAGGTGAAAAGTTGTGTGAAGTAAGCATTCACTTTTGTGTTGCTTGAGCATTCACTAGTATTTTTTTTTAACTTCTTCATAGGGATGGTTGACAAAGGCGTGGACAGCATTGTTCGTGTTGTGCTTACAAAGGTGAGTAAAGCCATGTTTCACTATACACACACTTACACAAACCTTGTCCCGCCTGCACTTGGGGAACCACACAGTCCAGCAATGGGTTTTGGCTGGGCTGCGTGGTTCCAGAGGTGCAGGCATGGCAAAGTGCAGGCAACTGACACCATGACTCTTCCACTTTGGCCCGCCTGCCTTTGGGGAACCACACAGTCCAGCAAAACCCATTGCTGGACTGTGTGGTTCCACAAGTGCAGGGGTGGCAAAGTGCATACTACTAACACCACGACTCTTCCACTTTGGCCCGCATGCCCTTGGGGAACCACAGAGTCCAGTAAAACCCATTGCTGGACTCTGTGGTTACACAAGTGCAGGCATGGCAAAGTGCAGACTACTGACACCACGACTCTTCCACTTTGACCCGCCTGCCCTTGGAGAACCACACAGTCCAGCAAAACCCATTGCTGGACTGTGTGGTTCCACAAGTGCAGGCATGGCAAAGTGCAGACTACTGACACCACAACTCTTCCACTTTGGCCCGCCTGCCTTTGGGGAACCACAGAGTCCATTAAACCCATTGCTGGACTGTGTGGTTCCACAAATGTTCTTGGAAAAGGAATGTGAACGTGACAACATTACAGTGCCCTTTACTTAAGTCTGATTTTCTATTTTTTTTTCCAGATATCTACACAAGAACAAGGAATGTATGAAGAAGAACAAACACTTCTTTTTTGTTTTATTACAATTTATTTTTTCGGAACAATACAAAATACAACTGTTTAATTTTGTTCAATAAAATTTTCAATTTAGAAGTTTCGTGTTTTTTCTTTAAAATATAGTAAATGTAATTTACAGTAGGGCATTTAAAGGATGCAGTGGTGTTGAAGGTCTTGAGGTAGGCCATCATGGTAGAGGGGGTACTTTAGCATCACTTTACACCGGAGAGGGTACTTTGGGCTTGGGAGGGCTACTCCGCAAGACCTGTGGAAGAGAAAAAGGATTAAGTTCAAGGTATTTGAAAGCGTGTCATCCATCCTGAAAAAGAAGAACAGCAGGTACCAGCAAGATTGCACAAACACACAGGTTACACTGACAAGAGGGAGGTTGGGCCAATACATCTCACCTGAAGGGTCTCTTTGTAACATGGCGGTGGGGGAGGTCCACATCACAAGTAGGCTGTCCATGGTAGAGGGGGGTACTGTAGTGTCACTTTACATCTGGAGAGGGTACTTTTAACTTTGGGAGGGCTACTCTGTGAAACCTGTGGAAGAAAAAGGATTAAGTTCAAGGTATTTGAAAGCACGTCATCCCTCCTGGAAAAGAACAACAGGTACCAGCAACATTGCACAAACACACAGGTTACACCGACAAGAGGGAGGTTGGGCCAATACATCTCACCTGAAGGGTCTCTTTGTAACATGGCGATGAGGGAGGTCCACATCATAAGGTTACACCGACAAGAGGGAGGATGGGCCAATACAACTCACCTGAAGGTTCTCTTTGTAACATGGCGGTGGAGCAGGTCCACATTAAAGTAGGCCATCCATGGTAGAGGGGGGTACTGTAGCGTCACTTTACATCCGGAGAGGGTACTTTTAACTATGGGAGGGCTACTCCGTGAAACCTGTGGAAGAGAAAAAGGAAGTTTAAGGTATTTGAAAGTGTGTCATCCCTCCTGGAAAAGAACAACAGGCACCAGCAACATTGGTTACACCGACAAGAGGGAGGTTGGGCAAATAAATCTCACCTGAAGGGTCTCTTTGTAACATGGCAGTGGGGCAGGTCCACATCACAAGTAGGCCGTCCATGGTAGATTGGGGTAAACTGGCAAATGAACAACGACAACCCATCAACAGGATGCAACTTGTGGATATGTCAACAGGACATCAACAGTACATCAACAGGACACATTCATTTAATTAAAAATATGACACACTGATTTTACATGAAAATACAAATATTACAAATATACTCACAGGCTGAGGAAAAATAAGTCTGGATCAAATTTCTTCTAGCTTCATCTCCTTCATCCATACCCACAGGTGGAGCAGAAGAACGGTTCCCATTGCGGAAAGCTCTGCAACGAATATTCACCGGCAAACGGTTTGCGACACAAATGTTGTGTAGAATACACCATGCATTTACTATGCCGCAAACCTTCGCCGGTGGGTATAAAAGAGCACCACCGGAAGAGTCTAAACTTCGATACTGGCTTTTAAGTACACCGAAGGCACGCTCAATTACTCCCCGCTATGTAATGTGTGTCTCTTGGTACCTTTCTTGGGCTTCACCGACAGGATTAGACAATGGGGTCAAGAGCCAAGGTTTGTTGGGATAACCCGCATCACCTATGGGGAAAAGAAAAATGATGGGTAATATAAAAAAAATATATATATAAAAAAATAACTTACCTAACAACCAGCCATCCGGTATTTTTCCTGTCTCAAAATCCTGAAACAGCGATGACTGGCTTAGGATGAAGGAGTCATGAGATGACCCAGGAAAGGTTGGTAAACTTCATATCGACATCACAGACCGCCTGAATATTCATGGAATGGAAGCCTTTTCGTTTCTGAAAACATTCTTCCAAATTCCGTGGCGGTCTGATTTGCACATGAGTACAGTCAATCGCGCCCAGAACGTAGGGAAATTTTAATTCGTTGTAAAAGCCTAATATGATCTCACGCCATCTGCTGTCCGTATCTGGAAATCTGATGAACTGGGTTGTTAATTTGCAGAACGCCTTAATGACCTGGGTTATACAGCGTGACAGTGTCGGCTGTAAAAACCGCATGTTTGAGACAAAGTAGGGTAGAGTGTGCCTGACGCCAAAAAATGTAACGTAGCCAGCAGTTTCTGGAAACCACTGACTGCGTGATTGGTCCGTGCCAGAGGCTCCAGGTCTGGTTCCAACAGATCGTACAGCGAATATATTTCATGAGCCGATAAGCGATAATTTTGTATCACCTCGAACTTGGAGAGATCCTCCAGTACACGAAATGTGGAAAAGAAATTTTATTGAGAAGTTTATTGGCGCTCCTGTTCAAATCTCTGCTGCCCTCCACCTACACCCTGGATCTATCCCAGATGATCCAAGAAAACTAAAGATAAAGTGACAGGTAATACCTGTACAACTGACATACTCCGACATTTATGATAAGTACTGATTTTATTTTTCTCAGCGCCAATTCTCCTCACCACCATTTGTCACTTTATCCTCCAGTACACGCCTAGTGCAATATTGGCGTGGACATGGAAATGATGCATGCACTGACTCACCCAATGCAGACATTTGCTGACCACGATCCTGATGTTCAACAGCCTATGGGGTATATGCAATTGCGGTCGAATTGCGCCTTTTTTTCGTCCGTTTAAAAATTCGCCAGTACTCGACAGCCGCAGCCCTGCCGCCGGGACCATGAATTCACCATATGCAATGCAAAACGGATTCGACACTCCCCTTGGCGGATAACGGACCAATCGGCGAGTAGTGGGCGTCCTGAATTCGACTTCCCGCCGTTTGCAGCCCTTTATTAGGGCTTGTTTGCTACTTGCTCAGCAGCCATTTTGTGAACCTGCAGAGAAGTGTGAGGAGGTGCAGAGCTAGCAAATTGGTTGTTTGCTGTGGTATCGTTTGGACACCCAGCAGGCTTTATTCCAGGACAGACAGGAGGATACCTGTTACCCCGGAGGAGAGTCGTTTTTGGAGCTATTTCTACATTTGTAGGTAAGTACCACATGTGGGTCTGGTGTTGCATGTATGTGTTTGTGTAGTGGGAGTTGCCATGAGGTGTACATGGGGTGTTTGGGTATGTGTGCAGGTATGTGTATAGCTCCTGCTTGTTTTGCTGCATTTTTTGTGGAGTTTTGTGTTTTGGGGTAGTTTTTCACGTTTTTTTTTTCTTTCTTAAAATGACTTTTTGGGTCATGCTTTTGCATTGGTGTACCTCCAGCATGTGCAGGAATGATTTTTGGCTAGTTTGGGCTGATTTTAGTGTGTGTCGGTATCAATGCAGTCGACATGTCGTGTCGTTTGTTTGCTAAAACAGGTTTTTTCCCTCCTATTTTAGCACTGGTGTACCTCCAGAATGTGCAGGGATGCTTTTTGGCTTGTTTGGGGTGACTTGGAGCAAGTTTGTGTCAGACATGCGGTCGACATGTGGTGTCGTTTGTTTGCCAAACATGTTTTTTCCCTCCTATTTTAGCACTGGTGTACCTCCAGAATGTGCAGGGATGGTTTTTGGCTAGTTTGGGGTGACTTGGAGCAAGTTTGTGTCAGCCATGCGGTCGACATGTCGTGTCGTTTGTTTGCCAAACATGTTTTTTCCCTCCTATTTTAGCACTAGTGTACCTCCAGAATGTGCAGGGATGCTTTTTGGCTAGTTTGGGGTAACTTGGAGCAAGTTTGTGTCAGCCATGCGGTCGACATGTCGTGTCGTTTGTTTGCCAAACATGTTTTTTCCCTCCTATTTTAGCACTGGTGTACCTCCAGAATGTGCAGGGATGCTTTTTGGCTTGTTTGGGGTGACTTGGAGCAAGTTTGTGTAAGACATGCGGTCGACATGTGATGTCGTTTGTTTGCCAAACATGTTTTTTACCTCCTATTTTAGCACTGGTGTACCTCCAGAATGTGCAGGCATGCTTTTTGGCTAGTTTGGGGTGACTTGGGGCAAGTTTGTGTCAGCCATGTGGTCGACATGTTGTGTCGTTTGTTTGCCAAACATGTTTTTTACCTCCTATTTTAGCACTGGTGTACCTCCAGAATGTGCAGGCATGCTTTTTGGCTAGTTTGGGGTGACTTGGAGCAAGTTTGTGTCAGCCATGCGGTCGACATGTCGTGTCGTTTGTTTGCCAAACATGTTTTTTCCCTCCTATTTTAGCACTGGTGTGCCTCCAGAATGTGCAGGGATGCTTTTTGGCTAGTTTGGGGTGACTTGGAGCAAGTTTGTGTCAGCCATGCGGTCGACATGTCGTGTCGTTTGTTTGCCAAACATGTTTTTTCCCTCCTATTTTAGCACTGGTGTACCTCCAGAATGTGCAGGGATGCTTTTTGACTTGTTTGGGGTGACTTGGAGCAAGTTTGTGTCAGACATGCGGTCGACATGTGGTGTCGTTTGTTTGCCAAACATGTTTTTTACCTCCTATTTTAGCACTGGTGTACCTCCAGAATGTGCAGGGATGCTTTTTGACTAGTTTGGGGTGACTTGGAGCAAGTTTGTGTCAGACATGCGGTCGACATGTCGTGTCGTTTGTTTGCCAAACATGTTTTTTCCCTCCTATTTTAGCACTGGTGTACCTCCAGAATGTGCAGGGATGCTTTTTGGCTAGTTTGGGGTGACTTGGAGCAAGTTTGTGTCAGCCATGCGGTCGACATGTCGTGTCGTTTGTTTGCCAAACATGTTTTTCCCCTCCTATTTTAGCACTGGTGTACCTCCAGAATGTGCAGGAATGCTTTTTGGCTTGTTTGGGGTGACTTGGAGCAAGTTTGTTTCAGACATGCGGTCGACATGTGGTGTCGTTTGTTTGCCAAACATGTTTTTTCCCTCCTATTTTAGCACTGGTGTACCTCCAGAATGTGCAGGGATGCTTTTTGGCTAGTTTGGGGTGATTTTAGAGTGTGTCGGTATCAATGTGGTCGACATGTCATGTCGTTTGTTTGCTAAAACATGTTTTTCCCCTCCTATTTTAGCACTGGTGTACCTCCAGCATGTGCAGGAATGATTTTTGGCTAGCTTGGGGTGATTTTAGAGTGTGTCGGTATCAATGTGGTCGACATGTCATGTCGTTTGTTTGCTAAAACATGTTTTTTCCCTCCTATTTTAGCACTGGTGTACCTCAAATGTGCAGGGATGCTTTTTGGCTAGTTTGGGGTGACTTGGAGCAAGTTTGTGTCAGACATGCGGTCGACATGTCATGTCGTTTGTTTGCCAAACATGTTTTTTCCCTCCTATTTTAGCACTGGTGTACCTCCAGAATGTGCAGGGATGCTTTTTGACTAGTTTGGGGTGACTGTCAGCCATTTTGTTTGTGTCAGCCATTTTGTGTTAGCACTGGTTGACCTCCAGTATGTGCAGGGATGCTTGTACGGGGGTTTTGGCTTTTTTTTTCTATTTTTCATTATTATTATTATTATTTTTTTGTGTGTTTGGTCCTGCTTGAGAACTGGGGTCCCAGCAGCATGACGTGTGATTGCATGTAATTATGTAATGTGTGTTAAATTTGTAAAAATATATATATTTTTTTTTTCTTTTTACAACAGAGATGTCCAGGGACAAGCGGACCCGATCCCCCCCTTCCCCCCACCCCTCAGAACTTTCCCTGCATAGCAACGAGGAGTGGGAGCCGACCCAGGAGGAGGATACGACCGACCAGGCATGCAGTGACCAGCCGCGGTCGTCAAGGGACCAAATGGAGAAGTCGAAAAAGAAAAAGCCTAGAAAGGTACTGACAACACCTGCAGACACAATAGCATCCAACTTGACACACCCTAGTTTGTGCACTACCATGCACACCTACAGGTATATTTGCGCAATGCCAGGGATACTGAAACTCACAGGTACATACTGATCTTAGTAAATGCATGTTTTTTTTGTTTTGTTTTTTAATCCCTAAAGGCAAGAAGCCAGCCAGAGGAGCAGTCGGAGTAGGAAGCCTCTAGTGAAGATGCAGGACCGAAAAAGCCGCGTGGACCCAGATACACTGAGGCGGATAACTGTGCCCTAGTGGATGGCGTCGACAGGTCCTACGAAGTTCTGTATGGACAAAGGGCACAGACCACAGCAGCTAAGACCAAGCGAAACATCTGGGATGCCATCGCGACACAAGTCACTGCAGTATCTGGAAACCGCCGGAGCACCAGAAACTGCATGAAGCGGTACAGTGATTGCCGCAGACAGACCAAAAAGAAGATGGGGATTCAGCACCGACATGAGACAGCTACTGGAGGTGGTCCGGCTCTGAATCTGAAGTGGCTACCCTGGGAGGAAGTTATTAAAAGGCGCATGAACCCTGCCATGGTCGAAGGAGTTCGCGGAGGTGTGGACTCCAGCCGTCCTGCTGGCTTTCCCGAAGAGGAAGAACCGCCCAGAAGATGGAAGAAGGCGGGAGACAAGCAGTCCAAAAGGAGGCCTGATGGTAAGAATACATTCAGATGAGCTGTACTAAAATAACTTTTTTTTGTATTTGCTAATGTGTTTTTTTTCTTTCAGACACGCCTGCCCAGAGGACATCACCTGCGCGCAGGACATCGCCAGCGCGCGGACCATTACCTGCGCAGCAGGCATCGGCAGCAGCGCGCGGAACATCACCTGTGCAGCAAGCATCAGGAGCGCGCAGATCATCACCTGCGCGCCACACATCGTCACAGCGCAGTAAGTCACCTGCGCGCCAGACGACGTCAGCGCGCAGACCATCACCTGCGCGCTAGACATCAGCGCACAGAACGTCACCTGTGCGCCAGACACCGTCGGCGACCACACCACCAGATGGGCGCCAAACTACAGCTTCTGCGCTCAGTCCATCACCAGATCGTCATCTCTCCAGGAGCTCTGGGACTGTGACCGAAGAGCCTCAACAAGACTCTACCCTTGTGGACCCATCACCCGAACTGTTTGAGTCTACAGGGTTAATGGATGAGACTTTTCTTGGGTTTGAAGACAGCCGTGCAGAAGTATCCAGCCAGACCCTTGAAAAGTCTCCAGAAATGAGGACAAGTGAAGCTCCTGGAGCAGCGGCACCACAGGATGGAGAAGGTTTGTATTTAATTTTGGGGGGTGTGGTGGGGGGGGGGTGCACCAGTTTTGTATAGTTTATTAACTTTAATTTTTTTTTTCTTTTGCAAACAGTGGTGCCACGGACCAGCAGCGGACTTGCTTCAGGGATTGGTTCCTACTACAGGCCGGATCTCGTACAGGATTCGTCAGAGGATGACGAGGTGGAAGTGCAGCAGCCTGCTGTTTCTACATCCCTGTGTGAGTAAATATCGAATTGTGAGCCTTCAAACAAATGTATGATGAATGTGTATAATAATTTCTAATTTTCTTTTCAGCTGCACAAATGCAATTGGTGGCAGACGTCCAGGAACGGCAGGATCCCTCAAATGTTCAGAGGGTAAACAACCTGGCAGCAGAGATGAATGTCAGCCAGGATAGTTTTCGGGTTGTCGTTGGAAGCAGACTGGACGCCATTGAGAGGACAATGGATAAGATGGCAAACGGTCTGCTTGAAATGCAGAAGGCTCATGCCGACAGCGCGGCCGAAATTCAAAAGACCAGAAGAGAAGATCATAGGGAGACTATGGACATCCTTCAAATTCTGGCCACATCCATCAACCGGCTGGTGGAGAACACATCATGCCTGGCACACAGCAATGACAACATGTCGGAGAGCCATCGACACTCCGCATCCAGCCAACAGATCATTGCAACCACACTGCAGATGATATACGATAAACTCCCAGAACCAGCTCACCAACACGCTGGTGATCCACCACGTCCGCCATCACAAGCCACATGGACGCCTCCTTCCCTTCCTCCACCACCATCCTGGTATAGACGGTCACAGATGTACCAAGGATATACAGGGATGTACCCCACCCACCAGATGCCTCCACCACCAACACCGGCCGCAACATCTACAGCCGCACGGGCACCGAGGCCCAGTCAACCTACTACCCAGCCTCCCAGGACATCGACGCCCCATCAGGAGGAAGAAGAGGATCCGGACAGACATCCACCATGAGCCCGGTCGTATTGTTTTATTTACTGTTATGTTTTTCATGTATCCCTTTCTTCCCCTCCCATTAGTTTGTTTTTTTTCTTACTATTGTTTTATATGTGTTGGGCTCCCCCACCCGTGACCGGGTACTACCAAGGAGCTTTATGTCTAGGCATACATGCGCGGGCATGTATGCGGGCGCGTGTGGTAACGGATGAAAGCTCCTTGTGGCTACATGTATGATGGGCCAAAGAGCTATTCTGATACCACTTTTTAACCCAAAAAAAACTTTTTGTATTGGTGTACTATAGGCTTTCACTGTTGTGTGAATTTACTATTCACTAGTGTTTGTTTTTGGCTTATTCATAGGATTGGGTGGAAAATTGAAGTGGACGGCATAAGTTCGTGTTGTGCGTACCAAGGTGAGTAGAGCCATGTTTCAATGTATATATTCAAGAAACTTTGGACCGTCTGCCTTTGTGGAACCACACAGCCCAGCAATGGGTCATGCTGGGCTGTGTGGTTCCACAAATGCAAGCGTGTCAAAGTGCTGACCACTGACACCACTCTGCCACTTTGGACCGCCTGCCTTTGTGGAACCACACAGCCCAGCAATGGGTCATGCTGGGCTGTGTGGTTCCACAAATGCAAGCGTGTCAAAGTGCTGACCACTGACACCACTCTGCCACTTTGGACCGCCTGCCTTTGTGGAACCACACAGCCCAGCAATGGGTCATGCTGGGCTGTGTGGTTCCACAAATGCAAGCGTGTCAAAGTGCTGACCACTGACACCACTCTGCCACTTTGGACCGCCTGCCTTTGTGGAACCACACAGCCCAGCAATGGGTCATGCTGGGCTGTGTGGTTCCACAAATGCAAGCGTGTCAAAGTGCTGACCACTGACACCACTCTGCCACTTTGGACCGCCTGCCTTTGTGGAACCACACAGCCCAGCAATGGGTCATGCTGGGCTGTGTGGTTCCACAAATGTTCTAGGGGAAAGGAATGAACATGACATTAGTGTCTTTACTTAATATGTTGTTTTTTTCCCCACAGATATCTTTCTACACAAGAAAAAAATGTAAAGAAGAACAAACTACTTTTTTGTTTAATTACCTTTCAATTTTTTATTTCAAAAATCAAATACAATTTTTCTTCAATAAATTTTTAAAATGAGAAGTTTTCTGTGGTTTTTATTTCAATTATTAGTAAATACAATGTTAAATATGAGATGCAGTGGAATTGTGTTAGTTCGCCCATGGTACAGCAGGGGAACAGTTGTGTCCCTCTTCATCCATGAGGATTCAAGCCACTTGGGAAGGATACTCCGCAAGACCTGTGGAAGAGAATAGTATGAGGTTCCAGCTATTGGTAATAGTGTCACCCTGGTACGGAAAAGAAGAGGTATAATCAACACGACCCAAGCAGGTTACAGCGGGCCCAAACGCAACCCTCCGGCACTTGCGTAACTACACATCCAAACATTCCCTGACGCAGCGTAAGCATTGCTGTCAGGGCATGATTGGATGTGCAGTTTTGCAAATGCCGGAGGGCTGCACTTTGGACATGCAGGGGTGACTTGGACAAGAGGGAGTTTTGGGCAATACATCTCACCTGAGGGGGGTTGTCAGCTACATGGCGGAGGGTCAGGTCCACATCACAAGTAGGTCGCCCATGGTACATCAGGAGAAATGCCGTGTCTCTTCACATCCACGCCACTTGGGAAGGATACTCCGCAAGACCTGTGGAAGAGAACAGTATGAGGTTCCAGCTATTGGTAATAGTGTCACCCTGGTACAGAAAAGAAGAGGTACAATCAACATGACACAAGCAGGTTACAGCGGGCCCAAATGCAACCCTCCAGCACTTGCGTAACTACACATCCAAACATTCCCTGACACACATGTGTAAGCATCAGGGCATGATTGGATGTGCAGTTTTGCAAATGCCGGAGGGCTGCACTTTGGACATGCAGGGGTGACTTGGACAGGAGGGAGTTTTGGGCAATACATCTCACCTGAGGGGGGTTGTCAGCTACATGGCGGAGGGTCAGGTCCACATCACAAGTAGGTCGCCCATGGTACATCAGGAGAAATGTCGTGTCTCTTCACATCCACGCCACTTGGGAAGGATACTCCGCAAGACCTGTGGAAGAGAATAGTATGAGGTTCCAGCTATTGGTAATAGTGTCACCCTGGTACGGAAAAGAAGAGGTACAATCAACATGACACAAGCAGGTTACAGCGGGCCCAAACGCAACCCTCCGGCACTTGCGTAACTACACATCCAAACATTCCCTGACGCAGCGTTAGCATTGCTGTCAGGGCATGATTGGATGTGCAGTTTTGCAAATGCCGGAGGGCTGCACTTTGGACATGCAGGGGTGACTTGGACAAGAGGGAGTTTTGGGCAATACATCTCACCTGAGGGGGGTTGTCAGCTACATGGCGGAGGGTCAGGTCCACATCACAAGTAGGTCGCCCATGGTACATCAGGAGAAATGCCGTGTCTCTTCACATCCACGCCACTTGGGAAGGATACTCCGCAAGACCTGTGGAAGAGAATAGTATGAGGTTCCAGCTATTGGTAATAGTGTCACCCTGGTACGGAAAAGAAGAGGTACAATCAACATGACACAAGCAGGTTACAGCGGGCCCAAACGCAACCCTCCGGCACTTGCGTAACTACACATCCAAACATTCCCTGACGCAGCGTAAGCATTGCTGTCAGGGCATGATTGGATGTGCAGTTTTGCAAATGCCGGAGGGCTGCACTTTGGACATGCAGGGGTGACTTGGACAGGAGGGAGTTTTGGGCAATACATCTCACCTGAGGGGGGTTGTCAGCTACATGGCGGAGGGTCAGGTCCACATCACAAGTAGGTCGCCCATGGTACATCAGGAGAAATGTCGTGTCTCTTCACATCCACGCCACTTGGGAAGGATACTCCGCAAGACCTGTGGAAGAGAATAGTATGAGGTTCCAGCTATTGGTAATAGTGTCACCCTGGTACGGAAAAGAAGAGGTACAATCAACATGACACAAGCAGGTTACAGCGGGCCCAAACGCAACCCTCCGGCACTTGCGTAACTACACATCCAAACATTCCCTGACGCAGCGTTAGCATTGCTGTCAGGGCATGATTGGATGTGCAGTTTTGCAAATGCCGGAGGGCTGCACTTTGGACATGCAGGGGTGACTTGGACAAGAGGGAGCTTTGGGCAATACATCTCACCTGAGGGGGGTTGTCAGCTACATGGCGGAGGGTCAGGTCCACATCACAAGTAGAGATGAGCGCCTGAAATTTTTTGGGTTTTGTGTTTTGGTTTTGGGTTCGGTTCCGCGGCCGTGTTTTGGGTTCGAACGCGTTTTGGCAAAACCTCACCGAATTTTTTTTGTCGGATTCGGGTGTGTTTTGGATTCGGGTGTTTTTTTCAAAAAACACTAAAAAACAGCTTAAATCATAGAATTTGGGGGTCATTTTGATCCCAAAGTATTATTAACCTCAAAAACCATAATTTACACTCATTTTCAGTCTATTCTGAATACCTCACACCTCACAATATTATTTTTAGTCCTAAAATTTGCACCGAGGTCGCTGTGTGAGTAAGATAAGCGACCCTAGTGGCCGACACAAACACCGGGCCCATCTAGGAGTGGCACTGCAGTGTCACGCAGGATGTCCCTTCCAAAAAACCCTCCCCAAACAGCACATGACGCAAAGAAAAAAAGAGGCGCAATGAGGTAGCTGTGTGAGTAAGATTAGCGACCCTAGTGGCCGACACAAACACCGGGCCCATCTAGGAGTGGCACTGCAGTGTCACGCAGGATGGCCCTTCCAAAAAACCCTCCCCAAACAGCACATGACGCAAAGAAAAAAAGAGGCGCAATGAGGTAGCTGTGTGAGTAAGATTAGCGACCCTAGTGGCCGACACAAACACCGGGCCCATCTAGGAGTGGCACTGCAGTGTCACGCAGGATGTCCCTTCCAAAAAACCCTCCCCAAACAGCACATGACGCAAAGAAAAAAAGAGGCGCAATGAGGTAGCTGACTGTGTGAGTAAGATTAGCGACCCTAGTGGCCGACACAAACACCGGGCCCATCTAGGAGTGGCACTGCAGTGTCACGCAGGATGTCCCTTCCAAAAAACCCTCCCCAATCAGCACATGATGCAAAGAAAAAGAAAAGAAAAAAAAGGTGCAAGATGGAATTGTCCTTGGGCCCTCCCACCCACCCTTATGTTGTATAAACAAAACAGGACATGCACACTTTAACCAACCCATCATTTCAGTGACAGGGTCTGCCACACGACTGTGACTGATATGACGGGTTGGTTTGGACCCCCCCCAAAAAAGAAGCAATTAATCTCTCCTTGCACAAACTGGCTCTACAGAGGCAAGATGTCCACCTCATCTTCACCCTCCGATATATCACCGTGTACATCCCCCTCCTCACAGATTATCAATTCGTCCCCACTGGAATCCACCATCTCAGCTCCCTGTGTACTTTGTGGAGGCAATTGCTGCTGGTCAATGTCTCCGCGGAGGAATTGATTATAATTCATTTTAATGAACATCATCTTCTCCACATTTTCTGGATGTAACCTCGTACGCCGATTGCTGACAAGGTGAGCGGCGGCACTAAACACTCTTTCGGAGTACACACTTGTGGGAGGGCAACTTAGGTAGAATAAAGCCAGTTTGTGCAAGGGCCTCCAAATTGCCTCTTTTTCCTGCCAGTATAAGTACGGACTGTGTGACGTGCCTACTTGGATGCGGTCACTCATATAATCCTCCACCATTCTATCAATGTTGAGAGAATCATATGCAGTGACAGTAGACGACATGTCCGTAATCGTTGTCAGGTCCTTCAGTCCGGACCAGATGTCAGCATCAGCAGTCGCTCCAGACTGCACTGCATCACCGCCAGCGGGTGGGCTCGGAATTCTGAGCCTTTTCCTCGCACCCCCAGTTGCGGGAGAATGTGAAGGAGGAGATGTTGACAGGTCGCGTTCCGCTTGACTTGACAATTTTGTCACCAGCAGGTCTTTCAACCCCAGCAGACTTGTGTCTGCCGGAAAGAGAGATCCAAGGTAGGCTTTAAATCTAGGATCGAGCACGGTGGCCAAAATGTAGTGCTCTGATTTCAACAGATTGACCACCCGTGAATCCTTGTTAAGCGAATTAAGGGCTGCATCCACAAGTCCCACATGCCTAGCGGAATCGCTCCCTTTTAGCTCCTTCTTCAATGCCTCCAGCTTCTTCTGCAAAAGCCTGATGAGGGGAATGACCTGACTCAGGCTGGCAGTGTCTGAACTGACTTCACGTGTGGCAAGTTCAAAGGGCATCAGAACCTTGCACAACGTTGAAATCATTCTCCACTGCACTTGAGACAGGTGCATTCCACCTCCTATATCGTGCTCAATTGTATAGGCTTGAATGGCCTTTTGCTGCTCCTCCAACCTCTGAAGCATATAGAGGGTTGAATTCCACCTCGTTACCACTTCTTGCTTCAGATGATGGCAGGGCAGGTTCAGTAGTTTTTGGTGGTGCTCCAGTCTTCTGTACGTGGTGCCTGTACGCCGAAAGTGTCCCGCAATTTTTCTGGCCACCGACAGCATCTCTTGCACGCCCCTGTCGTTTTTTAAAAAATTCTGCACCACCAAATTCAAGGTATGTGCAAAACATGGGACGTGCTGGAA
This sequence comes from Pseudophryne corroboree, assembly GCF_028390025.1. Taxonomy (NCBI): domain Eukaryota; kingdom Metazoa; phylum Chordata; class Amphibia; order Anura; family Myobatrachidae; genus Pseudophryne; species Pseudophryne corroboree. Next base: position 602,292,767 of record NC_086445.1, read on the forward strand.
TTTGCCCATATTTAATGCACACACAATATTGCTGGCGTTGTCCGATGCCACAAATCCACAGGAGAGTCCAATTGGGGTAAGCCATTCCGCGATGATCTTCCTCAGTTGCCGTAAGAGGTTTTCAGCTGTGTGCGTATTCTGGAAACCGGTGATACAAAGCGTAGCCTGCCTAGGAAAGAGTTGGCGTTTGCGAGATGCTGCTACTGGTGCCGCCGCTGCTGTTCTTGCGGCGGGAGTCCATACATCTACCCAGTGGGCTGTCACAGTCATATAGTCCTGACCCTGCCCTGCTCCACTTGTCCACATGTCCGTGGTTAAGTGGACATTGGGTACAACTGCATTTTTTAGGACACTGGTGAGTCTTTTTCTGACGTCCGTGTACATTCTCGGTATCGCCTGCCTAGAGAAGTGGAACCTAGATGGTATTTGGTAACGGGGGCACACTGCCTCAATAAATTGTCTAGTTCCCTGTGAACTAACGGCGGATACTGGACGCACGTCTAACACCAACATAGTTGTCAAGGCCTCAGTTATCCGCTTTGCAGTAGGATGACTGCTGTGATATTTCATCTTCCTCGCAAAGGACTGTTGAACAGTCAATTGCTTACTGGAAGTAGTACAAGTGGGCTTACGACTTCCCCTCTGGGATGACCATCGACTCCCAGCGGCAACAACAGCAGCGCCAGCAGCAGTAGGCGTTACACGCAAGGATGCATCGGAGGAATCCCAGGCAGGAGAGGACTCGTCAGAATTGCCAGTGACATGGCCTGCAGGACTATTGGCATTCCTGGGGAAGGAGGAAATTGACACTGAGGGAGTTGGTGGGGTGGTTTGCGTGAGCTTGGTTACAAGAGGAAGGGATTTACTGGTCAGTGGACTGCTTCCGCTGTCACCCAAAGTTTTTGAACTTGTCACTGACTTATTATGAATGCGCTGCAGGTGACGTATAAGGGAGGATGTTCCGAGGTGGTTAACGTCCTTACCCCTACTTATTACAGCTTGACAAAGGGAACACACGGCTTGACACCTGTTGTCCGCATTTCTGGTGAAATACCTCCACACCGAAGAGCTGATTTTTTTGGTATTTTCACCTGGCATGTCAACGGCCATATTCCTCCCACGGACAACAGGTGTCTCCCCGGGTGCCTGACTTAAACAAACCACCTCACCATCAGAATCCTCCTGGTCAATTTCCTCCCCAGCGCCAGCAACACCCATATCCTCCTCATCCTGGTGTACTTCAACACTGACATCTTCAATCTGACTATCAGGAACTGGACTGCGGGTGCTCCTTCCAGCACTTGCAGGGGGCGTGCAAATGGTGGAAGGCGCATGCTCTTCACGTCCAGTGTTGGGAAGGTCAGGCATCGCAACCGACACAATTGGACTCTCCTTGTGGATTTGGGATTTCGAAGAATGCACAGTTCTTTGCTGTGCTGCTTTTGCCAGCTTGAGTCTTTTCATTTTTCTAGCGAGAGGCTGAGTGCTTCCATCCTCATGTGAAGCTGAACCACTAGCCATGAACATAGGCCAGGGCCTCAGCCGTTCCTTGCCACTCCGTGTGGTAAATGGCATATTGGCAAGTTTACGCTTCTCCTCCGACAATTTTATTTTAGGTTTTGGAGTCCTTTTTTTTCTGATATTTGGTGTTTTGGATTTGACATGCTCTGTACTATGACATTGGGCATCGGCCTTGGCAGACGACGTTGCTGGCATTTCATCGTCTCGGCCATGACTAGTGGCAGCAGCTTCAGCACGAGGTGGAAGTGGATCTTGATCTTTCCCTAATTTTGGAACCTCAACATTTTTGTTCTCCATATTTTAATAGGCACAACTAAAAGGCACCTCAGGTAAACAATGGAGATGGATACTAGTATACAATTATGGACTGCCTGCCGACTGCAGACACAGAGGTAGCCACAGCCGTGAACTACCGTACTGTACTGTGTCTGCAGCTAATATAGACTGGTTGATAAAGAGAAGATGTCTATGTAACTATGTATGTATAAAGAAGACTGAAAAAAATCCACGGTTAGGTGGTATACAATTATGGACGGACTGCCTGCCGAGTGCAGACACAGAGGTAGCCACAGCCGTGAACTACCGTACTGTACTGTGTCTGCAGCTAATATAGACTGGTTGATAAAGAGAAGATGTCTATGTAACTATGTATGTATAAAGAAGAATGAAAAAAAACCACGGTTAGGTGGTATACAATTATGGACGGACTGCCTGCCGAGTGCAGACACAGAGGTAGCCACAGCCGTGAACTACCGTACTGTACTGTGTCTGCAGCTAATATAGACTGGTTGATAAAGAGAAGATGTCTATGTAACTATGTATGTATAAAGAAGAATGAAAAAAATCCACGGTTAGGTGGTATTACAATTATGGACGGACTGCCTGCCGAGTGCAGAGACACAGAGGTAGCCACAGCCGTGAACTACCGTACTGTGTCTGCTGCGACTGGATGATAAATGATATAAAAAATATATATATATCACTACTGCAGCCGGACAGGTATATATTATATATTATATAATGACGGACCTGCTGGACACTGTCTGTCAGCAGAATGAGTTTTATTTTTATAGAATAAAAAAAAAAACACACAAGTGAAGTCACACGACGAGTGTTTAACTTTTTCAGGCAATCACAATATAAGTATACTACTAACTATACTGGTGGTCAGTGTGGTCAGGTCACTGGTCAGTCACACTGGCAGTGGCACTCCTGCAGCAAAAGTGTGCACTGTTTAATTTTAATATAATATGTACTCCTGGCTCCTGCTATAACCTATTACTGGCACTGCAGTAGTGCTCCCCAGTCTCCCCCACAATTATAAGCTGTGTGAGCTGAGCAGTCAGACAGATATATAATATATATAGATGATGCAGCACACTGGCCTGAGCCTGAGCAGTGCACACAGATATGGTATGTGACTGACTGAGTCACTGTGTGTATCGCTTTTTTCAGGCAGAGAACGGATATATTAAATAAACTGCACTGTGTGTCTGGTGGTCACTCACTATATAATATATTATGTACTCCTGGCTCCTGCTATAACCTATAACTGGCACTGCAGTAGTGCTCCCCAGTCTCCCCCACAATTATAAGCTGTGTGAGCTGAGCAGTCAGACAGATATATATAATATTATATATAGATAATAGATGATGCAGCACACTGGCCTGAGCCTGAGCAGTGCACACAGATATGGTATGTGACTGACTGAGTCACTGTGTGTATCGCTTTTTTCAGGCAGAGAACGGATATATTAAATAAACTGCACTGTGTGTCTGGTGGTCACTCACTATATAATATATTATGTACTCCTGGCTCCTGCTATAACCTATAACTGGCACTGCAGTAGTGCTCCCCAGTCTCCCCCACAATTATAAGCTGTGTGAGCTGAGCAGTCAGACAGATATATATAATATTATATATAGATAATAGATGATGCAGCACACTGGCCTGAGCCTGAGCAGTGCACACAGATATGGTATGTGACTGACTGAGTCACTGTGTGTATCGCTTTTTTCAGGCAGAGAACGGATATATTAAATAAACTGCACTGTGTGTCTGGTGGTCACTCACTATATAATATATTATGTACTCCTGGCTCCTGCTATAACCTATAACTGGCACTGCAGTAGTGCTCCCCAGTCTCCCCCACAATTATAAGCTGTGTGAGCTGAGCAGTCAGACAGATATATATAATATTATATATAGATAATAGATGATGCAGCACACTGGCCTGAGCCTGAGCAGTGCACACAGATATGGTATGTGACTGAGTCACTGTGTGCTGTGTATCGCTTTTTTCAGGCAGAGAACGGATTATAAAGTAAACTGCACTGTCCTCACTAGTAAACTCTCTCCACTCAGTCTCTACACTTCTACAGTAACAGTACTCCTCCTAGTCAGCTCCAGTAAATCTCTCTCAGTCTCTTATAATCTAAATGGAGAGGACGCCAGCCACGTCCTCTCCCTATCAATCTCAATGCACGTGTGAAAATGGCGGCGACGCGCGGCTCCTTATATAGAATCCGAGTCTCGCGATAGAATCCGAGCCTCGCGAGAATCCGACAGCGTCATGATGACGTTCGGGCGCGCTCGGGTTAACCGAGCAAGGCGGGAAGATCCGAGTCGCTCGGACCCGTGAAAAAAAACATGAAGTTCTGGCGGGTTCGGATTCAGAGAAACCGAACCCGCTCATCTCTAATCACAAGTAGGTCGCCCATGGTACATCAGGAGAAATGCCGTGTCTCTTCACATCCACGCCACTTGGGAAGGATACTCCGCAAGACCTGTGGAAGAGAATAGTATGAGGTTCCAGCTATTGGTAATAGTGTCACCCTGGTACGGAAAAGAAGAGGTACAATCAACATGACACAAGCAGGTTACAGCGGGCCCAAACGCAACCCTCCGGCACTTGCGTAACTACACATCCAAACATTCCCCGACGCAGCGTAAGCATTGCTGTCAGGGCATGATTGGATGTGCAGTTTTGCAAATGCCGGAGGGCTGCACTTTGGACATGCAGGGGTGACTTGGACAAGAGGGAGTTTTGGGCAATACATCTCACCTGAGGGGGGTTGTCTGCTACATGGCGGAGGGTCAGGTCCACATCACAAGTAGGTCGCCCATGGTAGAGTTGGATAAAAGGGTCCAATATTTGCGGCAACCCAACAACAGGAGAAAACAGGGGGTAACAAGTCGTCAACAGGACAAAACTTTAAAAACAGGCCTGGGAAGGTACGTCAACAGGACGTAAAACTCTGAAATACATAAATAAAGATGTTTTTTTAGAATATTACAATCTCAGTTTACACGATAATACAAATGTTACAAGTATATTCACAGGCAACAGAAAAAAAGTTTTGGATCACTGTCCGTCGGGAATCATCTCCTTCGTCCATACCCACCGGTAGAGCAGAAGAACGGTTTCCGCGTCGGAAAGCACTGCGACGAAGAGTCACCGGCAAACGGTTTGCGACACATGTGTTGTGTAAAATACAACATGCATTTACCATGCCGCAAACCTTCGCCGGTGAGTACAAAAGAGCACCGCCGGAAGTGTCTAAACATCGAAACCGGCTTTTAAGGACACCGAAGGCACGTTCAATTATTTGCCTCGATGCTTTGTGTGTCTCTTGGTAACGTTTTTCTGCTCTACCAACAGGATTAGACAATGGGGTCAAGAGCAACGATTTGTTTGGATAACCCGCATCTCCTATAGAAAAGAAAAAAAATGGTAGGTAATCTAAAAAAAAAAAAAAAAAATTTTTTATAAAATAATAAAAAAATAAAAACAATTAAAATACATACCTAACAGCCAGCCACCAGGCATGTTTCCTGTTTCGAACTTGTCAAACAGCGATTACTGGCTTAGGATGAAGGAGTCGTGAGACGATCCAGGAAATCCCACAAAAATATTCAAAAACTTCATGTTGACATCACAGACCGCCTGTACATTCAAGGAATGGAAATGTTTTCGGTTCCGAAAACATTCTTCCGAATTCCGTGGCGGTCTGATCTGCACGTGGGTACAGTCAATCGCGCCCAGCACATTGGGAAATTTGTATTTGGTGAAAAAGCCTAATTTGATCTCACGACATTCGCTGTCCATCTCTGGAAATGTGATGTACTGGATCGTCAATTTGCGGAAAGCCCTAATGACCTGGGTTATACAGCGCGACAGTGTCGACTGTGAAAAACCGCATGTTTGAGACAGTGTAGGCTGGAATGTGCCTGACGCCAAAAAATGTAACGTACCCAGCAGTTTCTGGAAACCGCTGACTGCGCGATTGGTCCGTGCCTGAGGTTCCAAGTCGGCCTCCAACAGCGAATATATGTTGCGAGTCGATAAGCGATAATTTTGAATCACCTCGAACTCGCTGAGATCCTCCAGTTCACGTCTAGTGCGATACTGGCGTGGACGTGGAAATGAAACCCGCAATACTGGCTCACCCAATGCAGACATTTGCTGACTTTGATCCTGATGTTCAGCAGCCCTTTCTTCCTCCATGCTTGCAGCCAACATGAACATCACAATCTGGTCAGAAAAAAGCTCCATTATTGTAGTCAGTACAAAAATAGGAATGTGTTTTAAAACGCAGGGATTGTCCTAAAAAAAACGATTCCACAAGAGAGCTGACTGTAAATGGCTCCTTCTCCCTAGTCTCAAAAAACCGGGAGTGAGGAGATAGGAGGGGCATTGCAGAAGTGTATCCTGGGTTAAACTGTGGAATCATGGGTACATTTCCCTCAGCAGAGTGAAGAAAAAAATATTCTTTTAAAAAATCAATTAAATAATACTTGTGAGTCAAAAAAAGACAAACCAAGTAGATAATCCCTTCAAATATAAATAGATATGCTATTAGCAATCCAAAAAGCAAAAAAAAAAATCATTTATTAAAAATTTTTTATTAGATCCCGCCAGCAAAGTGAGGCGGACTGAAAATGACGAATTTGCGGTCGAAAAGCACTGTTGTCGAATCGTCATTTTTCAATTGAATATACTTTTGTCGAAAAGCCGCATTTTGACCATTGCAGACATGTCGAATTTTGAAAAAGTCGATTTGCAAAAAGTCGAATCTGAAACAGAAGATATTTTGGCGAAAAGTACTGTATTGCATTGACGAATCCAATTCGACATGGTTTTTTTTGTCGAATATGTCCCGTTTTTCGACTTTCGCGTCAATTCGACCGCAATTGCATATACCGCTATTCATCCTCCACACTTGCCTCCAGCATGAACATCACAATCTGGTCAGAAAAAGGCTCCATTATTGTAGTCAGTGTAAAAAAAAATATGATATATGTTAAAAACGCAGATTGCCCTAAAAAAACGATTCCACAAGAGAGCTGACTGTAATGGCTGCTCTTCTCCCTGAAGTCTCAAAAACAGGAGTTGCTTTGGAGAAGTGTAACCTGGGTAAAACTGTGGAATCATGGGTACATCTCTTCCCTCAGCCCAGTACAGGAAAAAATATTCTGGGAAAAAATCAAAATATAATAATGTGGGTCATAAATACAAAATCAAGTAGATAATTACTTCAAATATAAATATATATGCTATTAGAAATAAAAAAAAACACCAAAAAATTAAAGTATTTAAACTTTCTTGTCAGCTAACGCCAGAAAAACTTGGCGCAATGAAATTGTCGAAAGTAATGTCGAAAAGCACTGATACCGATTCGACAATCTTCAATTGAATATACTTTTGACGAAATGCCGGCTTTTTAACATTACACACATTCAACTGTCGAATAGTCAAAAGTCGAAACTGATCCAACAGGTTTTTTTCGATAAGTGCCGTATTGAATTGTCGAATCCGATTCAACATTGTTTTTTGGTCGAAAAAGCCCCATTTTTCGCCAAAAAAAAAAGATTCAACACTAATTGAATATGCCCCTATATGTTGGAATGCAAGTGTGGAGCCCGTTATATTGGAAAAACAAAACGGCAACTAAAATTGAGAATAAAATGGAGATAAAAAATGGAGCCGGAGATAGCGAGACCACACCCCTGATGAAGTCCATTGACGAAAATGCATCGGACGTGGCTTGAAGGATGGTGGGCGCGGTGAGGTCATCGTCTGTGTTTCCAGTGCGGGAGATCTGAGGTCTCTAACCACAGCTACTAGCGGAGACTGGCTGGGTTGATTCGAGTCCTGAGGCTTTCCGGAGGCATGGAAGCCGGATCACAAACTGGATATTTCATTCTTTAGCTGTATGTGTGCATTTATTTCTTTTAGTAAAAGTGATTATAACTATACTCACGCTGTGCGCCCCCCTGTGTTGTTCTATATATATATATATATATATATATATATATATAGGTTTTCCAGTGTAACACAGTGTCTTTACTGGAATCAGACAGTGGGCATAGCACACACAGACGTGGGCCTGGTCACACAGATACTTAACTGAAAATTAACATATGAAAAGTAAATGCCTTTGCAATCCTCATGCTTGCAAGTCAATCCTGCAGCCACAAACTGTCATGCTCTCCTGGCACGACCACTGTCATTATTCCCTGGCACTACGAAGACTCCGGCCTACTAACTGGCCTCTAGCAGGCATCAGTTCCCAGAACTCTGGGTGAATGGGAGTTTTAAACTTTTCTTGTCCTCTGGTGCTGAGTTTCTGCTGGATATGGGCAATCCACAAAACCAGGAATTCCAAATCTACACTGCAACTGCAGATTATGCCATTTCACCACTATATATATATGGACCCACTTCAGTCAGGCTTCCGTTCCCAACACTCCACAGAGACAGCACTGACTAAAGTGGTTAATGATTTGGTCACTACGAAGTCTAAAGGCCATTACTCACTACTAATTCTGCTAGATCTATCTGCTGCATTGACACTGTTGGCCACTCTCTTCTCATACAAACACTACAATCCCTAGGCCTTCAAGACACAGCCCTTTCTTGGTTCCTATCCTACCTATCTACTCGCTCCTTCAGTGTTCGCTTCTCTGAATCTACCTCCTCTTCGCTACCTCTTTCAGTTGGAGTACCGCAAGGCTCAGTCTTGGGTCCTCTGCTTTTCTCTATCTATACCTCATCTCTTGGTAAACTAATCAACTCTTTTGGATTTCAGTATCATCTGTACACAGATGATACTCAAATGTACCTATCCTCCCCTGACTTGTCCCTATCTGTACTGGGCCGTGTCACTGAATGCCTTTCTGCCATTTCATCTTGGATGACATCTCGCCCCCTCAAACTTAATATTTCAAAGACAGAGTTAATTATATTTCCTCCGGCCAATAGTAGGTACCAATCTGATATCTCTATCACTGTTGAAAACTTGACTATCTACCCTCCCCCACAAGCTCGCTGCCTAGGTGTCATCCTTGACTCTGATCTGTCCTTTGTTCCTCACATTCAATCTGTCTTAAGATCATGTTACATGCATCTAAAAAACATATCCAAAATACGACCATACCTTACACAAGACACTGCTAAAACTCTAATCCATGCTCTTTTTATCTCCCGCATTGATTATTGCAATAGTCTCCTAACTGGTCTTCCCAAAACGAGACTCTCACCACTGCAATCCATTCTGAATGCAGCGTTGAGGCTAATCTTCCTCGCTAGATGTCCATCGTCTACAGATCCACTCTGTCAGTCCCTCCATTGGTTACCTGTATTCTACCGCATTCAATATAAAATACTTTTACTCACACACAAGGCCATTATCCAAACTACACCAATGTACATCACTTCGCTTATCTCAAAATACCTCCCAACCCGACCTCTTCACCCTTCACAAGACCTGCGTCTCTCATCCACACTCATTACTCGCTCCCACTCACGATTGCAGGACTTTTCATCGGGCTGAACCCACTCTGTGGAATGCCCTCCCATGCATAATAAGACTCTCCTCTAGTCTCCAAACCTTCAAGCGTTCCCTGAAAACTCACCTCTTTAGGCAAGCGTATCAAATTCCAGAACCGCCCACATAACTTTCATAAACCTTCCTATCAAATTGCATCCACTCTGCACAGTCCACACATATCCTCACTTCTTCTCATTCTTCACTTTCCCTTCCTCTCAACCTCGGTTCATCATTGCTGTATGACCATATCATACAGCCCACCAAGAACCTTTGCAAACTGGTGGACAACTATGCAATAGATAGCACCTTTCCTTGTGTATCCATGCCTATTTCCCTATAGATTGTAATCTTGCGAGCAGGGCCTTCCTACCTCTATGACTGTTTGTCATTACCCAGTTTTGTTATATCATTCTTATTTCCAATTGTAAAGCGCAACGGAATTTGCTGCGCTATATAAGAAACTGTTAATAAATAAATATATATGTATATATATATATATATATATATATATATATATCCATCCAGTGAATACCGGCACTTACAAACATGAAAACAGCTTCCTCCGGTGCATGTCCATATCAAAGGTAGACTTCCAGCAATGACAGCACTCAGAGATTATTTCAGCAATAAAAGTGTATTAAAGCAATTGACGTTTCGGAGCTGCAAGCTCCGTCCTCAGAATACACACCACAATACAAAAGAACAAACTTACCCCCTTATGTAGAGACCCACAGACCCGTGAACACCGTCTCTGTACTTCCGCCACCGCCGCGTCCCATCTCCTCGTGCTGCAAGCGCCACATCATATCCGGGAGCCAGCTGAGCGGTTGCCAAGGAAACAACCGTATGTGTGTCAGCTGAGATAAGCGTCGCGGACCATCACTGACGGGCTGGCAATAGTTGCATGAGGGAGGGATCTGTCGGGGGGAAGAGAGAGAGGGAACAGAGCACATATTAAAACATACAAAAAAGATACATAAAAACATGAACGAGCACCATAAACCTTACATGAAGCAGGAACTGTATACATGAATATAATCAACACAAATGTAACCAGACCAATAAAGCCTGCCAAACCTATATTAGGAAAGAGAGATTATAAACAACATAAAGGGTTAGATATAATTTATACGAGAGAGTTCCAATTAATCTTCTCATTAAGACCACCTGGGGAGGTGATCCCCAATCTGGTGATCCACCGGGCTTCTTTAATTAGTAGTGTTTTAGCCCTATCCCCTCCCCTAAGTGTCATGGGGACATGGTCAATGATAAAATAACGAAGAGATTCTAAAGGGTGACCTACCTTCTTAAAATGTTTGGCCACAGGTTGGTCAACCAGTTTCCCCTCAAGGGTCAACTTGATTGCCGATCTGTGGGCAGCCATCCGTTCCGAGAATTTACGGATGGTTTGCCCAACATAGAACAACCCACACGGACAGACAATAATGTATACGACATAGGTCGAAGAGCAGGTAAGAACAAATCTAATGTCATATTTCTTCTGGCCATGGGGGTGCTGAAATGCTTTGCAGTTAAACATAAACTGGCAAGTGGCACAACCAGTGCACCGATAGCACCCAGGGGCTTTGTAATGGACATTAGGGATTTTGGGGACTCCCATACCCGTGATATCGGTTTTAACAATACGGTCCCTGATATTCCTACCTCTTCTAAAAGCCATCATGGGTGCGGATTGATTAAGACTCTTAAGTTCTGGATCGGTGGCAACTATAGGCCAAAGAGCCCGGGTCGCACGTCTCATGATAGGATTAGAGGTTGAAAAATCACAGGGAAATGGGATCCTAGATTTGCACTTCTTGCTCACAGGGACCAAAAGCGATTGTCTGGGCATCAGTAAAACCTCATCTTTTTGGGCCAATAGAGGCTGTTTGTCATAACCACGAGCCAGAAATTTAGAGATAAGGACATCTAGTTCCCTATTGAGAACTAAAGGATCACTAATGATCCGTGCTAGACGCATCATCTGTGAACGTGGTAAACCTTTTTTGAGCGCTTCTGGATGGAAACTGGAAGACGTCAAAATGGTGTTCCTGTCAGTAGACTTATGAAACACATTGGTACTTAATGTACCATTATTGATCTTGATTGCTACATCCAGGAAATGTGCCTCACTGGTGCCACAAGAAAAAGTAAATTTAATAGGAGAGTCACCAGAATCTATGGTAGCCATCAAATCTCTAAAAGCATTTTCGCCCCCAGTCCATAACAGAAAGATATCATCAATGTAGCGACAGTATAATAGAATACTGTCGCTAATATTGTGATCAGATAAAAATATCCTTTTCTCCTGTGTAAACATATATACATTTGCGTACGAAGGGGCCACCGGGGACCCCATCGCACACACCCTCAGTTGTAAATAGAAACTACCGTCAAACAAAAAATAATTACGATGGAGAGTCAATTCTAACAAGGTCAGAAAAAGGTCATGATTAAACACATCTGTGGATAGAAACATGTTCAGAAACGAAGACATAGCAGCCAATCCTTCTACATGAGGAATCACAGTATATAGACTACAAACGTCTAGACAACAGAGAAGTGTCCCTTCCGGGAGCTGGCCAATTCCCTGTAATTCCAACAAGAAGGAGGTGGTATCTTTCAGGAAAGTTGATTGAAGAGGAAGGAACGGCTGGATAATAGAATCCAAAAACTGTGCTACAGATCTATACAGCGATTCAGGGGCCGAAATAATCGGCCTTCCGGGAGGTTTTGAGCTATGCTTGTGCAATTTAGGCAAGGTATAGAGTATTGGAACCTTAGGGTGTCGTATGGATAACACTTTGAGCATTTTCAAAGGCAATTTTCCTTCCTGTACAGCCATTTGCAGAATAGACTCCAGTTCCCTCTGATATTGAGATGTAGGATCGGTGGTCAGCTTGCGGTATACTTCCTCCTGCGCCAATTGTGAATAGATTTCTGCTTTATAATATTCCAGGTCAAGCACCACAATGGCCCCGCCTTTATCGGCGGGTCTGATCACAATGTCCTCATAGGACCTCAATGCGGTCAGGGCAGCAGACTCATCTTTAGAAAGGTTAAACTTAATCTTAGACGGAGCAGATGTAAATTTAATAATCGACTCATCGAGAAGCCTATGGAATGATTTCAGCGAAGCGTTCGTAGAGTATGGGTCAAAGGTAGACCTAGAAGCCTTTCTGAGGAAGTTGGAGAAAATGGACGTCTCGGTCTGCTCCGCATTGTCCTGGAAATGTTCTTTAAGGCGAAGTCTACGGGAAAAGGCATGTAGGTCTCTCGACCAATTGAAGGAGTCGTGAAGGCTAGTGGGAACAAAACTTAATCCTTTATTCAGCACAGCCACTTCGGTGTTACTAAGAGTGCGTTTGGACAGATTAAAAATCAACGGTTCTTGCGTTGTGTCAGGGCTCTTACCCCTTTTGTTCTGGCCACCCCTGCGGGTAGCAGAGATTTTATGGGGGTTACGGAATCTCGTGAACTTCCCTCTAAAGGGGCACTCGTAGTTGCCACACCTTCATCCAGCTCTGAGGTAGCAAATTCGCTCTCTGAGCTAGATTGATTGGAGACATTTTTACGGTTCGACTTCCGGAACCAAGGTCTTCTCATACGGAGTGGTTTCTTGTTGTTATGTTCAGAAGAATTTGTCCCCTACAACCATCGGTATACTTGGTTTTCCTCGTAATCGGTATCCACCGTAAGTTTCTTATTTCTTTTAAATTTCAGGAGATCCTTTTTATATTGTAAACACTGATTCTCCAGCTTTAGGATCCAATCCTGGGTTCGATCCTCCTCAAGGATGGCATATTGTTCTTTTTCAAATGCGTCAATCTTAGATCTAGTAGTTGACAACTCTTTGTTAGCTTCATCAATGACTAAAATCATCAAATCAAACGCGCACTTGCTGAGTATCGCGATCCAGCGTCGAACAAAGTCAGGGTTATTGCGTCCTATAGTAGGTACATTGCGTACCCTGAATCCACGTGGAATTTTGTGCTCGCGATAATATTCCGACAGAGTGCTGCCATGCAAGAAGAAGTCTATCTCGCGGCGTTTCAATTTCCAGATTTGATGGTACAAAGACTCAGGGTCAAGTGACTTATCAGACAAGACAGGAGTTTCTTTAGAGAGAATCTGCTCAATTTCAGCTTCAGAAAAGCTGAATGTCTCCCCAGTGTCTGTGACCACTAAGTTACGACAGCCCGGGAGTTCCTGTGAGGCTGACATCACGTCTTCAGCGTTGCCTCACACCAGGTAAGGAAAATAGGTGCACATACACACAAAGGTGCAAAGTCACGCAGACTGGGGAATGTCTCCAAAAGGTATATACCAACAGGTGGTGGTGCCAGGAAACGGGTGCTGTAAACAGCACAATTATATCCATCCAGTGAATACCGGCACTCACAAACATGAAAACAGCTTCCTCCGGTGCATGTCCATATCAAAGGTAGACTTCCAGCAATGACAGCACTCAGAGATTATTTCAGCAATAAAAGTGTATTAAAGCAATTGACGTTTCGGAGCTGCAAGCTCCGTCCTCAGAATACACACCACAATACAAAAGAACAAACTTACCCCCTTATGTAGAGACCCACAGACCCGTGAACACCGTCTCTGTACTTCCGCCACCGCCGCGTCCCATCTCCTCGTGCTGCAAGCGCCACGTCATATCCGGGAGCCAGCTGAGCGGTTGCCAAGGAAACAACCGCATGCGTGTCAGCTGAGATCAGCGTCGCGGACCATCACTGACGGGCTGGCAATAGTTGCATGAGGGAGGGATCTGTCGGGGGGAAGAGAGAGAGGGAACAGAGCACATATTAAAACATACAAAAAAGATACATAAAAACATGAACGAGCACCATAAACCTTACATGAAGCAGGAACTGTATACATGAATATAATCAACACAAATGTAACCAGACCAATAAAGCCTGCCAAACCTATATTAGGAAAGAGAGATTATAAACAACATAAAGGGTTATATATAATTTACACGAGAGAGTTCCAATTAATCTTCTCATTAAGACCACCTGGGGAGGTGGTCCCCAATCTGGTGATCCACCGGGCTTCTTTAATTAGTAGTGTTTTAGCCCTATCCCCTCCCCTAAGTGTCATGGGGACATGGTCAATGATAAAATAACGAAGAGATTCTAAAGGGTGACCTACCTTCTTAAAATGTTTGGCCACAGGTTGGTCAACCAGTTTCCCCTCAAGGGTCAACTTGATTGCCGATCTGTGGGCAGCCATCCGTTCCGAGAATTTCCGGATAGAACAACCCACACGGACAGACAATAATGTATACGACATAGGTCGAAGAGCAGGTAAGAACAAATCTAATGTCATATTTCTTCTGGCCATGGGGGTGCTGAAATGCTTTGCAGTTAAACATAAACTGGCAAGTGGCACAACCAGTGCACCGATAGCACCCAGGGGCTTTGTAATGGACATTAGGGATTTTGGGGACTCCCATACCGTGATATCGGTTTTAACAATACGGTCCCTGATATTCCTACCTCTTCTAAAAGCCATCATGGGTGCGGATTGATTAAGACTCTTAAGTTCTGGATCGGTGGCAACTATAGGCCAAAGAGCCCGGGTCGCACGTCTCATGATAGGATTAGAGGTTGAAAAATCACAGGGAAATGGGATCCTAGATTTGCGCTTCTTGCTCACAGGGACCAAAAGCGATTGTCTGGGCCTCAGTAAAACCTCATCTTTTTGGGCCAATAGAGGCTGTTTGTCATAACCACGAGCCAGAAATTTAGAGATAAGGACATCTAGTTCCCTATTGAGAACTAAAGGATCACTAATGATCCGTGCTAGACGCATCATCTGTGAACGTGGTAAACCTTTTTTGAGTGCTTCTGGATGGAAACTGGAAGACGTCAAAATGGTGTTCCTGTCAGTAACTTATGAAACACATTGGTACTTAATGTACCATTATTGATCTTGATTGCTACGTCCAGGAAATGTGCCTCACTGGTGCTGCAAGAAAAAGTAAATTTAATAGGAGAGTCACCAGAATCTATGGTAGCCATCAAATCTCTAAAAGCATTTTCACCCCCAGTCCATAACAGAAAGATATCATCAATGTAGCGACAGTATAATAGAATACTGTCGCTAATATTGTGATCAGATAAAAATATCCTTTTCTCCTGTGTAAACATATATACATTTGCGTACGAAGGTTCACCGGGGACCCCATCGCACACCCCCTCAGTTGTAAATAGAAACTACCGTCAAACAAAAAATAATTACGACGGAGAGTCAATTCTAACAAGGTCAGAAAAAGGTCATGATTAAACACATCTGTGGATAGAAACATGTTCAGAAACGAAGACATAGCAGCCAATCCTTCTACATGAGGAATCACAGTATATAGACTACAAACGTCTAGACAACAGAGAAGTGTCCCTTCTGGGAGCTGGCCAATTCCCTGTAATTCCAACAAGAAGGAGGTGGTATCTTTCAGGAAAGTTGATTGAAGAGGAAGGAACGGCTGGATAATAGAATCCAAAAATTGTGCTACAGATCTATACAGCGATTCAGGGGCCGAAATAATCGGCCTTCCGGGAGGTTTTGAGCTATGCTTGTGCAATTTAGGCAAGGTATAGAGTATTGGAACCTTAGGGTGTCATATGGATAACACTTTGAGCATTTTCAAAGGCAATTTTCCTTCCTGTACAGCCATTTGCAGAATAGACTCCAGTTCCCTCTGATATTGAGATGTAGGATCGGTGGTCAGCTTGCGGTATACTTCCTCCTGCGCCAATTGTGAATAGATTTCTGCTTTATAATATTCCAGGTCAAGCACCACAATGGCCCCGCCTTTATCGGCGGGTCTGATCACAATGTCCTCATAGGACCCCAATGCGGTCAGGGCAGCAGACTCATCTTTAGAAAGGTTAAACTTAATCTTAGACAGAGCAGATGTAAATTTAATAATCGACTCATCGAGAAGCCTATGGAATGATTTCAGCGAAGCGTTCGTAGAGTATGGGTCAAAGGTAGACCTAGAAGCCTTTCTGAGGAAGTTGGAGAAAATGGACGTCTCGGTCTGCTCCGCATTGTCCTGGAAATGTTCTTTAAGGCGAAGTCTTCGGGAAAAGGCATGTAGGTCTCTCGACCAATTGAAGGAGTCGTGAAGGCTAGTGGGAACAAAACTTAATCCTTTATTCAGCACAGCCACTTCGGTGTTACTAAGAGTGCGTTTGGACAGATTAAAAATCAACGGTTCTTGCGTTGTGTCAGGGCTCTTACCCCTTTTGTTCTGGCCACCCCTGCGGGTGGCAGAGATTTTATGGGGGTTACGGAATCTCGTGAACTTCCCTCTAAAGGGGCACTCGTAGTTGCCACACCTTCATCCAGCTCTGAGATAGCAAATTCGCTCTCTGAGCTAGATTGATTGGAGACATTTTTACGGTTCGACTTCCGGAACCAAGGTCTTCTCATACGGAGTGGTTTCTTGTTGTTATGTTCAGAAGAATTTGTCCCCGACATTACACACATTCAACTGTCGAATAGTCAAAAGTCGAAACTGATCCAACAGGTTTTTTTCGATAAGTGCCGTATTGAATTGTCGAATCCGATTCAACATTGTTTTTTGGTCGAAAAAGCCCCATTTTTCGCCAAAAAAAAAAGATTCAACACTAATTGAATATACCCCTATATGTTGGAATGCAAGTGTGGAGCCCGTTATATTGGAAAAACAAAACGGCAACTAAAATTGAGAATAAAATGGAGATAAAAAATGGAGCCGGAGATAGCGAGACCACACCCCTGATGAAGTCCATTGACGAAAATGCATCGGACGTGGCTTGAAGGATGGTGGGCGCGGTGAGGTCATCGTCTGTGTTTCCAGTGCGGGAGATCTGAGGTCTCTAACCACAGCTACTAGCGGAGACTGGCTGGGTTGATTCGAGTCCTGAGGCTTTCCGGAGGCATGGAAGCCGGATCACAAACTGGATATTTCATTCTTGAGCTGTATGTGTGCATTTATTTCTTTTAGTAAAAGTGATTATAACTATACTCACGCTGTGCGCCCCCCTGTGTTGTTCTATATATATATATATATATATAGGTTTTCCAGTGTAACACAGTGTCTTTACTGGAATCAGACAGTGGGCATAGCACACACAGACGTGGGCCTGGTCACACAGATACTTAACTGAAAATTAACATATGAAAAGTAAATGCCTTTGCAATCCTCATGCTTGCAAGTCAATCCTGCAGCCACAAACTGTCATGCTCTCCTGGCACGACCACTGTCATTATTCCCTGGCACTACGAAGACTCCGGCCTACTAACTGGCCTCTAGCAGGCATCAGTTCCCAGAACTCTGGGTGAATGGGAGTTTTAAACTTTTCTTGTCCTCTGGTGCTGAGTTTCTGCTGGATATGGGCAATCCACAAAACCAGGAATTCCAAATCTACACTGCAACTGCAGATTATGCCATTTCACCACTATATATATATGGACCCACTTCAGTCAGGCTTCCGTTCCCAACACTCCACAGAGACAGCAGTGACTAAAGTGGTTAATGATTTGGTCACTACGAAGTCTAAAGGCCATTACTCACTACTAATTCTGCTAGATCTATCTGCTGCATTGACACTGTTGGCCACTCTCTTCTCATACAAACACTACAATCCCTAGGCCTTCAAGACACAGCCCTTTCTTGGTTCCTATCCTACCTATCTACTCGCTCCTTCAGTGTTCGCTTCTCTGAATCTACCTCCTCTTCGCTACCTCTTTCAGTTGGAGTACCGCAAGGCTCAGTCTTGGGTCCTCTGCTTTTCTCTATCTATACCTCATCTCTTGGTAAACTAATCAACTCTTTTGGATTTCAGTATCATCTGTACACAGATGATACTCAAATGTACCTATCCTCCCCTGACTTGTCCCTATCTGTACTGGGCCGTGTCACTGAATGCCTTTCTGCCATTACATCTTGGATGACATCTCGCCCCCTCAAACTTAATATTTCAAAGACAGAGTTAATTATATTTCCTCCGGCCAATAGTAGGTACCAATCTGATATCTCTATCACTGTTGAAAACTTGACTATCTACCCTCCCCCACAAGCTCGCTGCCTAGGTGTCATCCTTGACTCTGATCTGTCCTTTGTTCCTCACATTCAATCTGTCTTAAGATCATGTTACATGCATCTAAAAAACATATCCAAAATACGACCATACCTTACACAAGACACTGCTAAAACTCTAATCCATGCTCTTTTTATCTCCCGCATTGATTATTGCAATAGTCTCCTAACTGGTCTTCCCAAAACGAGACTCTCACCACTGCAATCCATTCTGAATGCAGCGTTGAGGCTAATCTTCCTCGCTAGATGTCCATCGTCTACAGATCCACTCTGTCAGTCCCTCCATTGGTTACCTGTATTCTACCGCATTCAATATAAAATACTTTTACTCACACACAAGGCCATTATCCAAACTACACCAATGTACATCACTTCGCTTATCTCAAAATACCTCCCAACCCGACCTCTTCACCCTTCACAAGACCTGCGTCTCTCATCCACACTCATTACTCGCTCCCACTCACGATTGCAGGACTTTTCATCGGGCTGAACCCACTCTGTGGAATGCCCTCCCATGCATAATAAGACTCTCCTCTAGTCTCCAAACCTTCAAGCGTTCCCTGAAAACTCACCTCTTTAGGCAAGCGTATCAAATTCCAGAACCGCCCACATAACTTTCATAAACCTTCCTATCAAATTGCATCCACTCTGCACAGTCCACACATATCCTCACTTCTTCTCATTCTTCACTTTCCCTTCCTCTCAACCTCGGTTCATCATTGCTGTATGACCATATCATACAGCCCACCAAGAACCTTTGCAAACTGGTGGACAACTATGCAATAGATAGCACCTTTCCTTGTGTATCCATGCCTATTTCCCTATAGATTGTAATCTTGCGAGCAGGGCCTTCCTACCTCTATGACTGTTTGTCATTACCCAGTTTTGTTATATCATTCTTATTTCCAATTGTAAAGCGCAACGGAATTTGCTGCGCTATATAAGAAACTGTTAATAAATAAATATATATGTATATATATATATATATATATATATCTATCCATCCAGTGAATACCGGCACTTACAAACATGAAAACAGCTTCCTCCGGTGCATGTCCATATCAAAGGTAGACTTCCAGCAATGACAGCACTCAGAGATTATTTCAGCAATAAAAGTGTATTAAAGCAATTGACGTTTCGGAGCTGCAAGCTCCGTCCTCAGAATACACACCACAATACAAAAGAACAAACTTACCCCCTTATGTAGAGACCCACAGACCCGTGAACACCGTCTCTGTACTTCCGCCACCGCCGCGTCCCATCTCCTCGTGCTGCAAGCGCCACATCATATCCGGGAGCCAGCTGAGCGGTTGCCAAGGAAACAACCGTATGCGTGTCAGCTGAGATAAGCGTCGCGGACCATCACTGACGGGCTGGCAATAGTTGCATGAGGGAGGGATCTGTCGGGGGGAAGAGAGAGAGGGAACAGAGCACATATTAAAACATACAAAAAAGATACATAAAAACATGAACGAGCACCATAAACCTTACATGAAGCAGGAACTGTATACATGAATATAATCAACACAAATGTAACCAGACCAATAAAGCCTGCCAAACCTATATTAGGAAAGAGAGATTATAAACAACATAAAGGGTTAGATATAATTTATACGAGAGAGTTCCAATTAATCTTCTCATTAAGACCACCTGGGGAGGTGATCCCCAATCTGGTGATCCACCGGGCTTCTTTAATTAGTAGTGTTTTAGCCCTATCCCCTCCCCTAAGTGTCATGGGGACATGGTCAATGATAAAATAACGAAGAGATTCTAAAGGGTGACCTACCTTCTTAAAATGTTTGGCCACAGGTTGGTCAACCAGTTTCCCCTCAAGGGTCAACTTGATTGCCGATCTGTGGGCAGCCATCCGTTCCGAGAATTTACGGATGGTTTGCCCAACATAGAACAACCCACACGGACAGACAATAATGTATACGACATAGGTCGAAGAGCAGGTAAGAACAAATCTAATGTCATATTTCTTCTGGCCATGGGGGTGCTGAAATGCTTTGCAGTTAAACATAAACTGGCAAGTGGCACAACCAGTGCACCGATAGCACCCAGGGGCTTTGTAATGGACATTAGGGATTTTGGGGACTCCCATACCCGTGATATCGGTTTTAACAATACGGTCCCTGATATTCCTACCTCTTCTAAAAGCCATCATGGGTGCGGATTGATTAAGACTCTTAAGTTCTGGATCGGTGGCAACTATAGGCCAAAGAGCCCGGGTCGCACGTCTCATGATAGGATTAGAGGTTGAAAAATCACAGGGAAATGGGATCCTAGATTTGCGCTTCTTGCTCACAGGGACCAAAAGCGATTGTCTGGGCATCAGTAAAACCTCATCTTTTTGGGCCAATAGAGGCTGTTTGTCATAACCACGAGCCAGAAATTTAGAGATAAGGACATCTAGTTCCCTATTGAGAACTAAAGGATCACTAATGATCCGTGCTAGACGCATCATCTGTGAACGTGGTAAACCTTTTTTGAGCGCTTCTGGATGGAAACTGGAAGACGTCAAAATGGTGTTCCTGTCAGTAGACTTATGAAACACATTGGTACTTAATGTACCATTATTGATCTTGATTGCTACATCCAGGAAATGTGCCTCACTGGTGCCACAAGAAAAAGTAAATTTAATAGGAGAGTCACCAGAATCTATGGTAGCCATCAAATCTCTAAAAGCATTTTCGCCCCCAGTCCATAACAGAAAGATATCATCAATGTAGCGACAGTATAATAGAATACTGTCGCTAATATTGTGATCAGATAAAAAATATCCTTTTCTCCTGTGTAAACATATATACATTTGCGTACGAAGGTTCACCGGGGACCCCATCGCACACCCCCTCAGTTGTAAATAGAAACTACCGTCAAACAAAAAATAATTACGACGGAGAGTCAATTCTAACAAGGTCAGAAAAAGGTCATGATTAAACACATCTGTGGATAGAAACATGTTCAGAAACGAAGACATAGCAGCCAATCCTTCTACATGAGGAATCACAGTATATAGACTACAAACGTCTAGACAACAGAGAAGTGTCCCTTCCGGGAGCTGGCCAATTCCCTGTAATTCCAACAAGAAGGAGGTGGTATCTTTCAGGAAAGTTGATTGAAGAGGAAGGAACGGCTGGATAATAGAATCCAAAAACTGTGCTACAGATCTATACAGCGATTCAGGGGCCGAAATAATCGGCCTTCCGGGAGGTTTTGAGCTATGCTTGTGCAATTTAGGCAAGGTATAGAGTATTGGAACCTTAGGGTGTCGTATGGATAACACTTTGAGCATTTTCAAAGGCAATTTTCCTTCCTGTACAGCCATTTGCAGAATAGACTCCAGTTCCCTCTGATATTGAGATGTAGGATCGGTGGTCAGCTTGCGGTATACTTCCTCCTGCGCCAATTGTGAATAGATTTCTGCTTTATAATATTCCAGGTCAAGCACCACAATGGCCCCGCCTTTATCGGCGGGTCTGATCACAATGTCCTCATAGGACCTCAATGCGGTCAGGGCAGCAGACTCATCTTTAGAAAGGTTAAACTTAATCTTAGACGGAGCAGATGTAAATTTAATAATCGACTCATCGAGAAGCCTATGGAATGATTTCAGCGAAGCGTTCGTAGAGTATGGGTCAAAGGTAGACCTAGAAGCCTTTCTGAGGAAGTTGGAGAAAATGGACGTCTCGGTCTGCTCCGCATTGTCCTGGAAATGTTCTTTAAGGCGAAGTCTACGGGAAAAGGCATGTAGGTCTCTCGACCAATTGAAGGAGTCGTGAAGGCTAGTGGGAACAAAACTTAATCCTTTATTCAGCACAGCCACTTCGGTGTTACTAAGAGTGCGTTTGGACAGATTAAAAATCAACGGTTCTTGCGTTGTGTCAGGGCTCTTACCCCTTTTGTTCTGGCCACCCCTGCGGATAGCAGAGATTTTATGGGGGTTACGGAATCTCGTGAACTTCCCTCTAAAGGGGCACTCGTAGTTGCCACACCTTCATCCAGCTCTGAGGTAGCAAATTCGCTCTCTGAGCTAGATTGATTGGAGACATTTTTACGGTTCGACTTCCGGAACCAAGGTCTTCTCATACGGAGTGGTTTCTTGTTGTTATGTTCAGAAGAATTTGTCCCCTACAACCATCGGTATACTTGGTTTTCCTCGTAATCGGTATCCACCGTAAGTTTCTTATTTCTTTTAAATTTCAGGAGATCCTTTTTATATTGTAAACACTGATTCTCCAGCTTTAGGATCCAATCCTGGGTTCGATCCTCCTCAAGGATGGCATATTGTTCTTTTTCAAATGCGTCAATCTTAGATCTAGTAGTTGACAACTCTTTGTTAGCTTCATCAATGACTAAAATCATCAAATCAAACGCGCACTTGTTGAGTATCGCGATCCAGCGTCGAACAAAGTCAGGGTTATTGCGTCCTATAGTAGGTACATTGCGTACCCTGAATCCACGTGGAATTTTGTGCTCGCGATAATATTCCGACAGAGTGCTGCCATGCAAGAAGAAGTCTATCTCGCGGCGTTTCAATTTCCAGATTTGATGGTACAAAGACTCAGGGTCAAGTGACTTATCAGACAAGACAGGAGTTTCTTTAGAGAGAATCTGCTCAATTTCAGCTTCAGAAAAGCTGAATGTCTCCCCAGTGTCTGTGACCACTAAGTTACGACAGCCCGGGAGTTCCTGTGAGGCTGACATCACGTCTTCAGCGTTGCCTCACACCAGGTAAGGAAAATAGGTGCACATACACACAAAGGTGCAAAGTCACGCAGACTGGGGAATGTCTCCAAAAGGTATATACCAACAGGTGGTGGTGCCAGGAAACGGGTGCTGTAAACAGCACAATTATATCCATCCAGTGAATACCGGCACTCACAAACATGAAAACAGCTTCCTCCGGTGCATGTCCATATCAAAGGTAGACTTCCAGCAATGACAGCACTCAGAGATTATTTCAGCAATAAAAGTGTATTAAAGCAATTGACGTTTCGGAGCTGCAAGCTCCGTCCTCAGAATACACACCACAATACAAAAGAACAAACTTACCCCCTTATGTAGAGACCCACAGACCCGTGAACACCGTCTCTGTACTTCCGCCACCGCCGCGTCCCATCTCCTCGTGCTGCAAGCGCCACGTCATATCCGGGAGCCAGCTGAGCGGTTGCCAAGGAAACAACCGCATGCGTGTCAGCTGAGATCAGCGTCGCGGACCATCACTGACGGGCTGGCAATAGTTGCATGAGGGAGGGATCTGTCGGGGGGAAGAGAGAGAGGGAACAGAGCACATATTAAAACATACAAAAAAGATACATAAAAACATGAACGAGCACCATAAACCTTACATGAAGCAGGAACTGTATACATGAATATAATCAACACAAATGTAACCAGACCAATAAAGCCTGCCAAACCTATATTAGGAAAGAGAGATTATAAACAACATAAAGGGTTATATATAATTTACACGAGAGAGTTCCAATTAATCTTCTCATTAAGACCACCTGGGGAGGTGGTCCCCAATCTGGTGATCCACCGGGCTTCTTTAATTAGTAGTGTTTTAGCCCTATCCCCTCCCCTAAGTGTCATGGGGACATGGTCAATGATAAAATAACGAAGAGATTCTAAAGGGTGACCTACCTTCTTAAAATGTTTGGCCACAGGTTGGTCAACCAGTTTCCCCTCAAGGGTCAACTTGATTGCCGATCTGTGGGCAGCCATCCGTTCCGAGAATTTACGGATAGAACAACCCACACGGACAGACAATAATGTATACGACATAGGTCGAAGAGCAGGTAAGAACAAATCTAATGTCATATTTCTTCTGGCCATGGGGGTGCTGAAATGCTTTGCAGTTAAACATAAACTGGCAAGTGGCACAACCAGTGCACCGATAGCACCCAGGGGCTTTGTAATGGACATTAGGGATTTTGGGGACTCCCATACCGTGATATCGGTTTTAACAATACGGTCCCTGATATTCCTACCTCTTCTAAAAGCCATCATGGGTGCGGATTGATTAAGACTCTTAAGTTCTGGATCGGTGGCAACTATAGGCCAAAGAGCCCGGGTCGCACGTCTCATGATAGGATTAGAGGTTGAAAAATCACAGGGAAATGGGATCCTAGATTTGCGCTTCTTGCTCACAGGGACCAAAAGCGATTGTCTGGGCATCAGTAAAACCTCATCTTTTTGGGCCAATAGAGGCTGTTTGTCATAACCACGAGCCAGAAATTTAGAGATAAGGACATCTAGTTCCCTATTGAGAACTAAAGGATCACTAATGATCCGTGCTAGACGCATCATCTGTGAACGTGGTAAACCTTTTTTGAGTGCTTCTGGATGGAAACTGGAAGACGTCAAAATGGTGTTCCTGTCAGTAACTTATGAAACACATTGGTACTTAATGTACCATTATTGATCTTGATTGCTACGTCCAGGAAATGTGCCTCACTGGTGCTACAAGAAAAAGTAAATTTAATAGGAGAGTCACCAGAATCTATGGTAGCCATCAAATCTCTAAAAGCATTTTCACCCCCAGTCCATAACAGAAAGATATCATCAATGTAGCGACAGTATAATAGAATACTGTCGCTAATATTGTGATCAGATAAAAATATCCTTTTCTCCTGTGTAAACATATATACATTTGCGTACGAAGGTTCACCGGGGACCCATCGCACACCCCCTCAGTTGTAAATAGAAACTACCGTCAAACAAAAAATAATTACGACGGAGAGTCAATTCTAACAAGGTCAGAAAAAGGTCATGATTAAACACATCTGTGGATAGAAACATGTTCAGAAACGAAGACATAGCAGCCAATCCTTCTACATGAGGAATCACAGTATATAGACTACAAACGTCTAGACAACAGAGAAGTGTCCCTTCTGGGAGCTGGCCAATTCCCTGTAATTCCAACAAGAAGGAGGTGGTATCTTTCAGGAAAGTTGATTGAAGAGGAAGGAACGGCTGGATAATAGAATCCAAAAATTGTGCTACAGATCTATACAGCGATTCAGGGGCCGAAATAATCGGCTTTCCGGGAGGTTTTGAGCTATGCTTGTGCAATTTAGGCAAGGTATAGAGTATTGGAACCTTAGGGTGTCATATGGATAACACTTTGAGCATTTTCAAAGGCAATTTTCCTTCCTGTACAGCCATTTGCAGAATAGACTCCAGTTCCCTCTGATATTGAGATGTAGGATCGGTGGTCAGCTTGCGGTATACTTCCTCCTGCGCCAATTGTGAATAGATTTCTGCTTTATAATATTCCAGGTCAAGCACCACAATGGCCCCGCCTTTATCGGCGGGTCTGATCACAATGTCCTCATAGGACCCCAATGCGGTCAGGGCAGCAGACTCATCTTTAGAAAGGTTAAACTTAATCTTAGACAGAGCAGATGTAAATTTAATAATCGACTCATCGAGAAGCCTATGGAATGATTTCAGCGAAGCGTTCGTAGAGTATGGGTCAAAGGTAGACCTAGAAGCCTTTCTGAGGAAGTTGGAGAAAATGGACGTCTCGGTCTGCTCCGCATTGTCCTGGAAATGTTCTTTAAGGCGAAGTCTACGGGAAAAGGCATGTAGGTCTCTCGACCAATTGAAGGAGTCGTGAAGGCTAGTGGGAACAAAACTTAATCCTTTATTCAGCACAGCCACTTCGGTGTTACTAAGAGTGCGTTTGGACAGATTAAAAATCAACGGTTCTTGCGTTGTGTCAGGGCTCTTACCCCTTTTGTTCTGGCCACCCCTGCGGGTGGCAGAGATTTTATGGGGGTTACGGAATCTCGTGAACTTCCCTCTAAAGGGGCACTCGTAGTTGCCACACCTTCATCCAGCTCTGAGGTAGCAAATTCGCTCTCTGAGCTAGATTGATTGGAGACATTTTTACGGTTCGACTTCCGGAACCAAGGTCTTCTCATACGGAGTGGTTTCTTGTTGTTATGTTCAGAAGAATTTGTCCCCGACAACCATCTGTATACTTGGTTTTCCTCGTAATCGGTATCCACCGTAAGTTTCTTATTTCTTTTAAATTTCAGGAGATCCTTTTTATATTGTAAACACTGATTCTCCAGCTTTAGGATCCAATCCTGGGTTCGATCCTCCTCAAGGATGGCATATTGTTCTTTTTCAAATGCGTCAATCTTAGATCTAGTAGTTGACAACTCTTTGTTAGCTTCATCAATGACTAAAATCATCAAGTCAAACGCGCACTTGTTGAGTATCGCGATCCAGCGTCAAACAAAGTCAGGGTTATTGCGTCCTATAGTAGGTACATTGCGTACCCTGAATCCACGTGGAATTTTGTGCTCGCGATAATATTCCGACAGAGTGCTGCCATGCAAGAAGAAGTCTATCTCGCGGCGTTTCAATTTCCAGATTTGATGGTACAAAGACTCAGGGTCAAGTGACTAATCAGACAAGATAGGAGTTTCTTTAGAGAGAATCTGCTCAATTTCAACTTCAGAAAAGCTGAATGTCTCCCCAGTGTCTGTGACCACTAAGTTACGACAGCCCGGGAGTTCCTGTGAGGCTGACATCACGTCTTCAGCGTTGCCTCACACCAGGTAAGGAAAATAGGTGCACATACACATAAAGGTGCAAAGTCACGCAGACTGGGGAATGTCTCCAAAAGGTATATACCAACAGGTGGTGGTGCCAGGTAACGGGTGCTGTAAACAGCACAATTATATCCATCCAGTGAATACCGGCACTCACAAACATGAAAACAGCTTCCTCCGGTGCATGTCCATATCAAAGGTAGACTTCCAGCAATGACAGCACTCAGAGATTATTTCAGCAATAAAAGTGTATTAAAGCAATTGACGTTTCGGAGCTGCAAGCTCCGTCCTCAGACTACACACCACAATATAAAATAACAAACTTACCCCCTTATGTAGAGACCCACAGACCCGTGATCACCGTCTCTGTACTTCCGCCACCGCCGCGTCCCATCTCCTCGTGCTGCAAGCGCCACGTCATATCCGGGAGCCAGCTGAGCGGTTGCCAAGGAAACAACCGCATGCGTGTCAGCTGAGATCAGCGTCGCGGACCATCACTGACGGGCTGGCAATAGTTGCATGAGGGAGGGATCTGTCGGGGGGAAGAGAGAGAGGGAACAGAGAACATATTAAAACATACAAAAAAGATACATAAAAACATGAACGAGCACCATAAACCTTACATGAAGCAGGAACTGTATACATGAATATAATCTAGAGATGAGCGCCGGAAATTTTTCGGGTTTTGTGTTTTGGTTTTGGGTTCGGTTCCGCGGCCGTGTTTTGGGTTCGACCGCGTTTTGGCAAAACCTCACCGAATTTTTTTTGTCGGATTCGGGTGTGTTTTGGATTCGGGTGTTTTTTTCAAAAAACCCTAAAAAACAGCTTAAATCGTAGAATTTGGGGGTCATTTTGATCCCATATTATTATTAACCTCAAAAACCATAATTTCCACTCATTTTCAGTCTATTCTGAATACCTCACACCTCACAATATTATTTTTAGTCCTAAAATTTGCACCGAGGTCGCTGGATGACTAAGCTAAGCGACCCTAGTGGCCGACACAAACACCTGGCCCATCTAGGAGTGGCACTGCAGTGTCACGCAGGATGTCCCTTCCAAAAAACCCTCCCCAAACAGCACATGACGCAAAGAAAAAAAGAGGCGCAATGAGGTAGCTGTGTGAGTAAGATTAGCGACCCTAGTGGCCGACACAAACACCGGGCCCATTTAGGAGTGGCACTGCAGTGTCACGCAGGATGTCCCTTCCAAAAAACCCTCCCCAAACAGCACATGACGCAAAGAAAAAAAGAGGCGCAATGAGGTAGCTGTGTGAGTAAGATTAGCGACCCTAGTGGCCGACACAAACACCGGGCCCATCTAGGAGTGGCACTGCAGTGTCACGCAGGATGGCCCTTCCAAAAAACACTCCCCAAACAGCACATGACGCAAAGAAAAAAAGAGGCGCAATGAGGTAGCTGACTGTGTGAGTAAGATAAGCGACCCTAGTGGCCGACACAAACACCGGGCCCATTTAGGAGTGGCACTGCAGTGTCACGCAGGATGTCCCTTCCAAAAAACCCTCCCCAAACAGCACATGACGCAAAGAAAAAAAGAGGCGCAATGAGGTAGCTGTGTGAGTAAGATTAGCGACCGTAGTGGCCGACACAAACACCGGGCCCATTTAGGAGTGGCACTGCAGTGTCACGCAGGATGTCCCTTCCAAAAAACCCTCCCCAAACAGCACATGACGCAAAGAAAAAAAGAGGCGCAATGAGGTAGCTGACTGTGTGAGTAAGATAAGCGACCCTAGTGGCCGACACAAACACCGGGCCCATTTAGGAGTGGCACTGCAGTGTCACGCAGGATGTCCCTTCCAAAAAACCCTCCCCAAACAGCACATGACGCAATGAAAAATAAAAGAAAAAAGAGGTGCAAGATGGAATTGTCCTTGGGCCCTCCCACCCACCCTTATGTTGTATAAACAAAACAGGACATGCACACTTTAACCAACCCATCATTTCAGTGACAGGGTCTGCCACACGACTGTGACTGATATGACGGGTTGGTTTGGACCCCCCCCAAAAAAGAAGCAATTAATCTCTCCTTGCACAAACTGGCTCTACAGAGGCAAGATGTCCACCTCATCATCATCCTCCGATATATCACCGTGTACATCCCCCTCCTCACAGATTATCAATTCGTCCCCACTGGAATCCACCATCTCAGCTCCCTGTGTACTTTGTGGAGGCAATTGCTGCTGGTCAATGTCTCCGCGGAGGAATTGATTATAATTCATTTTAATGAACATCATCTTCTCCACATTTTCTGGATGTAACCTCGTACGCCGATTGCTGACAAGGTGAGCGGCGGCACTAAACACTCTTTCGGAGTACACACTTGTGGGAGGGCAACTTAGGTAGAATAAAGCCAGTTTGTGCAAGGGCCTCCAAATTGCCTCTTTTTCCTGCCAGTATAAGTACGGACTGTGTGACGTGCCTACTTGGATGCGGTCACTCATATAATCCTCCACCATTCTTTCAATGTTGAGAGAATCATATGCAGTGACAGTAGACGACATGTCCGTAATCGTTGTCAGGTCCTTCAGTCCGGACCAGATGTCAGCATCAGCAGTCGCTCCAGACTGCCCTGCATCACCGCCAGCGGGTGGGCTCGGAATTCTGAGCCTTTTCCTCGCACCCCCAGTTGCGGGAGAATGTGAAGGAGGAGATGTTGACAGGTCGCGTTCCGCTTGACTTGACAATTTTCTCACCAGCAGGTCTTTCAACCCCAGCAGACTTGTGTCTGCCGGAAAGAGAGATCCAAGGTAGGTTTTAAATCTAGGATCGAGCACGGTGGCCAAAATGTAGTGCTCTGATTTCAACAGATTGACCACCCGTGAATCCTTGTTAAGCGAATTAAGGGCTCCATCCACAAGTCCCACATGCCTAGCGGAATCGCTCCGTGTTAGCTCCTCCTTCAATGTCTCCAGCTTCTTCTGCAAAAGCCTGATGAGGGGAATGACCTGACTCAGGCTGGCAGTGTCTGAACTGACTTCACGTGTGGCAAGTTCAAAGGGCATCAGAACCTTGCACAACGTTGAAATCATTCTCCACTGCACTTGAGACAGGTGCATTCCACCTCCTATATCGTGCTCAATTGTATAGGCTTGAATGGCCTTTTGCTGCTCCTCCAACCTCTGAAGCATATAGAGGGTTGAATTCCACCTCGTTACCACTTCTTGCTTCAGATGATGGCAGGGCAGGTTCAGTAGTTTTTGGTGGTGCTCCAGTCTTCTGTACGTGGTGCCTGTACGCCAAAAGTGTCCCGCAATTCTTCTGGCCACCGACAGCATCTCTTGCACGCCCCTGTCGTTTTTTAAAAAATTCTGCACCACCAAATTCAAGGTATGTGCAAAACATGGGACGTGCTGGAATTTGCCCATATTTAATGCACACACAATATTGCTGGCGTTGTCCGATGCCACAAATCCACAGGAGAGTTCAATTGGGGTAAGCCATTCTGCGATGATCTTCCTCAGTTGCCGTAAGAGGTTTTCAGCTGTGTGCGTATTCTGGAAAGCGGTGATACAAAGCGTAGCCTGCCTAGGAAAGAGTTGGCGTTTGCGAGATGCTGCTACTGGTGCCGCCGCTGCTGTTCTTGCGGCGGGAGTCCATACATCTACCCAGTGGGCTGTCACAGTCATATAGTCCTGACCCTGCCCTGCTCCACTTGTCCACATGTCCGTGGTTAAGTGGACATTGGGTACAACTGCATTTTTTAGGACACTGGTGAGTCTTTTTCTGACGTCCGTGTACATTCTCGGTATCGCCTGCCTACAGAAGTGGAACCTAGATGGTATTTGGTAACGGGGGCACACTGCCTCAATAAATTGTCTAGTTCCCTGTGAACTAACGGCGGATACCGGACGCACGTCTAACACCAACATAGTTGTCAAGGACTCAGTTATCCGCTTTGCAACAGGATGACTGCTGTGATATTTCATCTTCCTCGCAAAGGACTGTTGGACAGTCAATTGCTTACTGGAAGTAGTACAAGTGGGCTTACGACTTCCCCTCTGGGATGACCATCGACTCCCAGCAGCAACAACAGCAGCGCCAGCAGCAGTAGGCGTTACACGCAAGGATGCATCGGAGGAATCCCAGGCAGGAGAGGACTCGTCAGAATTGCCAGTGACATGGCCTGCAGGACTATTGGCATTCCTGGGGAAGGAGGAAATTGACACTGAGGGAGTTGGTGGGGTGGTTTGCGTGAGCTTGGTTACAAGAGGAAGGGATTTACTGGTCAGTGGACTGCTTCCGCTGTCGGCCCAAGTTTTTGAACTTGTCACTGACTTATTATGAATGCGCTGCAGGTGACGTATAAGGGAGGATGTTCCGAGGTGGTTAACGTCCTTACCCCTACTTATTACAGCTTGACAAAGGGAACACACGGCTTGACACCTGTTGTCCGCATTTCTGGTGAAATACTTCCACACCGAAGAGCTGATTTTTTTGGTATTTTCGCCAGGCATGTCAACGGCCCTATTCCTCCCACGGACAACAGGTGTCTCCCCGGGTGCCTGACTTAAACAAACCACCTCACCATCAGAATCCTCCTGGTCAATTTCCTCCCCAGCGCCAGCAACACCCATATCCTCCTCATCCTGGTGTACTTCAACACTGACATCTTCAATCTGACTATCAGGAACTGGACTGCGGGTGCTCCTTCCAGCACTTGCAGGGGGCGTGCAAATGGTGGAAGGCGCATGCTCTTCACGTCCAGTGTTGGGAAGGTCAGGCATCGCAACCGACACAATTGGACTCTCCTTGTGGATTTGGGATTTCGAAGAACGCACAGTTCTTTGCGGTGCTACTGCTTTTGCCAGCTTGAGTCTTTTCATTTTTCTAGCGAGAGGCTGAGTGCCTCCATCCTCATGTGAAGCTGAACCACTAGCCATGAACATAGGCCAGGGCCTCAGCCGTTCCTTGCCACTCCGTGTGGTAAATGGCATATTGGCAAGTTTACGCTTCTCCTCCAACAATTTTATTTTAGGTTTTGGAGTCCTTTTTTTACTGATATTTGGTGTTTTGGATTTGACATGCTCTGTACTATGACATTGGGCATCGGCCTTGGCAGACGACGTTGCTGGCATTTCATCGTCTCGGCCATGACTAGTGGCAGCAGCTTCAGCACGAGGTGGAAGTGGATCTTGATCTTTCCCTAATTTTGGAACCTCAACATTTTTGTTCTCCATATTTTAATAGGCACAACTAAAAGGCACCTCAGGTAAACAATGGAGATGGATGGATACTAGTATACAATTATGGATGGACTGCTGAGTGCCGACACAGAGGTAGCTACAGCCGTGGACTACCGTACTGTACTGTGTCTGCTGCTAATATAGACTGGTTGATAAAGAGATGTAGTAGTAGTATGTATGTATAAAGAAGAAAGAAAAAAAAACCACGGGTAGGTGGTATACAATTATGGACGGACTGCCCAGTGCCGACACAGAGGTAGCTACAGCCGTGGACTACCGTACTGTACTGTGTCTGCTGCTAATATAGACTGGTTGATAAAGAGATGTAGTAGTAGTAGTATGTATGTATAAAGAAGAAAGAAAAAAAAACCACGGGTAGGTGGTATACAATTATGGACGGACTGCCCAGTGCCGACACAGAGGTAGCTACAGCCGTGGACTACCGTACTGTACTGTGTCTGCTGCTAATATAGACTGGTTGATAAAGAGATGTAGTAGTAGTATGTATGTATAAAGAAGAAAGAAAAAAAAACCACGGGTAGGTGGTATACAATTATGGACGGACTGCCCAGTGCCGACACAGAGGTAGCTACAGCCGTGGACTACCGTACTGTACTGTGTCTGCTGCTAATATAGACTGGTTGATAAAGAGATGTAGTAGTAGTATGTATGTATAAAGAAGAAAGAAAAAAAAACCACGGGTAGGTGGTATACAATTATGGACGGACTGCCCAGTGCCGACACAGAGGTAGCTACAGCCGTGGACTACCGTACTGTACTGTGTCTGCTGCTAATATAGACTGGTTGATAAAGAGATGTAGTAGTAGTAGTATGTATGTATAAAGAAGAAAGAAAAAAAAAACACGGGTAGGTGGTATACAATTATGGACGGACTGCCGAGTGCCGACACAGAGGTAGCTACAGCCGTGGACTACCGTACTGTACTGTGTCTGCTGCTAATATAGACTGGTTGATAAAGAGATGTAGTAGTAGTATGTATGTATAAAGAAGAAAGAAAAAAAAACCACGGGTAGGTGGTATACAATTATGGACGGACTGCCGAGTGCCGACACAGAGGTAGCTACAGCCGTGAACTACCGTACTGTGTCTGCTGCGACTGGATGATAAATAATGATATAAAAAATATATATATCACTACTGCAGCCGGACAGGTATATATTATATAATGACGGACCTGCTGGACACTGTCTGTCAGCAGAATGAGTTTTTTATAGAATAAAAAAAAAAACACCACACAAGTGAAGTCACACGACGAGTGTTTAACTTTTTCAGGCAATCACAATATAGTATACTATACTACTAACTATACTGGTGGTCAGTGTGGTCAGGTCACTGGTCAGTCACACTGGCAGTGGCACTCCTGCAGCAAAAGTGTGCACTGTTTAATTTTAATAATAATATGTACTCCTGGCTCCTGCTATAACCTATAACTGGCACTGCAGTGCTCCCCAGTCTCCCCCACAATTATAAGATGTGTGAGCTGAGCACAGTCAGATATATACATAGATGATGCAGCACACTGGGCTGAGCAGTGCACACAGATATGGTATGTGACTGAGTCACTGTGTATCGTTTTTTTCAGGCAGAGAACGGATATATTAAATAAAACTGCACTGTCTGGTGGTCACTGTGGTCAGTCACTAGTAAACTCTGCACTCTCTACAGTTCTACAGTACTCATAATCTCCAGTAAATCAGGTCAATCTCTCTCTCTCTCTCTTCTAATCTAAATGGAGAGGACGCCAGCCACGTCCTCTCCCTATCAATCTCAATGCACGTGTGAAAATGGCGGCGACGCGCGGCTCCTTATATAGAATCCGAGTCTCGCGAGAATCCGACAGCGTCATGATGACGTTCGGGCGCGCTCGGGTTAACCGAGCAAGGCGGGAAGATCCGAGTCGCTCGGACCCGTGAAAAAAAACATGAAGTTCGTGCGGGTTCGGATTCAGAGAAATCGAACCCGCTCATCTCTAATATAATCAACACAAATGTAACCAGACCAATAAAGCCTGCCAAACCTATATTAGGAAAGAGAGATTATAAACAACATAAAGGGTTAGATAGAACCCTTTATGTTGTTTATAATCTCTCTTTCCTAATATAGGTTTGGCAGGCTTTATTGGTCTGGTTACATTTGTGTTGATTATATTCATGTATACAGTTCCTGCTTCATGTAAGGTTTATGGTGCTCGTTCATGTTTTTATGTATCTTTTTTGTATGTTTTAATATGTGCTCTGTTCCCTCTCTCTCTTCCCCCCGACAGATCCCTCCCTCATGCAACTATTGCCAGCCCGTCAGTGATGGTCCGCGACGCTGATCTCAGCTGACACGCATGCGGTTGTTTCCTTGGCAACCGCTCAGCTGGCTCCCGGATATGACGTGGCGCTTGCAGCACGAGGAGATGGGACGCGGCGGTGGCGGAAGTACAGAGACGGTGATCACGGGTCTGTGGGTCTCTACATAAGGGGGTAAGTTTGTTCTTTTGTATTGTGGTGTGTATTCTGAGGACGGAGCTTGCAGCTCCGAAACGTCAATTGCTTTAATACACTTTTATTGCTGAAATAATCTCTGAGTGCTGTCATTGCTGGAAGTCTACCTTTGATATGGACATGCACCGGAGGAAGCTGTTTTCATGTTTGTGAGTGCCGGTATTCACTGGATGATATAATTGTGCTGTTTACAGCACCCGTTACCTGGCACCACCACCTGTTGGTATATACCTTTTGGAGACATTCCCCAGTCTGCGTGACTTTGCATCTTTATGTGTATGTGCACCTATTTTCCTTACCTGGTGTGAGGCAACGCTGAAGACGTGATGTCAGCCTCACAGGAACTCCCGGGCTGTCGTAACTTAGTGGTCACAGACACTGGGGAGACATTCAGCTTTTCTGAAGCTGAAATTGAGCAGATTCTCTCTAAAGAAACTCCTGTCTTGTCTGATAAGTCACTTGACCCTGAGTCTTTGTACCATCAAATCTGGAAATTGAAACGCCGCGAGATAGACTTCTTCTTGCATGGCAGCACTCTGTCGGAATATTATCACGAGCACAAAATTCCACGTGGATTTAGGGTACGCAATGTACCTACTATAGGACGCAATAACCCTGACTTTGTTCGACGCTGGATCACGATACTCAACAAGTGCGCGTTTGACTTGATGATTTTAGTCATTGATGAAGCTAACAAAGAGTTGTCAACTACTAGATCTAAGATTGACGCATTTGAAAAAGAACAATATGCCATCCTTGAGGAGGATCGAACCCAGGATTGGATCCTAAAGCTGGAGAATCAGTGTTTACAATATAAAAAGGATCTCCTGAAATTTAAAAGAAATAAGAAACTTACTGTGGATACCGATTACGAGGAAAACCAAGTATACCGATGGGTGTCGGGGACAAATTCTTCTGAACATAACAACAAGAAACCACTCCGTATGAGAAGACCTTGGTTCCGGAAGTCGAACCGTAAAAATGTCTCCAATCAATCTAGCTCAGAGAGCGAATTTGCTACCTCAGAGCTGGATGAAGGTGTGGCAACTACTACTACTTTAGAGGGAAGTTCACGAGATTCCGTAACCCCCATAAAATCTCTGCCACCCGCAGGGGTGGCCAGAACAAAAGGGGTAAGAGCCGTGACACAACGCAAGAACTGTTGATTTTTAATCTGTCCAAACGCACTCTTGGTAACACCGAAGTGGCTGTGCTGAATAAAGGATTAAGTTTTGTTCCCACTAGCCTTCACGACTCCTTCAATTGGTCAAGAGACCTACATGCCTTTTCCCGTAGACTTCGCCTTAAAGAACATTTCCAGGACAATGCGGAGCAGACCGAGACGTCCATTTTCTCCAACTTCCTCAGAAAGGCTTCTAGGTCTACCTTTGACCCATACTCTACGAACGCTTCGCTGAAATCATTCCATAGGCTTCTCGATGAGTCGATTATTAAATTTACATCTGCTCCGTCTAAGATTAAGTTTAACCTTTCTAAAGATGAGTCTGCTGCCCTGACCGCATTGGGGTCCTATGAGGACATTGTGATCAGACCCGCCGATAAAGGCGGGGCCATTGTGGTGCTTGACCTGGAATATTATAAAGCAGAAATCTATTCACAATTGGCGCAGGAGGAAGTATACCGCAAGCTGACCACCGATCCTACATCTCAATATCAGAGGGAACTGGAGTCTATTCTGCAAATGGCTGTACAGGAAGGAAAATTGCCTTTGAAAATGCTCAAAGTGTTATCCATACGACACCCTAAGGTTCCAATACTCTATACCTTGCCTAAATTGCACAAGCATAGCTCAAAACCTCCCGGGTGTTATGATTCCAGCACTCTGGTCTGAGGAGATCTTATTGCAAGGACCGGAGCACTGGAACGTAATGCTGGGGAGGGGTGCGGGAATGGAAAATAGCCCCTTGCGCCATAACTCCGTTGTCTCGCCCGTGCTGTCAGAAATCCCCTGCGAGACTATGGTTGCTTGAGCCCATGGCAGCCGCGTTTGAAGGGCGGATTATGTCTGCCCAACTCCGATGCCCCCTCAGGTCTTAATGGGAGACAAAGGGAAATCCGAGACAGGGTGATAACAAGGGGCCCTCTGACTAAACAACCAGGCCAGGGGCTACAAGCTAACTGGAAACTAGAATATGTGCGGAAAAACCGCCAGGGAAAAGGACAACCAAAATATCCACTTGACCACTCTCCTACCCGGTACCGCCGAGTTCCGGAGAGGACTTGTGGAAGCGGAACCCTCCGCAAATGCTCCGAAACAGAATATAAAGATAAAGCGGCTGAGCCGCAACACACGGCAGAGCCGCAACTCATGAACACCACTCGATATTCTCTGGTGATCGATGAGGACCACAGGGGACCAAACGACTTCTTGAGATGAGATGACAACTCCAAGATACAGGACTTCTGAGGACAGGAATGACCGGACACAGCAGGACTGGAACAGACGTTCAGCAAACCAAAACAGCATGCAGGAAGCTATTACCGGCATCTGTGTGAAGCACTGAGAAGCATTTAACAAAGAGTCCTCCAATCAGATGCCCCCAGTCTAATTGCCCCAAATGCTGTGCAGCTGCCCTGCTGCACGCCCACAAGACCAGCGTGTATGTTGAAATCTGACCCTGCAATGGGGAACGCGGTCCATCCATGGCGTCCCCGTTGCCAGGGTCCAGGCGGCTCAGCCGCTCGGCGTCCCTGTGTTGCTAGGGAGCCGGCGGCTACGTACACACGGCGTCCCTAGTTGCTAGGCACCGGGCCGCGAGGACATCGCGGACCCCGGCGCCTAACAGTACCCCCCCCCTTGAGGAGGGGTCAAGGAACCCCTAAAGCCAGGTTTCTGAGGAAATTCTCGAAAAAATGCCCTCTTGAGCCTAGGGGCATGAAGATCCTATCCAGGACCCAAGACCTTTCCTCCGGACCATAGCCTTTCCAGTGCACTAAAAAATAAAGCCGACCTCGGGACAATTTAGAGTCAAGAACTTTCTCTACCAAGAATTCCTGTTGTCCCTGTACATCCACTGGAGATCTACCCTGAGAGATCCTCCGAGGAAATTTACTGGAAGAAACGTATTGTTTCAACAGGGAACAATGAAAAGTATTTCCAATCTTAAGGGATCTTGGTAAACGTAGCCGAAAGGCAACTGGGTTGACCTTCTTAATAATAAGAAACGGTCCAATAAATTTGGGTCCCAACCTAGCGGAGGATTTTCGAAGCCTGATGTTGCGAGTTGACAACCACACCTTATCTCCCACTTTAAAAGTGCAAGGACGTCGGAGCCTGTCAGAAAATTTCTTCTCACGGAAGGCCGCTTTTCTGAGAGCAAGGTGCACTTTTTTCCAAATTGCTCTGAGATGGGAGGTTAAGGTTAGTGAGGAGACTGGAGAATGATGAAAAAAAGAATTGGCTCTGGGGTGAAAACCAAAAACTGAAAAGAATGGAGACTCTTTAGTGGAGGAATGACAAGAATTATTGTAAGCAAATTCAGCCAAAGGGAGAAACTCGGACCAATCATTCTGGAGTTTGGCTGAATACAAGCGCAAATATTGTTTTAATGACTGGTTGACTCGTTCGGTTTGCCCGTTGGATTGTGGGTGGTAACCGGATGTTAACGACAGTTTCATCTTTAATGAGGCACAAAAACATTTCCAGAATTGTGCGATGAATTGTGGACCCCGATCAGAAACAATATCAGTGGGCAACCCATGAAGCCTGAACACATGGCGTAGGAACAAAACTGCCAACCCTTGAGCAGAAGGCAATCGAGGAAGAGCAATAAAATGAGCCATTTTACTAAAACGGTCCACTACCACCCATATGACTCGGAATCCGGCTGAAAGGGGAAGGTCAACCACAAAATCCATGGAAATATGAGACCATGGCCTGAGAGGAACAGTTAAGGGCATAAGTTGCCCGATAGGCAAGGAACGGGGAACCTTATGCTGTGCACAAACCTGACATGAATAAACAAATTCCTTAACGTCTTTAGAAAGACTAGGCCACCATACTGAGCGAGAGACTAACTCCAATGTCTTAGTCACTCCCGGATGCCCTGAAACTTTGTTGTCATGAAATTCAGTTAAAACAGTGGCTCTCAAAAATTCAGGGACGTAAAGACGACCAGCAGGAGTAAATCTAGGAGCTTGGTGTTGAAGCTGGTTTAACTGGGTAAATAAAGCCTGTGTGAGGCCTGCCCGGATGACCGAAGATGGAAGTATAGGGGTAACAACAGGATTGCTATTGTGAACCGGAAGAAAGCTATGTGACAGGGCATCAGCTTTAGTATTCTTGGAACCAGGCCTGAAAGTGATTATAAATTTGAAACGAGTAAAAAATAATGCCCAACGTGCTTGCCGGGCATTAAGCCGTTTAGCTGATTCAATGTATTGCAGGTTCTTATGATCAGTCAAAACCGAAATAGTATGTTTTGCTCCCTCCAGCCAATGCCTCCACTCCTCGAAAGCCCACTTTACCGCCAGTAACTCCCGATTACCAACGTCATAGTTGGATTCAGCGGAGGAGAATTTCCTGGACATAAAGGCACAAGGATGTAACTCCAGAGACTCCGGATCCTTTTGAGAAAGGACAGCCCCCACTCCAACCTCTGAGGCATCAACCGCCACAACAAAGGGCAATTCCGGATTAGGATGTCTGAGGAATGGAGCCGAGAAAAAGGTTTGTTTCAAGGCCCGGAAAGACAACTAAGCTTCATGCGACCAGTTATTAGGATCCGCACCTTTCATTGTCAGAGCCACTATGGGAGCAACCAGGTCAGAAAAAGAATGGATGAACCTCCTATAATAATTCGCAAACCCTAAAAAGCGCTGAATTGCTTTTAAATTGGTGGGTTGCGCCCAATTAAGGATGGCCTGGAGCTTCTTTGGTTCCATGGAAAATCCCTGAGGGGAAATTATGTACCCTAAAAAAGATACTTCCGTGACGTGAAAATCACACTTCTCCAGCTTGGCATATAAATGATTCTCACGTAACTTTTGAAGAACCAGACGCACCTGGGTAACATGTTGTTCCATCGATTCAGAATAAATCAAGATGTTGTCTAAATAAACGACCACGAATTTCCCTAGGAAGTCACGGAGCACATCATTAATGAGGTCTTGAAAAACTGCTGGAGCATTAGACAGGCCGAACGGCATCACCAGGTATTCGTAGTGACCCGACTCAGTGCTGAAAGCCGTCTTCCACTCATCTCCAGATTTAATTCGGATGAGGTTGTAAGCTCCTCTAAGGTCAATTTTAGAAAAAATCACAGCAGAACGTAACTGATCAAAAAGTACAGAAATTAACGGCAAAGGATAGGTGTTTTTTACTGAGATCTTATTCAGGGCTCTAAAATCAATGCATGGTCTAAGCGAGCCATCCTTTTTCTCCACAAAGAAAAAACCTGCACTTAAAGGAGATTTTGATGGTCTAATAAATCCTTTCTCTAAGCTCTCCTGAACATAATCATTCATGGCCGAAGTTTCTGGCCCGGACAATGCATATAATCTCCCCTTTGGCAATGCGGCACCTGGAACTAGCTCAATAGCACAATCATAAGGCCGATGGGGAGGCAGAATGTCCGCATTGCCTTTGGAGAATACATTGGAAAACTCCTGGTATTCCACAGGAATGAGCTCTGGAATGATAGCTGCTACTCTGACTGGATACGAAATACATTCCTTAGCACAAAATGTACCCCATTGGGAAATCTCCCCGGACCGCCAATCAATGGTGGGATTATGAAAGGCCAGCCAAGGGTGACCCAGAACAACTGGAACTGCTGGGCAATGTGTTAGGTAGAATTCAATATTTTCGGAATGTAAGGCTCCTACTGTAAGTACTACGGGAGGTGTACGGTGAGTAATTACCCCATTGGAAAGCGGACTCCCATCTAAGCCGTGCACGGTGATACACCTATCCAATGGTAACTGTGGAATGCCTAAGGCCTTAGCCCAAATTAAATCCATAAAGTTTCCTGCAGCTCCACTGTCAACAAAAGCCGACACCAAAGAACTGAGGCTGCCAAAGGAAACCTTAACTGGGACAAATAGAGAGTTATTCGAGGAGATAAGCTGCAGACCTAGGTGAACCCCCTCACAATTCACCTGGTCAAAGCGTTTCCCGACTTGTTCGGACAATTACGAGCAAAATGTCCCTTACCACCACAGTACAAACAAAGACCGGAATTTTGCCTTCTGGTTTTTTCCTCAGGAGACAGCCGGGAGAGACCCATCTGCATGGGCTCCTCGACGTCCTCTGGAATGGAATAAACACAGGGACTAGACCTTACAGATGTTCCTCTTTCAGCCCTCCGCTCTCTGAGACGACGATCAATCTTTATAGAAAGCTCCATGAGTTTATTGAGAGTCTCAGGAGCGGGGTACTGGAGGAGACTGTCTTTAATAAACTCTGATAAACCGAGGCGAAACTGACTGCGCAGGGCTGGGTCATTCCAGCCACAGTCGTTCGACCAACGGCTAAACTCAGTACAATAAACCTCTGCAGGATTTCTACCTTGTTTGAGAGCGCGCAGCTGACTTTCAACGGACGCCTCTCTATCTGGGTCATCATACAAGAGCCCTAAAGACTTAAAGAAAGCGTCTACTGACAACAACGCAGGATCCTCTGCTCTTAAACCAAATGCCCAGGTCTGAGGATCCCCCTGGAGTAAAGAAATAATAATCCCAACCCGCTGAGATTCAGTACCAGAGGAAGTAGGTCTTAAACGAAAATAAAGTTTACAGGATTCTTTAAAATTAAAAAATTATTTTCTATCACCAGAAAAACGGTCAGGCAAATGCATCTTTGGTTCAGGGACTACCTTTGGGGAGGCTCGCAAAAGATCTTCCTGCGACCTCACCCGAAGAGAAAGATCCTGAACCATCTGAGTAAGTTCTTGAATCTGATTGACTAAGAGCTGGCCAGGATTTGGCCCTAAACCTGTCGGATTCATGAGGCCAAAAAACTTTAACAAAAACTGAATGAGAAAAAATTAAACCCTGTTTTATTTTAGTTTTTGGTAGGGCCGGTAATAATGTTATGATTCCAGCACTCTGGTCTGAGGAGATCTTATTGCAAGGACCGGAGCACTGGAACGTAATGCTGGGGAAGGGTGCGGGAATGGAAAATAGCCCCTAACTCCGTTGTCTCGCCCGTGCTGTCAGAAATCCCCTGCGAGACTATGGTTGCTTGAGCCCATGGCAGCCGCGTTTGAAGGGCGGATTATGTCTGCCCAACTCCGATGCCCCCTCAGGTCTTAATGGGAGACAAAGGGAAATCCGAGACAGGGTGATAACAAGGGGCCCTCTGACTAAACAACCAGGCCA
The DNA here is from genome assembly GCF_028390025.1 of Pseudophryne corroboree. Lineage (NCBI taxonomy): Eukaryota > Metazoa > Chordata > Amphibia > Anura > Myobatrachidae > Pseudophryne > Pseudophryne corroboree. The sequence continues at coordinate 602,334,845 of NC_086445.1, forward strand.
GGGGCTACAAGCTAACTGGAAACTAGAATATGTGCGGAAAAACAGCCAGGGAAAAGGACAACCAAAATATCCACTTGTCCACTCTCCTACCCGGCACCGCCGAGTTCCGGAGAGGACTTGTGGAAGCGGAACCCTCCGCAAATGCTCCGAAACAGAATATAAAGATAAAGCGGCTGAGCCGCAACACACGGCAGAGCCGCAACTCACGAACACCACTCGATATTCTCTGGTGATCGATGAGGACCACAGGGGACCAAACGACTTCTTGAGATGAGATGACAACTCCAAGATACAGGACTTCTGAGGACAGGAATGACCGGACACAGCAGGACTGGAACAGACGTTCAGCAAACCAAAACAGCATGCAGGAAGCTATTACCGGCGTCTGTGTGAAGCACTGAGAAGCATTTAACAAAGAGTCCTCCAATCAGATGCCCCCAGTCTAATTGCCCCAAATGCTGTGCAGCTGCCCTGCTGCACGCCCACAAGACCAGCGTGTATGTTGAAATCTGACCCTGCAACGGGGAACGCGGTCCGTCCATGGCGTCCCCGTTGCCAGGGTCCAGGCGGCTCAGCCGCTCGGCGTCCCTGTGTTGCTAGGGAGCCGGCGGCTACGTACGCACGGCGTCCCTAGTTGCTAGGCGCCGGGCCGCGAGGACATCGCGGACCCCGGCGCCTAACACCGGAAGGCCGATTATTTCGGCCCCTGAATCGCTGTATAGATCTGTAGCACAGTTTTTGGATTCTATTATCCAGCCGTTCCTTCCTCTTCAATCAACTTTCCTGAAAGATACCACCTCCTTCTTGTTGGAATTACAGGGAATTGGCCAGCTCCCGGAAGGGACACTTCTCTGTTGTCTAGACGTTTGTATTCTATATACTGTGATTCCTCATGTAGAAGATTTGGCTGCTATGTCTTCGTTTCTGAACATGTTTCTATCCACAGATGTGTTTAATCATGACCTTTTTCTGACCTTGTTAGAATTGACTCTCCGTCGTAATTATTTTTTGTTTGACGGTAGTTTCTATTTACAACTGAGGGGGTGTGCGATGGGGTCCCCGGTGGCCCCTTCGTACGCAAATGTATATATGTTTACACAGGAGAAAAGGATATTTTTTTCTGATCACAATATTAGCGACAGTATTCTATTATACTGTCGCTACATTGATGATATCTTTCTGTTATGGACTGGGGGCGAAAATGCTTTTAGAGATTTGATGGCTACCATAGATTCTGGTGACTCTCCTATTAAATTTACTTTTTCTTGTAGCACCAGTGAGGCACATTTCCTGGACGTAGCAATCAAGATCAATAATGGTACATTAAGTACCAATGTGTTTCATAAGTCTACTGACAGGAACACCATTTTGACGTCTTCCAGTTTCCATCCAGAAGCACTCAAAAAAGGTTTACCACGTTCACAGATGATGCGTCTAGCACGGATCATTAGTGATCCTTTAGTTCTCAATAGGGAACTAGATGTCCTTATCTCTAAATTTCTGGCTCGTGGTTATGACAAACAGCCTCTATTGGCCCAAAAAGATGAGGTTTTACTGATGCCCAGACAATCGCTTTTGGTCCCTGTGAGCAAGAAGCGCAAATCTAGGATCCCATTTCCCTGTGATTTTTCAACCTCTAATCCTATCATGAGACGTGCGACCCGGGCTCTTTGGCCTATAGTTGCCACCGATCCAGAACTTAAGAGTCTTAATCCGCACCCATGATGGCTTTTAGAAGAGGTAGGAATATCAGGGACCGTATTGTTAAAACCGATATCACGGGTATGGGAGTCCCCAAAATCCCTAATGTCCATTACAAAGCCCCTGGGTCTGATCGGTGCACTGGTTGTGCCACTTGCCAGTTTATGTTTAACTGCAAAGCATTTCAGCACCCCCATGGCCAGAAGAAATATGACATTAGATTTGTTCTTACCTGCTCTTCGACCTATGTCGTATACATTATTGTCTGTCCGTGTGGGTTGTTCTATGTTGGGCAAACCATCCGGAAATTCTCGGAACGGATGGCTGCCCACAGATCGGCAATCAAGTTGACCCTTGAGGGGAAACTGGTTGACCAACCTGTGGCCAAACATTTTAAGAAGGTAGGTCACCCTTTAGAATCTCTTCATTATTTTATCATTGACCATGTCCCTATGACACTTAGGGGAGGGGATAGGGCTAAAACACTACTAATTAAAGAAGCCCGGTGGATCACCAGATTGGGGACCACCTCCCCAGGTGGTCTTAATGAGAAGATTAATTGGAACTCTCTCGTGTAAATTATATCTAACCCTTTATGTTGTTTATAATCTCTCTTTCCTAATATAGGTTTGGCAGGCTTTATTGGTCTGGTTACATTTGTGTTGATTATATTCATGTATACAGTTCCTGCTTCATGTAAGGTTTATGGTGCTCGTTCATGTTTTTATGTATCTTTTTTGTATGTTTTAATATGTGCTCTGTTCCCTCTCTCTCTTCCCCCCGACAGATCCCTCCCTCATGCAACTATTGCCAGCCCATCAGTGATGGTCCGCGACGCTGATCTCAGCTGACACGCATGCGGTTGTTTCCTTGGCAACCGCTCAGCTGGCTCCCGGATATGACGTGGCGCTTGCAGCACGAGGAGATGGGACGCGGCGGTGGCGGAAGTACAGAGACGGTGTTCACGGGTCTGTGGGTCTCTACATAAGGGGGTAAGTTTGTTCTTTTGTATTGTGGTGTGTAGTCTGAGGACGGAGCTTGCAGCTCCGAAACGTCAATTGCTTTAATACACTTTTATTGCTGAAATAATATCTGAGTGCTGTCATTGCTGGAAGTCTATATATATATATATATATATATATATAGGAGAGCAAAGGTACGGCACTCACAACCACTTGGCAGCCAAAATAATGACAAGAAGCAAATTTGCTGTACGACGTTTCAAACTCTAATTGAGTTTTTCATCAGGTAAACATACAGATAATCATGATCACTCACCTTATATCCCCTCAAACCACCACCTTTCTGCCCCGTGACTGACGGCGCTCCCAGGCGCGGGAATCCCAGCCCGAGCCTCTGACGCGCACAAATGACGTCACCGCGTACAGACGCAGCGCACGCCGTATGAGTAACCAGGCAACTGAAACAATAAACAGAGTCCCATGTCACCATGGTAACGCAACGTAATAGCAAGCTGAACATACCCCATGCTGATTCAGCGCTAAACAACAAATCAATTGATCCAGCACCATCACTGAGCATTATGCAATATATCAACAGTATGCAGCATGAACTGTGAACAATACATATAAATAATGACAATGTATGTGATAAATACACATTGATGCAATTCAAAACATTAGCCATAAATATAACATTGCATCCCTTATCAAAGCTGACAGCCTTAAGGTATAAATACACAATTAAAATAAGCAGTTTATAACAGTACCCTACTTAATGAAGCAATATTCCAGAAGCACCAATGGTGTATAACTTATAACCTCAGAGGAAGCTAGCAAATGAATTAAGCTCATTGAGACCCCTCGGATGTATCACATCCAGCTTATGTATCCACTCGGACTCTCTTCTCAATAATTTCAAATTGCGGTTACCCCCTCTACGATCGATGGGGATATGATCGATCATTCTGTACCTAAGGCAATTAAGTGGATGTCATGCTTCAATAAAATGACGAGCAACCGGTTGCTCGCTTGTACCTTTACTAAGGGCCAAGCGAATCGAAGAGCGATGTGCTGCCATACGCTCCTTAAATTTGCGTTGAGTCTTTCCGATGTATGAGAGGCCACATGGACAAATAAGTTGATAAACCACATAGGTACTCTCACATGTGAGATGGTACCTAATCTTATACTTGGTGCCTAAATGTGGATGACAAAATGTGTCACCAGGGATCAGAAAATTGCATGTGGTGCATGAGCATTTGAAACAGCCTTTACGGGCTATAGATAAAAAATGCTGCTTTGTGTTGGGTACTGTACTGGAGATATCGGTTTTGACCAATAAATCCCTAAGATTCCTAGAACGGGAATAACAGGGTCTTAAGCTGCTACCTTGTAAACCGACTTCAGGGTCGGTAACAATAACGGGCCATAGTTTCTTAGAGATAGAGTTGATAACTGGAGAGGCCATATTAAAGCGATTAACCCAATTAAATTTGTTAGAGTCACCTTTGGGTAATTGTTTATGTAACAGAGAGTCCCTATTCAACGCCATTGTCCTTTCTTTGGCACACATAAGATCTGCTAAAAGGTACCCTCTCTGTAAAAATGTATGAATAATATTGTCAATTTGAGTTGCAGCAAGCATATCATTATTGTTAATTCTCCTGATCCGTACCATCTGGGAAAAAGGTAAGCTCTTTTTAACATGTAATGGATGGCAACTATTAAAATGCAACAGAGTATTTCTATCAGTGCTTTTCGCAAACAGTGTAGTTAATAAAATACCATTATCATTTTTGATTTTCACATCTAAAAACGCAATCTCATCTTGGCTCATCGTATAGGTAAATTTAACCGGAGAATCGGATAAATTATGTTTAATCATCAATTCTTCAAAACAAGCTTGTGACCCAGTCCAGATAAAAAATAAATCGTCTATAAATCTTGTGTAAAACAAAATGCATGACGAAACTGCAGGATCATCAAAGAAAATTTTCTGTTTGGCACAAAACATAAATGAATTAGCATAGCTAGGGGCCACAGAGGACCCCATAGCACAGCCTGTGGTCTGTAGATACATTTTGTTGTCGAACAGAAAAAAATTACATGTTAGCACAATCTCTAATAAATTCAACAGAATTTCAACATGTGAGATACCAAATACCCCCTGCTGCACCAGTAACTCTTTAACAGCTCTCATCCCATCCTCATGGGGAATTACTGTATACAGACTGGAAACATCAGCTGTAATCAGCCACGCTCCTGTAGGTAATGTACCAACTTCAGTTAATTTATTAAGAAGAGCAGTGGTATCAAGTAGAAAATGTTTGTGCTGCTGCACCACAGGTTGCAGAATGGAATCTAAGTAGATCGAAGTTGGCTGGAGAAGCGATCCTCGAGCAGACACAATTGGGCGTCCAGGAGGTGGTACCACTCCCTTATGAATTTTAGGGAGTGTGTACAATAAGGGCATAATAGGGTATTTAGGTAATAAAATGGAAAAGATCTTTTCGTCGATAATCTTCGCATCTAATGCTAAAAGCAAAGCATCACGTAATTTCTTAAGGACCTGGGTAGTAGGGTCCCCATCCAACACTTGATACACAGAGGTATCTGCCAACTGACGTAGAATTTCATTCCAATAGTCCCCTAAATCCTGTAACACAATACCCCCACCCTTGTCCGCAGGGCGGATTACTAATTGCTCATTTTGCGACAAGGTTTTAATCGCCTCTTTTTCAAGAGCAGTAATGTTCGAATGTTGATATCTCGATTTCTTCATACTAGACTGTGTTTCTGACTCCAACATCCGCATGAAGGTTTTGATAGATGCGTTGTTTGAAGGCGGGTCAAACAATGATTTTTCCTGGATCTTCTTCAGTTGTGGAGGTATTGGTATAGTCTCTAAGTGGGTCATGCTGTGATCAGACTTAGAAAAAAATTCTTTGATCTTTAATTGCCTATGCAGGCCATGTTTTTCAATTTGCCATTGAAAATCATTGAAATGTGTGCTTGGAATAAAGGACAATCCTTTAGAGAGAAGGCTAGTCTCACTTGCACTTAAAGTATATGAAGACAAATTGAAAATTACTTCCTCTTTGTCTGCATCGGTGGTTTTTTGGACGTATTTCTGTCTCCTGTTTTGCTCACCTCTTCGGTTGAATCTTCTCGTTCTTGACGGACGCGATTCCGCGCCTCTGCAGCTAAAGGGATGATGGGTTTGTTTTTACGAATGGAATTCATTCTTTCGCCATCACTGGTCGCACTGCTGCCATCCTGTGAGGAGTCCGTATCACCACGATTTTTCTGTAATCGATTCCTTCTAAAGAATGGTTTTTTATGTTCAAAGGTTTTAGATTCTCTGTTGCCAGTTAGCCACCTATACACCTGGTGCTGTTCATAATCAAGCTGCACCTTGCGTAGCTTCTCGCGTTTAAACTTTAACACATCTTTTTTGTAGATGGTCAATTGATTGTTAAGTTTCCCAAGCCAATCTGTCTCTGTGTCAATCTGCAAGCAGGCTGCATGCTTTAATTCAAATTCAGTGACCTTAGCATTAATAGATGTTACTTCCTTTTTTGACTGTTCAATGACTAAAAACATTAGGTCAAATGAGCACTTATTTAAACTGTTAATCCACTTTTTACAGAAAGCCGGATCAAAACGTCCTATCGTGGGACAGTTCCGTACTCTAAAGCCCCTCGGTATTTGTTTAGCACGGAAATAATCACTCAAAGAGACCCCGTGCAAATGAAAGCCAATTTCTTTTTTCTTCAAAGCTAACAGGTCACGAAATATAATGTCATTCGAAAGACCCTCAGTCTGATCAATCATGTGCTCATGATGTAAAATCGCTTCAGACTCAGACTCAGAGTAACTGAAGGTATCATGCAATGGAACCAACAAGGGGTTAAAAAATTCACTGCTGCTTGCAAGGGGTTCAGCCATGATGTAAACACTTATTTATCAGAGGGATTACCGCAAACCCTTAAAGTGCCAGTGCAAAAGAAACATACAGTGCAAGTGAAAAGCCAGAAAGAAAAAAACTAATTGTCCAAAGCACATACCACCTCCATACGATGATGCAGATTTGGCAAAGGCAAAAGATGTAGTATACATACATACATATACACTACAGTTCAAAAGTTTGGGATCATCCAGAGAATTTCGTGTTTTCTATGGAAACTCACTTTTATTTATGAAATGAGTTGTAAAATGAATAGATCACATAGTCAAGACATTGCCAAGGTTAGAAATATTGATTTTTATTTGAAATAATAATTTTGTTCTTCAAACTTTGCTTTCGTCAAAGAATGCTCCCTTTGCAGCAATTACAGCATTGCAGACCTTTGGCATTCTAGCTGTTAATTTGTTGACGTAATCTGAAGAAATTTCACCCCCCGCGTCCTGAAGCACCTACCACAAGTTGGATTGGCTTGATGGCCACTTCTTGCGTACCATACGGTCCAGCTGCACCCACAACAGCTCAATGGGGTTGAGATCTGGTGACTGCGCTGGCCATTCCATTACAGACAGAATACCAGCTGCCTGCTTCTTCCCTAAATAGTTCTTGCATAATCTGGAGGTGTGCTTTGGGTCATTGTCCTGTTGTAGGAGGAAACTGGCTCCAATCAAGCGCTGTCCACAGGGTATGGCATGGCGTTGCAAAATAGAGTGATAGCCTTCCTTATTTAAAATCCCTTTTACCTTGTACAAATCGACCACTTTAACAGCACCAAAGCAGCCCTAGACCATCACATTACCTCCATCATGCTTGACATATGGCATCAGGCACTCTTCCAGCATCTTTTCACTTGTTCTGCGTCTCACAAGTGTTCTTCTGTGTGATCCAAACACCTCAAACATTGATTTGTCTTTCCATAACACTTTTTTCCAATCTTCCTCTGTGCAATGTCTGTGTTCTTTTGCCAATATTAATCTTTTCCTTTTATTGGCCAGTCTCAGATATGACTTTTTCTTTGCCACTCTGCCTAGAAGGACAGCATCCCGGAGTCGCCTCTTCACTGTAGACGCTGACACTGGCGTTTTGCGGGTTTAATGAAGCTGCCAGTTGAGGACCTGTGAGGCGTCTATTTCTCAAACTAGAGACTCTAATGTACTTGTCTTCTTGCTCAGTTGTGCACCAGGGCCTCCCACTTCTTTTTGTACTCTGGTTAGAGCCTGTTTGTGCTGTTCTCCAAAGGGAGTAGTACACACCGTTGTAGGAAATGATCAGTTTCTTGGCAATTTCTCGCATGGAATAGCCTTCATTTCTAAGAACAAGAATAGACTGTTGGAGTGGGAGGCAGGGGAAGAGACGCCGCACTGGGAGTGATTGGGAGGCTGCGGGAGATGTCCTGCTGACCCACGCTGGCACAGTCTGGGCCCCAGGAACTTCATATTATAAGCTGCAGTGGAGGGTTTGGGAGGGTGTAATAGGCCACACTTAGTGGCTTCCCTCCCCTCTTCTTCCCCACATTATACCCTGCATTGCTGGATGGGGTGGTGTCACACACCCTAAGACCCCAATACTTCTCCATCTGTCCCTGGGATAACTGCATCGTCTACACCAGATGCAAAGTGCAAGCCTGACCCTGCTTCAGCCGCTGCTTGATGGGAGCCCTATGTCGACTATATCTCCCTGTCATTATCTGGAGCTACATCAGCTGTGCTTGAAAAAATAAAAATATAAACATAAATAAAATAAAATTGTAACATAGCAACGGCAGGTCGTGTCCTGCCCGCTCCTAGAGGTGTGGATCCCCGACCGGGGATGTGAGACTGCCGTGCTCACCGACCGCGGCCTACATTCGCCACTGGAGCCGGGACCCTGATTTGAAGTTTGGACCGCGGCCTACTTGGGGTCATCTTTGTTTGCAGTGCAGTGTGCACTGGAGTGCACTACACAACCGGATCAGTACCTGAGGACCCGGGTCACCTGCTATTGTACGCCCCCGCTCCTCAAAGATCCCCTCTACAAGTAGTCTATACTTCTTTACCTATACAGATCTTGCCCGTCAGTGCTCTGGTTGTGGCTGGTCCAAACCAGTAGCCTCTCCCTACGATACATTTCACAGCGGTTCTGTGTGCTACCTCCCCATTCTTCCTACATATATTATTATGGACAAATTAATGTCTAAAACACTACGTAATCCACAGGGTGCCCAGACGGGTAAAGGCAAAAATCGTGAAAGCTCCGCTAACAGTGCTCCTGTCTCCCCGACGTTTAGTCAGGGTTCTAGTCCTAGGGGGCAACCACAATCTTCTCCAACTATGGAATCATCCAAATCCTTTTCCACGAGTGAAATCACAAATATACTCTCGTCTCTGCTGGATCAAAAACTGGCGCCCCTGAAGGATTCCTTAGATTCGGCACTCACGCAGTTCACAGCTCATGATCAACGTATATCCGAAGCAGAACAAAGAATTTCTGATCTATAGGATGATTTATCTGCGGCTAAATCGGATCGGATAGAACACGATAAGCTGCTGGTGTCCCTACAAGACAAGCTAGAAGATTTGGAAAATCGGAATATAAGAAATCATGTCCGTCTTGTGGGTTTGCCGGAATCTGTGAAACCATCCGATCTAATGAAACTGGTTTCCCAATGGTTGCCAAGAGAACTGGGTTGCGTTTCGGAATCAGGGTCCATTTTGGTTGAACATGTACATCGGATTGGACCTGATCGTCAGACCAGTAGAGACAGACCCAGACCGGTCATTATGAGAATTCTTAACTACGCCGATAAAGTCCATTTGATGGAAGCCTATCGGAAATATACGGATCTTCGGTACCATGACTCCAAGATCCTACTATTTCAGGACTTTTCTTATCTAGTGGCTGTGAAACGACGTGAGTTTTCACCTTTCTGTAAATGTCTGTTTGAACTTGGTCACCGATTTGCATTGTTATATCTGGCCAAGCTGAGAATCACCCACGTAGGTAAATCCTACCTCTTCGAAACTGCACAAGAGGCCAGGAACTTTGGGAATTCTTTGGATTCGACTCTACTTTCTGGTCTGGATGATGCAGATTGACTCCTTATATCCTTTTCCAGTTGGTTAATTGTCACTTTTGGCTTGTAGATTCAAGAAACAGATGAATAATGCTTTTCCATTTGATATATTGATTTGGTTGTATTTTAATACTGTGACGATGATTTATTGTTGCAGTTGGAGTATAATACCACCTGTTATACAACGATTTTGTACTAGTTATGCTCTTGTGTCCTTTCCTCTATGCTCCTTTTCTCTCCTACTACTGCCTCTTCTATCCTTTTTCTGGCTGCTTCGCCTCCCCCCCCCCCCTTTCTCATCTTTTGCTATGTTACTTCAGTTTATGGTGCCCTTGGCTTCTATGTTTGAGGATGCCCTCCCCATATATGTTACTGTTTTCCTTTTGGATGTTGACGGAATTTCATAGGGCACTTCCATGGGTTCTTAAAATGTTGAAAATGTTTTGTAACCTGGTTTATAACTTTATTGCTATACACACACACTCTTCACAAATTTGGATAGGAATGTACATACTTCTTTATCTTTGTTACTTTTCATCATTGATCCACTATGGCCCGCTTGCTGGGAAGGGCTGGGATCAACTGTTAAGACATATTGTAGTCGGTTACTGGCCTACGGTTGGTATCGGGTGAATGCCGTTGACCCGTGACTCTTCCACGATAATACAATCACGTTTCAAGTTGGTGTCATGGAATGTTGAGGGACTCAATACCCCTATTAAATGGAAAAAGGTCCTTACTTATTTGAAACGGCTAAAACCCGACGTAGTGTTGTTACAGGAGACTCATTGGAAGGTCTCGGACCCCAATGTGCTACGTGATACGTGGGTGGGAGTCATGATTATCCTCAATAAGTCACTCCCTGCCACTATTTTAGATAGCCTGGTTGATCAAGAGGGTAGATTTCTTTTCTTGAAACTGAAAATACTAACTACGATCCATACGGTGGCCAATATTTATGCCCCTAATGGCCCTAATGCATCTTTTTTTCTGATATATACTCGAAATTGCAGGGTTGGGCAGAAGGAGAAATTATTTTGGGAGGAGACTTTAATTGTGTACAGTCAACTGGTCTTGACAGGACATCCACGCCTAGTATGTCTACTGTTGCCACTCCAACTTCACTCACACTGCTCACCTCTTCCTTACGATTATCTGACCCATGGAGAATTCGTAACCCTGATGCTCGCGAATATACCTTCTACTCCCTCCCTCACCACTCCTCTTCTAGATTAGATTTTTGGTTAATTGCTGATTCTCTCCTGCATCATATTGTGGATGCTGAGATAGAACCCATTTCACTCTCGGACCATGCCCCAATTTGGATCTCGATCACTTTAGATTCCCCTTTGACTAGATCCTATAACTGGCGTTTCCCTGCTTATCTGGAACATTCCTCAGATTTTGGTCAAATTTTTACCCAGGCCTTCCTTAACTATGTGAATGATAATAAAATTCATGTTAATGACATCAATTTGTTTTGGTCGGCTTCCAAACCAGTCGTCCGTGGACAAATCCTAGAATATGTTTCCAGAAAACGCAGGCAATTGAATGCCCAGTTGCATGATCTGAGCAAAGCATTGACGACAGCATACGATGCTATGGTACTACATGATTCTCCAGACAATAGACGGGCTTACACTGATGCAAAACATCTTTATGACGCGTTATACACTGAATGAGCTAGCTTTTCCTATGATGTCAACTCAGGCAAATTGTTGGCTAACTTAGTGAGATCATCTACAGCACCTTTTCGTATTACTCACTTACACATAGACTCACTTTCTTCAACTATGAACACACAAACCATATCTGAAACCTTCTTACAATATTATAAGAATTTATACACAGCACCTTTAGATAACCCCACTGAGGGTATGTTATTTCTAGAAAAAGCAGGCTTGCCCACATTGACAGAGGAGGAACAGACGTCATTGACAGACCCAGTAACGGAAACGGAGTTGCTAGCTTTGATTAAATCACTCCATAATGGGAAAACGCCGGACCCAGATGGGTTCAGGGCAGAATACTATGCTAGCTCCTCATGTGTTGCCTTATTTGCTAACATTGTTTAACTCATTATTGCAAGGATCCTCTCCCCCTTCGGGATTCACCGAAGCTGGAATAGTACTATTTCCGAAACCAGGTAAAGACCCTGCACTTGTCCAATCTTATCGTCCTATATTCCTTCTAAACCAGGACCTAAAACTATTCACCAAATTATTGGCGGCTCGTCTCCAATTAATATTACAACGTATCTTACACCCTGCCCAAACTGGGTTTGTAAAGACTAGAACATCAGTGCATAATGTACGTACCCTGATTGCAGCAATACATAGTGTCGACGGCTCTACAACATCTAAAGCGCTAGTTGTCAGTTGCGACGCTGATAAAGCGCTTGACCGGGTTTCCTGGACACACTTACTTAGAATCTTCCATACTCAACAATTCGGAGCTGGGTTCATTAAAGTCTTTAATATGCTTTACTCTAATCCACAGGTACATCTCACTATTAATGGATTGAACACATCCGCCTTCTCTTTACATAGGGGTACGCGCCAGGGATGTCCCCTCTCTTCCCTACTTTTTAATTTGTCCCTTGACCCGTTAATACGCACCAGCATGCAGGATGTTACTTGGGAAGGTATAAAAATGTACTCACATTCAGTGAAGGTATCGGCTTTTGCTGATCTGTTGCTTTATTTTAATGAACCCATAAAGGCGTTCCCTTCTCTATTGGCTATACTCAATGATTTTCATTTGATCTCAGGCTTTCTATTCAACTTTGATAAAACGGAGGCATTAGCTCTAGGCCCCAGAACTACACAAAATTGGGGCTCCCGATTCCCTTTCAAATGGGCCATATAACCTACCTCGGTTTACGTTTTTCATCCAAATTAGCCGATTAATACGCACTAAATTTTTCTCGCTCTATTAATAAAATGGTGGACGATTTTACACGATGACAAAACTTACCAATTGCATATTTAGGTAGATGCCGCTTATACAAAATGATTTAATTCCCCCGTCTACTGTATCTGATCCAAATGCTTCCGTTTCTTCTAACTAAACAGGATATCCAAACAATTAATAAATCCCTTAATGCTTTTATTTGGGAGAATAAATGCCCACGCATAGCCCTTTTTAAATAGAAACAACCAACTACGCTGGGGGGGGGGGTGAACTTACCATGCCCAGAAGATTACTCTCTGGCTGCTAACTACAGATATGCTATTGACTGGGGTGGGGGCTCTGCCAACTATGTGAATATATCACTAGAGCAATCTATGCTACCTCATGGTAACCTGCCTTCCATATTACATTTTCCTGACTCCTTTCCATTGCAATCCTTCCGCTCGAACCCATTATTATTCTCCCCATGTAGGGCATGGACTCATCTACTAAAGCGCATGAGACTTACAGTGACCTGCTCCTTATTCCAACCACTCTTGCATAATCCAGACTTTCAAGGAGGGGAAACCGATGCGATTATCAAAAATTGGTATTCTCACGGCTTGCATTTGATATATCAACTATTGAATGTCACCTGTACCGAAGTACTCACCCTGTCCCAACTGAAACTCAAATTTCCGAATCTCCATATACCACTTTTTGCATATTTTCAAGTCCGCAGTTTTGCAACGCGACTGATAACACGCTTACGACCTACAGACTACAACTTTCCCCTAGACGCCCAATTGCGATTGACTCCTCATTCTCCTTGTCCCACATCCTTTATTTATGCATACACCAGGCGTAAGATAGATTTGAATAGTCAAACTACGGGCCTAGCTAAATGGACGGATACCTCGCCGGGAACTGACCTACAGACTGTAATACAATGGCACTTACTACTTAATAAACATTTAGTTTCATCCTCCTATTCAGAAATGCATTTAAAAATTTTGCATAGGGCATCTCCTCGTCTTAAATTTCTTACAGGCATCTCTGATAACTCTCAATGTTTCAAATGTTCTTCACCTGACGCCGATATTATCCACTGCCTCTGGTCATGCCCTGTAATACAATTGTTCTGGAAAGATGTTTGTACCTACATTGCAACGACTCTGAATATTTATTTCACGGCTACTTTAATTTGGGGTTTCTGGAATCAGTATGATCCTGTTTGTCTTTCACTGTCCCCAGGTAATAAACTGCTGTTAGCACGGATTGTGGCAGCTACAAAAAAGACCATACTTTCTCAGTGGATATATAGAACCCCTATACCCATAACTCTTCTACTCCCTAGATTGACATACCTTTATCAAATGGACTGGATAGAATGCTCTCTCAGAGCTGAATCCAAATCTTCCAAATTCTTTGCAATATGGCTGCCCTATATCGTGAACCTATCACAACCAACTCGTGACAACATACGTAAAGTAGTTAAACATACTAAGTGGTACAATACTGAGGTACTCACGAGGGGATCACCGCCCTTTTAGCCCCAATTCTTATGCTCTCCTGATCACATTGTTTGGCTTTTAATGTCATTAAATGATAATTGTCTCCCATTTTAAAAATTTTGAGCCACCCTCTTCGTTCCTCTACTTTCTTATGTGATTTGTATTGAACAGATGTTATGATGTACATTCCTAAGTATCATTCTCTTCATTGATATCCCTGTATGTTTCTATTGTCATTATTCTACAAATTTTGTGGTAATGTGTGTGTAACTCCTTTTTCTTCCTTAATAAACATATTTAAAAAATAATAGACTGTCGAATTTCACATGTAGTTCTCTTTTTCTTGCCATTTTGAGAATATAACCGGACCCACAAATGTGATGCTCCAGATACTCAACTAGCTCAAAGGAAGGTCAGTTTTATAGCTTCTCTAATGAGCAAACCCGTTTTCAGCTGTGCTAACAAAATTGCACAAGGGTTTTCAAGGGTTTTCTAATCATTAGTCTTCTACCGAGATTAGCAAACACAAAATGGGGGTAATTCAGAGTTGATCGCAGCAGGAACTTTGTTAGCAGTTGGGCAAAACCATGTGCACTGCAGGTGTGACAGATATAACATGTGCAGAGAGAGTTAGATTTGGGTGGGTTGTTTTGTTTCTGTGCAGGGTAAATACTGGCTGCATTCTTTTTACACTGCAATTTAGATTGCAGATTGAACACACCCCACCCAAATCTAACGCTCTCTGCACATGTTATTTCTGCCTCCCCTGCAGTGCACATGGTTTTGCCCAACTGCTAACAAAATTCCTGCTGCGATCACCTCAGAATTACCCCCAATGTACCATTAGTACACTGGAGTGATGGTTGCTGGAAATAAGCCTCTATATACCTATGTAGATATTCCATTAAAAACCAGACATTTGCAGCTAGTATAGTCATTTACTACATTAACAATGTATAGACTGTATTTCTGATTAATTTAATGTTATCTTCATTGATAGAAACATTGCTATTTTTTTTTTTTAAAGGAAATTTCTAAGTGACGCCAAACTTTTGAACGTGTGTGTGTGTGTGTGTGTGTGTGTGTGTGTGTGTGTGTGTATATATATATATATATATATATATATAAAATAATTAAAGAATGCCTTTAATTTAGCGCTAGGTCACCACTTAGCACCTCAAAGTAGTCCCCTTGTAAGGGTACAACAATAACACATACCACAAAAATAACAGAGGGCGCTTAAAATATGTAACCTTTCGAGACTCTATCACCTAGAATAATTTTACCCTATATTGGGCTTCCAATAGTATATTTAAAAGTTTAACAAACATTTATTATCAATTAAAACATTACACTTATAGAGGTAAATACACACTAAAATATATAGACAAGATTCCAATATTTGGCAGTGTAAATTTCTCAGAGGATATAATTCCGCAGCTGGAAGTTTTTTTTCTTTGTGAATGTGGACTTTGATTCGCAACCCTATGCGTTTCATCCATATAACTTCATCAGGGGTTTTAATAAAAAATAAGATACATTTTCAGAATACCAGTTTAGAGATGGATATGCAAAAGTTTTGCCATTTTTTTACAATGTTCTTTCACAGGATAATGGATGTCCAATCACTGACAAAATCAATAGTGAATCAAATTGACATCAAGATAGATACAATTAATGTGGATAGGGATATTTGTTCCAAAAAACAGGAGAGAAAAAAGCAGACAGCTTTCTTTCATATGTGCTTCCTCCAAAAAAACAGATGTTTTATTCTCCAAGAAAACTGTTTGGTTTTCTTGGAGGAAGCACATGTGAAGGAAAGCTATTTTAGGTGGTAAAGTATCTAAAGGTCACACATTTTAGGTTAGATCCATCCTCAATATATACAGACACACACAACAGAGCCACACTAAGGGGTATATTCAATAACTGTCGGAAGCTGCTGTCTTCTCAGAAAGACGTCAGCTTCCGAAAAGATTTAGGTTGGAAGGGGTTCCAACCTATTCATTTTGGCCCCGTTTTTTCCGACAAGTCGGGAAACCCGATTTGTCGGGATGCTGCCGGAATGCGCGCTGATCGGCGGCTTCAGCTGCCGATCAGCGTGCATTGTCGGAAGCGGGCCCAAACCCAACAGGTTTTAGCCCCGTTTCCGACAAGCTCACTCTGACTTTAAAAAAAGTCAGAATGAGATGAGGGAGTGTTATGAGCCACGGCTGTGGCTCATTCCTGTTTTGCATGTCAGTTAGGTATTTTATGTTATTCTTCTGTTCATGTTCCCCGTGGGTGTCATGGGGTGCTCGGAACTCACCCTTTAGGAGGGGATACTGTTATGAACCACAGGTAGTGGTTCATTCCTATTTTATGTTTATAAGTTGTTTTGCAGGCCGGGATTTTCCGTTGCCCTGTTTAAGAGTACTCTTGGTTGCTGCCGCTGGTGAGTCTGTGTAGTTGCAGCTTGTTCCCATGTGTTCAGCCTCACCTGGCTGCTAATTGCATCTTGTCAGTTTTGAGTCATGCAACAGGGCAGCTGCATGAGATTATTAATTAGGCCTCTCTGTTATATGCTGGCTCAGTGCTATTCACAGACGCTGGTGATATTTCTGGGTTTCCAGTCAGCTTGAGTTCTGAGCTTGGTTCCTGCTAGTTCCTGAGCTTCCTGTGTTGATTCCTGTGTCAGTCCCTGTGTCGATTCCTATGTCTGATCCCGTGTCCTGCCGTGAGGCGTTCCTGTCCTGAGGTCCAGTGCCTTTGCCTGTGCCTGGTCAAGTTTCTGGCTTCTTGGTGTCCACCGGTCTGTCGTTTGGGATTCTGCTTGTCCTCCAGTTCTGAGAGTCTGTGTCAGCAGCATTGGGAGTTCCTGTCCGTTTGGCAGTATTCGTACCGGTTCCGTGAGTAGCGGCACTGCCGCGTCCGTCGGCCTAGGCCGCTGTATTCCCTTATTATTTCTGTCACTGGTGTTTTGCAGAGGGTTCTGCTTATGCTGTCACCGACGGTACACAAAAGTATTGTGTCGGCGTGTGATCAGCATTTCCTTTGTTGTTCTTTTCCTTTGGCGGCAAGCCGCACATACTTTGGTTTTAGGTTTGTTAGTAGCCCCTGGCCTTGTTGTTTAGTCAGAGGGCCCCTTGTTATCACCCTGTCTCGGTTCACTCTTTGTCTCTTATTAAGACCTGAGGGGGCATCGAAGTTGGGCAGACGTAATCCGCCCTTCAAACGCGGCTGCCATGGGCTCAAGCAACCATAGTCTCGCAAGAGTGTACTGACAGCACGGGCGAGACAACGGAGATAGGGCACCAGGGGCTATTCCCTTTCCATTCCCCTTTCCCAGCATTACGTCCTGGTGCTCTGGACTCGCTTCATAACATCTCCCTTGTTCTGAGCACCAGGAACCTAACATTATCACCAGCCATACCACAAAAAATAAATATTTTTTTTTCTTTTTTGGCCCAGTCCAGTGTCTAGTCTAGAATCCAGTCCTGTCTAGAATTCAGTGTGCAGAATCCAATCCGGTGTTTAGAATCCAGTCTTGTCTAGAATTCAGTGTGCAGAATCCAATCCGGTGTTTAGAATCCAGTCCTGTCTAGAATTCAGTGTGCAGAATCCAGTCCGGTGTGCAGAATCCAGTCCGGTGTTTAGAATCCTGTCCGGTGTTTAGAATCCAGTCCGGTGTTTAGAATCCAGTCCGGTGTTTAAAAACAAAACAAAAACAAAAAAAAACAGTCTTGTTTTGTTTAGCAAAAATTTAGTCCTGCCTTGTCTAGTCTTGTCTTGCCTTGTCTAGTCTTGCCTTGTCTTGTCTTGTCTAGTTTTAAATCCTCCCATGTCTACTATGCAAGCCCTGCAGGCATCTCTCTCAGCCCTGAACTCTGCTTTCAGTGCTTTGAGACCAGAGCGACTAGAAGTTTTGCAGCAATCCTTAAAGCAACTGCAAAACCTTCTGACTAAAATCTTGCTCATCTAGCCAGAAGTCGTTGAGAGTACATCTATCTCTAAAGAGACTCTTGTTCACAGTATGGTGACAAGAGAATCCTCTGGTTTAATTGAAGAGAAAAGGTTTAAAAGTTTTCTGCGGCCCAGGCTCTCAGAAGAGGAGCGTCTGCGTCGCAGAAACTTAAACTTATGCCTATATTGTGGGGGTTTAGGCCACTATCTGCAGACCTGTGAGTTGCGCAAGCCAAAGTGTGGTGACGAGTCTTGCCCTCTGGCCAAGTTCAGTCAGGATACAAGACCTACTCCTGTCTCTACTGTGGCAGAGGTACTTGTCACACAACACACACTAAAAAGCTCTCTGTCCTATAATTGGGGTCCTTGGGCAAGGGAGCCCCATTATAGATTCAGGAATCAAAAGGGAATGTTTCTCTCCTCTCTTGAGGTTCCTGTTGAAGCAGCGTTGCAAGCCCCTGGAGTGGTGCCCGATGCCCAGGTTCCTGGAGTGGTGCCCGATGCCCAGGTTCCTGGAGTGGTGCCCGATGCCCAGGGTCCTGGAGTGGTGCCCGTTGCCCAGGGTCCTGGATTGGTGCCCGTTGCCCAGGGTCCTGGAGTGGTGCCCGTTGCCCAGGGTCCTGGAGTGGTGCCCGTTGCCCAGGGTCCTGGAGTGGTGCCCGTTGCCCAGGGTCCTGGAGAGGTGCCCGATGCTCAGGATC
Organism: Pseudophryne corroboree; assembly: GCF_028390025.1. Lineage (NCBI taxonomy): Eukaryota > Metazoa > Chordata > Amphibia > Anura > Myobatrachidae > Pseudophryne > Pseudophryne corroboree. The sequence continues at coordinate 602,353,573 of NC_086445.1, forward strand.
TTTGTGCGGTGCCCGATGCCCAGAGTGCTGGAGTGGTGCCCGATGCCCAGAGTGCTGGAGCAGTGCCCGATGCAGAGTGCTGGAGCAGTGCCCGATGCCCAGAGTGCTGGAACGGTACCCGATGCCCAGAGCGCTGGAGCGGTACCCGATGCTGTAGCTTATAGAGGGACATCAAATATTATAGCTCAGGTTTCCATACCAGAAGGGGTCTCAGAAGCTGTTACCCCAGGTAGGGACTTGAAGAGCGCAACCCCAGAAAGGGTATCTAAAACCATAGTTCTAGAAGGGAACTCGAGAAGCAAAGTAATATCCCCAAGTGGGGTCTCGAGAGATGCAGCCTCTAAGAAGGGTCTAGAGGTCGCTTCCCCAGGAAAGAACTTAAGAGGCGTGGCATTAGTGGAGGTGCTGAAGGTTATAGCTTAAGCAAAAGTCCCGGAAGTCTTAGTCCCGGGAGAAGTTTCAATAATTATCGACTCAGAGAGGGAGGCCGATGGCTCGGTCCCAGTGGGGGAGGCCGACGGCTCGGTCCCAGTAAAAGAATCCGAGGTGCTGACCCCAGCTGAGTTCCCGGAGGCCACTGCCCCAGCGGGGTTCCCGGAGGCCACTGTCCCAGCGGGGTTCCTGGAGGCCACTGCCCCAGCGGGGTTCCCGAAAGTCACTGCCTCGGGTGGGGTTCAGAAAGTCACTGCCCCGGGTGGGGTTCAGAAAGTCACTGCCCCGGGTGGGGTTCAGAAAGTCACTGCCCCGGGTGGGGTTCAGAGAGTCTCAGCATCGAGTAAGGTCAATAGTGACCAGGTCCTAGCAAAGCACTCCAGTCAGTCAGATGGGAAGGAAACAGATCCTGACTGTGATATCTCAACATCCATAATCTTTGATGGGGACTTAGCCCAATTTCTGGCGCTTTACAAACACTATTACGTTATTATGTTGTCTAGACCATTTCTGGGCATCACTTCAGAGAACCTTGTGCTTTATCTGATTTATTCTTTTAGAGGAGAGCCTTTTGAGTGGGCGACCAGCCTAATGAAAGCTGAAGATCCCATTCTTCAGGATCCCCCAGCATTCAGTGATGCAATTATTAAAAGATATAGTTCCAAAGAAATTGGTTCAGGTTCCTCTAAGTCACCCGTCTTGTCTGCTGAGAGTCCACCAAATACTGTAAACTCGGCACAAGAGTCCCAGCCCATTGTTTTGACTGCAGGATGTGCTTTTCTGACGTCTTCTTCTTCTAATAATAGTACTTTGCCAGAAAGTTCAGCTCCCAAGGGTAAGAAACCTGTCTCTGATTTGAACGCAGCCTTGCTGGGTGGTACCATCAGTTCAGACAATGTTTGGGGAATTACCTTGGTCAGACCTAAAGAGCTTTGTAAAAAGAAGAAAAAGAAATAATTTTGACTCTTGCCTTGATATAAAAAAAAAAAAGATTTTTTTTCCTTATCTTGTGTCCAGTGGCCACCGTCAGGGGGAGGGCACTGTTACAAGCTGTGGTTGCAGCTTGTTTCTGTTTTCGTGTCTGTTAGACCAGTGCGCCGGGAAAAAAGGGTCCGGCCAGGACCATTTTCAGGGCAGCTGCATGATGACACACGCAGCGAGTCAGAAAAAAAAAATTGCCCACTGACAGTGCAGCCAGGCTGTGCTGCCAGGGGTCAACCTTAGATCTGATGCCTCCGCAATCAAGGGGTGGCCTCACACATGCTGGGCTGCCTTGTCCTGTGCTGTGTGGCCCCCAGCATGTGCAGAGATGAACACAGCTCTGGCTGCGTATGTAGTGATCTGCGTCAATCTCTGAATAACCCCCAAAAAAATGTTTTCCAAAGTATTTAGTATGGATCCATCTCTTTCATTAAACTTAGGGTCTGATTATGTAAGGGGCATTATGGTGTGTGGCATATTGTGTAAGGTCTAATATGGTGTGGTGCATAACATGTAAAGAGCATTACATTGTGTAACATAACATGTAAGTGGCATTACAGTGTGTGGCTTAATGTGCAAGGGGTATTACGTTGTGGTGCATAATGTGTAAGGGGCAATATGGTGTGGTGCATAACGTGAAAGAGGTACACATTGTGTGGTGCATAATGTGTAAGGGGCATTACCAGTGGTGCAAGTAAAAAAAATGTCTTACGGGTACTGTGTGCGCAAAAAAAATGGGTGTGGCCAAATGCCACATGGGGCGTGGCCAATGAAAATGGGGGCGTGATACACATATGGGGGAGGGGCAGATACACGTATGACCCCAATAGTGCCAGATACACATTGCCCCACAGTGCCAGAAATACATTGCCCCACAGTGCCAGATACACATTGCCTCACTGTGCCAGATACACAAATGCCCCCAGAGTGCCAGATACACAAATGTCCCCAGAGTGCCAGATACACATTGCCTCACAGTGCCAGATACACATTGCCTCACAGTGCCAGATACACAAATGCCCCTAGAGTGCCAGATATACATTGCCTCTGTCAAAGTCAGAAAAATATCTCTATGCACACTACCATATTTGCACCTCACACAGGTCCGTGCTGCGCATGCGTACGCTCTCCCGTACGTGCGCATACTCACAGTCGCGGGCACCCGCAGGCGCACGGTATGCGTATTTACGGTAGAGTTTATGTGATCGTAGCGTGCGACTCAATCGTTACATATTTTCACTATATAATGTATTTTGTAGATCATGGTCCCTTTGATAGATTCTGAAAGTTTGGTTAATATAGAATGTTCGTGAACAGAGAGATCCCTCTTTGTTTGATACGAAGGGTCAGACAGGAGTAATACAGTGGTGTTTAGTACCCATCGGAAGAGTATTTAATTAGCAATATTCCGGTGTTGGTTTGAAGCGGATTAATCGCTCGTGCGAATAGTTATGGACATAAGAAGTTTATGAACATTTACTGTATTTGCACTTACTTATCCATGCGGCGGGAAACCCAGTTTCCCTCCCACCTGAGCTGTTGGAAATAGTCACGGCCCACCTGTATGAATCAACCTATGACCTTTTGTTATAATGCGAGGAGGAATTCCTGTGTCCAATGAACAATGAGATTGTAGGGACCATTGAATTGCATTGTGTGTGGGGCATAAATAGACAGGCCGATCACATCCAGCTCTCACTCTTCAACGGTTATCATTGCTGAAAATCGGGAGCTGGATGTCCAGAGGCGCATGCGATCGTTTCCCCTTGTGCGTAAGTGTTTCTCCGCAACTATATTGATCTTCTTGTTATTGTGGGCCAATCTCTCTCTCTCTCTCTCTTCTCCTCTTTCTCTCTTATTTTCCTTTAAATAGTAATTGTATTATATTTCCTGTGTAGTTATCTGGTTAGGTAGTCTATGTTATATTGTAGTGTATGATTTGTATTTGTATTAATTCTTTTGCAAGTATATCATTCATAATATATATATATTAGGTGTTGGACCCTAAGCCCAGGTATCTGTGTATTTCTTATAGTGTTAAGTACTCTCAGAGCGTCGGTGACGCTCAAACAGCTTCTAAGTTAATAAGGTTACACTGTGTTGCATCTACACCCTATCTCTACACTAAGGTTTTACAGCATATTACATTGTTTATGGTTTAGATTTAAAGGTTTAACATTGTGAGCGTCAGCGCCGCTGGTGATCTCCTCGTGGTCCCGAGCGTCCGCTACGCTATAGCGAATCATTACGTTAGTCAGCAGCCAATAGCGTGCCTGCCTGTGATCTCTTGGCCGTGAGCGAACGTGACGCTTGAGCGTCTCGACTACGGCTAAGCGATTGTTACGCAACGAGCGTACCCTTACGGTACTTCATACGTAAATAGCGTACAGTGTTCTTAGACCTCATAAAGGGTTTTATATACGATAAATATTCAGCTTTATCAATTGGCGGCTCGCCCGTCCTTCACATATCTGCACTAGGTAATTTCAGCAGACATTATCCAGCAGCAAAGGGCGGGAGATCATATTCCTCGTAGTGCTGTTTGGATAAGCGTCTGCTTCGCTTAGTAAAGGGTGCTGAAGGAATCCGGGACCGGAGGTAAGAACAAAACGATAGTGTCCTTTTAAAACTGTTTATTTCTGTCTTGCGTACACACGCACGCATATCTGCATTTCTTTTCATTCGTGTATTTTCATATATCACTCTCCTGTTTGCCATTGTATAATTGATAAACGTACTAAGAGAGATTTGTCGCTATTTCATAGTTAAAGTGTAAAAGTAAAGGTAATACAGTTAAGGTATAGAAATACACGCAACTCTACCTAAAGGTATAAGGAGAGATTGGTGTGGTGCTTGGTAGATGATCGAGGATCATCTACATTGATAAAACGTGTTAGTTGTGTTACGGTAGACAAAGACTGGTGTACACGTGTCTCTAACAAAGGGAGAGACTCGCGTACGCAAAGGCCGACGCACGCAGCGTAAATTACGCAACGGAGCATCTGGGTACGCCCACGTAACTCAAACAACACGCGATAAATAACGCAACAGGCGATAAATAGCGAAAATTTATTTTAACATTCGAAATTTAAATTAATAGATCCTTCTCCTAATTTGTAACACATCTGGTCTAAAGAGAAATTTCTGCGCAGAAATAGAAATAGAAACAAAAGTGTACATGTGGTGAGTGAGTGTTTTTACATACAATTTTGAGGTTGAACCAAAAGAAATCATCGAGTTCTCGTGAGGTACATACGTGTAAGTGACATGCACGGTGGCTAGGGAGGCATCCTTGGTTAAACATAAAATTTGAGCATTAGAGTATAGCAGACCAGGAGGTCATACTGTAGCAGACCAGGAGGTCATAGCAGACCAGCAGGTCCAGGTACAGCAGACAAGGAAGTCCGCTATACAGTCCACAGGCACAACACCTAAAAGGGTTGGTGCAACACCCATATAGGCCATACAAGCTCTTGCTGAAGGAATTCGCAGCCGCAATTTTCGATTCCACTGGTCGCTCCGTACATAAGATTAGTTGCTTATGTGCTGAACGATTGTACCGCACGTAATTGTGTGCATTAGTAAACCTGACCGGTACTATTTGTGTACGAAGGTCATAAACGCTATTTGTACATTCTGACGTGATTTGTGTAATTTTTTATTTTTACAAAGGGAAGTTCGCTGGTCACTCAGGAATTGTCCAACAACCTCACCTTTACTGGAAAGAGTAAGTGTTCTGCGGATATCCCTCGCATGTTCCAGTAAACAAAGGTTAAATAGGTGCCCTGGGTCGAGTACGCCAGCACCATATCGGTGTGATCAGGTCGTATTGGTCGGCGTGGGCAGAGTGAGTAAGGTGCTCGGTAAACCTTACCGTCAACCTATCGTGAATATCTTGGTTTTTTGTAAGGGTCCGTAACACCTGCAAATTATGGGGGCCAGTTGTTCAGGAAGGGGGCGATCAACCTCGGTTTGGGTTGATTCCATAAACCGTCCAGTCGGGTCGGCAAGGTACGTAATGTGTGAAAAGTACGGAAGTCACACAGAAGCTTTATGTGATGAATGGGAGAGAATGACAGTACATGACGGGGAGAAATTCCCAAGAGTAGGTAGCTTCAGCACAGAAGTGTTAACGAATTTAAGGAGAAGGATATGTCTCATTAAATCAGCAAAGAGACGAATCAAGCATTATGATTATTTGCAGTTGTGGCAACAGGAGGGTGACATACAGAGAGGATTGGCTCAGGCGGCGGGATCTGGCTCGATCTGAAAACTGATAGCCACGGCCCCACCGCCACCATACATATCAGGAGAGAAATTGGTTGCGGAGAATGACGCACTAAGGTGTAACACACAAACACTTAGCAACTGTGTAAATGTTAAAGATAATGTTAACCAATTAACCAATGCAAGTATTAACCCGTGCAAGTTGTACCCTGTTTTGAACTTTCCTCAGGAGTGTGATCAAGAGGACGAATCGGCAACAATTTCAGCGCTCTCTCTAGCAGCCACCATAGCAGAGACCACAGTAGGCACAGCTCCACCCCCGAGATTAGTAACAAAGGCCCCTAGCGGAGGGATAGGTGAGGTCGTATCAACGGGTAAGTACGGCACCATACACTATGCTGAAACTATTTCACCACAGCCTGTAGAATCTACACAGAATGAGGTTGTTAGAGTTAATCCTGTTAAGGTAATAGTAGTTCCAAATGGGAAAACAGACACTTCAGGAGTCACTCCTGTTAGGAACATTGCCATGTATAGCCCATTTTCCCGAATGGAATTAAGGACCATAGTGTCTGAATTCCCTGACCCTAGAAAAGACTTAGTTGCCAGCAAAAATACATCAGAGACCTAGGTAACACGGTAGAGCCCAACAACAAAGACTGGCAGATATTGCTGAGAGCATGTTTACCCTCCAATGTTGACGCAACTCAATTTTTAGCTGACTGTGGATTAGATCAGGATGTACCTCTTACAGATGTGTACAACAAAGACAATGTAAAAAGAATAAGCTTACAGTTAAAAGAGTATTTCCCAGCGGTAGTTAAATGGAACAAGATTTTCTCCATTAGACAGAAAGAGTCAGAAACTGCTGCAGAATATTTTCACAGGGCATTATTAGAAATGGCAAAATACACAGGCATAGAGGACATTAAAACAAACATAAACCATCGAGAAGTAGCAGTATCGGTACTGATGGATGGTTTAAAAGAATCATTAAAGACTAGGGTACAGACCACACAACCATGTTGGCGAGGTCTGTCTGTGGCTACTTTGAGAGAGGCTGCTATTGATCACGACCGGAATATCACCAGACACAGGGAACAACAAGGTGATAAGTTAATGGCAGTAAGTATACAGGCCTTGACCACAAAACAGCCTGTGTTAATATCACCAAACCCTGTGGGTAAGTCAAATGTGGTAACATGTTATTCTTGTCACAAACAGGGACACTTTGCACGAGACTGTAGATCGAGAAATATACAAAAATCTTATCAACCCCCTAGACAACGACACGACACACGACATTGGGATCAGGGTCCGCAGAAACGGAGTTATGAGCCACATGCAGGGGAAACAAAAAGATATCCCCCGAACAGAGACTGGCAAGCCTCTGGTAGCTCCCAATTAACTCCATCACAAGTAGTTGCTGCCAGCGGGATTCAGGGAGGTCACCATACCCAATAGGGGTGTGGCCATACCTGTAATCTGCAGCCAGTAAAATTGATTGCAAGCCTTGGAAGTGAACCAGAAATTGCAATCAATGTAGCTGGTAAATCATTAAACTTTCTTGTAGACACAGGGGCGGCCAAATCAGTGATAAATTCGACAGTGGGCATGAGAACCACTGGTAAGACAATTCCAGCCATAGGGGTAACGGGAGTAGTCCAGCACTACCCTGTTAGCAAACCAGCCGAGATTACAGTAGGGCCTTTACATACCAAGCATTCCTTTTTGCTGGCTGCATCGGCACCGACTAATCTCCTGGGAAGAGATTTACTGTGTAAAATGGGGTGCGTCATTTATTGTACTCCTGAAGGTGTATTCTTGGACATACCTGAGAATCACGCTCAGGAAGTGCGAGACATGTTAGACTCCCCATCAAAGTTAATGTCACATACCATTATGACAAATAGGACTCCCTCCCAAGTAGAAGAAATGACATCTCAGATACCAGAGTCACTTTGGACTAAAGATGGACAGGACACTGGATTAATGGCAAACGTAGCTCCGGTAGTTGTACAAGTAAAAGATGGTAGGATAGCTCCAAAAATCCCACAGTACCCTCTGAAGCCAGAGGTGGAGTTAGGAGTGTACCCAGTAATAGAGCGCTTGCTACAACAGGGCATTCTGGTAAGAACGTCCAGCACTGCCAATAGTCCCATCTTCCCTGTTAAAAAGAGTGGGGGGAGGGGTTACCGGCTAGTGCAGGATCTAAGGGGGATTAACAAAATAGTTGAGAGTCAGTTCCCCGTAGTGCCAAATCCAGCTGTCATCCTAATGCAAATCCCTCCCACTGCGAAATTTTTCACTGTTATTGACCTCTGCTCCGCTTTCTTTTTGGTACCTCTGCACCCTGACAGTCAATATTTGTTTGCATTTACATACAGAGGAGTCCAATACACATGGACTCGATTACCACAAGGATTCATAGATAGCCCAAGTATATTTTCCCAGGCTTTGCATGATTGTTTACAGTCTTTCCAACCAGTGAGTGGATCAGTATTAATACAGTACGTGGATGATCTACTACTGTGTTCTGATTCATTGGAAGCATCCCTGAAGGATATGAAACAGCTCCTGTTTCATCTTTCAGACACAGGACACAAGGTTTCCAAAGACAAGTTGCAATTATGCCAAACTAAGGTAAAATATTTGGGACACTGTCTAACACAAGGACTGAGACACCTGACCGCTGATAGAATTCAAGCAATTAGAGACATGACTCTGCCACAAACCCAGCAACAGATCAGAACATTTTTAGGAATGTGTGGGTATTGCCGTAACTGGATCCCAGGGTTTTCCATTCTAGCGTTACCCTTGCAGGAGATGGTCTCCTCAAACAAACCTGATCGGATTTCGCATACAGACGAGTCTGAGACAGCATTTGAGAGACTTAAACAGTGCCTAACGCAGGCACCAGCATTAGGTATGCCAGACTATGGGAAACCCTTTGAACTATACGGAACAGAAAGTGCTGGTTGCGCGGCAGGCGTACTAACCCAAAAGCACGGTGATGCCAGCAGGCCAGTAGCATATTACAGCGCTCAGCTAGATACGGTAGCGCGATCCCTCCCCACATGCTTGCGAAGCGTTGCTGCGATAGCATTGCTAGTAACGAAAAGCGAAGACGTCGTGCTAGGTCACAACCTCACAATTCATACACCACATGCAGTGTCAGCCTTGTTAAATTCTGCCCAAACCAGACACGTCTCATCAGCGCGGTTTACAAGATGGGAATTGGCACTAATGGCCCCCGTAAACATCACCATAAGGAGATGCAGTGCATTAAATCCTGCAACATATCTCCCAGGTGTGCCTGGACAGGCACAAAGGGTGGAGGATGAGAGTGGTGGGGAAGGAGGATTTAATACAAAGGAAGACACACATGATTGTATGGAATATTTGACCCAAAATTTTACCGCAAGGCCTGACATCAGTGACAACCCACTGGAAGATGTAGAACTTACGTTCTACACGGACGGTAGTTGTCATAGACAGTCAGACTCGGGAGACTTGTGTACTGGATACGCAGTCGTAGATGACCAAGGCACCATAGAAGCGGAACCGCTAGGCCCACCTCACTCAGCCCAGGTTGCTGAACTGGTCGCCCTAACCAGAGCATGTGAATTGGCTAAGGGCAAATCAGCCAATATCTACACCGATTCTAGATACGCATTCGGGGTAGTCCATGATTTCGGAGCCCTATGGCGCCTCAGAAATTTCATGACGGCAGCTGGTACACCGGTAGCGCATGCAGCTCACATAACAAGGCTTCTAACAGCGATACAGGAACCCGACAGAGTGGCTGTTATCAAATGTAAAGCACACACATATAGCCAAGACCCAGTATCACTTGGTAACAGCCGAGCAGACGAAGCTGCTAAATTAGCAGCTGCTACCCCCAGACAGACAGACACCACACAACTGATGGTATTTAATACCATCAACACACAGAAGTTGTGTGAGATGCAAAATTTGTGTTCCACACAGGAAAAGGCAGTCTGGAAGGCAAAAGGATATGGCCAGGAGTCCTCTGGACTCTGGACGGATGGACACGGTAAACCAGTGGCCCCCAGAGCATACCTACCATGTTTAGCTGAGGCAGCTCACGGGCTGACTCATCTGGGCAAGGAAGGGATGTGCAAGTTGGTAAGAGCATATTGGTGTGCCCCAGGATTTTCATCTCATGCGAGTAAAAGAGCAATGTCATGCCTTACCTGTCTGAGAAAGAACATCGGAAAGGCAATACCTACAGAACCATCTCATATCCCACCTGCAGGCGGCCCTTTCCAGGTAATACAGATTGACTTTATTCAATTACCCCCTTGTCGAAATTTGAAATATGTACTTGTTTGTATAGATGTTTTTTCAAATTGGGTCGAAGCATTTCCAGCGGCCACAAATACCGCTATGTTTACTGCTAAGAAAATTGTGCAGGAATTTGTATGTAGATATGGTATCCCTAGAATTATCGAAAGTGATAGGGGTACCCATTTTACAGGTGATGTCTTTCAAGGAATGTGTAAATTGATGGGAATTGATAGCAAGCTGCACACTCCATACCGTCCACAGGCGAGTGCGAAAGTGGAAAGAGTGAACAGCACTATTAAAAATAAACTGAGTAAAGTAATGGCAGAGACGGGATTGACATGGCCAGAAGCTTTACCCATTGTACTGTACAGCATCAGAACCACTCCCAGGTCCCCTCTTAATCTGTCTCCCTTTGAAATCTTGTTTGGTCGACAACCGCATGTTATGATTAACCCTCAGGATGATTTGAAGTGTAACAATGAAGTGACTGTAAAATACTTGATTAACATGAGTAAACAGTTAAGGAATCAAAATGATAATCTGAAGTTAGTGATTCCTGATTTACCAGATAGTAATTGTCATGACATTGAACCTGGGGATTATGTAATGATACGGAATTTTCTACGCTCAGGTTGCCTTATTGACAGATGGGAAGGACCATACCAGGTCTTATTGACTAGCACTACAGCATTGAAGGTTGCTGAGAGAGAGACTTGGGTTCATTCGTCCCACTGTAAGAAGGTTGCTGATCCAGAGAGGTCCCGTGATAAGGAACAGACGGTAGAGGTTGTATCACTGGAGTGTCTGTTCCAGGAGGATTGAGGCGGCACCTGAGCATTGAAAATCACAAGACCAAAAGCAGTTGTCGATCCCCTGTTCCCTTTTATTGTTTTTCTCCAACTTCCCATCCCCTCTCCCTCAAATTATTTTTTCCCCCTTCTCATTCTTCTCCGTTTCCTCCTACAAGATGGACTTGCCCCAAGAGACTGTGATCCGGATTTTCCTGTTGACCATGATGTTGACCAGAGCAGTCTGTTCCGGCGAGAGTACCATGGAGGTCGAGAGAGGTTCTGGAATGGGTTCTGATGATAAAGATGGAGGCATAGTTTTCCAAGAACAACTTAACCAACAAGTAAAGGCGAGTATCAGAAAACGATCCGATAGCATTGACCATAGAAGGAATCGTGAAGGATTGTTAGCTGAAGAAAACTGTATCTGTCGACTCTGTAACAATGTCATTGAGGATGGGTGCATAAAGAAATGCCAATCCAGTTTTAATATCCATATGGACCGGCATCCATTGAGTGACTATCACTCCTTAGTGGGTAGTGTGTTAAATAAAACAGATTGTTGGGTATGCTCTCAAGTACCTCAAGGTCATAGCAAATCAGGGCTAGTACCATTTCCTTTAACGTTAGGGGAGGTACTTGAGTTAAGTGGTGGGAGACCGGTGGACAGGAGATTTAATATCTCCAGCCCTCCTAGTTTGAAGCTCCACCAATACCATGTGGATAGGTCCCTATTATGTTTTAACATCTCCAATCCCCGAAAGCCGGGAAATTGGGAAGTGTCATGGAGTAATCAAACCATGACCTTTTCGCATAGAGCAGATAGAATGCCTACAGATACAGAGCTTATACGCCACATAGCCAGTAGAGGAAAATCTTTCCGGTATAGGTATACCTTAGGAAATAGGATTACGAGAGTTGGAGAGGTATCACCAGGATACTGTGCACATATCGTACAACCTGATACGTGTACTAAGCAGATGGAAGAATTAGGGTTAGGAGATTTCACATGGAAGGTGTGTAATATGGTTATGTCCTACTCCGTCCCATATGTTCTCCCCGATGATGCATATTTCATATGCGGGAGAAAGGCGTATAAGTGGCTTGCCCCAAACTCTGAAGGATTGTGTTATATTGGAAAAGTACTGCCTGAAGTAATGACTGTATCACATGACAAAATGAAAGACATACACCGTGTTGCCCAAACTCCTTATACTCACACCCATTACGAGCACGTAGTTAAACGGCACCTGATAGAAAGAACAGAGCATCCGGCCTCTGACATGATCCATGAATCCACCGGGATTCAGTTTCTAATCACGTTAGACATCACTCGCACCGCCAGAGGAGTGTTGAATTATAAATACATATCTGCGCTTGCAAATTTGTTAGATAATATCACTGAAATGTATGATGACACGTTTAGGTATACTGGAAGGGAACTTCAAGCTTATAAAACAGAACTGGTACAGCATAGAATGGTTCTTAATTACCTCACAGCAGTGACAGGCGGATATTGTGTCACACTGGCAACACAATACGGCGTGAAATGTTGCACATATATTACGAATAGCACCGAGGACCCGGTCGAGGTCATAGACCAAAAGATGGACGATATTCTCCAACTGAAGTGGGAATTTCGCAGGAGACACAATCTCACTCTTGCTGCTGTAGGTAATGAGCTGACTGGTTGGGTGTCATGGTTGAACCCGCGAAATTGGTTCTCTGGTTTAGGAGACTGGGCTCAAGGAGTCATAATGGATGTTGGGAAGTTTCTCCTATGTATCTTAGGTGTTATCATAACGATTGGCTTGATATTTAGATGCGGTCAGGCTTTAATGAAGTGCAATCGTCGTACTAGGGTAATGAGTTTAAGGAGTGAGGAAACTGTAATTCCAATGGACTTGATTTATGACCCAAATGTAGAAACAATGATGTGATGAAAATGCGATTTCTACGGTCCGTTTCTTTCACCTGTTTTTCAGTTTCCTCCAAGGTAAAAAGACCCACTTGGACGAGGAATTTGATGAGCCGATATACAGACAACAGATGGATTAAAGAAGAAGTTTTGACAACCTGATACACAGATTTTTGATGAACTATGCCATGGATCCCCAGTTTCCCTAGAAATTTTAAAATTACGCTAACCCAACACTTTTGTAAATCTATGGACATTGACAGCTTTTGCTCGCACCTTATGGGCAAAAGCACAAAGAAGACTGCATTCAACAGACACCAAACAAGACCTCAATCGACGAATGTACATTTACCTGACATAGAATACCACCGCATTTACCGTAATTATGTCTTTTCTTCATTTCTACAACCCTCAGGTAATGACACACATAGTCGATAGGGAATACAGGCTCAGATATCAGCAATCACATATCTCCCCCATTCATGTATCATCAACTAAAATGTGCTCCCCCATTTTGTTACAACCAAAGCCGAAAAGAGCTCGGTAAAGTTTGACAGCCCATCCACAGACCCGTACCACGGGATAAGAAGGAATTCAAATGTATACTTCGCAATACCTCGAAGCTTGATTTAAAACACGTACGGCACGATGATACATGACCCCCAAGCACGGATTCATACACACATGCTTCTGCTATCTCACTAGGTCATACCCTTTTCCTACCTTCTCCTCTCCTCCCCTACCCAACCATGTAAATGTATTAACCCCTGACATATATTTTTCTCTTTTTGAAATGTTTTAGAAGGTGGCAGTTATTGTTGACTGCCAAAGGGTGGACTGTCAAAGTCAGAAAAATATCTCTATGCACACTACCATATTTGCACCTCACACAGGTCCGTGCTGCGCATGCGTACGCTCTCCCGTTCGTGCGCATACTCACAGTCGCGGGCACCCGCAGGCGCACGGTATGCGTATTTACGGTAGAGTTTATGTGATCGTAGCGTGCGACTCAATCGTTACATATTTTCACTATATAATGTATTTTGTAGATCATGGTCCCTTTGATAGATTCTGAAAGTTTGGTTAATATAGAATGTTCGTGAACAGAGAGATCCCTCTTTGTTTGATACGAAGGGTCAGACAGGAGTAATACAGTGGTGTTTAGTACCCATCGGAAGAGTATTTAATTAGCAATATTCCGGTGTTGGTTTGAAGCGGATTAATCGCTCGTGCGAATAGTTATGGACATAAGAAGTTTATGAACATTTACTGTATTTGCACTTACTTATCCATGCGGCGGGAAACCCAGTTTCCCTCCCACCTGAGCTGTTGGAAATAGTCACGGCCCACCTGTATGAATCAACCTATGACCTTTTGTTATAATGCGAGGAGGAATTCCTGTGTCCAATGAACAATGAGATTGTAGGGACCATTGAATTGCATTGTGTGTGGGGCATAAATAGACAGGCCGATCACATCCAGCTCTCACTCTTCAACGGTTATCATTGCTGAAAATCGGGAGCTGGATGTCCAGAGGCGCATGCGATCGTTTCCCCTTGTGCGTAAGTGTTTCTCCGCAACTATATTGATCTTCTTGTTATTGTGGGCCAATCTCTCTCTCTCTTCTCCTCTTTCTCTCTTATTTTCCTTTAAATAGTAATTGTATTATATTTCCTGTGTAGTTATCTGGTTAGGTAGTCTATGTTATATTGTAGTGTATGATTTGTATTTGTATTAATTCTTTTGCAAGTATATCATTCATAATATATATATATATTAGGTGTTGGACCCTAAGCCCAGGTATCTGTGTATTTCTTATAGTGTTAAGTACTCTCAGAGCGTCGGTGACGCTCAAACAGCTTCTGAGTTAATAAGGTTACACTGTGTTGCATCTACACCCTATCTCTACACTAAGGTTTTACAGCATATTACATTGTTTATGGTTTAGATTTAAAGGTTTAACATTGTGAGCGTCAGCGCCGCTGGTGATCTCCTCGTGGTCCCGAGCGTCCGCTACGCTATAGCGAATCATTACGTTAGTCAGCAGCCAATAGCATGCCTGCCTGTGATCTCTTGGCCGTGAGCGAACGTGACGCTTGAGCGTCTCGACTACGGCTAAGCGATTGTTACGCAACGAGCGTACCCTTACGGTACTTCATACGTAAATAGCGTACAGTGTTCTTAGACCTCATAAAGGGTTTTATATACGATAAATATTCAGCTTTATCACCTCAGTGTCAGATACACATTGCCCCACAGTGCCAGATACACAAATGCCCCCACTGTGTCAAATATACATTGCCCCCCAGTACCAGATACAGAAATGCCCCCACAGTGCCAGATACACAAGTATGCCCCCAGTGCCAGATATGCCCCCAGTGCCAGATACAGAAATGCCCCCAGTGCCAGATACACAAGTATGCCCCCATTGCCAGATATGCCCTCAGTGTCAGATATGCCCCAGTGCCAGATACACATGTCTCCGCAGTGCCAGATATGGCCACAGTGCCAGATACACATGTCCCCCCAGTGTCAGATATGCCCCCAGTGCCAGATATCCCCCAGTGCCAGGTACACAAGTCCCCCCCAGTGCCAGATATGCTCCCAGTGCCAGGTATACATGCCCCCCCAGTGCCAGATATCCCCCAGTGCCAGGTACACAAGTCCCCCAGTGCCAGATATGCTCCCAGTGCCAGGTATACATGCCCCCCAAGTGCCAGATATGCTCCCAGTGCCAGGTATACATGCCCCCCCAGTGCCAGATATCCCCCAGTGCCAGGTATAACATGCCCCCCCCAGTGCCAGATATGCCCCCAGTGCCAGATATCCCCAGTGCCAGGTATAACATGCCCCCCCAGTGCCAGGTATACATGCCCCCCCCTCCCCGCTGCCGTCCTGTCTGTGTGAGGGAAGGAGAGCGCAGCCTGCACCCTCTCCTTCCCCTCAGTCTCCGGCGGGTGTCTCAGTTTAATTCAGCGCCGATCCGTGAGCCAATCAGAGCTCGCACCCGCGAGCTCTGATTGGCTCACGGATCGGCGCTGAATTAAACTGAGACAGCCGCCGGAGACTGAGGGGAAGGAGAGGGTGCAGGCTGCGCTCTCCTTCCATCACATCAGCGGCGGTGCGGCGGGGACGGAGGGAAGAGGAGCGGCGGCGGCCCGTCGGTGTGGGTACGGCGTACCCACGGCTAAATTCTTACGGGTACGCCGTACCCACACACTTGCACCACTGGGCATTACATTAAATGGCATGACATGTAGGGAGCTTTACAGTGTGTGACATAATGTGTAAGGGGCACCTCGGTGTTACCATAATGTATAACGGCATTATAGTGTGGTTCATAATGTGTAAGGGACATTACTATAAACAGAAAAAAATAAAATAATTTAAGGGACATGAATCAGGAGCGAAAATAAAGTGCTATAGATCGTTTGACGGAGGGGGGCCTCAAACAAGTATCTTGCCTAGGGCCTTATTAGGTCTAAATACAGTTTTGAGATTGAATATGGGGGACAGTTCAGTGTCAACTATGCATAGAGCACTAAATATAATGAGAAGCGGTTAACATACCGGCAGTCAGGATCCCAGCGATCACAATACAGATGCCGGAATCTCGACAAGCAGTGAAACGCTGATGGCGAAATACTGGCAACACAGGCTATTCTCCCTCTGTGGGTGTCCGTGACACCCATAGAGGGGGAATATAACCTGTAGCGAGCACAGCGAGCCTCTGTACCCGCAGTGTGGCGAGCGCTCACCACGCTGCCTGCATACTGGTTACTGGAATGCCTCTGTCGGTATACTGATGGCCAACATCCTGGCCGTCAGTATACCATACTGAATCCTATATAACATGTTAAAACACATTATTACCTATACATTTACAGTATATGGCGCCAAGTGACGATTTAAAAAAAATGGCAAATGCGCTTCAAGTTTATCTTGTGGGAGCCTCGGGCCACAATGTCCTGGTCATGAATTTGCGCCATTAGCATGGGAACTTGTACCAGAACTTGTGTCAATGACTGGAATGCCAACTCGCAAACGGGTGCAAAGTCCACTGACTTGGGAAGACCCTTCCTAGTCAAATCTGTAAGGGGTGTCACTACAGAACTAAAGTCAGGGACAACTCATCTGTAGGGCCTTACAGTTTCTAAGGTCAGTGCCTGTCTAGGGGTTGTGGGCTGAGAAGTCTCTGGTTGCCTCTACCTCTCCAGGTTTGGGCCTACACCTTCTTCCTCCTAGACACAGCACCTCTGTAATTTCTACCTGGCATCCGTCTGACCTAACTGTCAGACCTGCCCTCCAATCCTCCTCTAACTACCTATCACTGGGGAAAACCTATCCTGTCACCTAGGTCTACTCTTACCACCTCATCTGCTACCTGTTCCACAGTGAAGGTGTACAGAGATATTTATTACGATAGCACTTCTTTTTATGATCCGTGGTCCAGAACTATTCCCTGATCCTGTGAGAACCGACCCATCTGCCATATTGTTCTAAAGCAGTTACGGTAGCGTCTAGTTTCTCTTCGTGGAGAGGACCTTTCCCATAACCCCCTGGGTCCATGTCACAATCTATTTGGAATAGAAAAGTGTGGCGAGCGAAGCGAGACACCGAGCCCGAAGCGTGGCGAGGGTCCAATGCTGCATAGACAAAAAAAAATTACCCCAAACGAATGGAGAACGAAGAAAAACATTTAGGAGCTGTAAGGGCGGAAGTTCTCTCCTGCCCTCTCGTTTTGTCATGTCCAGGTCCTTAGCACGAAGGACAAAGGTAACATAGACACAACCAAGCAGATACATTGTACACTAGTTATTTCTCCTATCACTCTTTAAATTCCCAGAGGATGCATTTATCTAATGGGAGAGCTCAGTGCATCATAGAAATCCCATATTACTTTGCTTTTTACACCAAAACTTTAGAGAAAACTAACAGGAGGGTGGCATTGAATGGTTCCCAGGTTTCCATCATCACATACATCCTATCCACGGTTTGCAGGGCCGTCACTATGTATGTGAGGAGTGTGCCACCGCACACAGTGCTGCAGGATAGCGGGCGCTGTTGGCAGCGCTTGACGATTATCTGTTTTTAATACTATTCACTAACATGTAGACATTAGTAAACCAGATCACGTTCTCTGTATAGTATGAAACATTTGTTAAACCTGCTGAAAAAAAAAAAAAGCAGTGGCATTGCCCACAAAG
The DNA here is from genome assembly GCF_028390025.1 of Pseudophryne corroboree. Classification (NCBI taxonomy): domain Eukaryota; kingdom Metazoa; phylum Chordata; class Amphibia; order Anura; family Myobatrachidae; genus Pseudophryne; species Pseudophryne corroboree. Next base: position 602,371,437 of record NC_086445.1, read on the forward strand.
TCCAAGCAGAGGATTGCTTTAATTTTGTAAACCGCACTAATTGGGTGTGTACTGCAACTTTTGGGAGAATAGGCAATTATGTAACACAACCATAGGTAAATCTCATTTTACCGTTGCTTTAGTTTTCATAAATGCTCCCAGTACAGTGTCTTAAAAGACACATGGCCAACAGCTGATACACCTGAGAAGCTGTAACATTATTCTTTGACAAATAAAAATATGAATAATATTAAACAAAAGATGCACGAGATTCACAATGTACAAGTAATCAGCTTTCCTTGTCCTGTCGAGAGAGAGAGAGAGAGAGAGAGAGAGAGAGAGAGAGAGAGAGAGAGATTGAGATTAGTATGGAATGTTCTCTGCTGGTGCTGCGCCTGCAGTTGAAAATGTTAAATTCTTTCTATCTGCACACGCTGCTGCGGCTGACACTGTCTAACTCTATGACAGGTCCGTCCGTCCCTTTAAACCAAATATGCATTTGTATCCACCAATCAGCGCTGGGATTCCTTTGCAGCGGGAGGTACTTAGTGGCGACCAATCAGTTTGCAGTGTCGCAGGCAACTGCCAAATGGTGAAGCGTTGCTGCCATGAATGACGCAGAACGGGTTGGGTGGGGCCACACTAAAGTCAGTGTTCCTTTAAGCCAATCATAGACGAAAGATAAGAAAAGGCAGATGAATGATGTATGTCCCATCCAATCGGGATGAAGCTAGACTATCTATATAAGTCGCAGGCAGAAAGTGGGTGTTGCTCACTGGGTGCTCCGGCTGTCAGAAGTAACATCTTGTTCGGTGTGAGGACGCTAAGTGACCCGCCCCACTCGTCCGCCCTGATCGCTGACAGCCGCACCGGAGCAGCCCAAACCCCTCGCATCACTAACACCCTACTATCTGCAGTTGCCGCTTTCTTGGTTTTATATCTGTATCCGTCTCCCTGACGATCTCTCTCCTCCGATCAAGCAACTGCGGGACTTGTTGCTCCAGCCTCCACCCTCCCAGCGCTAGAGACAGGCCGAGCGGTCACACGTGTGGAGCCGTCTGACGAGTCCCAGAAGGATCAGCTGTCACCGAGCACCCGACATGGCCTCCCAGATACCGGCCGCCACCTCGCTGGCCTCTCCGCGCTTCAGCATCCTCTCCTGGCCGCAGATCCGCCGCCTGGATGCCATCCTCGGGGAGAGTGTGCCCATACACGGCCGCGGCAACTTCCCCACCCTAGCCTGCCGGCCCCGGCACCTAGTGCAGGTGAGACGTGTCTGTATGACTGGGTGTCCGGTCAGGGGATGGGCTGCTCTCCTGTGTGCCGGCCACGCACGTGGTGCAGAGGTCGGGTCTCTGGTGCCCCGGCAGCAGCAGCAGCATTGCTGTCAGTGTGCGCCCAACCGCACCTCTGCTCCCGGGCGCTGCAGTAACCACATCAGACCCCTTAGCGGTATAATGGGGGTTTTCTTCTCCTCCCCGTTATGACACCGTGCCATGATCGGCGGAGGGCCAGGCTGTAGCTCTATAGTGATTTGCAAGAGCAAATAGGCTGTCTCAGAAGGAATCCTGTTAGAGTAGACTGATGTTACGTAACACTCCTCCTCAACTGTGTCAGACTGCCTTGGTACTGTATTAGATATGGAAAGAGACACGTTATAGTCTGATTAAAAGGAATACTTGGTTTTTGCATGTCCGTACAAAATTGTTTTAAAAGACCTTTTACTTTTAAGTGGAGAATCTAGTGGACAATGCTACAAGCATAGATCTAGATTTCAGAGCTATTTTGTAATCTTTATATAAAGGCAGAAGTCCCCATATAGCTAAATGTTGTGGGCGTTGCACTTTGGAGCCATTAGTGCTATAGGTAATGTTACAGGCGAATGACTGGAGTTCCACTAATGTAGGCCTTGCTGATGGCTGTGCCATGTGTTCTACCCCTGCTGTATGTGCATCTTTCTGCCCATGATATAGTGACCTCCCCTATGGGATCTCTTCAGAACAGTCCAGGTTTGCAGTCTGGAGAATCTGCAAGCAGGTACATGTCAGCTGGATTGACACTGGAAAGCTTAAGCCCATTCTGTGAATGTCACCGGTGCATGCCCTTCCCCCTCCACATGTACAGCTCTCTAGGTCATTAGCGCGTGGCATGTGGAAGGATAAATTGTGCTGAGGCACTACATGTCTGTCATGGTGCCAGACTCTGGTAATCTTTATAACTAGTTAGACAGATAACCTGTCATGCTGTCGGTTTGCCCAGGGTACATTCCAGCTACAATTTTATCTGAGCTGATCATTTGCTATCTGGTCAGGAGTCTTGAAAGTTCTAGAACCGAAAAAAGCTATTGTATTACATGTGACTAGCTGGAAAGAACTCCTAGATCACGGTTTCAGTGTGCAGGCTTTTAGTGCAATGTGTGCACATATATAACCCAGTTTTCCAGACCATTGTTTCACTGTTGCAGTCTGAATCCACTTGGCCGGCAAGTAATGCATTACCACACTCTAACATGCCGTTCTCTACTTCTACCACATCACTTGTAACTGAACAGCTTGTTATTTATCCACCAGTGACCCACTTGTGCTGCCTCTCATTTGCAGTCTTAGCCACTATTGGAATGCACTGGAGATTATATCTTAACATTGTGCTTTGACTGAGCAAAGTCTGAATGCTGGATAATTAAGCAGAACGTGCTCTACTACTATATTCTGATGTTCCCACACTAAGGGGTATATGCAATTAGCGGCGAATCGCGGCAAATTATCGGCCGTTTTTCAACTCTACACAATTCGACAGGCTAATTTCGGCAAGTGGGTGCCGAAATTGACCATATGCAATAAAAAACGGATTCGACAGTCCCGCGGCCGAAAAACGGCCGATTTGACTGATTTTGATCCGGTTTTTTAAAAACGGGAAAAACACGAAAAAAAATGGCGTGGGGTCCCCCCTCCAAAGCATAACCAGCCTCGGGCTCTTCAAGCTGGTCCTGGTTCTAAAAATCCGGGGGGAAAATTGACAGGGATCCCCCGTATTTTTAAAACCAGCACCGGGCTCTGCGCCTGGTGCAAAAAATACGGGGGACAGAGTAGGGGTCCCCCGTATTTTATACACCAGCATCGGGCTCCACTAGCTGGACAGATAATGCCACAGCCGGGGGTCACTTTTATACAGTGCCCTGCGGCCGTGGCATTAAATATCCAACTAGTCACCCCTGGCCGGGTGACCCCTTCAATCAAGGGGTCCCCCCCAGCCACCCAAGGGCCAGGGGTGAAGCCCGAAGCTGTGTCCCCCCCCCATCCAAGGGCTGCGGATGGGAGGCTGATAGCCTTGAGAAATGTGAAAGAATATTGTTTTTTCCAGTAGTACTACAAGTCCCAGCAAGCCTCCCCGCAAGCTGGTACTTGGAGAACCACAAGTACCAGCATGCGGGAGAAAAACGGGTCCGCTGGTACCTGTAGTTCTACTGGGAAAAAAAATATCCAAATAAAAACAGGAGACACACACCTTGATAATAAAACTTTATTACACAACTGCCGACACACACATACTTACCTATGTTGACCCGCCGACTGCCACAGTCTCCGACGATCCGGGGTACCTGTGAAAAAAATTATTTGCCTCATCCAGTGTCCGGGAGATAATCCAAGTACTTGGTAAAAAAAGAGAACGCATACCCGACCATGCCGGACTGAAAGGGGTCCCATGTTGACACATGGGACCCCTTTCCCCGAATGTGCCGGGACCCCACGTGACTCCTGTCACTGAGGTCCCTTCAGCCAATCAGGAAGCGCTACTTCTGTGGCGCTCACCTGATTGGCTGTGCGCGTCTGAGGTCAGACAGCGCATCGCAAAGCCTCTCCATTACTTTCAATGGTGGGAACTTTGCGGGTAGCGGTGGGGTTCGGCTGACCGCGGGTGACCTCACCGCTGACGCAAAGTTCCCACCATTGAGTATAATGAAGAGGCTTTGCGAGGCGCTGTCGGACAGCTCAGACGTCCAGCCAATCAGCAGAGTGCCAGGACGTTGCGCTCGCTGATTGGCTGAAGGGACCTCGGTGACAGCAGTCACGTGGTGTCCCGGCATTTGGGGAAAGGGGTCTGATGTGTAAACATGGGACCCCTTTCAGTCCGTGGTTCGGGTAAATGCGGTTTGTTTTTTTGCCAAGTACGTGGATTTATATCTGGACACTGGATTGAGGTGAGTATAATTTGATTCACAGGTACCCCGGATCGTCTGATCAGGAGACGTGGCAGTCGGCGGGTCAACATAGGTAAGTTTGTGTGTCGGCAGGTGTGTAATAAAGTTTTACACTCAAGGTGTCTCCTGTTTTTATTTGGGTATTTTTTTTCCAGTAGTACTACAGGTACCAGCGGGCCCGGTTTTCCTCCGCATGTTGGTACTTGTGGTTCTCCAAGTACCAGCTTGCGGGGGAGGCTTGCTGGGACTTGTAGTACTACAGGAAAAAAACAATATTCTATACATTTTCTCAAGGCTATCAGCCTCCCATCCGCAGCCCTTGGATGGGGGGGGACAGCCTCGGGCTTCACCCCTGGCCCTTGGGTGGCTGGGGGGGGGGACCCCTTGATTGAAGGGGTCCCCACTCCCCCAGGGTACCCCGGCCAGGGGTGACTAGTTGGATATTTAATGCCACGGCCGCAGGGCGCTGTATAAAAGTGACCCCCGGCTGTGGCATTATCTGTCCAGCTAGTGGAGCCCGATGCTGGTGTATAAAATACGGGGGACCCCTACTCTTTGTCCCCCGTATTTTTTGCACCAGGCGCAGAGCCCGGTGCTGGTTTTAAAAATACGGGGGATCCCCTATCATTTTTCCCCCCGGATTTTTAGAACCAGGACCGGCTCGAAGAGCCTGAGGCTGGTTATGCTTTGGAGGGGGGACCCCACGCCATTTTTTTACCGGGATTTTACCATTCCATCTAAAAAAAAGAAAAAAATATTTTTAAAAATATATAAAAAATACTTGTGCCTCCAAAAAAGACAAACCAAGTACCTAATCCCTTCTAATATAAATAGATATGCTATTACCAATAAAAAAAACACCAAAAAAACCATGTTTTAAATTTTTTTTTATTAGTTTCACCCACCAAAGTGTGGCGGATTGAAAATGACGAATTTACTGTCTAAAAGCACTGTTGTCGAATTTCCAAACTTCAATTGAATATACTTTGGTCGAATTGCAGCACTTGTATCATTGCAGAAAAGTCGAATTTGACAAGTCGAATTTCAAAAAGTCGAATTTTGAAAGTCTGTTTTTTTTGACAGAAAGTACTGAATTGCATTGACTATTTTTTTTTTTTTTTGGCGAAAGTCCCGTTTTTCGCCAATTTCGGGAATTTGACCGCAATCGCATATACCCCTAAATGTACTTTTCAAACTTTTCACTACCTAATAGGTGTGAGCAAAAGTTATTCTGAAGATTTAAGTGACAGGTGCTTTCTATGTCCAGTTTACGACTGACTTTAATGAAGATAGCAATGCTCAAATTTATTATGCAATAATGCATTAAAAAGGTTTAAGGCTCGGATGAATATTTTTCTTGCGGTTGAATTTCCCTAATAGAATGCCTAAGCAAACATGAGCTCAATTGAAGGGCATCCTAATGTGGCAAAAAGCCTGCTCCCTGGGAAATGAGGAAGTGTAATGGGTTACGATATGCTGTTAGGTGATCTGGAAGATGTGAAGAGCTGAAAATGTGGGAGCATTGCATGTGGCATATGGAAGAAATTAGTGACCCACTGCGTATCTTACGACAAACCTAACCCTAGGCAAGTCTTTACCTTGCTTTTAATAAGGTATGCATGAATGATGAAGGCTGTAAAGAGGCCACGTGGTGCAGATTTTTCATCCCTCCAATTGCTATTCTATAGCCTCCCTGTATTGTGTGGATGAGGTCACATGAAATGGAGGTTGGCTGCTCTGGGCAATTGTTTAGACTTGTACATGATATTTCATGGAGTGTCAACTGTGGCCCTGGCTCTTAGTCAAAGTGCAGGGCTGTGGGTAAAGCTTGGCAGGGCATGAAGTCTTGAATACAAGATGAGGCCAACAATAGGGTGTGAAGTTAGATTAGGCTGGAGGCTTGATGAGCTGCCTATTGGCCATTAATGTTTAAAAGTATGGTGGCAACTCATCGTGAGTTGCTGGATTTTCACACTGCATATGCAGACAAATTGTCACACCTCCATAAGGTTAGCAGAAATCTCTGATCTATTGTGCCAAACTCCTGGAAGCATTAGTGTAGTTGATTCAACCCTTCCCTAACGTGGTGCACTGGATAGCTATGCTGCTGTAAAGCACTGGGGGTCAATAGTTCTTTCCAACCAGCGCCCTATGTGTGGCGTTTTTATGGTCTCCATGCTTTCATGGTTTCTTTGATGGACTGTAGTTTCCTCAATTCAAAAATTATGCTGGTAGGTTAATAGTATATGTGGTAGGGAATATAGACTAAGCTTCAATGGGGAGGAACTGTTGAGTGACCACAGATAATTTTTGATGTGTGCTATATTACAAGTGTCCTTTTAGGAGCTGGAACTTTTTTTTTTTCTTCTAATTACACCTTGCCATGGGGCATACCTGTCCAATAACTGGTGTTACTCCATAACGTTATGTTGACATCCATGGAAATGGGCTGTAGACTCGAGAATGTCTTGGTGCATAACTCTATTTCTCTAACGTCCTAAGTGGATGCTGGGGACTCCGTAAGGACCATGGGGAATAGCGGCTCCGCAGGAGACTGGGCACAAAAGTAAAAGCTTTAGGACTACCTGGTGTGCACTGGCTCCTCCCCCTATGACCCTCCTCCAAGCCTCAGTTAGATTTTTGTGCCCGAACGAGAAGGGTGCACACTAGGTGGCTCTCCTGAGCTGCTTAGTGAAAAGTTTAGTTTTAGGTTTTTTATTTTCAGTGAGACCTGCTGGCAACAGGCTCACTGCACCAAGGGACTAAGGGGAGAAGAAGCGAACTCACCTGCGTGCAGAGTGGATTGGGCTTCTTAGGCTACTGGACATTAGCTCCAGAGGGACGATCACAGGCCCAGCCATGGATGGGTCCCAGAGCCGCGCCGCCGGCCCCCTTACAGAGCCAGAAGACTGAAGAGGTCCGGAAAATCGGCGGCAGAAGACGTCCTGTCTTCAATAAGGTAGCGCACAGCACCGCAGCTGTGCGCCATTGCTCTCAGCACACTTCACACTCCGGTCACTGAGGGTGCAGGGCGCTGGGGGGGGGCCCTGAGACGCAATAAAAACACCTTAGATGGCTAAAAATACATCACATATAGCTCCTGGGCTATATGGATGCATTTAACCCCTGCCAGTTTTTCCTTAAAAAAGCGGGAGAAAGGCCGCCGAGAAGGGGGCGGGGCCTATCTCCTCAGCACACAAGCGCCATTTTCCCTCACAGCTCTGTTGGAGGGAAGCTCCCTGGCTCTCCCCTGCACTACAGAAACAGGGTAAAACGAGAGGGGGGGCACTAAATTTGGCAGATTAATAATACAGCAGCTATATAAGGGAAAAACACTTATATAAGGTTATCCCTGTGTATATATATATATATATATATATATATATATATATATATATATATATATATATATATATATATATATATATATATATATATATATATATATATATATATAGCTATAGCGCTCTGGTGTGTGCTGGCAAACTCTCCCTCTGTCTCCCCAAAGGGCTAGTGGGGTCCTGTCCTCTATCAGAGCATTCCCTGTGTGCTGTGTGTCGGTACGTTGTGTCGACATGTATGAGGAGGAAAATGGTATGGAGGCGGAGCAATTGCCTGTAATAGTGATGTCGCCCCCTAGGGAGTCGACACCTGACTGGATGGTCGTATGGAAGGAATTACGTGATAGCGTCAGCACTTTACAAAAGACTGTTGACGACATGAGACAGCCGGAAAAACAGTTAATACCTGTCCAGGCGTCTTAAACACCGTCAGGGGCTCTAAAGCGCCCGTTACCTCAGATGGTCGACACAGACCCAGACACGGACACTGACTCCAGTGTCGACGGTGAGGAAACAAACGTATTTTCCAGTAGGGCCACACGTTACATGATCACGGCAATGAAGGAGGTTTTGAACATTTCTGATACTACAAGTACCACAAAAAAGGGTATTATGTGAGGTGTGAAAAAACTACCCGTAGTTTTTCCTGAATCGGATGAATTAAATGAGTTGTGTGATGAAGCGTGGGTTTCCCCCGATAAAAAACTGCTAATTTCTAAAAAATTATTGGCATTATACCCTTTCCTGCCAGAGGTTAGGGCGCGTTGGGAAACACCCCCTAGGGTGGATTAGGCGCTCACACGCTTATCAAAACAAGTGGCGTTACCGTCTCCGGATACGGCCGCCCTCAAGGAGCCAGCTGATAGGAAGCTGGAAAATATCCTAAAAAGTATATACACACATACTGGTGTTATACTGAGACCAGCAATCGCCTCAGCCTGGATGTGCAGTGCTGGGGTGGCTTGGTCGGATTCCCTGACTGAAAATATTGATACCCTGGACAGGAACAGTATATTATTGACTATAGAGCATTTAAAGGATGCATTTCTATATATGCGAGATGCACAGAGATATTTGCACTCTGGCATCAAGAGTAAGTGCGCTGTCCATTTCTGCCAGAAGAGGGTTATGGACGCGACAGTGGTCAGGTGATGCGGATTCCAAACGGCATATGGAAGTATTGCCGTATAAAGGGGAGGAGTTATTTGGGGTCGGTCTATCGGACCTGGTGGCAACGGCTGGGAAATCCACCTTTTTACCCCAGGTCACCTCTCAGCAGAAAAAGACAGTCTTTTCAGGCTCAATCCTTTCGTCCCCATAAGGGCAAGCGGGCAAAAGGCCACTCATATCTGCCCCGGGGCAGAGGAAGGGGAAAAAGACTGCAGCAGGCAGCCTCTTCCCAGGAACCGAAGCCCTCCCCCGCTTCTGCCAAGTTCTCAGCATGACGCTGGGGCCTTACAAGCGGACTCGGGTACGGTGGGGGGTCGTCTCAAGAATTTCAGCGCGCAGTGGGCTCACTCGCAAGTGGACCCCTGGATCCTGCAGGTAGTATCTCAGGGGTACAAATTGGAATTCGAGACGTCTCCCCCTCGCCGGTTCCTGAAGTCTGCTTTACCAACGTCTCCCTCCGACAGGGAGGCGGTATTGGAAGCCATTCACAAGCTGTATTCCTAGCAGGTGATAATCAAGGTACCCCTCCTACAACAGGGAAAGGGGTATTATTCCACGCTGTTTGTGGTACCGAAGCCGGACGGCTCGGTGAGACCTATTTTAAATCTGAAATCCTTGAACACTTACATACAAAGGTTCAAATTCAAGATGGAGTCACTCAGAGCAGTGATAGCGAACCTGGAAGAAGGGGACTATATGGTGTCTCTGGACATCAAGGATGCTTACCTCCATGTCCCAATTTGCCCTTCTCACTAAGGGTACCTCAGGTTTGTGGTACAGAACTGTCACTATCAGTTTCAGATGCTGCCGTTTGGATTGTCCACGGCACCCCGGGTCTTTACCAAGGTAATGGCCGAAATGATGATTCTTCTTCGAAGAAAAGGCGTCTTAATTATCCCTTACTTGGACGATCTCCTGATAAGGGCAAGGTCCAGGGAACAGTTAGAGGTCGGAGTAGCACTATCTCAAGTAGTGCTACGACAGCACGGGTGGATTCTAAATATTCCAAAATCGCAGCTGATTCCGACGACACGTCTGCTGTTCCTAGGGATGATTCTGGACACAGTCCAGAAAAAGGTGTTTCTCCCGGAGGAGAAAGCCAGGGAGTTATCCGAGCTAGTCAGGAACCTCCTAAAACCAGGCCAAGGGTCAGTGCATCAATGCACAAGGGTCCTGGGAAAAATGGTGGCTTCTTACGAAGCGATTCCATTCGGCAGATTCCACGCAAGAACTTTTCAGTGGGATCTGCTGGACAAATGGTCCGGATCGCATCTTCAGATGCATCAGCGGATAACCCCGTCTCCAAGGACAAGGGTGTCTCTCCTGTGGTGGTTGCAGAGTGCTTATCTTCTAGAGGGCCGCAGATTCGGCATTCAGGACTGGGTCCTGGTGACCACGGATGCCAGCCTGAGAGGCTGGGGAGCAGTCACACAGGGAAGAAATTTCCAGGGCTTGTGGTCAAGCCTGGAGACATCACTTCACATAAATATCCTGGACATCTACAATGCTCTGAGCCTAGCAAGACCTCTGCTTCAAGGTCAGCCGGTGCTGATCCAGTCGGACAACATCACGGCAGTCGCCCACGTAAACAGACAGGGCGGCACAAGAAGCAGGAGGGCAATGACAGAAGTTGCAAGGATTCTTCGCTGGGCAGAAAATCATGTGATAGCACTGTCAGCAGTGTTCATTCCGGGTGTGGACAACTGGGAAGCAGACTTCCTCAGCAGACACGACCTCCACCCGGGGGAGTAGGGACTTCACCCAGAAGTCTTCCACATGATTGTGAACCGTTGGGAAAAACCAAAGTGGACATGATGGCGTCCCGCCTCAACAAAAAACTAGACAGATATTGCGCCAGGTCAAGGGACCCTCAGGCAATAGCTGTGGACGCTCTGGTAACACCATGGGTGTACCAGTCAGTGTATGTGTTCCCTCCTCTGCCTCTCATACCCAAGGTACTGAGGATCATAAGAAGGAGAGGAGTAAGGACTATACTCGTGGCTCCGGATTGGCCAAGAAGGACTTGGTACCCGGAACTTCAAGAGATGCTCACAGAGGACCCGTGGCCTCTACCTCTAAGAAAGGACCTGCTCCAGCAGGGACCCTGTCTCTTCCAAGACTTACCGCGGCTGCGTTTGACGGCATGGCGGTTGAACGCCGGATCCTGAAGGAAAAAGGCATTCCGGATGAAGTCATCCCTACCCTGATCAAAGCCAGGAAGGATGTAACCGTACAACATTATCACCGTATTTGGCGTAAATATGTTGTGTGGTGCGAGGCCAGGAAGGCCCCTACAGAGGAATTTCAACTGGGTCGTTTCCTGCATTTCCTACAAACAGGACTGTCTATGGGCCTAAAATTAGGGTCCATTAAGGTTCAGATTTCGGCCCTGTCGATTTTCTTCCAAAAAGAACTGGCTTCAGTTCCTGAAGTACAGACGTTTGTCAAGGGGGTACTGCATATACAACCTCCTTTTGTGCCTCCAGTGGCACCTTGGGATCTAAATGTAGTTTTGGGATTCCTAAAATCACATTGGTTTGAACCACTTTCCACTGTGGACTTAAAATATCTCACATGGAAGGTGGTAATGCTGTTAGCCCTGGCTTCAGCCAGGCGTGTCTCAGAATTGGCGGCTTTATCCTATAAAAGCCCTTACCTAATTTTTCATACGGACAGGGCAGAATTGAGGACTCGTCCTCAATTTCTCCCTAAGGTGGTTTCAGCATTTCACTTGAACCAGCCTATTGTGGTGCCTGCGGCTACTAGGGACTTGGAGGACTCCAAGTTGCTGGACGTTGTCAGGGCCCTGAAAATATGTTTCCAGGATGGCTGGAGTCAGAAAATCTGACTCGCTATTTATCCTGTATGCACCCAACAAGCTGGGTGCTCCTGCTTCTAAGCAGACTATTGCTTGCTGGATTTGTAGTACAATTCAGCTTGCACATTCTGTGGCAGGCCTGCCACAGCCAAAATCTGTAAATGCCCATTCCACAAGGAAGGTGGGCTCATCTTGGGCGGCTGCCCGAGGGGTCTCGGCTTTACAACTTTGCCGAGCAGCTACTTGGTCAGGGGCAAACACGTTTGCTAAATTCTACAAATTTGATACCCTGGCTGAGGAGGACCTTGAGTTCTCTCATTCGGTGCTGCAGAGTCATCCGCACTCTCCCGCCCGTTTGGGAGCTTTGGTATAATCCCCATGGTCCTTACGGAGTCCCCAGCATCCACTTACGACATTAGAGAAAATAAGAATTTACTTACCGATAATTCTATTTCTCATAGTCCGTAGTGGATGCTGGGCGCCCATCCCAAGTGCGGATTGTCTGCAATACTTGTACATAGTTATTGTTACAAAAATCGGGTTATTGTTGTGAGCCATCTTTTCAGAGGCTCCTCTGTTATCATGCTGTTAACTGGGTTCAGATCACAGGTTGTACGGTGTGATTGGTGTGGCTGGTATGAGTCTTACCCGGGATTCAATATCCTTCCTTATTGTGTACGCTCGTCCGGGCACAGTATCCTAACTGAGGCTTGGAGGAGGGTCATAGGGGGAGGAGCCAGTGCACACCAGGTAGTCCTAAAGCTTTTACTTTTGTGCCCAGTCTCCTGCGGAGCCGCTATTCCCCATGGTCCTTACGGAGTCCCCAGCATCCACTACGGACTATGAGAAATAGAATTATCGGTAAGTAAATTCTTATTTTAACCCACCTATGTGGTAGGTACAGTGAGGAAGCAATGCCATTAACCTGGTAGATACACTCCGGCAGTGAGAAGAGAATGGAGTTATTCAGTTACTCCTGCAATAAGTATGTGACTAGACCTTACTGTGGCTTTTTGCTTGTACATACCTGAGGGTGTGAGTAGAAATCCAAATTGACTAATGCCTTGTGGCTAGTCGTGCACTTATTTGCCATAACTGCATTGTCTACCACTTGTCCTGGGGAAATTCAGGAATCCACAACTAAGATCTGGGCATTAGTTGTGGTAAGGTGCACCTCCCACGTTAAGTGCTGTGCATGATGCAGTCAATCGAATAGCTTCAGGCACTTAAACTGGGAGCTACGTTCCTGCAGTACTAATTGAATAGCCCCCTTACGGTAAATTTTATTAGGTCTTGGTACTTTGGTCTATTAATGAAACAGTGGAGAAGTTGCCCATGGGAACCAATCTGCTTCACAGTAACATTTATCAAGTGCAGTCTATAACATTTATATGTAGCATCTGATTGGGGTCTATTCATGGAGAAGTTGCCCACTCCATAGTATCTATCTGCTTGTAATTTTGCAGGCTATGGACCTTATTCGGCTTCAGTTGCAGCTCTGGTTTTTGGCAAAACTGCAACTGGCTGCTAATGTATGCTGCGGCTGTCCAACATGCAGATACCTTGCAGCAATGCGATCAATGTCTCAGGAGCCAGGCTGTGACATCACACGGCCGCCCTGAACTAGCCCACACTTTAGTCGCCACACCTACTAACTCCATATCGTCAACGTCGTTTCCCCCCCACCCCAACACACAGGCAGAGGCTTTTGCATAGTGAGATGTGATCACATCTCCCAGCACGCAGTGTGGTCTTGCATGTATGCACTATGGTGGGACTGGGGAGAATGCAAATGCATTGCAGCTGAAAGGTCCATGAGCTGATTTGATGTAACTTCCTTTCTCAAGGCTTTGATAAATCTTTTCTCTGACGTCCTAGTGGATGCTGGGAACTCCGTAAGGACCATGGGGAATAGCGGCTCCGCAGGAGTCTGGGCACATCTAAAGAAAGCTTTAGGACTACCTGGTGTGCACTGGCTCCTCCCCCTATGACCCTCCTCCAAGCCCCAGTTAGATCTCTGTGCCCGAACGAGAAGGGTGCACACTAGGGGCTCTCCTGAGCTCTTTGTGAAAGTTTTAGTTTAGGTTTATTATTTTCAGTGAGACCTGCTGGCAACAGGCTCACTGCATCAAGGGACTAAGGGGAGAAGAAGCGAACTCGCCTGCGTGCAGAGTGGATTGGGCTTCTTGGCTACTGGACATTAGCTCCAGAGGGACGATCACAGGTCCAGCCTGGATGGGTCCCGGAGCCGCGCCGCCGGCCCCCTTACAGAGCCAGAAGAGCGAAGAGGTCCGGAAAATCGGCGGCAGAAGACGGTCCTGTCTTCAGATAAGGTAGCGCACAGCACCGCAGCTGTGCGCCATTGCTCTCAGCACACTTCACACTCCGGTCACTGAGGGTGCAGGGCGCTGGGGGGGCAGCGCCCTGAGACGCAATAAATCGATAAAAACCTTATATGGCTAAAATAAATGCATCACATATAGCTCCTGGGCTATATGGATGCATTTAACCCCTGCCAGAACATACAGAAAAACGGCTCCGTTGGAGGGAAGCTCCCTGGCTCTCCCCTGCAGTCACTACACTACAGAAAGGGGTTAAAAAAGAGAGGGGGCACTAATTAGGCGCAGTATAAATAATACAGCAGCTATAAAGGGGAAAACAGTTATATAAGGTTATCCCTGTGTGTGTATATGTATATGTGTATATATATATGTGTGTGTGTGTGTGTGTGTGTGTGTGTGTGTGTGTGTGTATGTATGTATGTATGTATGTATATATATATATATATATATATATATATAATAGCGCTCTGGTGTGTGCTGGCAAACTCTCCCTCTGTCTCCCCAAAGGGCTAGTGGGGTCCTGTCCTCTATCAGAGCATTCCCTGTGTGTGTGCTGTGTCGGTACGTTTGTGTCGACATGTATGAGGAGAAAAATGATGTGGAGACGGAGCAGAGTGTCTGTAATAGTGATGTCACCCCCTAGGGGGTCGACACCTGAGTGGATGTACTGTTAAAAATTACGTGACAGTGTCAGCTCTGTATAAAAGACAGTGGTTGACATGAGACAGCCGGCTACTCAGCTTGTGCATGTCCAGACGTCTCATGGGCCGTCAGGGGCTCTAAAGCGCCCGTTACCTCAGATGGCAAATACAGACGCCGACACGGATACTGACTCCAGTGTCGACGGTGAAGAGACAAACCGTGTTTTCCAATAGGGCCACACGTTACATGATTGAGGCAAAGGAAAATGTTTACACATTTCTGATAATGAGTACCACCAAAAAGGGGTATTATGTTGGTGAGGAAAAACTACTTGTAGTTTTCCTGAATCTGAGAAATAAAATGAGGTGTGTGATGATGCGTGGGTTTCCCCCGATAACAATTGATAATTCTAAAAAGTTATTGGCAGTATACCTTTTCCCGCCAGAGGTTAGGGTGCGTTGGGAAACACCCCCTAGGGGGGATAAGGCGCTCACACGCTTGTAAGAACAAGGGCTCTACCCTCTCCTGAGATGGCCGCCCTTAAGGATCCTGCTGATAGAAAGCAGGAGGGTATCCTAAAATGTATTTACACACATACTGGTGTTATACTGCGACCAGCAATCGCCTCAGCCTGGATGTGCAGTGCTGGGTTGGCGTGGTCGGATTCCCTGACTGGAAATATTGATATCCTAGATATATTATTGCCTAGAGAGCAATTAAAAGATGCATTTCTATATATGCATGATGCACAGCGGAATATTTGCCGACTGGCATCAAGTATAAGTGCGTTGTCCAATTCTACCAGTAAAGTGGTCAGGTGATGCGGATTCCAAACGGCATTTGGAAGTATTGCCTTAAAAAAAAGGGGACATTTGGGGTCGGTCTTTCAGACCTGGTGGCCACGGCAACAGCTGGGATATCCACGTTTGTACCCCAGGTCGCCTCTCAAAATAAGACGCCGTATTATCAGGCGCAGTCCTGTTTGGCAAGCGGACAAAAGGGTTCCTCTTTTCTGCTCGTGACAGAGGGAGAGGAAAATGGCTGCAGTGATCAGCCAGTTCCCAGGAACAGAAACCCTTTTCCGCCTCTGCCAAGCCCTCAGTATGACGCTAGGGCTTTACAAGCTCAGGCACGGTGGGGGCCCGTTCTCAATGAATTTCAGTGCGCAGTGGGCTCACTCGCAAGTAGACCCCTGGATCCTTCAGGTAATATTTCAGGGGTACAAATTGGAATTCGAGACGTATTCCCCTCGCCGTTTCCAAAAGTCTTTACCGACATCTCCCGCTGACAGGGAGGCAGTTTTGGAAGCCATTCACAAGCTGTATTCCCAGCAGGTGATAATTAAGGTACCCCTCCTGCAACAGGGAACGGGGTATTATTCCACACTATTGTGGTACCGAAGCCAGACGGCTCGGTGAGACCGATTTTAAAATCTAAAATCTTTGAACACTTACATACAGAGGTTCAAATTCAAGATTGAGTCACTCAGAGCAGTGATTGCGAACCTGGAAGAAGGGGACTACATGATGTCTCGGGACATCAAGGATGCTTACCTTCATGTCAAAATTTACCCTTCTCACCAAGGGTATCTCAGGTTATGATACAGAACTGTCACTATCAGTTCAGACGCTGCCATAGGGATGGTCCACGGCACCCCGGGTCTTTACTGAAGTAATGACCGAAATGATGATATTCCTTCGAAGGAAGGGAATTTTAGTTATCCTTTACTTGGACGATTCCCTGATAAGGGTAAGATCCAGGGAACAGTTGGAGATCGGTGTAGCACTATCTCAGGTAGTGTTGCGGCAGCACGATTGGATTCTCAATATTCCAAAATCGCAGCTGGTTCCGACGACTTGTCTTCTGTTCCTAGGGATGATCCTGGACACAGTCCAGAAAGAAGGTGTTTCTCCCGGAGGAGAAAGCCAGGGAGTTATCCGAGCTAGTCAGGAACCTCCTAAAACCGAACCAAGTCTCAGTGCATCAATGCACAAGGGTTCTGGGTAAAAATGGTGGCTTCCTACGAAGCAATCCCATTGGGCAGATTCCACGCAAGACTTTCCAGTGGAACCTACTGGACAAATGGTCCGGGTCGCATCTTTAGATGCATCAGCGGATAACCCTGTCACCAAGGACAAGGGTATCCCTCCTGTGGTGGTTGCAGAGTGCTCATCTTCTAGAGGGCCGCAGATTCGGCATTCAGGACTGGGTCCTGGTGACCACGGATGCCAGCCTGCGAGGCTGGGGAGCAGTCACACAGGGAAGAAATATCCAGGGCTTATGGTCAAGCCTGGAGACATCACTTCACATAAATATCCTGAAGCTAAGGGCCATTTACAATGCTCTAAGCTTAGCAAGACCTCTGCTTCAAGGTCAGCCGGTGTTGATCCAGTCGGACAACATTACGGCAGTCACCCACGAAAACAGACAGGGTGCCACAAGAAGCAGGAGGGCAATGGCAGAAGCTGCAAGGATTCTTCGCTGGGCGAAAAACCATGTGATAGCACTGTCAGCAGTTTTCATTCCGGGAGTGGACAACTGGGAAGCAGATTTCCTCAGCATGACCTCCACCCGGGAGAGTGGGGACTTCACCCAGAAGTCTTCCACATGATTATAAACCGTTGGGAAAAACTCGACAGGTATTGCGCCAGGTCAAGGGACCCTCAGGCAATAGCTGTAGATGCTCTGGTAACACCGTGGGTGTACCAATCAGTGTATGGGTTCCCTCCTCTGCCTCTCATACCCAAGGTACTGAGATTGATAAGATGGAGAGGAGTAAGCACTATATTCGTGGCTCCGGATTAGCCAAGAAGGACTTGGTAACCGGAACTTCAAGAGATGCTCACGGAGGATCCGTGGCCTCTACCTCTAAGTAGGGACCTGCTCCAGCAAGGACCTTGTCTGTTCCAAGACTTACCGCGGCTGCGTTGACGGCATGGCGGTTGAACGCCGGATCCTGAAGGAAAAAGGCATTCCGGATGAAGTCATCCCTATCCTGATCAAAGCCAGGAAGGATGTAACTGCAAAACATTATCACCGCATTTGGCGAAAATATGTTGCGTGGTGCGAGGCCAGTAAGGCCCGACGGAGGAAATTCAACTGGATCGATTCCTACATTTCCTGCAAACAGGAGTATCTATGGGCCTGAAATTGGGGTCCATTAAGGTTCAAATTTTCGGCTCTGTCAATTTTTCTTCCAAAAAGAACAAGCTTCAGTCCCTGAAGTTCAGATGTTTGTTAAAGGGGTACTGCGTATACAGCCTCCTTTTGTGCCTTCAGTGGCACTTTGGGATCTCAAGGTAGTTTTTGGGTTCCAAAAGTCACATTGGTTTGACCCACTTAAATCTGTGGAGTTAAAATATCTCACAGGAAAAGTGGTCATGCTGTTGGCTCTGGCCTGGGCCAGGCGCGTGTCAGAATTGGCGGCTTTATCCTGAAAAAGCCCTTATCTGATTTTCCATTCGGACAGGGCGGAATTGAGGACTCGTCCTCCGTTTCTCCCTAAGGTGGTTTCAGCGTTCACCTGAACCAAACCTATTGTGGTGCCTGCGGCTACTAGGGACTTGGAGGACTCCAAGTTGCTAGACGTTGTCAGGACCCGGAAAATATATGTTTCCAGGACGGCTGGAGTCAGGAAATCTGACTCGCTGTTTATCCTGTATGCACCCAATAAGCTGGGTGCTCCTGCTTCTAAGCAGACTATTGCTCGTTGGATTTGTAGTACAATTCAGCTTGCACATACTGTGGCAGGCCTGCCACAGCCAAAAAACTGTTAATGCCCACTCCACAAGGAAGGTGGGCTCATCTTGGGCAGCTGCCCGAGGGGTCTCGGCTTTACAACTTTGCCGAGCAGCTACTTGGTCAGGAGCAAATACGTTTGTAAAATTCTACAAATTTGATACCCTGGCTGAGGAGGACCGGGAGTTCTCTCATTTGGTGCTGCAGAGTCATCCGCACTCTCCCGCCCGTTTGGGAGCTTTGGTATAATCCCCATGGTCCTTACGGAGTTCCCAGCATCCACTAGGACGTTAGAGAAAATAAGAATTTACTTACCGATAATTCTATTTCTCGTAGTCCGTAGTGGATGCTGGGCGCCCATCCCAAGTGCGGATTGTCTGCAATACTGGTACATAATTATTGTTACCAAA
The DNA here is from genome assembly GCF_028390025.1 of Pseudophryne corroboree. Classification (NCBI taxonomy): domain Eukaryota; kingdom Metazoa; phylum Chordata; class Amphibia; order Anura; family Myobatrachidae; genus Pseudophryne; species Pseudophryne corroboree. Next base: position 602,390,075 of record NC_086445.1, read on the forward strand.
AAATTCGGGTTATTGCTGTAGTGAGCCATCTTTTCTAGAGGCTCCTCTATTATCATGCTGTTAACTGGGTTCAGATCACAAGTTGTACAGTGTGATTGGTGTGGCTGGTATGAGTCTTACCCGGGATTCAAAATCCTTCCTTATTGTGTACGCTCGTCCGGGCACAGTATCCTAACTGAGGCTTGGAGGAGGGTCATAGGGGGAGGAGCCAGTGCACTCCAGGTAGTCCTAAAGCTTTCTTTAGATGTGCCCAGACTCCTGCGGAGCCGCTATTCCCCATGGTCCTTACGGAGTTCCCAGCATCCACTACGGACTACGAGAAATAGAATTATCGGTAAGTAAATTCTTATTATTGCTCTAACTGCCCAAACACTAGCTGATTTTGAGCTCACAACTGTCTCCTACTGTAGAAAAAGTGGTAACCCCCCCTTCCTCTGTGAACATCGCCGGGCACGGGGAAAATCGCTCACTGAGCTATTTTCCTGCCAGTGATGTTCACAACGCTTGGAAAAACGCCCAGTGTGTTTGCACCTTAAGACTTGGAAAATTTACTCTTAATGTGTATATCACAAATACAGAAAGTTACACAGCTGGGTTCAGTAGCATACTTTGATTCCTGTTGCGTATTTCTTGTTCAGACTGTATTTGAACTGTTGTAGTAAGTATTTGTGTTTCTCAAGTAGGTTCAAGTTGCTTGTCTGGGGTATAATGCATTTTGGGGTTTTTGTGTGAAAAGTAAGCTTTCAAAGTTCTTCAGTTCCCAAGTTGTGTGTAAATGCTGAAGGCTGCTATTACAAATCCCCTTATCGGAATGCAGTCAATTTACCTACACTCAATCCCGACTGTCAAAATACTAACCATTGACAGACTGTCAAATACAGACTGTCAAAGTTGACATGATTTTTTTTTTTTTTTTTTCTATAATTGAAACCAACTTGTTCATACTTTACCAGCCCAGTGAGCCTAGATGGGTTATCTAATAGTGTGCCGAGCGCAGCAAGGCTTGCAAGGGGACACGGTACACTTATACGGTGTCCATGTCGATATACACCAAAAAATTAACTCATCGCTAGTTTGACCGGTTGACATTTTAAATGTCTGTTTTTGACCTCGTCAGGATTTTGATCATCGGTCAATTGTCAGGATGGGGTCGATGCAGTTCAGAGAAGTAAATGGCAACGGGAAGGAGCTCCCAGAGCTATGAAATTCAGTGCAATGTTAAGGCGGTGAATGTCCGTTCTTGCCGACTAAATGGGTTTTAGTTGCAAGAATGGAGATTCACCGACTAAAGTGACTCGCTGCGATGCTGCTTGTGTCACTGTAGGGCACAAAACAGCACTGCAGACATAGTTCTGTCAGATTTCTGGTGCAAGAAGAAATCTTCTAGTTGTGGATAGCATCATGTTAAACTGAATTGCTCTGGGAGCTCCTTCCCAGCACTATTCAATTTGCTCTGAATTGACCCCCATGTAGACAAGTGATTGGACCCCTTCCCTGCCCCCTCAGGCTGCAAAATGGTGTGCTCCTTCAGCAGAAGGTATAAAATAAGGCACTGGTTAGATCATTTGCTATAAGATTCATGGGATCTTGGTAGGTTGTGTAATATCATATCATATTTCCAGGGCAATGCTGGACTGGTATACATGAAATTTGGTAACCCAGATGGACTGGCCAGCTCAAAACGGGGGCGGATATAGACTTTTTTTGGGTTAAGAATGAACTCACTCCTCCCTCTACACAACTCCTCCCATGTCCTGTACTGCCCCTCCCATTTTCACTCTCCTGGTTTTATCTGTCCGCATTCTGGGCCTAATTCTGATGTGGTTGTAACGATTCCTGTTATCTTTTGCTGTTCACAGTTGCGATTATGTGCACTCCTGGGATGCTGGATGAATCTTCTGTGGTTCATCTTGGTTACTGTGGCCACTTTTCTTATGTCTGCCTAGATCATCATAGGGATGGGGAAAGCACAGTGGGTGACTGGGGTCCTGAGGTTTGGGGGACACCCTGGTGGATGGCTTGCGGAAGACACTGGCCTGTGGCTGCCCTTTGTCACATCCAGGGTGTGGACGTTGCAGGTTTTCAGGGTGACTAAGTTCTGGGACACAATCTCCAGGGCGGTCAGGTTGACCATGGCCAGGAAACTTGTTCTTGGAGGCCAGGCGCAGGGTGTCCGGGTGGAAGACCACATTGTAGACCACCTCCCTCACCCCCTCTGGACCCAGCTCCTCTCTGATCAGGCGCAGGGCAGGCTCCACTGCTGGCTGGCCTGCCCCTCCACGTCTGTGGTGGGTGCTTACGGACGCCTGCAGACATTCAGGAAGGACATGCCCGGGGTACAGGAACTGATGTCCATTCTCTCTCGCTCAATCTAGCTGATCTCCTGCTCGTAGCGGTGCCTGTTCCCTGGGTCAGAGGCCTCCACTGACTTCCTGGAAAGTGGCTCAGAAGCACTCCTGTCCGTGACCCCGGAGGAGCTGTTCCTCCAGCCGGGCCACCACCAGGATGCCCCTCCACTGATCTCCTAGATGACATGAGTGCATGGATGAGGTCTGAAAAGCATGGCTGTCGTTCGTCCAATTGGGAGCGGTGTGAGCAGGATTACTGCAGCAGTGAGGGGAGGAATGTACTGCTGAGGGCACGATGCACTGCAGCTGCATTGGGCTGACAGCGAGGACTAGCTGGAGCTGCAACATCTGCCCCCACCCCAAGCTAAATCCAGCCCTGGTTCAAAGTCCAGATCTTAACCCCATTGAGAATCTCTTGGACAAACTGGAACCTTAAGTGTCACTGTACTTGGGGTGGAATGGTGAAACATACTGCCTGCCGTTGTCCATGAACTTGTAGACCATTTGCCAAGAAGGGTGTCTGCGGTAATCACGGCCTAGTATAGAAATCCTACATTATTGCCTGCATCTGTAGATATATCCTATTTTGTGCTCATCACTGCACAATTCCTCAGACATTGGCTCCCTGTCCGTCCAACCTCTTAAATGCTTTCATATATTCTTCCATATTTGTACTGTCTGTACCATGCTGCCAATGGCTTGCTGTGCTGTCTGCCTAATCTGCTGATAAAGCAGACTGGCATGTTATTGGGCTTTGAGACTGCGCTGAGCAGGGTGTCTAGGTAGCAGAGAATATAATGGCTAGAATAAGCTGTACTCAAATGCACATCAGTGCAGGGCAGTTGGCCTATCTGATTACTGAAGGACACTAACACTGAACTATACATTTTGATGTAATTTTTGTTGAGCTACTTGTACAACAAAATCTAAGGTACAGCTGCCTGAAGAATATACTGGATCTCTGATTAATGTGCCCTGGCTAGGGTTGGGACCTAGCTGGTAATGCTACTTTAATGTCTGGGAATGTAAAATAAACCTCAATCTGTAATTAAATGTGCTATTTGCATTTCAAGAGCTGGTTAATATTGGCTCTTTATGATGGCAACAGAAAGGTAGTCACAATACTTAATATTAAAGGTGTTAGGGCCTCGGGTGTTTTGTGGCTAGGTGGACTGCAACACTTGGGTGTGAAGGGAGAATAAATCGCCTCACCATAGATGAATAGTAAGATGCTCAAAGCAGTGACTAACAATATCTCCTCACACCCTCTGAGCAAGTAACATGACACTAATATGGCATTGGAGACCTTACGATGATCAAACAACAATTAGTCTGCAGGTTTTCTTTATAAAATACAAAAATCTTATGGCATCTAGTGGCTGTCTGTAGCTAGGTTGCATCTAATGTCTCAAGTGTTGGGTGTGAATGATTACATCCAGTAAGTAACACAAATGGAATCTATGGAGAGATCTAGCACCCCACCATAACACTTGCATTTGTAATGGGGGAAGCAGTTAGCTTTCTGACCGATGGGATCCCCACAGTCAATATAAAGATGCAGGGATCCCAAGGGAGGATACAATGCCGACGCCTACATAACGCTGCTCAGGATCCCAGCATTCTGATCGTCCTCACAGCAGGATATGCTGGTGTCCTGGTGGGGGTTTTAGGGACAGGGGAGGTGAGGGTTAGGGAAGAGGTGATTGTTAGAGGGATTAATGGGGGTCTGTCAGGATTCTGATGGACGGGATGCCACTGTTGGTATACTGACAGCTTGCATCCCGTCCATCAGCAAATCATACTGAACCATATAATGGTACAGTAAAGCTGGCTACACACTGAGCAATATATCGGCCGTTCAATCCCTAGATCGTGAGCCCATTTGCAAGTATACCCAGTCTAGGAGCTCTCATTCAAACATCTAAACAATTTATGTACTGAAGCAGTGGGGTTTTTTTTTTATTTCTCTGACGTCCTAGTGGATGCTGGGAACTCCGTAAGGACCATGGGGAATAGCGGCTCCGCAGGAGACTGGGCACAAAAGAAAAGCTTTAGGACTACCTGGTGTGCACTGGCTCCTCCCCCTATGACCCTCCTCCAAGCCTCAGTTAGATTTTTGTGCCCGACCGAGCTGGGTGCAATCTAGGGGGCTCTCCTGAGCTTCTTAGGAAAAGTTAGTTTTAGGTTTTTTTATTTTCAGTGAGACCTGCTGGCAACAGGCTCACTGCATCGAGGGACTAAGGGGAGAAGAAGCGAACCTGCCTGCTTGCAGCCAGCTTGGGCTTCTTAGGCTACTGGACACCATTAGCTCCAGAGGGACCGAACACAGGCCCTGCCTCGGAGTCCGGTCCCAGAGCCGCGCCGCCGGCCCCCTTACAGAGCCAGAAGCAAGAAGTCCGGAAAATCGGCGGCAGAAGACATCAGTCTTCACCAAGGTAGCGCACAGCACTGCAGCTGTGCTCCATTGCTCCTCATGCACACCACACGCTCCGGTCACTGATGGGTGCAGGGCGCTGGGGGGGGGGGGGGGGGGGCGCCCTGAGCAGCAATATGAACACCTTGGCTGGCTAAAATACATCACATATAACCCCCAGGGCTATATGGATGTATATTAACCCCTGCCAGATTCCTGAAAAAAGCGGGAGAAAAGCCCGCCGAGAAGGGGGCGGAGCCGATCTCCTCAGCACACTGGCGCCATTTTCCCTCACAGCTCCGCTGGAAGGACGTCTCCCTGACTCTCCCCTGCAGTCCTGCACTACAGAAAAGGGTAAAACAAGAGGGGGGGGGCACTAATTAGGCACAGTATAACATAAACAGCAGCTATAAGGGGAAAAACACTCTGTATAGTGTTATCCCAACATATATATAGCGCTCTGGTGTGTGCTGGCATACTCTCCCTCTGTCTCCCCAAAGGGCTAGTGGGGTCCTGTCCTCTATCAGAGCATTCCCTGTGTGTGTGCTGTGTGTCGGTACGACTGTGTCGACATGTATGAGGAGGAAAATGATGTGGAGGCGGAGCAATTGCCTATAATGGAGATGTCACCCCCTAGGGAGTCGACACCTGAGTGGATGGGCTTATGGAAGGAATTACGTGAAAGTGTCAGCTCTTTACAAAAGACGGTTGATGACAGACAGCCGGCTACTCAGCTTGTGCCTGTCCAGGCGTCTCAAAGACCATCAGGGGCTCTAAAACGCCCGCTACCTCAGATGGCAGATACAGACGCCAACACGGATACTGACTCCAGTGTCGACGATGAAGAGACGAATGTGACTTCCAGTAGGGCCACACGTTACATGATTGAGGCAATGAAAAATGTTTTACACATTTCTGATAGTACAAGTACCACTAAAAAGGGTATTATGTTTGGTGAGAAAAAACTACCTGTAGTTTTTCCTGCATCTGAGGAATTAAATGAAGTGTGTGATGAAGCGTGGGTTTCTCCCGATAAAAAAACTGATAATTCCTAAAAGGTTATTGGCATCATACCCCTTCCCGCCAGAGGATAGGGCACGTTGGGAAACACCCCCTAGGGTGGATAAAGCGCTCACACGCTTGTCTAAACAGGTGGCACTACCGTCTCATGATACGGCCGCCCTTAAGGAACCTGCTGACAGAAAGCAGGAGAATATCCTAAAATGTATATACACTCACACGGGTGTTATACTGCGACCAGCAATCGCCTCAGCCTGGATGTGCAGTGCTGGGGTGGCTTGGTCGGATTCCCTGACTGAAAATATTGATACCCTGGATAGGGACAGTATATTACTGACTATAGAGCATTTAAAAGATGCATTTTTATATATGCGTGATGCACAGAGGGATATTTGCCGACTGGCATCAAGAGTAAGTGCGCTGTCCATATCTGCCAGAAGAGGGTTATGGACGCGGCAGTGGTCAGGTGATGCTGATTCCAAAAGGCATATGGAAGTATTGCCTTATAAAGGGGAGGAGTTATTTGGGGTAGGTCTATCGGACCTAGTGTCCACGGCAACTGCTGGGAAATCCACATTTTTACCCCAGGTAGCCTCTCAACATAAGAAGACGCCGTATTATCAGGCGCAGTCCTTTCGGCCCCATAAGGGCAAGCGGGCGAAAGGCTCCTCATTTCTGCCCCGTGGCAGAGGGAGAGGAAAAAGGCTGCAGCAAACAGCCAGTTCCCAGGAACAGAAGCCCTCTCCCGCTTCTGCCAAGTCCTCAGCATGACGCTGGGGCTCTACAAGCGGACTCAGGCACGGTGGGGGCCCGTCTCAAGAATTTCAGCGCGCAGTGGGCTCACTCACAAGTGGACCCCTGGATCCTTCAGGTGGTATCTCAGGGGTACAAATTGGAATTCGAGACGTCTCCCCCCCCCCCCCCGCCGTTTCCTAAAGTCTGCCTTACCGACGTCTCCCTCCGACAGGGAGGCGGTATTGGAAGCCATTCACAAGCTGTATTCTCAGCAGGTGATAATCAAGGTACCCCTCCTGCAACAGGGAAAGGGGTATTATTCCACGCTGTTTGTGGTACCGAAGCCGGATGGCTCGGTGAGACCTATTTAAATCTAAAATCTTTGAACACTTACATACAGAGGTTCAAATTCAAGATGGAGTCACTCAGAGCGGTGATCGCGAACCTGGAAGAAGGGGATTATTTGGTGTCTCTGGACATCAAGGATGCTTACCTCCATGTCCCAATTTACCCTTCTAACCAAGGGTACCTCAGGTTTGTGGTACAGAACTGCCACTATCGGTTTCAGACGCTGCCGTTTGGATTGTCCACGGCGCCCCGGGTCTTTACCAAAGTAATGGCCGAAATGATGATACTCCTTCGAAGGAAAGGAGTTTTAATTATCCCTTACTTGGACGATCTCCTGATAAGGGCAAGATCCGAGGAACAGTTGGTAGTCGGAGTATCACTATCTCAAGTAGTGCTGCGGCAGCACGGTTGGATTCTCAATATCCCAAAATCGCAGCTGATCCCGACGACACGTCTTCTATTCCTAGGGATGATCCTGGACACAGTCCAGAAAAAGGTGTTTCTCCCGGAAGAGAGAGCCAGAGAGTTATCCGAGCTAGTCAGAAACCTCCTAAAACCAGGCCAAGTATCAGTGCATCAATGCACAAGGGTCCTGGGAAAAATGGTGGCTTCCTACGAAGCAATCCCATTCGGCAGATTCCACGCAAGAACATTCCAGTGGGACCTGCTGGACAAATGGTCCGGATCGCATCTTCAGATGCATCGGCGGATAACCCTGTCCCCAAGGACAAGGGTGTCTCTCCTGTGGTGGTTGCAGAGTGCTCATCTTCTAGAGGGCCGCAGATTCGGCATTCAGGACTGGGTCCTGGTGACCACAGATGCCAGCCTGCGAGGCTGGGGAGCAGTCACACAGGGAATAAACTTCCAGGGCTTGTGGTCAAGCCTGGAGACATCACTTCACATAAATATCCTAGAGTTAAGAGCCATTTTCAATGCTCTGAGCCAAGCAAGACCTCTGCTTCAAGGTCAGCCGGTGCTGATCCAGTCGGACAACATCACGGCAGTCGCCCACGTAAACAGACAGGGCGGCACAAGAAGCAGGAGGGCAATGGCAGAAGCTGCAAGGATTCTTCGCTGGGCGGAAAATCATGTGATAGCACTGTCAGCAGTGTTCATTCCGGGAGTGGACAACTGGGAAGCAGACTTCCTCAGCAGGCACGACCTCCACCCGGGAGAGTGGGGACTTCACCCAGAAGTCTTCCACATGATTGTAAACCGTTGGGAAAAACCAAAGGTGGACATGATGGCGTCCCGCCTCAACAAAAAACTGGACAGGTAATGCGCCAGGTCAAGGGACCCTCAAGCAATAGCTGTGGACGCTCTGGTAACACCGTGGGTGTACCAGTCAGTGTATGTGTTCCCTCCTCTGCCTCTCATACCCAAGGTGCTGAGGAGTATACGGCGGGGAGGAGTAAGAACTATTCTCGTGGCTCCGGATTGGCCAAGAAGGACTTGGTACCCGGAACTTCAAGAAATGCTCAGAGGACCCGTGGCCTCTACCTCTGAGAAGGGACCTGCTCCAGCAGGGACTCTGTCTGTTCCAAGACTTACCGCGGCTGCGTTTGATGGCATAGCGGTTGAACGCCGGATCCTAAAGGAAAAAGGCATTCCAGACGAAGTCATCCCTACTTTGATAAAAGCCAGAAAGGATGTAACCGCAAAGCATTATCACCGCATCTGGCGGAAATATGTTGCGTGGTGCGAGGCCAAAAAGGCCCTGACGGAGGAATTTCAACTGGGTCGATTCCTGCATTTCCTGCAAGCAGGAGTGTCTATGGGCCTAAAATTAGGATCCATTAAGGTCCAGATTTCGGCCCTGTCGATTTTCTTTCAGAGAGAACTGGCTTCAGTGCCTGAAGTCCAGACGTTTGTTAAGGGAGTGCTACATATACAGCCTCCTTTTGTGCCTCCAGTGGCACCCTGGGATCTGAATGTTTTGGGTTTCCTAAAATCACATTGGTTTGAACCACTCAACACTGTGGACTTAAAATATCTCACATGGAAAGTGGTCATGCTGTTGGCCCTGGCTTCAGCCAGGCGTGTGTCTGAATTGGCGGCTTTATCCTGTAAAAGCCCTTACCTGATTTTTCATACGGACAGGGCAGAATTGAGGACTCGTCCTCAATTTCTCCCAAAGGTGGTTTCAGCGTTTCATCTGAACCAGCCTATTGTGGTACCTGCGGCTACTAAGGACTTGGAGGACTCCAAGTTGCTGGACGTTGTCAGGGCCCTGAAAATGTTTCCAGGACAGCTGGAGTCAGAAAATCTGACTCGCTATTTATCCTGTACGCACCCAACAAGCTGGGTGCTCCTGCTTCTAAGCAGACTATTGCTCGCTGGATTTGTAGTACAATTCAGCTTGCGCATTCTGTGGCAGGCCTGCCACAGCCAAAATCTGTAAAAGCCCACTCCACAAGGAAGGTGGGCTCATCTTGGGCGGCTGCCCGAGGGTGTCTCGGCTTTACAACTTTGCCGAGCTGCTACTTGGTCAGGGTCAAATACTTTTGTGAAATTTTACAAATTTGACACTCTGGCTGAGGAGGACCTGGAGTTTTCTCGCTCGGTGCTGCAGAGTCATCCGCACTCTCCCGCCCGTTTGGGAGCTTTGGTATAATCCCCATGGTCCTTACGGAGTTCCCAGCATCCACTAGGACGTCAGAGAAAATAAGAATTTACTTACCGATAATTCTATTTCTCGTAGTCCGTAGTGGATGCTGGGCGCCCATCCCAAGTGCAGATTATCTGCAATACTTGTAAATAGTTATTGTTAACAAATCGGGTTATTGTTGTGAGCCATCTATCCAGAGGCTCCTCTGTTATCATGCTGTTAACTGGGTTCATATCACAAGTTGTATGGTGTGATTGGTGTGGCTGGTATGAGTCTTACCCGGGATTCAAAATCCTTCCTTATTGTGTACGCTCGTCCGGGCACAGTATCCTAACTGAGGCTTGGAGGAGGGTCATAGGGGGAGGAGCCAGTGCACACCAGGTAGTCCTAAAGCTTTTCTTTTGTGCCCAGTCTCCTGCGGAGCCGCTATTCCCCATGGTCCTTACGGAGTTCCCAGCATCCACTACGGACTACGAGAAATAGAATTATCGGTAAGTAAATTCTTATTATCCTCCTCCCCCCCCCCCCCCCCCCTCAAATTTTTTTGTCTGCATCAGAGTAGTTACAAAAATCTCATGACTATCACTTCTGTTAGTGATGATCAAGCTTGCTGTAGTCTCTGTTCTAACTGTTTTGTCCCACACTGGATTGCTTCAGTTTGGCACACTACATGTAACCAACAATTTTGTAAAGTCATTATTTTTTATTTTTTTATTTCATAGATGACCAGACTCTTCCATAGATATGTAGTAACGTGGGGAACATACTGTAAAACAGAGGCTCCCCACACTATTGCTTTGAATTTGGCACCCCCTTGTAAGCTTTTAATTCGGGAAGTTTGTACCAGCATTTAGGAGCCCTCATGGCTTACCACTGTAATCTTTCCAGTAGCTGCATGAGCACAGGGCCACACTGAATTCATATTAAATACCTTTCACGCTTAACACGATTTGATATCTGTCTGGATTAATGTTGGGGAGAACATCTTACATCTTCATACTAGTCTAAGGGGGGGCAGTTCATTTGTTTACCTGCCACTAGATGGTGCGTGACAGCGCAATTCATTTGTTGCTTTGTTCGTGTGCAAATCAACTAGCCGCCTCCTGAGATTACGAGCTGAAATGTGCAAATGTGACTTCTCACGCTGCGGACAGTATTTTAGTATGGTTTTGTGTGTTGGAAGCAATGGGTGCCTGATCAGAACAATAGCACTTCTGACGAGCACCCTAAAAATGATTTAATAGCAGAGAATCCACAAGTATATAGTGCTCAGTGCTCTCATATAGGTCAAATCTACAATTTATACTTAATGTCCAAATCAGGGTCAGATCAGTCCCACAGATGAGAGAATCCCTTCTTACAATCCTCTGCTCTTGTTCTCACAAAAATAGACTTCTATTTCCAGTAGTAGCTCATGATATGAAATAAAAAACAATACAGGATCATGGTGCAATATATCCCAAACTTTCTTCAGATGATATCATATGCAGATGTTAAGGATCCAATGCTTACCCCACTCACACTATATATGGTGTCTGTCCGCACCTACTACATGGTGGCTAGACAAGACTGGGGAAATGAGGATATCTAATCTCTACCTGAATGGTTTCTCTAACAGTACAGTTTGTCTTGGAGTGCACAACTGTAGTGGAACTTGGCTGTACAATCTACTTGGCTAGCACATGTTATGCAAGTCACTCTTAAGGGCCCTACACGCTTAGCGACCCGCCGCCGAGCCTGCAGACGGGCGACTTGGTGGTAGGTGACGGGGGCAGGGAAGTTTCTTCCCTTCCCCTGTCACCCAGCTCCATAGAGCTGCATGCTAATATGGACAAGATTGTCCATATTGGCATGCATGTTTAAACGAGCCGGCACCAGCGATGAACAAGTGCTGGGCCGCGCATTCATCGGTGGTGCCTACACACTGAAAGATGGGAACGAGGTACAGTTCATATCTTTCACTGGTATCGACCATTGTGTAGGGCCCATTACTTGCTCTATTGAACATTGGGGCAGATGTATTAAGCCTGGAGAAGGCATAAGGAAGTGCTAAACCAGTGATAAGTGCAAGGTGATAAACGCACCAGCCAATCAGCTCCTAACTGTTTTACATATTGGAGCTGATTGGCTGGTGCGTTTATCACCTTGCACTTATCACTGGTTTAGCACTTCCTTATGCCATCTCCAGGTTAATGCATCTGCCCCAGTATGAGCTGTCTGCCTTCTGTGGGTTGCATTGTAATGGAAAATTGTTATGCAGGCCTTACCTCAGGTAGGTAACTCCCTGATGTTGATCGGCACTCAAATGCATGTTAAGAGTGGACAGATATGGCAAGTTGACGGGGTTTCAGTTTGCTTCATAGGAAGTGCCGTTTAATCGGTGCCTGACAGATCAATGCAGTTGTTCCAGACACCTATTAATTATCGTGCTTGTCACACCCAAAATAGACCAGGTTGGCCAGGTTGTGTTTGAAAATACAAGCTAGACGTCTAGTGTGTCTGCAACAGTAGGGTAGCACTTTCTGCAGTCATGCCCTATTGGAAAACATTTGGTAGCTACTTCAGCTGAGGTGTGAGTGTTATAAAGCTGCTTCCTGGGGAAATGCTCTGACAGGCTTGCACATCTGATGAGAATGTTTTCTGGCGTGCAAGGAATTTAGGCTGCTCACCTCTGCAGGTGCCTTTTATCCTGCGTATATGCATGTCACCATGCAAACTGGCTATACCTGGTTGAGCAGTTTAGTTTTTTTTTTTTTTGTTTTGTTTTTTTGTAATAGCTGCAAGTATATAGAATGGGCGGTTATTACTGCCTTTATATAACAGGTCTGCCCTAATTGTAAAGAGTGTGCTGTAACATGTGCTGACTATTATAACACACCCATCTGCTCTTATAATACTGAACATGATGATCCATTCACTGTTCTTGCAACTCGAAGCTCCTTGAGTCCTGTTGGAGAGCGATTTATAAATAAAATTATTAACTCTTGAGCATCTTACAAAATTACCTGAGCATTTATTTACTAAATGATATCGCTGGTGTTGCAAAAACATGCAAAGCTCAAATTCTTAATGAAGGAACCATTCTAATATTGATATATGTGCCAAATGTACTAGTAATAGCTGATTTGCCCCTGATGCTTTGCAGTTTGATCTAACTGTTTTAGAATATCTTGCAGAGAAAAGGTACTTGAAAGCCATACCCACTTTCTGTTCCTCTACATCAGGGATGGGAAACCTTTGTCCCTCCAACTGTTGAACTACACATACCAGCATGCCTTGCAATAGTTTTAGCATGGCCAAATAGCAAAACTGTAGCAGGGCATGCTGGGATCTATAGTTCAACAACTGGAGGGCCAAAGGTTCCCCACCCCTGCTCTACAGCCATAACTGTCTGTGTGGCAGTGTAGTTTCTGAACATCAATCAACCAAGTGTTCACCTTTGATCGGTCATAGGTACAGAGGCACTGAAGTGCTGTTGCTTCCCACTTGGCAATGGGAGAAGTTGGGACCTGCCAAATCCCTGCTGTCATTGCCACATAGGACTTTGTTGATTTAGGTCCAATGTTTCTATCTAGACTGATGCAGTAACTGGTGGAGTTGTGTGTATAATCCATCATAACTCTAATCCAGGACACCTATGATGTACACAGGTTCTGTAGCTAGCTAAATTCAAGTCTGCATTTCAGCCATGAACTTGTGTACATCATAGGTGTCCTGGATTAAAGGGATATTATGGCAAGCCTCCATGTCTTAAATATGCAAATATACCTTGTGTTTAATATACACACACACACACACACACACACACACACACACACACACACACACACACACACACACACACACACTATATTATACTTATATAATTTTCCAACTAAACTAGAATTTGATAGGTCTAATTTTTATAGTACACATGGCTGTCTTGATACTTTGATTACAAATGTAGCTCCCATCCTGTATCAGGTCTGATGTGGCTATTGTAGTGTTGCATAACATGTATAAGGGAATGGGAGTGTTATGATGGATTAAAATGTTAAACACCTGCCAATTCAAAGCTTGGACTCCTGACAGATGCTGAGAGGTGAATTTGTCCCAGAGAAACATGTCACAGCATAGCAACCTGCTGAGTATGCAGAGCCTGAAACGTGTTTAGTCTGGAATCATAGAATACACCAATTAAAATGTACATTTAAAGTTCTAGGTTTGGTAGACTTATCCAGCTGTGTATGCTGAAAACTATGGAGGGTAAAAAAATAAAACTTCCATAAACGCCCTCTTATTCATGCTGCAGTTCCCTCCACTGCACTTTTTGTTACTGCACTGCATTCATCTCAGCCACGCACTTGGAATGGAATTCAGTGAGTCACAAAGGCGGATCCTGTGTATCCGACCTATTGGAGTTGGAAGTTGTGTTGATGGACAGGGATGTGATGTCGTATGGCTTTTCTAGTATCTCCAGCTACCCTGTTGCTGTAAACATGTTGCTGGAGCTTTGCCAGCTTTCCTACTCTACAGGACAAACCCAGTGCTGCAGATTACTTTAAACCTTTACCTCCAGCTTGATCTGTCCTATGCAATTAGTGTTCCTTAACATAACTATTGAGGTTTTTGTAGCAACATACGGTTTTCCGTGGCCTGTTTCACCACCATATTATATGATCTTGCAAAGCCTTCTTTCGTAAACCAGGCAATGGCATACACGCTAAAATTATCTGGTTCACCTGCCTGTTAGCTGCAGATTGCCCAGATAATTGTAAGTGTATGCGTGCAATTGATCAGAAAATACTGATCTGTTGGGTAGGCTGGATCAGCCAGCTTGTCCGTTCAATCCAGGATTTTCTAAGTTAAGTCTGCTGCTTTTGGGCAGTGCATGCACTGCTGTGGCTGACGGGGGAGAAAGAAGAGTGCAATACACTGAGATCTTGGTGTATGCACATGATATCTGCAGGGTGTCTGTCAAATGTCAGGTTTTTTTTAATCCAGCATGATCAATATTTTTGGTTGTTCATGCACATACGCTGTACAATGATTTGGGAGATCTGTTGCTATAGGGTGGATAGGCCAGATAATTGTAGTGTATGCCCAGTTTTAATCATAACTACTTTATGAGCAAGAATTGTAACTGTCGTTTTTTTTTTTTTTCCCCCTCTTCCCCTGCAGGTGGTCCGGGGCCGTCTAGAACAAAAAGGTATTGTCGTTCACAATGTGCGACTGAATGGTTCTGCTGCAAGTCATGTGCTGCATGAAGATAGTGGCTTGGGCTATAAAGATTTGGACCTCATATTTATGGTTGACTTGAAAGGGCCTGGAGCCTTTCAGGTAGTAAAGCATGCAGTTCTTGATTGCCTCCTGGACTTCCTGCCTGCAGGTGTCAATAAGGAGAAGATCACACCCATGACTTTAAGGGAAGCTTATGTTCAGAAATTGGTAAAGGTTTGTACTGAAAGTGACCGGTGGAGTCTAATATCCTTATCAAACAACAATGGAAAAAACATGGAATTGAAGTTTGTGGACACTCTAAGGCGTCAGTTTGAGTTTAGTGTAGACTCCTTCCAAATAATACTTGATTCTATGCTTATCCAGCGTTCAGAGGCTCAAATGTCTCAAAGCTACCACCCCACTGTGACTGGAGAAAGCATGTATGGGGACTTTGAGGAAGCCATGGACCACTTGCGTAATAGGATCATTGCCACCCGAAACCCTGAAGAGATCAGAGGAGGTGGTCTACTCAAATACTGCAACTTGCTTGTACGTGGCTTTACACCCAAGTCGGAGGTGGATATGAAAACCATGCAGAGGTACATGTGCTCCCGTTACTTCATAGATTTCCCTGACATACGGGAACAGTTGCGGAAGCTTAAGTGCTATCTGCAGGATCACTTTGTCGGGATGGAGGACAAGCGTTATGACTGCCTGATGACTCTTCACAATGTAGTAAATGAGAGTACAGTTTGCTTAATGGGACATGAACGTCGTCAGACGCTAACACTTATTGCTTCTTTAGCTATTCAGGTATTATCTGAGCAGAATCTTGTTTCAGCCATCCCAAACTATACCTGCTACTACCAGCCGGCCTCCTTCATGGGTGATGGGAACTACAGCAGTTACTACTTCACACCTATCCAGCCTCTTGTGTCCTGCAGTCACTCCTACCAGACCTGGCTTCCTTGCTGCAACTGACACCAAGATGACCTGCTTATCTCCAAACCTAAACAAGAAAACTGCATTTTAAATGTTCCTAAGAGCAGACACTTTTCTGCCACCTTGATCTTTTCTGGAGATCATGAAACGATTAGTATGGGGTGATCCTCCTTCAAGGCTTTCAATCAAATAAGCTGTTATTCTGCAAAAGGACTACCACTAATCGCAGCTTCCCTCTGTACTGATGTAGGTCAAAAACCAGTGTAAATATTGGGTGTTTGGACCAAAGAGGAGTTAAAACACTTAAGTGCCTATACTGCTTGAATGGTTTTAACTCCTAGATTCTATAAACCATTTCTTTAAGATCACCTAACCATTGTACTGGATATCCCAGCAGCTCACTTGTAATGACACACCAGTTCATTACTGATTTGCAGTCAATGGGTATTTGAGCCTTTTACATATAATTCTGTAGTATGTGCCATTTATGTGAAGTCTGCAGAAAAATGTTTTGTCAGTCTCTACTTCCATTCTGCGATTTTTGGTGCTATGGGCATATATCCTACCCAGATTTGGGCAAGTACTTGGAAAATAAACTAAAGTAGGGCCACATGATTGAACTCCACTTGGAAAAAAAATTATATCACCTTTATAGGCTGGCTGAAGTCCAGTAAATTCAGGCTTGGTTTTAGGAATAAAGGGAATGTTGGGCTGTACTATAAAACTACTAAGAATGAAACTAATGGCTGACAATTGAAATCTGAAAGTACCTGCCCTCTGAACAGAGTGGGTAATACATTGCTTTTAGAACTTCTCAGAGATGAAGTTAGTGCTGTTTTACATTTAGAAATGATCTGACAAGGTCACCATACACAATGAGCTGGAAAGATGCAGCAGTTTGTTGCTTTTAAAAGCAGTTGGCCATAGCTTAAAGTGAGTCGCAAACTTTAGCTTGAATTTGTTGGGGAAGGGGGGGGGGTAGCTTGCAATATCATAATATCTCAACTGATATTGTACAGTCTAAGTGGGGACTTTTTTTATTTTAATCTCACCACCTATAATCTAAAAGTACAGTTAATTACAACAGCCCCTGGAGACCACATATATGCATACATTTCACTTGAACATGCATGACACATGAGCATTTACTTCATTCCAGATTAATTTTCAGTAGCTAGGTACATACTATACAATTATTAGGTGGATTTGCCAATAACTGGGTGATCTGCCTGATCTAATGCAGTGTTTATGAATGATTGTTTTGGGTTTTGCCAATAAACCTGAGCAATCTTTCCTACAACCGCTTACCTACAACTATAGGGGCAGTAAAGACTTTTCAATCTGGGCATATGTCCAGGTGTTAAAAAAATAAATAAAAAATGTGTAGGTAAACCCAGTATATTTTATATCCCCCCCCCCCCCCCCCCCCCTTCTTAGCTGATCTAATGAGCATTTAAAAAAAAAAAAAATCAAAGTGTGTAGTACAGATGTCTGGACCTTCCTCTACTTGAATAAGCGGCCTGCTTGTTCGTCCGATCTGAAAAATCAGACCATGTGTACCTAGCTTTAAGCGTCCATTTCGTTTGTCCACTATTATTTAGGCCTTTGGGGGGGGATTTTTATTCTCAATTGAAGTGCTGGCATTGAGGCAAAGGTGTGTTCCCTGCCTTGTATAATCCATAACCACCCAGGTCATAATGTAACATGCTAGACTGCTGCAGAGATCTGGTAAGCTATGTCTGTGACTGCTCCCATCCCTCCGGAACCTTTCCAGGAATAACTGCCTGGAGAACAGTGAAATGTTCATAGCCGATGACACTGCTCCCCCAGAATGGACACTTTGGCATGATGGTGACACTCCTTCTAGAGCTGTGCAATTGCTTTAAGCAGGCCTTGGTTTTAGACTGCAGACACCACTTAAGTGCAAAACCATGTGTTTTTTGGGGGGGGGGTTTTCTTTGGGTGGGGGCATTGGAGGGGGTATACTCTCCTCAAATTGGTGAGAAATCCCATTTGTGTTTTAAGGACACTTAAACTTTTAATATTTAACTGATGCGGCTGAACACGCGCTTGGTTTTATGTTAACTTTTTGTTAATGTGCCTTTTTAATACTTTTTAGATATTTTGTATCGCTTTAAAGGCTGAAAACATCTAGGCTATGTTATGCAGGATCAGCTGAGCCAGTGGCAGTTTCAGGATAAAATGTAATCTAGCCTAACAACTTGTTTAGATGCTCATTATGTTTAATTAGGAGTTTGGAACATCAGTCTATCTCCTGTCTAGCAGTTGAATCACATACATGTTAATTACATTATTTTTTATTAAATATGGCTTCAGTTACTAACAATGTTGAAGGAATGAGGTTAAAATTCCTTGTAGATGTTCCCCCATAACTTTGTAGTCTTCTGCAAAAAGAAGAAAATATTCCTTGATTTGGTGTATACAGACTCAATAGTTCAAACTGACAATTCCCCCTACTTTGTCCTTACTGTAATGCAAAAGGTGCCAAAACATTGTTTGGGGCTCGTGTTCCTTTTTTTTTTTTTTTTTTTTTTTTTTTTACACCACCAACTTCACACAAACTATTAAAGTTCTAATTTTGCAGTATGGTAATTTTTTTTTTTTTTATTCTTTATGATCAGTTTCTCTAGTTCAGCTAGGTTTGTAAGCATTATAAATGTGCTACATCTCATATCAAGTATTAGAACTTTTCCTCCAACTACTGTGACCAGAGTATCTTCTGTCTGTACTATGCAATTCTTGGTCTCTATTTTTACACTCTGATATTGCAGACACCTGTCATTACTCTGCTTGTAAATGTCTGTCTTGCTCCACCTGACTTTTTTTTTTTTTTTAATGAGATTCATTTAATTACATTACAGCATCTTGGGTGGAGTGCAGATCTGTTAACCAGTACGTGTCACACTACAACAGTTTAGTAGTATATCAACCTGAAGCTTTGCTTTCTCACTTTATGTGAAGACTACTTGTTTCAGGATACAACTTGTAAAGCTGGACATACACTACACAATTATTTGGCAGAGCTGGCTGGCATGAAAATTTGGTAATGAGAGTAAATGACAACCATTTGCTCCGAACACTGGAAAACAGACTAAAACTGCTGTTCATACAAACTGGTTAAATTCATACTTCAACCAGTATGGGCATCATGCAGCAAGCATAGCATCCCACCACTCTGTTTCTCTTCATGCATACAGCATTAGTAAAACACAAAGGACAGCTGTTGCAGTAAGAACTGTCCTTTGCGATGATTAGGACTTCTGTGTTTAGGACCCAGAGTCCTGTCTGCGCATGTGGCGGGTGACTATTGCACTGCAAGGGGCGCTAAGAGGGATCCAGTTGGATCCTGCACAGTGGGGAGGTGAAGTAGAAGCACTTGGGCTTCTATAGGGCAACACCATCTGAACATGCAAAGTTGTCCACTGCATACAAGCACTTGAATCTATTGTATTCTGGAGCTTGGTGTGTGTTCATTTTCCAATGTATGGGACAAAAGGGTCGGTTTGTCATTTTGCTCTCATCCATTACCAGATTTTCATTCCAACCAGCCTGGTAGCTGATCTGCCTGATTAATTGTATAGTGTATGCCTAGTTTAAGATTGCAGCCACAGGCCCTCTTTCCTGTGTCTGTATAGGAGTGAGAAATGTTGCACTCTTACAAAATCACTGTACCATCTGTAGACAAAACCAGACGATTCCTATAGCCCCACCTCCTAAAGTTAGGAAGGGCTTATTGAAGAGATGCTGCCAATCCAGAAAAATTAAAGTGCTACACTCCTGCCCAAATTTAGGCAGTGCTTTCCAATCCTGGGTGTGCCTGACAATTGGTGACTTCATTCTTGTAGCTGCCTGCTCTGCTCATTCCCAGAACCTGAGCACACTTAACTCTTTAACTACCAATAAGGCCAATGTTCCAAACATGCAGTGCAAAAAACCCAACAAACTGCATGGGCACTATTATAATGTTTTATAGTGTACAGTTTTAGCCCCCTCCTCTCTACGTTACTACTAGTTTTCTAGCGTAAAGTAATACAATTTTCAGTTTTGCTTACAACATTCGATAGCAGAATAATTCTTCCAAATAGCCCATTTTGTATAGGGAAGGGGTGGAAATGTGCAGTGTTAACTTACAATGTGTTATCACCCCTCTGGGGGTTGTGGAGATCAAAAAAAATAAAAATATATTTTCTCACGGTGTGCCTCATCATTGCCGTTAGTGTTATTTGCTAAATTGTATCGGACACCTCAGTCACAATGGCTATAATAGGGTGACCATAATATCCATTTAATCTGGGACACATGATTTACACAGGTTCTGCGGCTGGCTAAAACCAGGTGAAAGTCAGGCTAGCGGTTTAGCCAGCCTCAGAACCTTTTGTAAATCATAGGTGTCCCAGATTAAAGGGCTATTATGGTCACCCTAGCTATAATCATGCTTCAAAGAGACTAGCTGTGCAGTCATTAACCTGTCCACTCTACTGAGAATTCTAGTACCGGCTTGTCATGAGTAGACCAAAACTTCACGTAAGTAGCTGGTTTTATGTTTAACTGAGTGTGTGGCATAGTTTTAGGTTATATTGTCATAACGTATCTTTCTTGTGGTTACTACCTCATCCCTTAAATTCTGGACACGTATTAATTACACAGGTTCTGAGGCTGATTAAAACCAGGTGAAATGGAGTCTTGAAGTCAGCCAGCCACAGAACCTGTGTAATGTGTCCAGAATTAAGATTCACTGGTCACCACTAGCTAACACTTTTGTTCTAAAAGGGATACAAGGCACAGCAGGCTGCGTTATAACAAGGTTGCTGGCTGATGCATTGTCATGTTGGATGAACTTCTCAGTTTGACATGAGCCTTTCTGCTCATTTGGTTTAAGCGGTGAACAATGTGTTGGGGCAGCAGACTTTCTAATGTGTTTTCTCAGCCAGTTATGCTTGGAGTGTGGGAAAACATAGAGTTCATTCCACCTGGTCAGAATCTCTCCTAGGCAATCCATGTCTTAAACACACTACAGCAGCGGTTCTCAAACTCTGTCCTCGGGGGCACACACAGTCCATGTTTTGCAGGTCTCCTCACAGAATTGCAAGTGAAATAATTAGCTCCACCTGTGGACCTTTTAAAATGTGTCAGTGAGTAATTAATACACCTGTGCACCTGCTGGGTTACCTGCAAAACATGCACTTTGTGTGCCCCCGAGGACTGAGTTTGAGAACCTCTGCACTACAGCAGTGGTTCTCGGCATCCTCCCAAGAGGTCACATGTTACAGACTTCTGTCTGTGGAAGCAGGTGTGGTAATTACTGACCCAGCAAAATGGATTAACTCTCATCTATGCATGATTGTGCAGAGATACACAAACATGACCTGTTTGTCCTACATGAATTCCCATAAGTGTATAAAAAAAATAAGCAAAAAAATAAATAAATGCTTGCCTAGAGCAGTGTTTCCCACCTCCAGTCCTCAAGGAACCCCATCAATGAATGTTTCTCTGACGTCCTAGTGGATGCTGGGGACTCTGTAAGGACCATGGGGGAATAGATGGGCTCCACAGGAGACTGGGCACTCTAAAGAAAGATTCAGGACTATCTGGTGTGCACTGGCTCCTCCCCCTATGACCCTCCTCCAAGCCTCAGTTAGATTTCTGTGCCCGGCCGAGCTGGATGCACACTAGGGGCTCTCCTGAGCTCCTAGAAAGAAAGTATAGTTTAGGTTTTTTATTTTACAGTGAGACCTGCTGGCAACAGGCTCACTGCAGCGAGGGACTAAGGCGAGAAGAAGCGAACCTACCTAACCGGTGGTAGCTTGGGCTTTTTAGGCTACTGGACACCATTAGCTCCAGAGGGATCGAACACAGGACCCGACCTCGTCGTCCGTTCCCGGAGCCGCGCCGCCGTCCCCCTTACAGAGCCAGAAGCAAGAAGGTCCGGAAAATCGACGGCTGAAGACTTCTGTCTTCCTCCAAGGTAGCGCACAGCACTGCAGCTGTGCGCCATTGCTCCTCATGCACACCACACACTTCGGTCACTGATGGGTGCAGGGCGCTGGGGGGGGGGGGGGGCGCCCTGAGCAGCAATAATATACACCTTGGCTGGCAAACTAACACCATATATAGCCCCAGGGGCTATATAGGTGTAAATTAACCCCTGCCAGATGTTTTAAAATAGCGGGAGAAAGCCCGCCGAAAAAGGGGCGGAGCCTTCTCCCTCAGCACACTGGCGCCATTTTCCCTCACAGCTTCGCTGGAAGGATCGCTCCCTGGCTCTCCCCTGCAGTCCTGCACTACAGAAAGGGTAAAAAAAAGAGAGGGGGGGGCCACAATTTAGGCGCAGTATACAATATATATATGCAGCTATAAGGGAAAACACTTTTATAAGGTGATATCCCTGTGATATATAGCGCTCTGGTGTGTGCTGGCATACTCTCCCTCTGTCTCCCCAAAGGGCTTTGTGGGGTCCTGTCCTCTGTCAGAGCATTCCCTGTGTGTGTGCTATGTGTCGGTACTGCTGTGTCGACATGTATGATGAGGATAATGATGTGGAGGCGGAGCAAATGCCAGTGAATGTGATGTCACCCCCTGCGGGGTCGACACCTGTGTGGATGGACTTATGGAAGGAATTACGTGACAGTGTCAGCTCCTTACATAAAAGGTTTGACGACATAGGACAGCCGGCTTCTCAGCTTGTGCCTGTCCAAGCGTCTCAAATGTCATCAGGGGCTGTAAAACGCCCGCTACCTCAGATGACAGATACAGATGTCGACACGGATACCGACTCCAGTGTTGACGACGATGAGACTAGTGTACCCTCCAATAGGTCCACCCGTTACATGATTGAGGCAATGAAAAATGTATTACATATTTCTGATAATACCCCAGGTACCACAAAAAAGGGTATTGTTTGGTGAGAAAAAACTACCAGTAGTTTTTCCTGCATCTGAGGAATTAAATGAGGTGTGTGAGGAAGCGTGGTCTTCCCCAGATAAGAAATTAATAGTTTCTAAACGGTTATTGGCAGCGTACCCTTTCCCGCCAGAGGATAGGTCACGTTGGGAAACGCCCCCTAGGGTAGATAAAGCGCTGACCCGCTTATCAAAAAAGGTGGCACTACCGTCTCTGGATACGGCCGCCCTAAAGGAACCTGCTGATAGAAAGCAGGAACATACCCTTAAAGCTATATACACACACACCGGCATTATATTGAGACCCGCTATTGCATCGGCTTGGATGTGCAGTGCTGCAGCTGCGTGGTCAGATTCCCTGTCGGATAACATTGATACCATGGATAGGGACAATATTTTGCTGACGATAGAGCATATAAAAGACGCTGTCTTATACATGCGTGATGCACAGAGAGATATTTGCCGGCTGGCATCAAAAATAAGCGCTATGTCCATTGCCGCCAGAAGGGGGTTATGGACTCTGCAATGGTCAGGCGATGCCGACTCGAAGCGGCACATGGAAGTTTTGCCCTATAAAGGGATGGAACTTTTTGGGGATGGTCTGTCAGACCTCGTTTCCACAGCTACTGCTGGGAAATCGACCTTTTTGCCACAGGCTACCCCACAGCAAAAGAAAGCACCGTATTATCAGGTACAGTCCTTTCGGCCCCAGAAAAATAAGAGGGCTAGAGGCTCATCCTTTCTGCCGAGGGGCAGAGGTAGGGGGAAAAAGCTGCAGCACACAGCTAGTTCCCAAGAGCAGAAGTCCTCCCCTGCGTCCGGTAAGTCCACAGCATGACGCTGGTGCTGCTCAGGCGGACCCGGTATTTCAGCACACAGTGGGCTCTCTCACAGGTGGATCCCTGGGTCCTTCAAGTAGTGTCTCAGGGGTACAGGCTGGAATTCGAGACGTCTCCCCCCTGCCGTTTCCTAAAATCTGCCTTACCGGCAACTTCCTCTGCCAGGGAGGCAGTGTTGGTGGCTATTCAAAAACTATATTCACAGCAAGTGATTGTCAAGGTACCCCTCCTTCAACAGGGAAAGGGTTACTATTCCACAATGTTTGTGGTACCGAAACCGGACGGTTCGGTGAGACCCATCTTAAATTTAAAAGCCTTGAACACTTATATCAAAAGGTTCAAGATGGAATCGCTCAGGGCGGTTATTGCGAGCCTGGACGAGGGGGATTACATGGTCTCCCTGGACATCAAGGATGCGTACCTGCATGTCCCTATTTACTCTCCGCACCAGGAGTACCTCAGATTTGTGGTACAGGACTGTCACTATCAGTTCCAGACGCTGCCGTTTGGGTTATCCACGGCACCGAGGGTCTTTACCAAGGTAATGGCCGAAATGATGATACTCCTTCGCAAGAAGGGAGTTTTAATTATCCCATACTTGGACGATCTCCTGATAAAGGCGAGGTCCAGAGAACAGTTGGTAGTGGGGTTAGCACTTTCTCGGGAAGTGCTACAACAGCACGGCTGGATTCTCAATATTCCAAAGTCACAGCTGGTCCCGACAACACGTCTTCTGTTCCTGGGAATGATTCTGGACACAGACCAGAAAAGAGTTTCTTCCAGTGGAAAAAGCCGAGGAGTTGTCATCTCTAGTCAGAGACATCCTAAAACCAGGACAGGTGTCAATACATCAATGCACACGAGTCCTGGGAAAAATGGTAGCTTCGTACGAAGCAATCCCATTCGGAAGGTTCCACGCAAGGACGTTCCAGTGGGACCTGTTGGACAAATGGTCCGGGTCCCATCTCCAGATGCAACAGCGGATAACCCTGTCGGCAAGGACCAGGGTGTCGCTGCTGTGGTGGCTGCAGAGGGCTCATCTACTAGAGGGCCGCAGATTCGGAATACAGGACTGGGTCCTGGTGACCACGGATGCCAGCCTTCGGGGCTGGGGTGCAGTCACACAGGGAAGAAATTTCCAAGGACTGTGGTCAAATTGGGAGATTTCGCTTCACATAAATATTCTGGAGCTAAGGGCCATTTACAATGCCCTAAGCCTAGCAATGCCCCTGCTTCAGAACCAGCCGGTACTGATCCAATCAGACAACATCACGGCGGTCGCCCATGTAAACAGACAGGGCGGCACAAGAAGCAGGATGGCGATGGCAGAAGCCATAAGGATTCTCCGATGGGCAGAGAATCATGTGTTGGCACTGACAGCAGTGTTCATTCCGGGAGTGGACAACTGGGAAGCAGACTTCCTCAGCAGGCACGACCTCCACCCGGGAGAATGGGGACTTCATCCAGAAGTCTTCCAAATGCTGGTAAACCGTTGGGAAAGACCACAGGTGGACATGATGGCGTCCCGCCTCAACAAAAAGTTGAAAAGATATTGCGCCAGGTCAAGGGACCCTCAGGCGATCGTTGTGGACGCTCTAGTGACACCGTGGGTGTACCAGTCGGTTTATGTGTTTCCTCCTCTGCCTCTCATTCCCAAGGTACTAAGAATAATAAGAAAGCGAGGAGTGAAAACTATACTCGTGGTTCCGGATTGGCCAAGAAGAGCTTGGTACCCGGAACTTCAAGAGATGCTTGCAGAGGACCCTTGGCCTCTGCCGCTCAGACAAGACCCGCGGCTACGTTTGACGGCATGGCGGTTGAACACCGGATCCTAAAGGAAAAGGGCATTCCGGAGGAAGTCATCCCTACCCTGATCAAAGCCAGGAAGGATGTCACCGCAAAACATTATCACCGCATTTGGCGAAAAATATGTTGCGTGGTGTGAGGCCAAGAAGGCCCCGACGGAGGAATTTCAGCTGGGTCGATTCCTGCATTTCCTGCAAGCAGGGGGTGACGTTGGGCCTCAAATTGGGGTCCATTAAGGTCCAGATTTCGGCTCTGTCGATTTTCTTCCAAAAAAGAACTGGCTTCACTGCCTGAAGTTCAGACGTTTGTCAAAGGAGTTCTGCATATTCAGCCTCCTTTTGTGGCCCCAGTGGCACCTTGGGATCTCAATGTGGTTTTGGAATTCCTGAAATCACATTGGTTCGAGCCACTTAAGACTGTGGATTTGAAATATCTCACGTGGAAAGTGGTCATGTTGTTGGCCCTGGCTTCGGCCAGGCGAGTATCAGAATTGGCGGCTTTGTCTTGTAAAAGTCCTTATCTGATTTTCCATATGGATAGGGCAGAGTTGAGGACTCGTCCTCCGTTTCTCCCGAAGGTGGTCTCAGCTTTTCACTTGAACCAACCTATTGTGGTGCCTGCGGCTACTAGGGACTTGGAGGATTCCAAGTTACTGGACGTAGTCAGGGCCCTGAAAATGTATGTTTCCAGGATGGCTGGAGTCAGGAAGACTGACTCGCTGTTTATCCTGTATGCACCCAACAAGCTGGGTGCTCCTGCTTCTAAGCTGTCTATCGCGCGCTGGATTTGTAGCACAATTCAGCTGGCGCATTCTGCGGTGGGATTACCGCAGCCTAAATCAGTGAAAGCCCATTCCACAAGGAAGGTGGGCTCATCTTGGGTGGCTGCCCGAGGGGTCTCGGCTTTACAACTTTGCCGAGCTGCTACTTGGTCAGGGGCAAACACGTTTGCTAAATTCTACAAATTTGATACCCTGGCTGAGGAGGACCTGGAGTTCTCTCATTCGGTGCTGCAGAGTCATCCGCACTCTCCCGCCCGTTTGGGAGCTTTGGTATAATCCCCATGGTCCTTACGGAGTCCCCAGCATCCACTAGGACGTCAGAGAAAATAAGAATTTACTCACCGGTAATTCTATTTCTCGTAGTCCGTAGTGGATGCTGGGCGCCCATCCCAAGTGCGGATTGTCTGCAATACTTGTAAATAGTTATTGTTCCTATAATCGGGTTGTTATTGTGAGCCATCTGTTCAGAGGCTCCATTGTTATCATACTGTTAACCGGGGTTCCTATCACGTGTTATATGGTGTGGCTGGTATGAGTCTTACCCGGGATTCAAAAATCCTTCCTTATTGTGTCAGCTCTTCCGGGCACAGTTCCTAACTGAGGCTTGGAGGAGGGTCATAGGGGGAGGAGCCAGTGCACACCAGATAGTCCTGAATCTTTCTTTAGAGTGCCCAGTCTCCTGCGGAGCCCGTCTATTCCCCATGGTCCTTACGGAGTCCCCAGCATCCACTACGGACTACGAGAAATAGAATTACCGGTGAGTAAATTCTTATTTTTTCACGCTTGGTGCTGGTGCACAGGTGTAATTGTTGTGGTAACGTGAAGAGCCTCAGCTAGTATTCATTTCATGTATGATTCTGTGAGGAATCCTGGAAACATACACTGTAAGGGCTAAAACACACTACCCGGTTTTTGCCGGCCGGGAAAAAGCCGGACGGCTTTTTCCCGTGCCGGCATTGTAGTTAACAGTGTGAGGGGTAGGGTCCCTTCACACTGCACGGCCCCGGCCCGGCTGCCGGGTTGCAGCCGGGTCTCACCACTGGAAGGTCCGGCGGCCGCCGGGCCGTCTTTGCAGCCAGTAAACTGTGTGTGTGAAGGGGAGCTTTCACACACAACGGTTTTTTCGGAAGCCGTGTCTGATGCTGCGCATGCGCACAGCATCACACACGGCTCAAAGCCGTCCTGTGTGCGAGACTCTGCCGGTTTCTCCCGGATGGCAAAAAGCCGGACAAACTTTGTCCGGCTTTTTGCCATCCGGGAGAAACCGGCCAGTGTGTTACAGCCCTAAAGCTGGCTACATGCCTAAAGATTTCAGTCCATTCCGGTTGGTGGTAACAAAAATCTGGTAATGTACGGGAGCAAATTACATTTGACCGTTTGCTCCCAAACACTGGGTAAAGGACAATGGTCATTCATACAAATTTAGTTAAAAGCATTTGATTCAACAAATTTATCAGAACAATCTTTTTGTCACTTTTCCAAATTCATATAATTGCAGAGTGTAACATATAAAAAAATAATAAGAATTTACTTACCGATAATTCTATTTCTCGGAGTCCGTAGTGGATGCTGGGGTTCCTGAAAGGACCATGGGGAATAGCGGCTCCGCAGGAGACAGGGCACAAAAAGTAAAGCTTTAGGATCAGGTGGTGTGCACTGGCTCCTCCCCCCATGACCCTCCTCCAAGCCTCAGTTAGGTACTGTGCCCGGACGAGCGTACACAATAAGGAAGGATTTATGAATCCCGGGTAAGACTCATACCAGCCACACCAATCACACTGTACAACCTGTGATCTGAACCCAGTTAACAGTATGATAACAGCGGAGCCTCTGAAAGGATGGCTCACAACAATAATAACCCGATTTTTGTAACTATGTACAAGTAATGCAGATAATCCGCACTTGGGATGGGCGCCCAGCATCCACTACGGACTCCGAGAAATAGAATTATCGGTAAGTAAATTCTTATTTTCTCTATCGTCCTAGTGGATGCTGGGGTTCCTGAAAGGACCATGGGGATTATACCAAAGCTCCCAAACGGGCGGGAGAGTGCGGATGACTCTGCAGCACCGAATGAGAGAACTCCAGGTCCTCCTTAGCCAGGGTATCAAATTTGTAGGATTTTACAAACGTGTTTGCCCCTGACTAAATAGCCGCTCTGCAAAGTTGTAAAGCCGAGACTCCTCGGGCAGCCGCCCAAGATGAGCCCACCTTCCTTGTGGAATGGGCATTTACATATTTTGGCTGTGGCAGGCCTGCCACAGAATGTGCAAACTGAATTGTATTACACATCCAACTAGCAAAAGTCTGCTTAGAAGCAAGAGCACCCAGTTTGTTGGGTGCATACAGGATAACAGCAAGTCAGTTTTCCTGACTCCAGCCGTCCTGGAACCTATATTTTCAGGGCCCTGACCACATCTAGCAACTTGGAGTCCTCCAAGTCCCTAGTAGGCGCAAGACACCACAATAAGCTGGTTCAGGTGAAACACTGACACCACCTTAGGGAGAGAACTGGGGACGAGTCCGCAGCTCTGCCCTGTCCGAATGGACAAACAGATATGGGCTTTTTTTGAGAAAAAAAACCACCAATTTGACACTCGCCAGGTCCAAGAGCATGTTCACTTTTCATGTGAGATGCTTCAAATCCACAGATTTGACTGGTTTTAAACCAATGTGTTTTGAGGAATCCCAGAACTACGTTGAGATCCCACAGTGCCACTGGAGGCACAAAAGGGGGTTGTATATGCAATACTCCCTTGACAAACTTCTGGACTTCAGGAACTGAAGCCAATTCTTTCTGGAAGAAAAAGCGACAGGGCCGAAATTTGAACCTTAATGGACCCCAATTTGAGGCCCATAGACACTCCTGTTTGCAGGCAATGCAGGAATCGACCGAGTTGAAATTTCTTCGTGGGGCCTTCCTGGCCTCACACCACGCAACATATTTTCGCCACATGTGGTGATAATGTTGTGCGGTCACCTCCTTTCTGGCTTTGACCAGGGTAGGAATGACCTCTTCCTGAATGCCTTTTCCCTTAGGATCCGGCGTTCCACCGCCATGCCGTCAAACGCAGCTGCGGTAAGTCTTGGAACAGACATGGTACTTGCTGAAACAAGTCCCTTCTTAGCGGCAGAGGCCATAAGTCCTCTGTGAGCATCTCTTGAAGTTCCGGGTACCAAGTCCTACTTGGCCAATCCGGAGCCATGAGTATAGTTCTTACTCCTCTACGTCTTATAATTCTCAGTACCTTAGGTATGAAAAGCAGAGGATGGAACACATACACTGACTGGTACACCCACGGTGTTACCAGAACGTCCACAGCTATTGCCTGAGGGTCTCTTAACCTGGCGCAATACCTGTCCCGTTTTTTGTTCAGACGGGACGCCATCATGTCCACCTTTGGTAATTCCCAACGGTTTACAATTATGTGGAAAACTTCCCCATGAAGTTCCCACTCTGCCGGGTGGAGGTCGTGCCTACTGAGGAAGTCTGCTTCCCAGTTTCCATTCCCGGAATGAAACACTGCTGACAGTGCTATCACATGATTTTCCGCCCAGCGAAAAGTCCTTGCAGTTTTTGCCACTGCCCTCCTGCTTCTTGTGCCGCCCTGTCTATTTACGTGGGCGACTGCCGTGATGTTTTATCCCACTGGATCAATACCGGCTGACCTTGAAGCAGAGGTCTTGCTAAGCTTAGAGCATTATAAATTTACCCTTAGCTATATTTATGTGGAGAAAAATCTCCAGACTTGATCACACTCCCTGGAAATTTTTTCCTTGTGTGACTGCTCCCCAGCCTCTCGGGCTGGCCTCCGTGGTCACCAACATCCAAAACTGAATGCCGAATCTGCGGCCCTCTAGAAGATGAGCACTCTGTAACCACCACAGGAGAGACACCCTTGTCCTTGGATATAGGGTTATCCGCTGATGCATCTGAAGATGCGATCCGGACCATTTGTCCAGCAGATCCCACTGAAAAGTTCTTGCATGAAATCTGCCGACTGGAATTGCTTCGAAGGAAGTCACCATTTTTTTACCATGGCCCTTGTGCAATGATGCACTGATTTTAGGAGGTTCCTGACTAGCTCGGATAACTCCCTGGCTTTCTCTTCCGGGAGAAACACCTTTTTCTGGACTGTGTCCAGAATCATCCCTAAGCACAGGAGACTTGTTGTCGGGATCAGCTGCGATTTTGGAATATTTAGAATCCACCCCTGCTGTTGTAACAGTATCCGAGATAGTGCTACTCCGACCTCCAACTGTTCCCTGGACTTTGCCCTTATCAGGAGATCGTCCAAGTAAGGGATAATTAAGACGCCTTTTCTTCGAAGAAGAACCATCATTTCGGCCATTACCTTGGTAAAGACCCGGGGTGCCGTAGACAATCCAAACGGCAGCGTCTGAAACTGATAGTGACAGTTCTGTACCACGAACCTGAGGTACCCTTAGTGATAAGGGCAAATTTGGGACATGGGGGTAAGCATCCCTGATGTCTCGGGACACCAGATAGTCCCCTTCTTCCCGGTTCGTTATCACTGCTCTGAGTGACTCCATCTTGATTTGAACCTTTGTAAGTGTTCAAATTTTTTTAGATTTAGAATAGGTCTCACCTAGCCTTCTGGCTTCAGTACCACAATATAGTGTGGAATAATACCCCTTTTCTTGTTGTAGGAGGGGTAATTTAATTATCACCTGCTGGGAATACAGCTCGTGAATTTTTTCCCATACTGCCTCCTTGTCGGAGGGAGACCTTGGTAAAGCAGACTTCAGGAGCCTGCGCAGGGGAAACGTCTCGACATTCCAAACTGTACCCCTGGGATACTACTTGTAGGATCCAGGGGTCCTGTACGGTCTCAGCGTCATGCTGAGAGCTTGTCAGAAGCGGTGGAACGCTTCTGTTCCTGGGAATGGGCTGCCTGCTGCAGTCTTCTTCCCTTTCCTCTATCCCTGGGCAGATATGACTCTTATAGGGACGAAAGGACTGAAGCTGAAAAGACGGTGTCTTTTTCTGCAGAGATGTGACTTAGGGTAAAAACGGTGGATTTTCCAGCAGTTGCCATGGCCACCAGGTCCGATGGACCGACCCCAAATAACTCCTCTTCCTTTATACGGCAATACACCTTTGTGCCGTTTGGAATCTGCATCACCTGACCACTGTCGTGTCCATAAACATCTTCTGGCAGATATGGACATCGCACTTACTCTTGATGCCAGAGTGCAAATATCCCTCTGTGCATCTCGCATATATAGAAATACATCCTTTAAATGCTCTATATTTTTAGTCAGGGAATCCGACCAAGCCACCCCAGCTCTGCACATCCAGGCTGAGGCGATCGCTGGTCGCAGTATAACACCAGTATGTGTGTATATACTTTTTATGATATTTTTCCAGCCTCCTGTCAGCTGGCTCCTTGAGGACGGCCCTATCTATAGACGGTACCGCCACTTGTTCTGATAAGCGTGTGAGCGCCTTATCCACCCTAAGGGGTGTTTCCCAACGCGCCCTAACTTCTGGCGGGAAAGGGTATACCGCCCATATTTTCTATCGGGGGGAACCCACGCATCATCACACACTTCATTTAATTTATCTGATTCAGGAAAAACTACGGTAGTTTTTTCACATCCCACATAATACCCTCTTTTGTGGTACTTGTAGTATCAGAAATATGTAACACCTCCTTCATTGCCCTTAACGTGTGGCCCTAATAAGGAATACGTTTGTTTATTCACCGTCGACACTGGATTCAGTGTCCCTGTCCCTGTCTGTGTCTGTGTCGACCGACTAAAGTAAACGGGCGTTTTAAAACCCCTGACGGTGTTTTTGAGACGTCTGGACCGGTACTAATTGTTTGTCGGCCGTCTCATGTCGTCAACCGACCTTGGCGCGTGTTGACATTATCACGTAATTCCCTAAATAAGCCATCCATTCCGGTGTCGACTCCCAAGAGAGTGACATCACCATTACAGGCAATTGCTCCGCCTCCTCACCAACATCGTCCTCATACATGTCGACACACACGTACCGACACACAGCACACACACAGGGAATGCTCTGATAGAGGACAGGACCCACTAGCCCTTTGGAGAGACAGAGGGAGAGTTTGCCAGCACACACCAAAAACGCTATAATTATATAGGGACAACCTTATATAAGTGTTTTCCCTTATAGCATCTTTTTTATATATTTCTAACGCCAAATTAGTGCCCCCCCTCTCTGTTTTAACCCTGTTTCTGTAGTGCAGTGCAGGGGAGAGCCTGGGAGCCTTCCCTCCAGCCTTTCTGTGAGGGAAAATGGCGCTGTGTGCTGAGGAGATAGGCCCCGCCCCTTTTTCGGCGGCCTCGTCTCCCGCTCTTAACGGATTCTGGCAGGGGTTAAATATCTCCATATAGCCCGCGGAGGCTATATGTGAGGTATTTTTAGCCAAAAAAGGTTTTCATTTGCCTCCCAGGGCGCCCCCCTCCCAGCGCCCTGCACCCTCAGTGACTGCCGTGTGAAGTGTGCTGAGAGGAAAATGGCGCACAGCTGCAGTGCTGTGCGCTACCTTAAGAAGACTGAGGAGTCTTCTGCCGCCGATTCTGGACCTCTTCTCGTTTCAGCATCTGCAAGGGGGCCGGCGGCGAGGCTCCGGTGACCATCCAGGCTGTACCTGTGATCGTCCCTCTGGAGCTAATGTCCAGTAGCCAAGAAGCCAATCCATCCTGCACGCAGGTGAGTTCACTTCTTCTCCCCTAAGTCCCTCGTTGCAGTGATCCTGTTGCCAGCAGGACTCACTGTAAAATAAAAAACCTAAGCTAAACTTTTCTAAGCAGCTCTTTAGGAGAGCCACCTAGATTGCACCCTTCTCGGCCGGGCACAAAAATCTAACTGAGGCTTGGAGGAGGGTCATGGGGGGAGGAGCCAGTGCACACCACCTGATCCTAAAGCTTTACTTTTTGTGCCCTGTCTCCTGCGGAGCCGCTATTCCCCATGGTCCTTTCAGGAACCCCAGCATCCACTAGGACGATAGAGAAATATATATTTCTCATATGTCCCAGAGGATGCTGGGGTCCACTTCAGCAGCATGGTTTATAGACGGTTCCACAGGAGCCATGGACACTAAGACTTTTCAAGGGTGTGAACTGGCTCCTCCCTCTATGCCCCTCCTCCAGACCTCCGTTTTAGAAATGTGCCCAGCCAGACTGGATGCACTCCAGGGGAGCTCTACTGAGTTTCTCTGAAAAGACTTATGTTAGGTTTTTTATTTTCAGGGAGGACTGCTGGCAACAGTCTCCCTGCTTTGTGGGACTGAGGGGGCCGAAGTAGGAACCAACTTCCTAAAGAGTGTCATGGCTCTGCTTCTGGCTGACAGGACACCATTAGCTCCTGAAGGGTACTGAATGCTAGCTGTGCCTAGATGCTCACTCCCACAGCATGCCGTCACCCCCCTTGCAGAGCCAGAAGTCAGAAGATAGGTGAGTGTTAGAAGAGAGATCTTCAATCAAGGTGACGACTAAAGGTACCGCGCGGCTGGCGGGAGTGCAGCGTGCCATACTGCCCACACAATACAGGCACTGCAGGGTGTGGGGGGGCACCCTGGGCAGTATGAAACCTTAAAAAATTGGTAGAAAAGGGACATAAGATGCCGAGGCACAGCCCTACCCCCACCAGTATAAATATAGTTATCAAATTCTCTGAGGAGAAATGCGCCATTGTGGGGGCGGAGCTTCCTCAGCCAGCACACTGCTCAGCACCATTTTCTCTCTTAAGCTGCAGAGACAACGCTTGTCCTCCCTCCACTACTGAATACAAGTATCAGGGTGCAAAATGGTTGGGCACAGTGAAATTAGTGCTTTATATTGTGTATTTACATTATAAAAAAAGTGCTGCATGTCAGTGGGCATTTTATGTTTCACAGGCATTGTGTTACTGGCGCTGTGTTTGTGAACTGGCTGCTCCTATCTGTCCTTCTGACAGATTTTACTGTGGGTCTGTCCCCTATAAGTCCTGGAGTGTCTGTGCACGTGTGTGACATGTCTGTGGCAGGGAGTTCTTCCCTTGAGGGAGCCATTTTAGGGACACAGAGTTGTAATGTGGTGGCGCTGCTGGCACACCACGAGCCTGAATGGGTGAAATACGTGATAGTGTGAATCATATCAGTAGGAGATTAGATAAGTCTTGAGTCTCATGCAGAAAGCTGGAGAAAATCCGCGGAAGATGTGATTTTTCAGGGTTCTGCTTTCTCATCTGCAGGTGACCCCTCTGGGTCACATAAGAGATGCACTCTGAGGAGCTCTACTGAGTTTCTCTGAAAAGACTTTATGTTAGGTTTTTTATTTTCAGGGAGAACTGCTGGCAACAGTCTCCCTGCTTCGTGGGACTTAGGGGAGAGAAGTCAGACCTACTGCTGTGAGTTTAAAGGCTCTGCTTCTTTGGCTACAGGACACCATTAGCTCCTGAGGGTCTGATCGCTAGGTACGCCTAGATGCTTGTTTCCAGAGCCCGCCGTCACCCCCCTTGCAGCAGAGCCAGAAGTCAGAAGACAGGTGAGTAGAAGAAGACAGAAGACTTCAGTGACTGCTTCATGCTCCCACACTCAGTGACAAAACCATGGGGGTAATTCCAAGTTGATCGCAGCAGGATTTTTGATAGCAATTGGGCAAAACCATGTGCACTGCAGGGGAGGCAGATATAACATGTGCAGCGAGAGTTAGATTTTGGTGGGGTGTGTTCAAACTGAAATCTAATTTGCAGTGTAAAAATAAAGCAGCCAGTATTTACCCTGCACAGAAATAAAATAGCCCACCCAAATCTAACTCTCTCTGCAAATGTTATATCTGCCCCGCCTGCAGTGCACATGGTTTTGCCCAATTGCTATCAAAAATCCTGCTGCGATCAACTTGGAATTACCCCCCATGTTCACTGCAGGGGAGGCAGATATAACATGTGCAGAGAGAGATAGATTTGGGTGGGTTATTTTGTTTCTGTGCAGGGTAAATACTGGCTGCTTTATTTTTACACTGCAGTTTAGATTTCAGTTTGAACGCACCCCACCCAAATCTAACTCTCTCTGCACATGTTAAATCTGCCTCCCCTGCAGTGCACATGGTTTTGCCTAACTGCTAAAAAAAATCCTGCTGCGATCAACTTGGAATTACCCCCTATATCCAGCC
Organism: Pseudophryne corroboree; assembly: GCF_028390025.1. Classification (NCBI taxonomy): domain Eukaryota; kingdom Metazoa; phylum Chordata; class Amphibia; order Anura; family Myobatrachidae; genus Pseudophryne; species Pseudophryne corroboree. The sequence continues at coordinate 602,425,184 of NC_086445.1, forward strand.
CCCTCATCTGGTTCATTCACAGCCTGCTACCTCCTCGGGCAAATCTCAGCTGCTGGATCCTCAAACTTTGCTAGACGTGACACAGGGAGGTGGTATGCGCCGCAATACAAAAATTGTGTCTCAATCAAGTCATTGTCAGGGTTCCCCCGTCGCAACAGGGAGAAAGCTTTTATGCGAGCCTGTTCATGGTCCCGAAGCCAGACCTCTCAGTCAGACCAATCCTGAACCTCAAATCCCTCAATTTCTACCTAAAGAAATTCAAATTCAAGATGGAATCTCTCCGGGCAGTGATCTCCAGTCTGGAGGAGGGGGATTTTATGGTGTCGGTAGACATAAAGGATGCCTACTTACATGTTCCCATTTATCCTCCACATCAGGCTTACCTGAGGTTTGCAGTTCAGGATTGCCATTACCAATTTCAGACGTTGCCGTTTGGTCTGTCCACAGCTCCGAGGGTTTTCACCAAGGTAATGGCCGAAATGATGGTTCTCCTGCGCAAGCAATGAGTCACAATTATCCCGTACTTGGACGATCTCTTGATAAAGGCGTGATCCAGGGAACAATTACTGCAGAACATTACGCTATCCCTGACAATTCTGCAGCAACATGGTTGGCTCCTAAACTTGCCAAAATCACAGTTGGTTCCGATGAGACGGCTGTCGTTTTTGGGAATGATTCTAGACACAGAACTACAGAGTTTCTCTTACGTCCTAGAGGATGCTGGGGACTCCGTAAGGACCATGGGGTATAGACGGGCTCCGCATGAGACATGGGCACAATAAAGAACTTTAGAATGGGTGTGCACCGGCTCCTTCCTCTATGCCCCTCCTCCAGACCTCAGTTAGATCCTGTGCCCAGAGGAGACTGGGTGCATTACAGGGGAGCTCTCCTGAGTTTCTCTGAAAAAGAATTTTGTTAGGTTTTTTATTTTCAGGGAGCACTGCTGGCAACAGGCTCCCTGCATCGTGGGACTGAGGGGAGAGAAGCAGACCTACTTAAGTGATAGGCTCTGCTTCTTAGGCTACTGGACACCATTAGCTCCAGAGGGTCGGAACGCAGGTCTCACCCTCGCCGTTCGTCCCAGAGCTACGCCACCGTCCTCCTCACAGAGCCAGAAGATAGAAGCCGGGGGAGTAGAAGAAGAAAGAAGACTTCAAAGGCGGCAGAAGACTTCAGTTCTTCAGTGAGGTAACGTTGCGCGCCATTGCTCCCACACACACACACACAACAGCGGGCACTGTAAGGGTGCAGGGCGCAGGGGGGGTGCCCTGGGCAGCAATTATTAGCCTCAAGGGACACTGGCAGATGTACAGATACTGCGGAGGCAGTATATTATTAACCCCCGCCAGTTTTTTGATTATTTGAGCGGGACCGAAGCCCGCCGCTGAGGGGGCGGGGCTTGATCCTCCAGCACTAACCAGCGCCATTTTCTCCACAGCACTTGCAGAGAAGCTGGCTCCCCGGACTCTCCCCTGCTGAACACGGTCACAGAGGGCAAAAAAGAGGGGGGGGGGGCACATGTAATTGGCGCAGTGAGTGTTATTATATATATTTTTATATAAAAGCGCTGTCCTAACTGGGATTTTATTCCAGGGTCTGGTGGCGCTGGGTGTGTGCTGGCATACTCTCTCTCTCTGTCTCTCCAAAGGGCCTTATTGGGGAACTGTCTCCATATAGTTATTTCCCTGAGTGTGTGGGGGTGTCGGTACGTGTGTGTCGGCATGTCTGAAGCGGTAGGCTCTTCTAGGGAGGAGGTGGAGCAGATGATTGTGGTGTCTCCGTCGGCAACGCCGACACCTGATTGGTTGGATATGTGTAATGTTTTAAATGCAAATGTGGCTTTATTACATAAGAGATTGGACAAAGCAGAGTCCAGGGATAAAGCAGGGAGTCAATGCATGGCTTTAACTGTGTCACAGGGCCCTTCTGGGTCTCAGAAACGCTCACTGTCCCAAGTAGCAGACACTGATACCGACACAGATTCTGACTCCAGTGTCGACTACGATGATGCGAGGTTACACCCAAGGGTGGTCAAAAATATTCATTACATGATTATTGCAATAAAAGATGTTTTGCATATCACAGATGACCCCTCTGTCCCTGACACGAGGGTACACATGTTTAAGGAAAAGAAGCCTGAGGTAACTTTTCCCCCATCTCATGTGCTGAATGAGTTATTTGAAAAAGCTTGGGAAACTGCAGATTCCCAAGAGAATTCTTATGGCGTATCCTTTCCCGGCAAAGGACAGGGTACGGTGGGAATCCTCGCCCAGGGTGGACAAGGCGTTAACGCGCTTGTCCAAAAAGGTGGCGCTGCCGTCTCCAGATATGGCAGCCCTCAGGGATCCTGCTGATCGCAGCTAGGAAACTACCTTGAAGTCAATTTATACACATACGGGTGCCTTGCTCAGACCGACAATAGCGTCGGCTTGGCTTTGTAGCGCTGTGGCGACTTGGACGGATACCTTGTCAGCTGACATTGATACCCTGGATAGGGATACCATTTTATTGACCTTGGGTCACATTAAAGACGCAGTCCTTTATATGAGAGATGCTCAGAGAGACGTTGGCCTGCTGGGTTTGAGAGCCAACGCCAGGGCGATTTCTGCTAGGCGAGCCCTGTGGACCCGCCAATGGACGGGTGATGCCGACTCAAAGAGGCATATGGAGGTTTTGCCTTACAAAGGTGAGGACTTATTTGGGGAAGGTCTCACGGACATGGTTTCCACAGCTACTGCAGGTAAATCTACTTTTTTACCTTATGTTTCCTCACAGCAAAAGAAAACGCCACAATATCAGATGCAGTCCTTTCGGTCGCATAAGTCCAGAAGAGGTCGGGGCTCTTCCTTCCTCGCCAGAGGTAAGGGTAAGGGGGAAAAACTGCCGGCTACGGCTAGTTCCCAGGAGCAGAAGTCCTCCCCGGCTTCTACTAAATCCACCACATGACGCTGGGGCTCCGCTGAGGGAGTCCGCCCCGGTGGGGGCACGTCTTCGACTCTTCAGCCACGTCTGGGTTCAATCAGAGGTGGATCCCTGGGCAATGGAAATTGTATCCCAGGGTTACAAGCTGGAATTCGCAGACGTTCCTCCTCGCCGGTTTTTCAAATTGGCCTTACCAGTTTTAGCTGCAATTCAAAAACTGTGTCATCAACAAGTGGTTGTCAAGGTTCCCCTACTTCAACAGGGGAAGGGGTACTATTCAACCCTGTTTGTGGTCCCAAAGCCGGATGGCTCGGTCAGACCCATTCTGAATTTAAAATCCCTAAACCTGTACTTGAAAAGGTTCAAATTCAAGATGGAATCGCTTAGGGCGGTTATCGCCAGCCTGGAAGGGGGGGATTTTATGGTGTCACTAGACATAAAGGATGCATACCTTCATGTCCCCATACATCCTCCTCATCAGGCGTACCTGAGATTCGCGGTACAGGACTGTCATTACCAGTTTCAGACGTTGCCGTTTGGGCTTTCCACGGCCCGAGGATTTTCACCAAGATAATGGCTGAAATGATGGTGCTCCTGCGCAGGCAGGGAGTCACAGTTATCCCGTACTTGGACGATCTCAAGATAAAAGCGAGATCGAGAGAACAGTTGCTACAAAGCGTGTCGCTCTCCCTAATAGTGCTGCAACAACACGGCTGGATTCTCAATCTACCAAAGTCACAGTTGGTTCCAACGACCCGGTTGACTTTCTTGGGCATGATTCTGGACACGGAACAAAAGACGGTTTTTCTCCCGATGGAAAAAGCCCAGGAACTCCAGAATATGGTCAGAGACCTGTTAAAACTGGAAAGAGTGTCAGTCCATAAATGCACTCGAGTACTGGGAAAAATGGTGGCGACCTACGAGGCCATCCCCTTCGGCAGGTTTCATGCGAGGACATTTCAGTGGGACCTTCTGGACAAGTGGTCCGGATCCCATCTTCAAATTCATCAGAAAATAAGCCTGTCCGCCAGGGCCAGAGTGTCTCTCCTGTGGTGGCTGCAGAGTGCTCACCAGAGGGTCGCAGGTTCGGCATTCAAGACTGGGTTCTGGTGACCATGGACGCGAGCCTCCGAGGATGGGGGGCAGTCACACAAGGAAGAAATTTTCAGGGAACATGGTCAAGCCAGGAGGCTTGTCTACACATCAACATACTGGAATTAAGGGCCATATACAACGGCCTACGACAAGCGGAGAATCTCCTTCGCGACCTACCGGTTCTGATTCAATCAGACAACGTCACAGCCGTGGCTCATGTAAACCGCCAAGGCGGGACAAGGAGCAGAGTGGCAATGGCGGAAGCCACAAGGATTCTGCGCTGGGCGGAAAATCACGTAAGCGCTCTATCAGCAGTCTTCATTCCGGGAGTGGACAACTGGGAAGCAGACTTCCTCAGCAGACACTATCTCCATCCAGGAGAGTGGGGACTTCATCAAGAAGTTTTTGCAGAGATAACAAGTCAGTGGGGACTTCCACAAATAGACATGATGGCGTCGCGCCTCAACAAGAAGCTTCGGAGGTATTGTGCCAGGTCAAGGGACCCTCAGGCAGTAGCGGTAGATGCCCTGGTGACACCATGGGTGTTTCAGTCTGTCTATGTATTCCTTCCTCTTCCTCTCATCTCCAAAATATTGAGAATCATACGAAGAAAATGAGTGCAGACAATACTCATTGTTCCAGATTGGCCTCGAAGGGCCTAGTATTTCGATCTTCAGGAGATGCTCACAGAGGATCCATGGCCTCTTCCTCTCAGGGAGGACCTGTTGTAGCAGGGGCCCTGCGTGTTCCAAGACTTACCGCGGTTACGTTTGACGGCATGGCGGTTGAACGCCAAATCCTAGCTGGGAAAGGTATTCCGGAGGAAGTCATCCCTACTCTGATAAGGGCTAGGAAGGAGGTGACGGCGAAACATTATCACCGTATCTGGAGGAAGTATGTTTCTTGGTGTGAAGCCAAGAATGCTCCTGCGGAAGATTTCCATCTGGGCCGTTTTCTCCACTTTCTACAGACAGGAGTGGATATGGGCCTGAAGTTAGGCTCCATTAAGGTACAGATTTCGTTCCTATCAATTTTCTTTCAGAAGGAATTGGCTTCTCTCCCAGAAGTCCAGACTTTTGTAAAGGGAGTACTGCACATCCAGCCTCCTTTTGTGCCTCCAGTGGCACCATGGGACCTTAACGTGGTGTTACAGTTCCTGAAATCTCACTGGTTTGAGCCTCTTTAAACGGTGAAATTAAAATTTCTCACTTGGAAGGTGGTCATGTTGTTGGCCTTGGCATCTGCAAGGCGGGTGTCTGAATTGGCGGCTTTGTCTCACAAAAGCCCCTATCTGATTTTCCATGTGGATAGAGCAGAATTGCGGACTCATCCTCAATTTTTGCCTAAGGTGGTTTCATCGTTTCATATGAACCAACCTATTGTGGTTCATATTGTGGCCTTTGGCTACGGGGGACTTGGAGGATTCCAAGTCCCTTGATGTAGTAAGGGCCTTGAAAATTTATGTAGCCAGGACGGCTCGGGTTAGGAAAACAGAGGCTCTGTTTGTCCTGTATGCAGCCAACAAGGTTGGCACTCCTGCTTCTAAGCAGATTATTGCTCGCTGGATCTGTAACACGATTCAGCAGGCTCATTCTACGACTGGATTGTCGTTACCAAATTTGGTTAAGGCCCATTCCACTAGGAAGGTGGGCTCTTCTTGGGCGGCTGCCCGAGGCGTCTCGGTATTACAGCTTTGCCGAGCGGCGACTTGGTCGGGTTCAAACACTTTTGCTAAATTCTACAAGTTTGATACCTTGGCTGAGGAGGACCTAATGTTTGCTCAATCGGTGCTACAGAGTCATCCGCACTCTCCCGCCCGGTCTGGAGCTTTGGTATAATCCCCATGGTCCTTACGGAGTCCCCAGCATCCTCTAGGACGTAAGAGAAAATAAGATTTTAAACCTACCGGTAAATCTTTTTCTCCTAGTCCGTAGAGGATGCTGGGCACCCATCCCAGTGCGGACTGAATTCTGCAAGAATTGTATATAGTTATTGCTTACATAAGGGTTATGTTTCAGTCTTTGGCTGATGCTGTTTTGTTTCATACTGTTGACTGGTTCGTATATTCCAGGTTATATGGTGTGGATGCTGTGGGCTGCTATGAATCTTACCCTTGGATTAACAAAAATCCTTTCCTCGTACTGTCCGTCTCCTCTGGGCACAGTTTCTCTAACTGAGGTCTGGAGGGAGGAGCCAGTGCACACGCATTCTAAAGTTCTTTATAGTGCCCATGTCTCCTGCGGAGCCCGTCTATACCCCATGGTCATTACGGAGTCCCCAGCATCCTCTACGGACTAGGAGAAAAAGATTTACCGGTAGGTTCAAAATCTTATTTTTTCTTCCAGTGGAAAAGGCCCTGGAAATTCAGAACCTGGTCAAACAAATCCTGAAACCGCCAAGGGTATCGATCCATCAATGCACTCGGTTTCTGGGGAAGATGGTGGCTGCCTACGAGACCATTCAGTTTGGCAGATTCCATGCCAGAGTGTTTCAGTGGGACCTGTTGGACAAGTGGTCCGGGTCCCATCTGCACATGCACCGAAGGATAACCCTGTCTTCCAAGACCAGAGTCTCACTCCTGTGGTGGCTGCACAGCTCTCACCTCCTAGAGGGACGCAGGTTCGGGATCCAGGACTGGATCTTAGTGACCACGGATGCGAGTCTCCGAGGCTGGGGAGCAGTCACACAGGGGGAAAGCTTCCAGGGAAGATGGTCAAGCCAGGAAATGTGTCTACACACAAACGTTCTGGAGTTAAGGGCCATTCACAACGGCCTTCTGCAAGCGGAACATCTTCGCAATCAGTCCGTCTTGATTCAGTCGGACAACATAACAGCAGTAGCGTACATAAACCACCAGGGCGGAACAAAGAGCAGAGCGGCTATGGCAGAGGCCACAAAGGTTCTCCGTTGGGCGGAAAGGCATACAAGCGCTCTGTCAGCCATCTTCATTCTAGGAGTGGACAACTGGGAAGCAGACTTCCTCAGCAGACACGATCTCCATCCAGGAGAGTGGGGTCTTCATCAAGAGGTCTTTGCAGAGGTGACAAGTCTTTGGGGAATTCCTCAAATAGACATGATGGCGTCTCGCCTCAACAAGAAACTTCAGAGATATTGTTCCAGGTCGAGAGACCCTCAAGCAATAGCAGTGGCCGCCTTAGTGACACCGTGGGTGTTTCAGTCGGTGTACGTGTTTCCTCCACTTCCACTCATTCCAAAAGTGATAAAGATCATAAGAAGAACAAAGGTTCAAGCGATCCTCATTGTTCCAGACTGGCCAAGGAGGGCTTGGTATCCAGATCTTCAGGGATTACTCATAGGAGATCCCTGGCCTCTTCCTCTGAGGGAGGATCTGTTACAGCAGCGGCCGTGCGTGTTCCAAGACTTACCGCGACTTTGTTTGATGGCTTGGAGGTTGAACGCCGGATTCTAGCCCGAATGGGTATTCCCAAGGAAGTCATCCCCACTCTTATTCAGGCCAGGAAAGGAGTAACGTCTAAACATTACCACCGTATTTGGAGAAAATACGTGTCTTGGTGTGAAGGCTCCTACGGAAGAATTTCAGTTAGGACGTTTTCTCCATTTTCTACAAGCCGGTGTGGATGCGGGCCTAAAGTTGGGCTCCATTAAAGTACAGATTTCAGCCTTATCGGTTTTCTTCCAAAAACAATTGGCCTCCCTTCCAGAAGTTCAGACTTTTGTGAACCTTTTTCCAACCTCCCTTTGTGCCCCCTGTGGCACCGTGGGATCTTAACGTGGTGGTGCAATTCCTTCAATCTCATTGGTTTGAACCTTTACAAAAGGTGGACTTGAAATTCCTCACTTGGGAAGTGGTCATGCTGTTGGCCTTGGCATCCGCCAGACGGGTGTCTGAATTGGCGGCCTTGTCTCACAAGAGCCCTTATTTGATCTTCCATGAAGATAGAGCAGAGTTGAGGACTCGTCAGCAGTTTCTGCCGAAACTGGTTTAGTCGTTGCACTTGAACCAACCTATTGTGGTGCCAGTGCCTACTGACGCCTTGCTGGAATCGAAGTTTCTCGACGTAGTCAGAGCTTTGAAAATTTATGTGGCCAGAACGGCTCAGTTTAGGAAAACGGAGGCTCTGTTTGTCCTGTATGCTCCCAACAAAATTGGGGCTCCTGCTTCCAAGCAGACTATTGCGCGCTGGATCTGTCATACGATTCAGCAGGCTCATTCTACGGCTGGATTGCCGTTACAGAAATTGGTGAAGGCCCATTCTACCAGAAAGGTGGGCTCGCCCTGGGCGGCTACCCAGGAAGTCTCGGCATTACAACTTTGCTGAGCAGCTACTTGGTTGGGTTCAAACACCTTTGCGAAGTTCTACAAGTTAGATACCCTGGCTGATGAGGACCTCATGTTTGGTCAATCGGTGCTGCAGAGTCATCCGCACTCTCCCGCCCGTTCTTGAGCTTTGGTATAAACCCCATTGTTCTTGAAGTGACCCCAGCATCCTCTAGGACGTATGAGAAATTAGGATTTTAATACCTACCGGTAAATCATTTTCTCTTAGTCCGTAGAGGATGCTGGGGTCACTTCAAGAACCATGGGGTATAGATGGGATCCGGAGACATGGGCACTTTAAGACTTTCAAAGGGGTGTGAACTGGCTCCTCCCTCTATGCCCCTCCTCCAGACTCCAGTTATAGGAACTGTGCCCAGAGAGAGACATTTCGAGGAAAAGGCAATAGAAAAAGTATAACCTCACTTTCTGCTCTCCAAATGTCCCCTTGATTGAATGGTTTCTCACCAAAATAATGGTATCATATGAAAAAGAAGATAAAACACAAAATCCTATTTTCCCTCCTTCCCACGAGCTAAATATTCTTTTTGAGGGAGTTTGGGTGAATCCTGAAAAGAAATTTCATATTCCCAAAAGGATTCAGATTGCTTATCCCTTTCCATTAGAGGACCGGAAAGTGCACTGTCTAGGTTGACAAAAAAGGTGATTCTCCCTGCACCTGGGACGGCTTCAATAAAGGAGCCGGCAGACCGCAAAATGGAGACTACATTAAAATCTATTTATGTGGCCAATGGTACACTGCTCAGACCCACCATTGCTTGCGCGTGGGTGAGTCGTGCTATCGAAAAATGGTCAGATAACTTGTCGTCGGAAATTGACACGATTGATAGAGACGAGATACTCCTAAAGTTAGGTAATATCAAAGACGCTGCCGCATACATGCTGGAAACTATGAAGGATATTGGACTCTTGGGTTCAACAGCCACTACCATGGCAGTATCTGCTCGGAGGGCGTTGTGGATTCGCCAGTGGAATGCTGATGCAGATTTGAAAAGAAATATGGAGGCTCTCCCGTGTAAAGGTGAGGCCTTGTTTGGTGATTGGCTGGATGCGTTAGTCTCTGTGGCTACCGCAGGTAAGTCGACATTCTTGCCTTATGCTCCTGCACTGGCAAAAAAGACACATCACTCTCACATGCAATCCTTTCGGCCCAACAAATACAAAATGCCAAAGGATCCCCCTACTTTGCAGGTAGGGGAAGGGGAAAAGGAAAGAAATCCGCAGCGTCTTCAGGATCCCAGGAGCAGAAGTCAACCTCTGCTTCTGCCAAATCTGCAGCATGACGCTGGGGCTCCCTTGCGGGAGTCCGCTCGGGTGGGAGCAGTCTGAAACTTTTCAGTCAAATCTGGATTCAATCTGGCCTGGACCCATGGGTCTTACAAATAGTGTCCCATGGGTACAAACTGGAGTTTCAAGACGTCCCCCCATGCCGATTTTTCAAATCGACCTTGCCAGCTTCTCTTCCAGAAAGAGAGGCAGTAACAATGGCAATTCAAAAATTATGTCAGGATCAGGTCATTGTCCTGGTACCCTTGTCACAGCAAGGAGAAGGTTTTTATTCAAGCCTCTTCGTAGTTCCGAAGCCGGACGGCTCGGTCAGACCGATTTTAAACCTGAAAAAAATGTAATCTCTACCTGAAAAGGTTCAAGTTCAAGATGGAATCCCTGAGGGCAGTGATTTCCAGTCTGGAGGAGGGGGACTTCATGATGTCAGTAGACATAAAGGATGCTTACTTGCATGTTCCCATTTATCCTCCTCACCAAGCTTATCTGAGATTCGCAGTACAGGATTGCCATTACCAGTTCCAGACGTTGCCGTTCGGACTCTCCACGGCACCGAGGGTATTCACCAAGGTGATGGCGGAGATGATGGTCCTCCTTCATCAAAAAGGAGTCAATATAATTCCTTATCTGGATGATCTCCTGATAAAAGCGAGAACCAGGGAACAGTTGGTGCAGAACTGTTATGCACACCAGTGCCTGCAGGAAAGTACTGGTGTCAGAACTGTTATGCACTCCAGTGTCTGCAGGAATGTACTGGTGTTTGAACTGTTATGCGAAACAAATGGACTCACAGACAAACTGGGGAATATGACATAACGTACACAGAAGGTGATAGGGTAACAAAATACACACAAAGTGAACAGAGAAGCCCAGAGGCTAAGGAACTGGGTATCTCCCTTGTATTAGAACTGCACAGATGGAAAAGCAAGATGTTGTGTTTTAATACGTAGAGAACCCGAAATGCTGTTGCTAAGGGCAACAGCAAAACCCTAAAGGGTTACCAACGGGTGTGGCAGTAAACTCCTTGGTCAGAGATGGAATGATAGACACAAGGAGAATCTCCACAATCCTAATTCTCACTTGCAGTGCACAGGTTTTAGCTTACTGCCACTAAACTGACCCCTGACACCTAGCACAGTGAGACAGGATTTAGGCAGGCAAGTCTTAGAATACAGCCGCAAACTTGCTAAGTTCACAGAGTAGTAACAGAACCCCAGCAAGCTAAACGACTGACTCCAGTCTTACTGCTAGGTCTGGATTGGCAGAGTGTAATACCAAATCCCCAGGCCTATTTGCAGTAAGCAACAAACAAATACAAAGCTACACAGTACTGGCTAACTTTCATGAACTGACTAACCAACAAAGATTCAGCAGCATCTGCTTACTCTGAAAAGAGGCCTTATAAAGCAGGTGCTGTCCACGCCCCACTCAGACCTCACAGACTGTGAGCACAAAAACCAGCACCGGATCCCCTGCTGTGCACAGAGCCTATAACCACTGCACAGCAAAAGACCCGAACCGGAGTATCAGCTGCGCTCAGGTTACTCCACTAGCACTTGTCTCCCGGTTGCCATGACGACGTGGCAGCACAGGGCAGGAGACCCTAACAGTACCCCCCCTCTGACGAGGGGTCAAAGAACCCCTACCACCGGGTTTATCGGGGAACTGCGAGAAGAAAGAGCGTATCAGTCTGGGGGCATGAAGATCACAACTGCGCACCCACGACCGCTCCTCCGGGCCATACCCCTTCCAGTGCACCAAATATTCATAATGCCCTGAGTGGGTATTAAAGGCAGTCTTCCATTCATCCCCCTCTCTTATTCGGATTAGATTGTACGCACCGCGTAGGTCAATCTTAGAAAAAATGGTGGCAGTACGAAGCTGGTCAAACAAGACCGAAATGAGAGGCAGTGGGTATGAGTTTTTAATTGTGATACGGTTCAATTCCCTGAAGTCGATGCAGGGTCGCAACGAACCGTCCTTTTTACCCACGAAGAAGAACCCCGACCCAACTGGAGACTGTGAAGGTCTGATAAATCCCTTAGCCAAGTTCTCCTGAATGTACTCTGCCATAGCCTGAGTCTCAGGACGTGACAGGGAGTACAACCTGCTCTTGGGAAGCTTAGCATTTGGCAACAAATCAATGGCACAGTCATAGGGGCGATGGGGAGGTAGTACCTCTGCAACTTTTTTGGAGAACACGTCCGCAAAATCTGCATAACACCCTGGCAATCCTGGCAAATTTAGCTGCGAGAGCCTGACTGGAAGGCTCAAGCAACTCCTGAAACAATCAGTACCCCAACTAAGAATCTCCCCAGAGACCCAGTCAAATTGAGGATTGTGGGCCCTTAACCAGGGTAACCCCAACACCAATGGGGCAAAAGTACAGACAGTCACATAAAAGGACAATTTTTCAGAGTGTGTGGCTCCAATAAACAAAGAAATCTGGCTAGTGCAAGAGGTAATTTTACCTTGGGATAATGGTTCCCCGTTTAACCCACAAATCTCAATTTCCGATGCCAAGGGTACTAAGGGAACAGAGTGTTTCAGGGCGAATTGGCGGTCCATAAAAACCCCGTCGGCCCCACTGTCCACAAAGGCCTCAGTCTTGACAGTTTGACCGAGGATCTTCAAGGTCACCGGAATGATAAAAGTCTTCTTGGGAAATTCTGACTTCTGGCCTGACAGGATATTTCCCATCACCCTCAGGCCCTGAAGTTTTCCGGCTTTTCTGGGCATGATACTACCACATGACCTTTATTCCCACAGTACAAACACAACCCCTGCTGTCTCCTCCGCGTCTTCTCACGCGAGGAGAGGCGGGTAGCCCCAATCTGCATAGGCTCCTCAGAAAATTCCTCAGAGTCCGAGGTTCCCTTGGGAAGGAAGGAAATCTCAGTCTCCCTTTCAAGCCTACGCTCTCTCAGCCGTCTATCCACCCGGATGGATAACTGCATGAGCTGATCCAAGCTATCAGGCAAGGGATATTGTACCAGTTGGTCCTTTATCTGGTTAGAAAGACCTCTTCGGTACTGGTGTCTCAGGGCTGGGTCATTCCACTGGGTATCATGGGCCAACCTCCGAAACTCCGTACAGTAAACCTCAACAGGCCTTCGCCCTTGCTTAAGGATCGAAATCTGAGCCTCGGCTGAGGCCGTCTTGTCAGGGTCATCATACAACATGCCCAGTGCCGTAAAAAAAGCATCAACACTTTTAAGCGACGGACAGTCAGGCTGCAACCCATATGCCCAGACCTGTGGGTCTCCTTGTAGCAAGGAAATCACTATGCCCACCCGCTGAATCTCCGACCCAGAAGACTGAGGCCTAAGCCGGAAGTATAGCTTGCAGCTCTCCTTGAAACAAAAGAACTGCGAGCGATCTCCAGAAAAACGATCCGGGAGATTTACTTTCGGCTCCTTAACCCCTGCAGGTGCTGCTGCTGCGGGAGCTCCGCCAGCAGCCTGGAGGTGTGCATTTTAATGGACAAATCATTAAATTGTCGGGTCAGGACCTGCACCTGATCGACCACCTGTTGCAACGTATTTTGAGGGGTATGCTCCATATTCCCACAAAATTTCAACAGGAGTATTAGGCTGCTGAATATGTTATGCACACCAGTGCCTGCAGGAAAGTACTGGTGTCAGAACTGTTATGCACTCCAGTGTCTGCAGGAATGTACTGGTGTTTGAACTGTTATGCGAAACAAATGGACTCACAGACAAACTGGGGAATATGACATAACGTACACAGAAGGTGATAGGGTAACAAAATACACACAAAGTGAACAGAGAAGCCCAGAGGCTAAGGAACTGGGTATCTCCCTTGTATTAGAACTGCACAGATGGAAAAGCAAGATGTTGTGTTTTAATACGTAGAGAACCCGAAATGCTGTTGCTAAGGGCAACAGCAAAACCCTAAAGGGTTACCAACGGGTGTGGCAGTAAACTCCTTGGTCAGAGATGGAATGATAGACACAAGGAGAATCTCCACAATCCTAATTCTCACTTGCAGTGCACAGGTTTTAGCTTACTGCCACTAAACTGACCCCTGACACCTAGCACAGTGAGACAGGATTTAGGCAGGCAAGTCTTAGAATACAGCCGCAAACTTGCTAAGTTCACAGAGTAGTAACAGAACCCCAGCAAGCTAAACGACTGACTCCAGTCTTACTGCTAGGTCTGGATTGGCAGAGTGTAATACCAAATCCCCAGGCCTATTTGCAGTAAGCAACAAACAAATACAAAGCTACACAGTACTGGCTAACTTTCATGAACTGACTAACCAACAAAGATTCAGCAGCATCTGCTTACTCTGAAAAGAGGCCTTATAAAGCAGGTGCTGTCCACGCCCCACTCAGACCTCACAGACTGTGAGCACAAAAACCAGCACCGGATCCCCTGCTGTGCACAGAGCCTATAACCACTGCACAGCAAAAGACCCGAACCGGAGTATCAGCTGCGCTCAGGTTACTCCACTAGCACTTGTCTCCCGGTTGCCATGACGACGTGGCAGCACAGGGCAGGAGACCCTAACAAGAACATCGCACTCTCCCTGTCAATACTCCAGTTGGAACCAACCACAAGATTGTCCTTTTTAAGGATGATTCTGGACACAGAAGTACAGAGAGTATTTCTTCCAGTGGAAAAGGCTCTGGAAATCCAGAAAATGGTCAAATATTGAAACCAACAAGCGTGTCGATCCATCAATGCATTCGGTTGTTGGGGGAAATGGTAGCGGCCTAGGAGGCCATACAGTTTGGCCGCTTTCATGCCAGAGTATTCCAGTGGGATCTGTTGGACAAGTGGTCCGGATCCCACCTACACATGCACCGGAAAATAATCTTGTCCCCCAGAGCCAGGATTTCGCTCCTGTGGTGGCTATGCAGTTCTCACCTATTAGAGGAACGCAGGTTCGGGATTCAGGACTGGGTCCTAGTAACCACGGATGCAAGTCTCCAAGGCTGGGGAGCAGTCACTCAAGGGGAAAGCTTCTAAGGAAGATGGTCAAGTCAGGAAACTTGTCTTCACATAAATGTTCTGGAGTTGAGAGCCATTTACAACGGCCTTCTACAAGCGGTGCATCTTCTTCAAGATCAGCCCGTACAGATCCAGTCGGACAATGTAACGGCAGTAGCGTACATAAACAGGCAAGGCGGAACAAAAAGCAGAGCAGCAATGGCAGACGTGACAAGAATTCTCCTCTGGGCAGAAAGACATGTAAGAGCTCTGTCAGCAATTTTCATTCGGGAGTGGACAACTGGGAAGCGGATTTCCTCAGCAGACACGATCTCCATCCAGGAGAGTGGGGCCTCCACCAAGAAGTCTTCACAGAGGTGGCAAGTCTTTGGGGAGTTCCTCAAGTAGACATGATGACATCTCGTCTAAACAAGAAGCTTCAGAGATATTGTTCCAGGTTGAGAGACCCTCAAGCAATAGCAGTGGATGCACTGGTGACCCAGTGGGTGTTTCGGTCAGTATGTTTTCTCTCCACTTCCACTGATTCCAAAAGTTCTCAAGATAATAAGAAGAACAAGAGTTCGAACAATCTTCATTGCCCCAGACTGGCCAAGGAGGGCTTGGTATCCAAATCTTCAGGAGTTACTCATAGAAGATCCTTGGCCTCTTCCTCCTCGAGAGGACCTACTACAGCAGGGGCCGTGTGTGTATCAAGACTTACCGCGACTATGTTTGACGGCATGGCTGTTGAGCGCCAGATCCTAGCCCGAAAGGGTATTCCCAAAGAAGTCATTCCCACTCTTATTCAGGCCAGGAAGGGCGTAATGTCTAAACATTACCACCATATTTGGAGAAAATATGTGTCTTGGTGTGAATCCAAGAAGGCTGCTACGGAAGAGTTTGAGTTGGGACATTTTTCTCCATTTTCTGCAGGCTGGTGTGGATGCGGGCCTTAGATTGGGGTCAATCAAGGTCCAGATTTCGGCCTTGTCAGTTTTCTTTCAAAAACAATTGGCCTCCTTTCTAGAAGTTCAGACGTTTGTGAAAGGGGTTCTGCACATCCAGCCTCCATTTCTGCCTCCAGTGGCACCATGGGACCTTTAATGTGGTGTTGCAGTTCCTTCAATCAGATTGGTTTGAACCTCTGCAGGAGATAGAATTGAAGTTTCTCACTTGGAAAGTGGTGATGCTTTTGGCCTTGGCATCCGCAAGGCGGGTGTCTGAGTTGGGGGCCTTGTCTCACAAGAGCCCTTTCCTGATCTTCCATGAAGATAGGGCGGAGTTAAGAACTCGTCAACAGTTTCTTCCAAAGGTGGTTTGTCCTTCCACATAAACCAGCCTATTGTGGTGCCAGTGGCTACTGACACTTTCACTGAGTCAAAGTCTCTAGATGTGGTTAGAGCTTTGAAGATTTATGTCGCAAGAACAGCTCGGATACGGAAAACAGAGACTCTGTTTGTCCTGCATGCTCCCAGCAAGATTGGGTGTCCTGCTTCTAAGCAGACTATTGCTCGCTGGATCAGAGGGACGATTCAGCACGCTCATTCTACGGCAGGATTGCCGGTACCGAAGTCGGTGAAGGCCCATTCTACTAGGAAGGTGGGCTCATCCTGGGCGGCTGCCCGGGGCGTCTCGGCTTTACAACTTTGCCGAGCAGCTACTTGGTCAGGTTCAAATACATTTGCTAAATTTTATAAGTTTGACACTTTGGCCGATGAGGACCTCAAGTTTGGTCAATCAGTGCTGCAGGGTCATCCGTACTCTCCCGCCCGTACTGGAGCTTAGGTATAACCCCATGGTACTGAAGTGGACCCCAACATCCTCTAGGGCGTATGAGAAAACAGGATTTTAATACCTACGGTAAATCCTTTTCTCCTAGTCCGTAGAGGATGCTGGGCGCCCGACCCAGTGCGTACTTTACCTGCAGTTTTGTTCATTATAGTTACACAAGTTGTGTTACATTTGTTTTCAGCATGTTGCTGCAAATGGTTCATGCCTGTTGGCGTGTGTTATGTTGAATGCCATGTTGTGCGGCATGGTTGAGGTGTGAGCTGGTATGAATCTCACCATTAGTATAAAAGTAAATCCTTTCCTCGAAATGTCCGTCTCCCTGGGCACAGTTCCTATAACTGAGGTCTGGAGGAGGGGCATAGAGGGAGGAGCCAGTTCACACCCTTGAAAAGTCTTAAAGTGCCCATGGTGCTGAAGTAGACCCCAGCATCCTCTACGGACTAGGAGAAAAGGATTTACCGGTAGGCATTAAAATCCTGTTTTATATATATATATATATATGTGTGTGCGGCACTCTGAACTAATCAATAACAACTGGACCACAAATATAGATCAATGGTTCAATTATAAAATTGTTATCAGGATACATACTATCCTGATGACAATTTTATAATTGAAATGTCGATCTATATTTGTGGTCCTGTCGTTATTGATTATTTCCGAGGGCCATACACTACTTCTATACTTTGGTGCTGCAACACGTGAGGGCATCGGACAAAGGGGTAAATTTACTAAGATTCGTAATTTTCCGTTTGAGGTCAAAGTTCAATCACGAATTACATCGAAAGTGTAAATATGCAACTTTTTGAATTTAGTACGACTAATTTACTAAGCTGCCGTATTCTGCATTTTCGGTTTTACCAATGTCGATGTCATTCGTTTTTTTAGGCAGTGTTTTACGTGAGTGACTTGTAAAACACTGCCGACTTTAATACAATGAATCTCGGCCGGATCTGAGAGATCCGTGCTGGGCTTCATTGTGCACTTTTTTTAAAATAAAAATCAGTGTTAAATTTTAAAAGAAAATGCGTGGGGTCCCCCCTCCTAAGCAAAACCAGCCTCGGACTCTTTGAGCCGGTCCTGGTTGCAAAAATATGGGGGGAAAAATGATAGAGGTTCCCCCATATTTAAACAACCAGCACCGGGCTCTGCGCCTGGTCCTGGTTCCAAAAATACGGGGGACAAAAAGCGTAGGGGTCCCCCGTATTTCTGAAACCAGAACCGGCTCCACTAGCCAGATACATAATGCCACAGCCGGGGGACACTTTTATATAGCTCCCGGCGGCCCTGGCATTACATAACCAACTAGTCACCCCTGGCCGGGGTACCCTGGAGGAGTGGGGACCCCTTCCATCAAGGGGTCCCCCCCCTCCAGCCACCCAAGGACCAGGGGTGAAGCCCGAGGCTGTCCCCCCCCATCCAAGGGCTGCGGATGGGAGGCTGATAGCCATTGTGTAAAAAATTGAATATTGTTTTTAGTAGCAGTACTACAAGTCCCAGCAAGCCTCCCCCGCAAGCTGGTACTTGGAGAACCACAAGTACCAGCATGTGGAGGAAAACCGGGCCCGCTGGTACCTGTAGTACTACTACTAAAAAAATACCCCAATAAAAACATAAGACACACACCTTGAAAGTATAACTTTAATACATACATACACACCTCCATATACACATACTTACCTTATGTTCACACGAGGGTCGGTCCTCTTCTCCATGTAGAATCCATGGTGTACCTGTGGAAAAAATTATACTCACAAAATCCAGTGTAGAAGCCTCTTCTTCTTTTAATCCAGTTGTAATCCAGGTACTTGTCAAAATAAAAAAACGGACACCCGACCTCGCACTGAAAGGGGACCCATGTTTTCACATGGGACCCCTTTCCCCGAATGCCAGGAACCCCCTCTGACTTATGTCTAAGTGGGTTCCATCAGCCAATCAGGGAACGCCACGTTGTGGCATCCTCCTGATCGGCTGTGTGCTCCTGTACTGTATGACAGGCGGCACACAGCAGTGTTACAATGTAGCGCCTATGCGCTCCATTATAACCAATGGTGGGAACTTTGTGGTCAGCGGTTGACCGAAAGTAACCTCACCGCTGACCACAAAGTTCCCACCATTGGTTACAATGGAGCGCATAGGCGCTACATTGTAACACTGCCGTGTGCCGCCTGTCATACAGTACAGGAGCACACAGCCAATCAGGAGGGTGCCACAACGTGGCGCTCCCTGATTGGCTGAAGAAACCCTCTTAGACATAAGTCAGAGGGGGTTTCTGGCATTCGGGGAAAGGGGTCCCATGTGAAAACATGGGGCCCCTTTCAGTGCGAGGTCGGGTGTCCGTTTTTTTATTTTGACAAGTACCTGGATTACAAATGGATTACAAGAAGAAGAGGCTTCTACACTGGAGTATGTGAGTATAATTTTTTCCACAGGTACATCATGGATTCTACATGGAGAAGAGGACCGACCCTTGAGTGAACATAAGGTAAGTATGTGTATATGGAGGTGTGTATGTATGTATTAAAGTTATACTTTCAAGGTGTGTGTCTTATGTTTTTATTGGGGTATTTTTTTTAGTAGTAGTACTACAGGTACCAGCGGGCCCGGTTTTCCTCCACATGCTGGTACTTGTGGTTCTCCAAGTACCAGCTTGCGGGGGAGGCTTGCTGGGACTTGTAGTACTGCTACTAAAAACAATATTCATTTTTTTACACAATGGCTATCAGCCTCCCATCCGCAGCCCTTGGATGGGGGGGACAGCCTCGGGCTTCACCCCTGGTCCTTGGGTGGCTGGAGGGAGGGGACCCCTTGATTGAAGGGATCCCCACTCCTCCAGGGTACCCTGGCCAGGGGTGACTAGTTGGTTATGTAATGCCAGGGCCGCCGGGAGCTATATAAAAGTGTCCCCCGGCTGTGGCATTATGTATCTGGCTAGTGGAGCCTGGTGCTGGTTTCAGAAATACGGGGGACCCCTACGCTTTTTGTCCCCCGTATTTTTGGAACCAGGACCAGGCGCAGAGCCCGGTGCTGGTTGTTTAAATATGGGGGAACCTCTATCATTTTTTTTCCCAGATTTTTGCAACCAGGACCGGCTCAAAGAGCCCGAGGCTGGTTTTGCTTAGGAGGGGGGACCCCACGCAATTTTTTTTCAAAAAATACACACTTTCCCATCCCCTTCCCACTGATAAACATGCACGGATCTCATGGATCCCTGCATGCCTATCCAAACACGGGATAAAAAAGCAGGTCTGTTTTTTTTTAGCACTTTTTCACGAATTGTATTTCTGCACGTCAGTGTTTGGCTAAATTACCGATTTCTACCAAATTGCAGGCGTATTTGACCGATGATGTATTGATTCGTGATTTTTTCCTAGGACTTCCAAAATATTACGAATGCCCTCATCACTGACGAGATTTTTGCTTAGTAAATTACCGAAATGACACTTTGAAGAAAAAATGGCATCTCTGTCAAAATCGGGACCTTAGTAAATATACCCCAAAGTCTTCTTTGTTATGTGAGTGCTGGTCCGGTTTGGATAGATAGATAGATAGATAGATAGATAGATAGATAGATAGATAGATAGATAGATAGATAGATAGATAGATAGATAGATAGATAGATAGATAGATAGATAGATAGATAGATAGAATGACTCTAGGTTGAGATTTTATTTTAGGAGGTTCCACTTTAATGCATCAATAGCTTACATTGTGTAGGGGTAAAAAAATAGAAACCTGCAGAGACTATTCCTGCACAAAGCAGCGTGACATTGTAACATATACATAAGCAAATATGTACTACACAATAATAAAGTAAACCTGGATGTTTCAAATAGGACTCCAAAAAAATGACTTTTACAAATCTATGTAAACTTCCACTAGACTACTGCCACAGATATCATGGTGGTCTTGCGAAAAATGCAATGTAAATAAGTTCTATCCAGAATTTGTGATACAGGTTGAGTATCCCATATCCAAATATTCCTAAATACGGAATATTCCGGAATACGGACTTTTTTGAGTGAGATAGTGAATCCTTTGTTTTTTGATGACTCAATGTACACAAACTTTGTTTAATACACAAAGTTATTAAAAATATTGTATTAAATGACCTTCAGACTGTGTGTATAAGGTGTATATGAAACATAAATGAATTGGGTGAATGTAGACACACTTTGTTTAATGCACAAAGTTATAAAAAATATTGGCTACATTTACCTTCAGGCTGTGTGTATAAGGTGTATATGAAACATAAATGGATTCTGTGCTTAGATTTAGGTCCCATCGCCATGATATCTCATTATGGTATGCAATTATTCCAAAATACGGAAAAATCCGATATCCAAAATACCTCTGGTCCCAAGCATTTTGGATAAGGGATACTCAACCTGTAGTAACAATCATTTTTACACTGAAGTGTATTTGGCAATTGCTGACTGTATACCGCTGGCCAGCTCCTTCCACCAGTAAAGCAGAAAGTGCCATTGCTATCAATGGGCCTCAAGCAGAGATGTATGTGATGCTGATATTTATGGACTCAAGCAAAGGTACCTTTAGTGTTTGGGGGAGGTAATAGAAATGTAGGTGACTCGTGACCGGTTTTGGGGCTTGTCTCATCCTATACTTATGACCCTGTATGCAGAAAACATTGCTCCAGCATCTTCGCTCCTGCGGCTATTCTGCGGGACCATTCGGTTATTCAGGGAGTCCATTATGGAGCTATCTGTGCCCACCGCTGCATATATGTACACAGTTGCTTGGATTTGATGTGATGTTACCTGTGAGCGTAGCAATACATTTCCAGGTAGCTACAGCATTCGCATATCTTCACACATCTGCGTCCATGATGGCAGCTGTAAATGTATTAAATCACTGAATCAGGCCAAATGCTTCTTGTGCTGCAAGACATTCTGTTTACTTTTTATTGATGTTTGTATAGAGTATCCTGCAGTCATAGGATGAGTCTATTCTAGCATTTCCCCCTGGCATGTATTCTGTGGCTTTTGTTAAAACTAGTATAGGTAAAATACCTGTCATAATGCCAGCTGGGTGCAGCATAAAAGCAAAAGCAGATTGCGTGATGGGAGGCGAGAGAGATGGATTGAAATCAACCCCATACTTACCCATAGGACATTTCGTAGTCATAGTCACTCTACATTCAGGCAAGAGATCAGATGACTTGTAATACCTTCAAATCAAAGCTATACAAATCAATACAAAAAAAAAATGGCTCTTCCAGTAAATTTTGCATACAACCTGCTGGAATTACAATGAACCAAAATCTAAACTACTGGCTACGAACATCCCTTATGGATAACTGAAATGTTCCGAGCTGACCCTGCTATTTCAGTGAGCAGAATGGTATGGCATGGCAGATTGTCCATTTCATGCACACTGGTCCCTTACAAAGTTTTGCTATAGGGATAGCGAATGTGGTGATTACCCTGCACCAATCACTGTATGCAATATTTAAACAAGTACACGTGTACGCAGTTGCCACCTTCAGGGAAGGGCTGTGCCTGCATAGACTATACTAGTTACAGTTCAGGCTGTCGTTAAGCGAGTTCTAAGAACAAAAATAACACCTGGCCATTAAATGGGCTGGTAATATTGTAAGAACACCTATGGTGAATTGATACATGTAAAGAATTTTGCTCATTTGGACCGTCAATAAATAAGAAATCAGAATATGTTGTGTAACATCAAAAGAACTGGCTGCAAAAAAATATGTTTTCTTCAGCAGGTTACATTGGTTTCCACAGGGAAAACATCAGGGTGTAGAGTGGATCTTGAGCCAGAGGCACAAACAGGCTAAAGCTTTAGCTGTCCCAGGATGCATTGGGGCCTCCACTATAACCACGCCTCCAGACACTGAGAGCTCAGTTTCGAGTTGGTGCCTGCAGCAGCAGGTCACCTAACAGGAGGCCTGCACTGGGCAGCCCTGAAAAAGTTTTTTGGAAAGATTTCTTCTCTGGGCTGTCAGTGCTGTATGTCAGTGTAACATTCAGCGATGCAGCTCCATCACCTCCCAAGCGGCGTTGCATACTCCTGCGGCCTGTCCTTGCAGCGTAGAAGCCCCCGACTTAGGCAGAGTCGTACACCGCTCTCCTGGTTCGCGTGGCTGCTACAGGGAGGAGGTAAGAGGGTCCCCCATGCGGGACCCGCCATTAAATCGCGTTTTGTCCGCTACCTAAGGAGACGGGTTGCGGTGCTGACATGGGCACTGTCACTGGGCAGGGATCCCACTAGACCACCGGGGCATCTGAGTACAAGTTGGGTGTACTAACACCCCATTTAATAGGCTCTAAGTCATACTTGCCTACTTTTGAAAACTAGTTTCAGGGAGATTGTAGGTGTAAGCAGAAGCTTCGTGTCATGCTCGACCCAAAGGGTGTGTCTAACTCCACCTATGGGTGTGTCTATTGCCATAATGGGGCGTGTCCTTCATTGTTAGGTGCTCACTCCAGTAACTATATGGCATATCTCCCAACTTTTGTCCCTGTGAAAGAGTGACATCTGCGCGCGTGAAGCGCGCGCACGCAAAAGGGGTGTGTCTTATTAAAAGGGGAGTGACTTCACGGGAGGGCCCACGAACGTGATCCACACCCCGTTTTCGTCACTGAGGGGGCATGCCCAGCGCTGTGAGCTGCTGGCATGGCCCCTCTCCTATCTCCAGTGAATAGACGCTGTGCGACGGGGACAAGCGCCCAGCCAAAGGCGCGGCCGCCTTAACATATTGCGGAACTAGCTACTCCTGTAGTCATCCCTAGTGCAGTGAAGCCGGGGAGTGCACAAAGTAGTAGGACCAGGAACGGCACGCCAGCCGATAGCCTCCGACTGGGACGCCCGTCCGTACCATCAACTGGAACTGGACCTGCCTCTCCAAAGCAGGAGAGCTATTCATTCGGTAAGCGTATCCAAGTTTCAACTTTCATATAGTGACTGTAATAAGAACTCTTCCAGCGGGAGGAACTAAAATCAAGAATATTATCCCAAAGATTGGGGAATATCAATATTGCTATCCTCTGGAATTGTTTGGAACTGTCATTTAAAATTTAATATTCATTAGTCACAGGAGACCGCAGAATTATCCCAACACATATTGTGGAGAATTGTATTGGTGTGGATACATTCAGTTTAAATAATTGCAACATAGTATGCTGATATGCAAGTGTATGCACCCCGTACAGCTGAAATTGTTACATGCAGTGCTTTTATTGTCTTGTATGATCTCTGAAAGAGAGTGTTAAGTAAAATAAATAATGGCCCTCATTCCGAGTTGTTCGCTCGGTAAAAATCTTCGCATCGCAGCGATTTTCCGCTTAATGCGCATGCGCAATGTCCGCACTGCGACTGCGCCAAGTAAATTTGCTATGTAGTTAGGAATTTTACTCACGGCTTTTTCATCGTTCTGGCGATCGTAATGTGATTGACAGGAAATGGGTGTTACTGGGCGGAAACAGGCCGTTTTATGGGCATGTGGGAAAAAACGCTACCGTTTCCAGAAAAAACGCAGGAGTGGCCGGAGGAACGGAGGAGTGTCTGGGCGAACGCTGGGTGTGTTTGTGGCATCAAACCAGGAACGACAAGCACTGAACTGATCGCAGATGCCGAGTAAGTCTGAAGCTACTCAGAAACTGCTACGAGTTGTGTAATCGCAATATTGCGAATACATCGTTCGCAATTTTAAGATGCTAAGATTCACTCCCAGTAGGTGGCGGCTTAGCATGAGCAAATCTGCTAAAATCCGCTTGCGAGCGAACAACTCGGAATGACCTCCAATCCAATGAGTATATGTGGTTTAAATGTGATTTTATGGTTGATCTTAATTGTTTAATAAAGACTCTTTGTTATTGGACAGCGCTTTCATAATTTATTCACTATCCCTATAACACTGACCCTATCCCTATAACGCTGACCCTATCCCTATAACACTGACTCTATCCCTATAACGCTGACACTATGCCTATAACACTGACCCTGTACCTATAACGCTGACACTATTCTATACTATAACGCTGACCCTATCCCTGTAACGCTGACCCTACCCTATAACACTGACACTATCCCTATATCACTGACTCTATCCCTATAACACTGACACTATGCCTATAACACTGACCCTGTACCTATAACGCTGACACTATTCTATACTATAACGCTGACCCTATCCCTATAACGCTGACCATATCCCTATAACGCTGACTCTATCCCTATAACGCTGACTCTATCCCTATAACGCTGACCCTATCCCTGTAACGCTGACCCTATCCCTATAACGCTGACTCTATCCCTATAACGCTGACCCTATCCCTGTAACGCTGACTCTATCCCTATAGCGCTGACCCTATCCTATACTATAACGCTGACCCTATCCCTATAACTCTGACCCTATAACACTGACCCTATCCCTATAACGCTGACTCTATCCCAATAACGCTGACCCTATCCCTGTAACGCTGACTCTATCCCTATAACGCTGAGAGTGTTAAGTAAAAGAAATAATGAGTATATGTGGTTTAAATGTGATTTTATGGTTGATCTTAATTGTTTAATAAAGACTCTTTGTTATTGGACAGCGCTTTCATAATTTATTCACTATCCCTATAACACTGACCCTATCCCTATAACACTGACTCTATCCCTATAACGCTGACACTATGCCTATAACACTGACCCTGTACCTATAACGCTGACACTATTCTATACTATAACGCTGACCCTGTCCCTGTAACGCTGACCCTACCCTATAACACTGACACTATCCCTATAACACTGACACTATCCCTATAACACTGACACTATCCCTATAACGCTGACCCTATCCCTATAACACTGATCCTATCCCTATAACACTGATCCTATCCCTATAACCCTGACCCTATCCCTATAACGCTGACCCTATCCCTATAACGCTGACCCTATCCCTATAACGCTGACCCTATACTATACTATAACGCTGACCCTATCCCTATAACGCTGACCCTATCCCTATAACGCTGACCCTATACTATACTATAACGCTGACCCTATCCCTATAACACTGACACTATCCCTATAACACTGACCCTATCCCTATAACACTGATCCTATCCCTATAACACTGATCCTATCCCTATAAAGCTGACCTTATCCCTATAAAGATGTCCCTATCCCTATAACACTGACCCTATCCCTATAACGCTGACCCTATCCCTATAACGCTGACCCTATCCCTATAACGCTGACCCCATCCCTGTAACGCTGACCTGATCCCTGAAACGCTGACCATATCCCTATAACACTGATCCTATCCCTATAACGCTGACTCTATCCCTATAACGCTGAAACTATGCCTATAACACTGACCCTGTACCTATAACGCTGACCCTATACTATACTATAACGCTGACCCTATCCCTGTAACGCTGACCCTATCCCTATAACGCTGACCCTATCCCTATAACGCTGACCCTATCCCTATAACGCTGACCCTATCCCTATAACGCTGACCTTATCCCTATAATGCTGACCCTATCCCTATAACGCTGACCCTATCCCTATAACGCTGACTCTATCCCTATAACGCTGACTCTATCCCTATAACGCTGACTCTATCCCTATAACGCTGACCCTATCCCTGTAACGCTGACCCTATCCCTATAACGCTGACTCTATCCCTATAACGCTGACCCTATCCCTGTAACGCTGACTCTATCCCTATAGCGCTGACCCTATCCTATACTATAACGCTGACCCTATCCCTATAACTCTGACCCTATCCCTATAACACTGACCCTATCCCTATAACGCTGACTCTATCCCAATAACGCTGACCCTATCCCTGTAACGCTGACTCTATCCCTATAACGCTGAGAGTGTTAAGTAAAAGAAATAATGAGTATATGTGGTTTAAATGTGATTTTATGGTTGATCTTAATTGTTTAATAAAGACTCTTTGTTATTGGACAGCGCTTTCATAATGTATTCACTATCCCTATAACACTGACCCTATCCCTATAACACTGACTCTATCCCTATAACGCTGACACTATGCCTATAACACTGACCCTGTACCTATAACGCTGACACTATTCTATACTATAACGCTGACCCTGTCCCTGTAACGCTGACCCTACCCTATAACACTGACACTATCCCTATAACACTGACACTATCCCTATAACACTGACACTATCCCTATAACGCTGACCCTATCCCTATAACACTGATCCTATCCCTATAACCCTGATCCTATCCCTATAACCCTGACCCTATCCCTATAACGCTGACCCTATCCCTATAACGCTGACCCTATCCCTATAACGCTGACCCTATACTATACTATAACGCTGACCCTATCCCTATAACGCTGACCCTATCCCTATAACGCTGACCCTATACTATACTATAACGCTGACCCTATCCCTATAACACTGACACTATCCCTATAACACTGACACTATCCCTATAACACTGATCCTATCCCTATAACACTGATCCTATCCCTATAAAGCTGACCTTATCCCTATAAAGATGTCCCTATCCCTATAACACTGACCCTATCCCTATAACGCTGACCCTATCCCTATAACGCTGACCCTATCCCTATAACGCTGACCCCATCCCTGTAACGCTGACCTGATCCCTGAAACGCTGACCATATCCCTATAACACTGATCCTATCCCTATAACGCTGACTCTATCCCTATAACGCTGACACTATGCCTATAACACTGACCCTGTACCTATAACGCTGACCCTATACTATACTATAACGCTGACCCTATCCCTGTAACGCTGACCCTATCCCTATAACGCTGACCCTATCCCTATAACGCTGACTCTATCCCTATAACGCTGACTCTATCCCTATAACGCTGACTCTATCCCTATAACGCTGACCCTATCCCTGTAACGCTGACCCTATCCCTATAACGCTGACTCTATCCCTATAACGCTGACCCTATCCCTGTAACGCTGACTCTATCCCTATAGCGCTGACCCTATCCTATACTATAACGCTGACCCTATCCCTATAACTCTGACCCTATCCCTATAACACTGACCCTATCCCTATAACGCTGACTCTATCCCAATAACGCTGACCCTATCCCTGTAACGCTGACTCTATCCCTATAACGCTGAGAGTGTTAAGTAAAAGAAATAATGAGTATATGTGGTTTAAATGTGATTTTATGGTTGATCTTAATTGTTTAATAAAGACTCTTTGTTATTGGACAGCGCTTTCATAATTTATTCACTATCCCTATAACACTGACCCTATCCCTATAACACTGACTCTATCCCTATAACGCTGACACTATGCCTATAACACTGACCCTGTACCTATAACGCTGACACTATTCTATACTATAACGCTGACCCTGTCCCTGTAACGCTGACCCTACCCTATAACACTGACACTATCCCTATAACACTGACACTATCCCTATAACACTGACACTATCCCTATAACGCTGACCCTATCCCTATAACACTGATCCTATCCCTATAACACTGATCCTATCCCTATAACCCTGACCCTATCCCTATAACGCTGACCCTATCCCTATAACGCTGACCCTATCCCTATAACGCTGACCCTATACTATACTATAACGCTGACCCTATCCCTATAACGCTGACCCTATCCCTATAACGCTGACCCTATACTATACTATAACGCTGACCCTATCCCTATAACACTGACCCTATCCCTATAACACTGACCCTATCCCTATAACACTGATCCTATCCCTATAAAGCTGACCTTATCCCTATAAAGATGTCCCTATCCCTATAACACTGACCCTATCCCTATAACGCTGACCCTATCCCTATAACGCTGACCCTATCCCTATAACGCTGACCCCATCCCTGTAACGCTGACCTGATCCCTGAAACGCTGACCATATCCCTATAACACTGATCCTATCCCTATAACGCTGACTCTATCCCTATAACGCTGACACTATGCCTATAACACTGACCCTGTACCTATAACGCTGACGCTATACTATACTATAACGCTGACCCTATCCCTGTAACGCTGACCCTATCCCTATAACGCTGACCCTATCCCTATAACGCTGACCCTATCCCTATAACGCTGACCCTATCCCTATAACGCTGACCTTATCCCTATAATGCTGACCCTATCCCTATAACGCTGACCCTATCCCTATAACGCTGACTCTATCCCTATAACGCTGACTCTATCCCTATAACGCTGACTCTATCCCTATAACGCTGACTCTATCCCTATAACGCTGACTCTATCCCTATAACGCTGACCCTATCTCTATAACGCTGACCCTATCTCTATAACGCTGACCCTATCCCTATAACGCTGACCCTATACTATACTACAACGCTGACCCTATCCCTATAACACTGACACTATCCCTATAACACTGACCCTATCCCTATAACACTGATCCTATCCCTATAACACTGATCCTATCCCTATAAAGCTGACCTTATCCCTATAAAGATGTCCCTATCCCTATAACACTGACCCTATCCCTATAACGCTGACCCTATCCCTATAACGCTGACCCTATCCCTATAATGCTGACCCCATCCCTGTAACGCTGACCTGATCCCTGAAACGCTGACCATATCCCTATAACACTGATCCTATCCCTATAACGCTGACTCTATCCCTATAACGCTGACACTATGCCTATAACACTGACCCTGTACCTATAACGCTGACCCTATACTATACTATAACGCTGACCCTATCCCTGTAACGCTGACCCTATCCCTATAACGCTGACCCTATCCCTATAACGCTGACCCTATCCCTATAACGCTGACCCTATCCCTATAACGCTGACCTTATCCCTATAACGCTGACCCTATCCCTATAACGCTGACCCTATCCCTATAACGCTGACCCTATCCCTATAATGCTGACTCTATCCCTATAACGCTGACTCTATCCCTATAACGCTGACACTATCCCTATAACACTGACCCTATCCCTATAACACTGATCCTATCCCTATAACACTGATCCTATCCCTATAAAGCTGACCTTATCCCTATAAAGATGTCCCTATCCCTATAACACTGACCCTATCCCTATAACGCTGACCCTATCCCTATAACGCTGACCCTATCCCTATAATGCTGACCCCATCCCTGTAACGCTGACCTGATCCCTGAAACGCTGACCATATCCCTATAACACTGATCCTATCCCTATAACGCTGACTCTATCCCTATAACGCTGACACTATGCCTATAACACTGACCCTGTACCTATAACGCTGACCCTATACTATACTATAACGCTGACCCTATCCCTGTAACGCTGACCCTATCCCTATAACGCTGACTCTATCCCTATAATGCTGACTCTATCCCTATAACGCTGACTCTATCCCTATAACGCTGACTCTATCCCTATAACGCTGACTCTATCCCTATAGCGCTGACCCTATCCCTATAACACTGACACTATCCCTATAACACTGACACTATACTGTACTATAACGCTGACCCTATCCCTGTAACGCTGACCCTATCCCTATAACGCTGACCCTATCCCTATAACGCTGACCCTATCCCTATAACGCTGACCTTATCTCTATAACGCTGACCCTATCCCTATAACACTGACCCTATCCCTATAACGCTGACCTTATCCCTATAACGCTGACCCTATCCCTATAACACTGACCCTATACTATACTATAACGCTGACCCTATCCCTATAACGCTGACCCTATCCCTGTGACGCTGACCCTATCCCTGTAACGCTGACCCTATCCCTGTAACGCTGACCCTATCCCTATAACGCTGACCTTATCTCTATAACGCTGACCCTATCCCTGCAAACGCTGACCCTATCCCTATAACGCTGACCCTATCCCTGTAACGCTGACCCTAACCCTATAACGCTGACCCTATCCCTATAACGCTGACCCTATCCCTATAACGCTGACCTTATCTCTATAACGCTGACCCTATCCCTATAACGCTGACCTTATCTCTATAACGCTGACCCTATCCCTATAACGCTGACACTATACTATACTATACTATAACACTGACCATATCCTTGTAACTCTGTCCCTGGCCCTCTAACGCTGACCCTATCCCTATACTCTGACCCTATAACGCTGACCCTGGCCCTATAACGCTTACCCTGACCCTATACTATAACACTGACCCTCCCCCTGTAACTCTGACCCAGTCCCTATAACTCTGACCCTATAACGCTGATTCTGGCCCTATAACGCTGACCCTATTCCTGTAATGCTGACCCTATCCCTGTAACGCTGACCCTATACTATAACACGGACCGTCCCCCTGTAACTTTGACCCAGTTCCTATAACTCTAACCCTATAATGCTGACCCTGGCCCTATAACACTGACCCTATACTGATAACACCGACCCTCTCCCTCTAACTCTGACCCAGTCCCTATAACTTTGGCCCTATAACGCTGACCCTATCCCTATAACTCTGACACTATCCCTTTAACACTGTTCCTGTTCCTATAATACTGTCAGCGCTCCCCCTAGGATGAGTGACAGTCAGCTTGGGCCTGCAAGCAGCAATAACATGATTACATGCAATATCATGTAATCACTCAGCGCCCATCACTCAGTACCCACTTTGTTAATTTTCTTCAGCCCTGCCCTGCTCTCCCCACCCCAGCCACCTGGACCCCATCCAAGACGAAGGCTGGCTTTTTTGGTTACCTTACATTCTGTGCTGCTGCCGCCACTGGTGATGAGGTCTCTGCAGCCGCCACTGATGGAGTCTCCGCTGCCACCGCTGCTGGGATCTCTGGGTCTCCGCTGCTGGGGTCTCCACTGCCACCGCTGCTGGGGTCTCCACTGCTACCGCTGCTGGTGTCTCCGGGTCTCCGCTGCTGGGGTCTCCACTGCCACCGCTGCTGGGGTCTCTGGGTCTCCGCTGCTGCTGGGGTCTCCGCTGCCACCGCTGCTGGGGTCTCCGCTGCTGGGGTATCCACTGCCACCGCTGCTGGGGTCTCCGGGTCTCCACTGCTGGGGTCTCCACTGCCACCGCTGCTGGGGTCTCCGCTGCCGCCGCTGCTGGGGTATCCGCTGCCTCCACTGCTGGGGACTCTGCTGCCACACGCACACAGCCTCCCTGCCAGCTGCGCACCGATAACCCCGCGGTGGCCAGCAATTAAGCAACATCCAGGCCCGCCCACGGTACTTCCCAACTTGTGCAGTTTAAAAAACAGGAGAACAGGGCAGATTTGTGGGGCAGAGGGAGGTTGAGGTCAAAACCGGGAGCGCGGGAGGGTAGGCAAGTCTGCTGCACACACAGATCCCCCCCTCCCCCATATTACACCCAGTACATTACATCAAACACAGCACACACAGATCCCCTCCCCCCATATTACATTATGCACAGCATACAGTACACTACACAGCCCCCCCTCCCCCCATATTACATTATACACAGCATACAGTACACTACACAGCCCCCCCCCCTCCCCCCATATTACATTATACACAGTATACACATACCTCCCAACTTTTTCCTTCTGTAAAGAGGGACACACGCGCGGCTTAGCCGCGCACTCCCGAAAAGGGGACGTGGCCTACGAAAAGGGGACGTGGCTTACGAAAAGGGGGCGTGGCTTTGCAGAGGACCCACGATCGCGAGCCACGCCCCCGTTTTCGTCACTGAAGGGGCATGCCCAGCGCTCTGTGAGCTGCTGGCATGCCCCCTCTCCCTCTGTCTCCAATGAATAGACGCCTATTCACCGCTGCTCTGCTAAGCAGGGCAGCGAGAGACAGAGCCTCCCAACTGCCCCCCACCGCGGGACACTGCGGCCCGCGGGTGGGACAGCGGGACAGTCCCCAAAAAACGGGACTGTCCCGCGAAAATCGGGACAGTTGGGAGGTATGGCATACAGTACACTACACAGCCCCAGCCCCCCCCCCCAGCCCCCCCATATTAGACCCAGTACCACATTGAACTAGTGATGTGCACTTTTCGGGTTTTGTGTTTTGGTTTTGGATTCGGTTCCGCGGCCGTGTTTTGGATTTGGACGCGTTTTGGCAAAACCTCACCGAAAAATTTTTGTCGGATTCGGGTGTGTTTTGGATTCGGGTGTTTTTTACAAAAAACCCTAAAAAACAGCTTAAATCATAGAATTTGGGGGTCATTTTGATCCCATAGTATTATTAACCTCAATAACCATAATTTCCACTCATTTCCAGTCTATTCTGAACACCTCACACCTCACAATATTATTTTTAGTCCTAAAATTTGCACCGAGGTCGCTGGATGGCTAAGCTAAGCTACACAAGTGGCCGACACAAACACCTGGCCCATCTAGGAGTGGCACTGCAGTGTCAGGCAGGATGGCACTTCAAAAAAATTGTCCTTAAACAGCACATGATGCAAAGAAAAAAAGAGGCGCAATGAGGTAGCTGTGTGACTAAGCTAAGCGACCCAAGTGGCCGACACAAATACCTGGCCCATCTAGGAGTGGCACTGCAGTGTCAGGCAGGATGGCACTTCAAAAAAATTGTCCCCCAAATAGCACATGATGCAAAGAAAAAAAGAGGCGCAATGAGGAAGCTGTGTGACTAAGCTACGCGACCCAAGTGGCCGACACAAACACCTGGCCCATCTAGGAGTGGCACTGCAGTGTCAGGCAGGATGGCACTTCAAAAAAATAGTCCCCAAACAGCACATGATGCAAAGAAAAAAAGAGGCGCAATGAGGTAGCTGTGTGACTAAGCTAAGCGACCCAAGTGGCCGACACAAACACCTGGCCCATCTAGGAGTGGCACTGCAGTGTCAGGCAGGATGGCACTTCAAAAAAAAATAGTCCCCAAACAGCACATGATGCAAAGAAAAAAAGAGGCGCAATGAGGTAGCTGTGTGACTAAGCTAAGCGACCCAAGTGGCCGACACAAACACCTGGCCCATCTAGGGGTGGCACTGCAGTGTCAGGCAGGATGGCACTTCAAAAAATAGTACCCAAACAGCACATGATGCAAAGAAAAAAAGAGGCACAATGAGGTAGCTGTGTGACTAAGCTAAGCGACCCAAGTGGCCGACACAAACACCTGGCCCATCTAGGAGTGGAACTGCAGTGTCAGACAGGATGGCACTTCAAAAAAATAGTCCCCAAACAGCACATGATGCAATGAAAAAAAGAGGCGCAATGAGGTAGCTGTGTGACTAAGCTAAGCGACCCAAGTGGGCGACACAAACACCTGGCCCATCTAGGAGTGGCACTGCAGTGTCAGGCAGGATGGCACTTCAAAAAAAAATAGTCCCCAAACAGCACATGATGCAAAGAAAAAAAGAGGCGCAATGAGGTAGCTGTGTGACTAAGCTAAGCGACCCAAGTGGCCGACACAAACACCTGGCCCATCTAGGAGTGGCACTGCAGTGTCAGGCAGGATGGCACTTCAAAACATTAGTCCTCAAACAGCACATGATGCAAAGAAAAAAAGAGGCGCACCAAGGTCGCACCACAAGTATAGAATGTAGATGGATAGTATACACGACGACACAGAGGTAGGTACAGCAGTAGCCTTCCGTACCGTACTGCTATATATACTGGTGGTCACTGTGTCAGCAAACTGCACAACTGAAATGCACCACAGGTATAGAATGTAGATAGATAGTATACTTGACGACACAGAGGTAGGTACAGCAGTGGCCTTCCGTACCGTACTGCTATATATACTGGTGGTCACTGTGTCAGCAATCTGCACAACTGAAATGCACCACAGGTATAGAATGTAAATGGATAGTATACTTGACGACACATAGGTAGGTACAGCAGTGGCCTTCCGTACCGTACTGCTATATATACTGGTGGTCACTGTGTCAGCAAACTGCACAACTGAAAGGGAGTTCTGCTGGCTACAGGCTACCTGCAGCGAGGTACTGAAGGGAGAGAAGCAGGACCTACTTCTTAGTTTAAGGGCTCTGCTTCTCGGCTACTGGACACCATTAGTTTCAGAGGGTTCGATCACTTGGTGCGCCTAGCTGCTTGTTCCCGGAGCCACGCCGTCACCCCCCTCACAGAAGCCAGAAGAATGAAGCCGGGTGAGTATGAGAAGAACAGAAGACTTCAGTAACCAGGTACAGCGCAGCGGTAACGCTGCGCTCCATGCTCCCACACACACTTTCTCCATCGGCACTCACAGGGTGCAGGGCGCTGGGGGGGGGCGCCCTGGGCAGCATGTTACTGATGTCTGTGAGGCCGGCAGATGCTTTTTCAGTGCCTCAGCACCGTTTTCGGGACTCCCGCCGGCATTTTCAATATTTTAAACTTTGCGGGCTGAAGCGCGCCGGGAGGGGGCGGAGCTTAGCCGCGCGGCTCACAGGCGCCATTTCTCCTCACACGCGGCATGTAGGAGACGCTGGTCCGGGACCTCCACAAGCTCCACTAAAGTAACGGGGAGCTTATCGGGGGGGAGGGGGGCACAGTTGGTGGTGCAGATTTATTGTTATTGAGGCAGCGCTGGTACATATATTCGTTGGGGGGATATATGGGCGCTGGGGTGTGAGCTGGCATACTCCCTCTGTGTTTCTCTATCCAGGCTTCCTTGTGGGCCTGTCCCCTGGCTGAGACATTGTGTGTGTGTGTCGGTGGGTTGATACTCCGTGTCGACATGTCTGAGGCTGAATGTTATTCACCGGAGGAGGTTATTGGGGGGGCAGATGCGGGTCTGGAATTGGCTCTGTCGGCGCAGCCGACACCTGATTTACTTGCATTGTTGAATACAATTAATTCTAATGTGGCTTCTTTGTCAAAGAGGTTAGATAAATCTGAGTCACAGACACAGGTGTGGAAGAAATCCATGGAGGATGCTTTGTCGCAGGTACAGACCCCTTCGGGGTCAATAAAGCGGCCGTTTACTCAAGTGGTAGATACTGATACCGACACGGATTCTGAGTCCGATGTCGACTTCACTGAGGCTCCTTTACATCCAAGATTAGTTAAGAGTATTCAGTACATGATTGTGGCTATAAAGGATGTGTTACGCATTTCTGAGGAACCTGCCATACAGGAAACAAGGATTTGCTTGTTTAAAGAGAAAAAACCTGAGGTGCAGTTTCCCCCCTCACATGAGATGAATACTCTTTGTGAAAAGGCTTGGGAGTCGCCGGACAAGAGGTGGCAGATTTCCAAGAGGATTTACATGGCGTATCCTTTCCCCTCTATTGATAGGAGAAAATGGGAGGCGTCTCCAAATGTTGATAAAGCTTTATCTTGTTTGTCTAAGAAGGTGGCGCTTCCGTCTCCTGACACGGCAGCTCTCAAGGATCCGGCGGATTGCAAGCTGGAGACGTCTCTGAAGTCCATTTTCACTAATACGGGTGCATTGCTCAGACCTGCTGTGGCGTCAGTATGGGTGAGTAGTGCTATTGCTAAATGGGCTGAGAATTTAGCTGCTGATATGGATACCCTTGATAAAGATACTGTTCTTTTGACTCTTGGTTATATCAAGGACGCTGCAGATTACCTGAAGGATGCGGCGAGGGATGTTGGTCTCTTGGGGTCAAGAGCCAATGCCATGTCGATTTCGGCCAGGAGGGAGCTGTGGATACATCAATGGAATGCTGATGCCGATTCCAAGAGAGCTATGGAAGCTTTACCCTTCAAAGGTAATGTCTTGTTTGGGGACGACTTGGCTGACCTGGTTTCTACCGCGACTGCGGGTAAGTCGTCTTTTCTTTCCTATGTTCCCACACAACACAAAAAGGCACCACATCAGCAGATGCAGTCCTTTCGTCCGAATAAATACCGGCGAGGAAAAGGTTCGTCCTTTCTCGCTTCAAGCGGTAGAGGAAGGGGAAAGAAGTCTCCTGCAGTGTCAGGCGCCCAGGACCAGAAGTCCGCCCCTGACGCTACCAAGTCCACCGCATGACGCTGGGGCTTCCCTGGTGGAGTCCGAACCGGTGGGGGGCCATCTGCAGTTCTTCAGTCAGGTCTGGGTTCAATCAGGCCTGGATCCTTGGGTCCTAGAGATTGTATCTCAGGGTTACAGGCTGGAGTTTCAGGAGATGCCCCCTCACCGGTTTTTCATGTCGGCCTTGCCAGTGTCTCTTCCGGACAGGGAGGTGGTGCTGGCAGCAATACAAAAGTTGTGTCATCAGAGGGTCATTGTTCCCGTTCCCCCATCTCAACGGGGGGAGGGGTTCTACTCGAGCCTCTTTGTGGTGCCGAAACCAGACGGTTCGGTCAGACCGATTCTGAACCTAAAGTCCCTAAATCCATACTTGAAGGTTTTCAAGTTCAAGATGGAATCTCTTCGAGCGGTGATTGCCAGCCTAGAAGGGAGGGACTTTATGGCGTCAGTCGACATAAAGGATGCCTACTTACACGTCCCAATATATCCTCCGCATCAAGCTTTCCTAAGGTTTGCGGTACAGGATTCTCATTACCAATTTCAGACGTTGCCGTTTGGGCTTTCCACGGCCCCGAGGATTTTCACCAAGGTCATGGCAGAAATTATGGTTCTCCTTCGCAGGCAAGGGGTTACAATTATCCCGTACTTGGACGATCTCCTGATAAAGGCGAGGTCCAAGGAACGGTTGCTGAGGAGTGTAAATTTGGTGCTGTTAGTGCTGCAACAGCACGGTTGGGTGCTAAATTTGCCGTAATCTCAGTTGATTCCGACCACTCGGCTGTCTTTTCTGGGCATGATTCTGGACATGGAGTTACGGAGAGTATTTCTTCCAGAAGAAAAAGCTCTAGAACTGCAGTCGATGGTCAGGGAACTTCTGCGGCCGAAGAGTGTGTCCATCCATCACTGTACTCGGGTTCTGGGGGAAATGGTAGCGGCGTACGAAGCCATTCCGTTTGGCAGGTTTCATGCCCGGGTGTTTCAGTGGGATTTGCTGAGCAAATGGTCCGGGTCTCACCTGCACATACATAAGATAGATAAGTCTATCTCCCAGAGCCAGAATTTCTCTCCTGTGGTGGCTACAAAGTTCTCGCCTCCTAGAAGGACGCCGCTTTGGTATCCTGGACTAGGTACTGCTGACAACAGATGCAAGTCTCCGGGGCTGGGGTGCTGTCACCCAAGGAAGAAACTTCCAGGGGAGATGGTCGCTCCAGGAAGCGTCTCTCCACATAAATGTTCTCGAGTTAAAAGCCATTTACAACGGCCTGTTACAAGCAAGAAGCCTTCTTCAGGGTCGATCTGTCCTGATACAGTCAGACAACATCACAGCGGTGGCACATATAAACCGTCAAGGCGGAACAAAGAGCAGAGGGGCAATGGCGGAGGCCACAAGAATCCTTCGCTGGGCGGAACAACACGTGAGCACCCTGTCAGCAGTCTTCCTACCGAGAGTGGACAACTGGGAAGCGGATTTCCTCAGTAGACACGATCTTCATCCGGGAGAGTGGGCTCTTCACCAAGAGGTTTTTGCGGAGGTGACGAAGCGTTGGGGAATTCCGTTGATCGACATGATGGTGTCTCGTCTCAACAAGAAGCTCCCGAGGTATTGTTCCAGGTCAAGAGACCCCCAAGCCAGTGCGGTGGATGCCCTGGTATCTCCGTGGGTGTTCAAGTCGGTGTATGTGTTCCCTCCACTTCCTCTCATTCCAAAGGTACTGGGGATCATTCGTCGAGCAAGGGTTCAGGCGATTCTCATCGTTCCAGATTGGCCAAGAAGGGCCTGGTATCCGGATCTTCAGGAATTACTTGTGGAAGATCCTTGGCCGCTTCCTCTAAGAGAGGACCTGTTGTTGCAGGGTCCATGCGTGTTTCCAGACTTACCGCGGCTGCGTTTGACGGCATGGAAGTTGAGCACCAGATCTTAGCTCGTAAGGGTATTCCCGGGGAGGTCATTCCTACTCTCATTAAGGCTAGGAAGGAGGTTACGGCGAAACATTATCACCGTATTTGGAAGAAGTATGTTTCCTGGTGTGAGACTAAAATGGCTCCTGCGGAAGATTTTCATTTGGGTCGTTTTCTCCACTTTTTGCAGGCAGGTGTAGATGCAGGCTTGAAATTGGGCTCCATCAAAGTGCAGATTTCGGCATTTTCTATTTTCTTTCAAAAGGAATTAGCTGTCCTCCCTGAGGTTCAGACGTTTGTGAAAGGAGTATTGCGTATCAATCCTCCGTTTGTGCCTCCTGTGGCTCCATGGGATCTTGACATGGTCTTACAGTTTCTCATGTCTTCCTGGTTTGAAACTTTGCGTAAGGTTGAGTTGAAGTTTCTCACCTGGAAGGTGGTCATGTTGTTGGCGCTGGAGTCTGCCAGGCAAGTGTCTGAGTTGGCGGCCTTGTCTCATAAGAGCCCGTACTTGATTTTTCATTCAGATAGGGCAGAATTGAGGACTCGTCAACAATTTTTACCGAAGGTGGTGTCTTCGTTTCACATTAACCAACCTATTGTGGTGCCGGTGGCTACGGATGCTGTGGCAGTTCCAAAGTCTCTGGATGTGGTGAGAGCTTTGAAGATCTACGTCGCCAGAACGG
Organism: Pseudophryne corroboree; assembly: GCF_028390025.1. Lineage (NCBI taxonomy): Eukaryota > Metazoa > Chordata > Amphibia > Anura > Myobatrachidae > Pseudophryne > Pseudophryne corroboree. The sequence continues at coordinate 602,463,996 of NC_086445.1, forward strand.
CTGTTGCCAGGAAAACTGAGGCGCTGTTTGTCCTGTATGCTTCTAACAAGATTGGTCATCCTGCTTCAAAACAGACTATTGCACGCTGGATTTGTAGTACGATTCAGCAAGCTCATTCTTCGGCCGGGCTACCGGTGCCGAAGTCAGTGAAAGCCCATTCTACCAGAAAAGTGGGCTCGTCCTGGGCGGCTGCCCGAGGCGTATCGGCTTTACAGCTTTGCCGAGCGGCCACCTGGTCAGGTTCAAACACTTTTGCTAAGTTCTATAAGTTTGATATCCTGGCTGATGAGGACCTTGCGTTTGCTCAGTCGGTGCTGCAGAGTCGTCCGCACTCTCCCGCCCGGTCTGGAGCTTTGTTATAAACCCCATGGTCCTTTTGAAGTCCCCAGCATCCTCTAGGACGTAAACGAAAATAGGATTTTGGTACTTACCGGTAAATCCTTTTCTCCTAGTCCGTAGAGGATGCTGGGCGCCCATCCCTGTGCGGACTGTTTCTTGCAGTGTATTCTTGTTGATTAATTTGGTTTATACACAGGTTGTGTATCTCTGGTTTTCAGCATGTTGCTGTTGGATTTTTATACTGTTTTGGTTTACTGTTACTCCGGTTGTACGATATGTTTGTTGTGTGGGCTGGTATGTTTGTAGCCCTTAGTTTACACAAAAATCCTTTCCTCGAAATGTCCGTCTCTCCTGGGCACAGTTCCTATAACTGAGGTCTGGGGGAGGGGCATAGAGGGAGGAGCCAGTTCACACCCAGTTTAAGTCTTTTCAGTGTGCCCAAGCTCCTGTGGATCCCATCTATACCCCATGGTCCTTTTGGAGTCCCCAGCATCCTCTATGGACTAGGAGAAAAGGATTTACCGGTAAGTACCAAAATCCTATTATCTGCATTGCTTGTGACTGTGTGTCTGTATCTGCTGTGTGGTTTCACTCTCAGTGTTTCCCAGATATAGCTGGCACTATATTCTGTACCCTAAGGGCCAGGTGTGTCTGGGTCTCATAATATAGTAATACACAGTATTTATCACATTCATATATTCTACTATGTTACAGTCACATAATACCGTATTTATTTGCAGGTATTGTATTTTGTCTGACTATATCGTACTAAGTCGCTCTGTTGTTGCATTTGTCATATGTCTAACAGAAAGGGCAGTAAATCGGATTTACCAGAGGGGGAAGTGTTGTTTGTGTACTTATTGTCATACACCTCCCAGTCAGTACGCTGCTCCTGTACCTACTCAGGAGCCACCCTGGGCTGTGTTCACCAACCTACTGGGTACTCTGGTGGAATGCTTAGCGCCCCCTATGGGACCTCCGGTGCCACTACCACCACAAATTGTCCCTATGGTTAATTCGCCTTGGGCGGAAAATTTGTCTAACCAACTGCAGCAATTAAATCAGTCTGGTTAGACAAAAAGTTACCCCAGGTCATTCCCGCGTCCCTCTGATGTCTCATCTGAAGAGGAGGGGGAAGCATACAGTCCTATCAGACACTGAATCCTGTGCTACTGATGAGGATTCTCCCTTACAAATTGATGTCCCTGCCTTAATGGTTGCTCTTAAGCATATCCTATAAATCACTGATGATGAGGATTCCACTACTGTGGCACAGAAAACTGATAAGTTTAAACAGCAGAAGGTAGTTAAAACTGTATTACCCCATTCTGACCATCTAGTGGACATCAGGCGGGAAGAAATTCCCTTTGCCTAAATGGGCCTTGGCTCGATATCCTCTCCCTGCAGAGTTGTGTAACAAATGGGAGACTCCACTGCCGGTGGATTCTCATGTCACCCGCCTTGTGGTGTCATCCACTCTGCCTGTCACCACTGTCACCTCACTTAAGGAACAGACAGATAAGCGTGTGGAGGGTTGCCTGAAATCTATATACTCCCTTATAGGGGCTATTCGTAGACCCACTATAGCTGCCTCCTGGGCTGCAAAAGGTATTGAAGCATGGGTTCAGGCATTAGAGGAAGAGCTGCCTGAGGATATTTCTGACAATGCCAGACAATATCTGTCTCACATTACCACCGATGCCTATTACATTCAGGAGGCGTCATCTGAGGTGGAGGTATTGGCAGCAAAGGCGTCGACCACATCTGTCCTGGCTCGCCACATACTGTGGTTGAGGTCGTGGAAAGTGGTCCTAACCTCCAAAAAGACCTTGGAGGTACTCCCCTTCACTGGGGACATTTTGTTTGGGGAAGACCTAAATAAAATTGTGTATGAATTGGCAGCCGCTAAGACTGCTTTTCTCCCAACTACTAATCCTTCTGCACAGAAGGTAAAAGGTACCACTTTTCATTCCTTTCGGCCTCAAGGGAAAGCAAAGGGCCAGGCATATCTGAGACAATCTCGTGCTCCCAAAACCATAAGCCCAATGTGAAACAATCCTGGGCAGCCCATCAGCCTGCTTCAAAACATGACAAGCCTGCTGCATGACGGGGTGGTCCTCCCGCTGAGGGACCCCAGGGTCAGAGGTTGACTTATGCGGTTCGCCCAGGTCTGGTTAAAGACTACTTCAGATGCATGGTACTGGAAGTTGTCTCTCACGGGTACGCTGTCTCCTTCAAGAGATGTCCCCTTCGGCAGCTTTGAACCACGGTTATCCCTTCGGATCCGTTAAAGACGCAAGCTCTACAAACGGTTGTGAGTTCTTTCCTGAGTACAGGTTTGGTTGCTCCAGTACCTCAGTACCAGAGAGGTAGAGGTTACTACTCGACCCTGTTTCCTTAAGGCACGGACCACGTCCAGCGATGCATCTCCCGCAGAAAGGCCCGGTACCTGAAAAACTGGTAATAAAATTTCTTCATTAAGGTGGAATTTAGACACCACCTTAGGAAGATACCCAGATCTAGTTCTGAGAACGGATTTATCTGGATAAAAAATCAGAAATGGGGAACGACATGATACTCTACTAGCTGATACCATGGCCAGTAGAAAGAGAACTTTAGCTGTCAACCATTTAAGATCCACTTTATTAAATGGTTCAAATGGGACAACTTGAAGGGCCGTTAGTACTAAATTTAAATCCCAAGGCACTGTAGGAGGAACAAAAGGAGGTTGAATGTGCAGCATTCCGTGGAAAAAAGTACGCACATCATGTAAGTTGGCAATTTTCTTTTGGAACCATACAGTCAATGCTGACACTTTCAGTCTCAAGGAAGCCACCTTCAAACCTTTATCCATTCCTGCCTGAAGGAATGCTAAGACCCTGGAAACTCTGAAAGACTTAGGGTCCATTTTCCGTTCACTGCACCAATGAATATAAGTTTGCCATATTCTGTGATAAATGCGATCTGAGGAAGGTTTCCTTACTCTGAGCAATGTTTGAATTACCTGTTGTGAGAATACTCTTGACTTCAGGATCGAGGTTTCAAGAGCCACGCCGTCAAAGACAGTCGATCCAGATGTCTGTGATAACAAGGACCCTGCATCAGTAGATCTGGACGTTGAGGGAGAAGGAGTGGAGCATCCATCGACATTGTCTGCAGATCTATGTATCCTGTGTGCCTTCTGGGATAAGCAGGAGCTATTAGTATCACGCCACCCTTTCCTTGCTTTATCTATCTCACCAGCCTGGGTAATAGGGTGATTGGAGGAAACACATAAGCCAGATGAAAGTCCCATCTCGCTGACAGGGCATCCACAAAGATCGCTCTGGGATCCTTTGTTCTTTACCCGTATGCGAGAACTTTGTTGTTCTGACGGGATGCCATGAGATCTATCTCTGGCAGCCCCCACTTGTCTACTAGGTTTTGGATGACCTCCAGGTGTAGAGCCCATTCGCTTGCCTGAATGGCGTGTCAACTGAGAAAATCCGCTTCCCAGTTTAGGACTCCCGTAACGAACACTGCAGACATGGCTGGATGATGAAATTCTGCCCACTTTAGTATGTGACTCCTTCATCGCTTTTCAGCTGCGAGCTCCTCACTGATGGTTGAGGTACGCTACTGCCATCGTATTGTCTGAGTGGATCTGAACTGGTTTTCCCCAAAGAATGTCCTTTGCCTGAATCAGTGCCATGTATAGTGCCCGAAGTTCCAATATATTTATTGGCAGGCATCCTTCTTCCTTGGTCCATTTCGTTGGAAACAAAACCTTCCTGACACTGCTCCCCAGCCCTGGAGACTGGCATCTGTTGTTAGAATTTCCAAATCTGATATCCAAAAGGGTCTCGGGATGTCTGTAGCCACCAGGCTAATGACCTTTTTCTATCGTAAGACCCATAGCCTGCGTTTTTATCGTCTGATGCAACCCATTCCATTTGGCAAGAATCAGATGCTGCAGAGGCCTCGAGTGGAACTGTGCATACTCCACCATTCATGCATTGCTGCGTGAATGGATACCCTTTGACTGTGTAGTAAGTCCTGAATCCTTGACTGAACCTTGGATATCTTGCTCAGAGGTAAGATTACTCTCTGAAGACTTAAATCCAGTACAGCCCCCAAGTGAGTCATCCGCTGTGATGGAACCATAGACAATTTTGCCCAATTTATGAGCCACTCGTGCCTTTGCAGACACGTTATTGTCTTTCGCAGATGACACAGGAGCAATTCCTGTGACTGTGTGGCAGGATTTAAAGATTGTTGAGGTATAGAAAAATTCTTATCCCCTACTGGCTGAGATAAGCTGCCATTACTACAATAATCTTGGTAAATACTAGAGATGAGCGGGTCCGGTTTTACTCGGATTTACTCGGGTATTTCGGGTTTTGCTTATTGGCTATCCAAAACGCGTGACATCCGTGATCCAATAAGATGCCGTTTTGAGCCCAGAGTAAATCCGAGTAAAACTGAACCCGCTCATCTCTAGTAAATACTCTGGGGGCTGTGGCTAACCCAAAAGGCAGGGCCTGGAACTGAAAATGCTGTTGGAGAATAGCGAACCTGAGAAAGCACCGATGGGACATGGCTATAGGAACATGTAGGTAAGCATCCTGTATATCCAGAGATACCATATAATCCCCTGGCTCCATGGGCAAAATGATGGAATGCAAAGTTTCCATGTGAAAACGAGGTACCCAAATGTACTTGTTCAGCACTTTGAGATTGAGAATGGGCCGAAATGACCCATTTGGTTTCTGAACTAGAAACAGGTTGGAGTAAAAACCCTGTCCTCGTTGCGCAGGAGGAACTGGAATGATTACTCCTGACTGAAGCAATTTCTGAACTGCATCTTGCAAAGCCCTGGCCTTCGTCTCTACCCGAGACGGGCTGGTACAAAAAAACCTTTGAGGAGGGTGCTTCTTGAAGGCAAAAGCATAACCTAGAGATACTGCTTTCTGCACCCAGGCATCTGTTGTAGACTGCTGCCAAATCTATGCAAACTGAAGAAGTCTGCCCCCCACCCTGGGATCCCCCAGGTGGAGGCCTGTACCATCAGGCTGATGGCTTATTATCTGTTTTACCAACCGGTCCTCTGGTAGCCCAATGCTTTTTAGTCTTACCAGACTTGTTGTATTGGGACTGCCTGTCATCACTTTTTCCTTTAGCTTTTCCTTGAGACCGAAAGGACCGAAAAGCCAGAACTTTAGGTTTGAAATTGTATGTGGAAGGAAACTTTACCTTCTTGGCGTCTGCTTCTGACTCCAAAATATTAGTCAATTCTTTTCCAAAAAGAATATCTCCAGAAAAAGGCAAAGATTCAAAAACCTTCTTAGATTCTGAATCAGCTTTCCACGTACGTAGCCAAACTGCTCTGCGGGCAGCGATAGTTGAAGCTCATGCCCTGGAGGCAATAGTATCCAATGCTGCTTCTTCCAAAAACATTGCAGCCTGTTTTATATTTGCTGTATGGGATTTTTGCTCTCTAGATGCTATTGAAAAATCCCCTCCAATGCATCAGCCCAGGCAGCCATTGCCTTTGCCATCCAAGCTGAAGCCATGGCTGGCCCTATGACTGCCCCAGACAGGGAAAAATGTTTTTTTTTTAAACCATCCACTCTTCTATCCGTGACATCATTTAATGATGTTGAAGGCAAAGGTATGTAGATTTTCGCACTAATCGAATCACATGCGTATCTACTTTAGGAGCCACCTCCCTTTTTAAACAATCCCCAGCTGGAAGATGATAATTGGAATTCCATTTCTTAGGAATTCTAAACTTGTTATTGGGCGTAGCCCAAGCCTCTTCCATGATTTCCGTCAGCTGATATGACTCTGGAAATTCAGTCTTAACTGTTTTGGGATGTTTAAACACAGGCTCTGCTGAATCCTCTAAAGAAAGAATGGCTTTCATTGCTTTAATTAACTCAGCTATATCCACTGAGCTGAGACCTTCCTCCTCCTCTTCGTATACCGAAGCAGAGTTTATTGAGCTTTCATCCTCCGAAGAATCCTCATCTGGAACGTGTAGCCTGTGAGGATGAAGATTTACTTACCACTGGCTTATCAGCCTGTTTTTTTTTTGAGAGGCTGCTGCTGGAAGTGATAAACTGCAGGTGGGAATCTGCATGTAAGGGTTAATCGTGTAACCTTTCCCTGGTACAGGACTTGGAGGAATTATCTGTTCAGCTACTTTATACTGGATAATGTCTGTGCAAACATAGCCCAAGGTGGATCAACCTGCACCTGAATCCGCCTTGTATTTTTCAAGAGACCCTGGTGAAAACTAAAACAATTTGCACACAAACCATCCTGAACCAGATCCTGAGAGGTTAACACAGCTTTGCAAGACAAACATGATATGAGTGTTGGTGTTGCTGTGAGTGTATCTTCCTCACCTTTGCCGCTCTTAGACATGATAAATAATCAACACTTCCACAGTGTACTACACAATTTGTGACTGTAATTACTTTAAGCTTTTTAAAGTGACCTACAATCCAGCCCTACCCATGCACCAGCATTGAGGATCGGAATAGGAAAAAACTGACAGAATATATAGTTAAGTCAGCAATCACACTAGTAGTTATTCACATGTTATACATTAGTATAATAAGCAATATGAGTACATCATCAACTACAACTACATTTCAAGTATGTAGGAGAACATATTACTGAATCATGTTTAAACAGATCTACCGTATTCAGATGCATAGCGAAAGAAACAATAGTAATAGTATACAGACTCATATGCAATAGGCACTTATCTAACTATTCATACTCAAAAAGGTAGATAGAAACTTAGGGGGTCATTCCGAGTTGTTCGCTCGTTATTTTTTTCTCGCAACGGAGCGATTAGTCGCTAATGCGCATGCGCAATGTCCACAGTGCGACTGCGCCAAGTAAATTTGCTATGCAGTTAGGAATTTTACTCACGGCATTATGAAGTTTTTTCTTCGTTCTGGTGATCGTAATGTGATTGACAGGAAGTGGGTGTTTCTGGGCGGAAACTGGACGTTTTATGGGAGTGTGTGAAAAAACGCTACCGTTTCTGGGAAAAACGCGGGAGTGGCTGGAGAAACGGAGGAGTGTCTGGGCGAACGCTGGGTGTGTTTGTGACGTCAAACCAGGAACGACAAGCACTGAACTGATCGCACTGGCAGAGTAAGTCTCGAGCTACTCAGAAACTGCACAGAGAAGTCTTTTCGCAATATTGCGAATCTTTCGGTCGCAATTTTGATAAGCTAAGATTCACTCCCAGTAGGCGGCGGCTTAGCGTGTGCAAAGCTGCTAAAAGCAGCTTGCGAGCGAACAACTCGGAATGAGGGCCTTAGTGCTGTATTACCCGTAGTCAGTAGAGTGGGATACAGGGAGACTCACCTCGCTTCCAGAACCGATCAATAAGTTAGCGAACGCTGAGTGGATCCAGATGCTACTAGTGAACACTGTCGCTCCATGAACCTATAGTGAACACAGACGCACCTGTCACACAGCCGCCTATGCTGCGACTGGGTCCCCTTTGTGTACAGCATCTGAGACTGAAGCGGGAAACAGTTCATGGCGGGAGACTCGGAGGAAACTTGTCGTGAACTGGGGGGGAGGTGCGACCAGGAGAGCGTCTTACTCCCCACTGCTGACATCAACCCTAGGGATCGTGGCCTTATACTATTCCTGGAGCCTCTGATCCCCAAGGCCTAGCGCTGGTGCACCCGAGGTGGCAGCCGCGTCAGCGACTGTTTGGTAGTCTCCTCCCAAAACAGTGCGGCTGTGTTCATATTCCCCTTCTAAGCAGAAACAATGCCTTCCTTCTCCCCGTGATCTGGCCACAGCTGGACCTGCTAGTATATCGGAGACAGACGGCCGCCGAAACAGCACTGTACTCATGGGTAAGCGTTGTCACGACCCGGCGGAGAGTTGTTGGAGCGACTCTTTCTAAGGTGTATATATAAGAGACTTTTTAGAAACCATACATTCAGCACCTCTCACAAACCTGCCATTTTTAGCTAAAAAATATTTTCAGGATCAGACCCTTTCTCACCCAGAGTGCTACTAAAACCATTATCCACTCACTGGTCATCTCCAGACTGGACTACTGCAATCTCCTTTTAACTGGCATCCCTGAAAAATGCCTCTCTCCACTCTTCCTTTCCAAATGCACAACGTCCACCTCTCCTCTCCTACAAGCCCTTCACTGGTTCCCCTTCAGAATCCAATTCAAGCTTCTAGCACTCACTTACAAAGCCCTCACCCACTCCTCTCCCATTTACATCTCTGACCTTATCTCCCTTTACACTCCCACCCATCCTCCTCACTCCGCTAATGCACGCCACCTCTCCTGCCTACTGATTACTTCCTCTCACTCCTACCTTCAAGATTTCTCACGTGCTGCTCCCTTTCTCAAGACCCACTTCTTCACCGTACCCAGCCTAATCTCATCCTAACCCTCTGTTCCACGCTCACTGTCTACCCCATCTGTGTCACGCCTGTCTGTCTGCCCCTCCCTTTTAGAATGTAAGCTCTCACAAGCAGGGCCCTCAACCCGATGTGCTTATCCTTCTCTTACTTAAGCCATCTTTGACGCCACCGAATCCCGCAGTTTTCTGCCATCTGATATTTATGTCAGTGGCATCTGCTGATGTAGCTATGTATATTTACCCCGTACTTGTCCTATATTGTCTTCAACTATAAGTCACTAGTTTCCTGTTTTGATTATTTATTTCTGTACTCTGTAATTGGGCGCTGCGGATCCCCTGTGGGCCATCTAAATAAAGGATAATAATAATTAGCTTCTGTCATTTTACAGGCTATGCTACAAAAATGGCAGAAGCTGATTGGATCATCCTTTATCACTTTCCACTTTATCTCGCTCTATGGTCCTCATTTATCAAGCCTTGAATGGAGATAAAGTGGACGTAGATAAAGTACCAGCCAATCGGCTCCTAACTGTCATGTCACAGGCTGGGTTTGAAAAATGACAGATATGAGCTGATTGGCTGGTACTTTATCTCCGTGCTGTTTATCACTCTGCAAGGATTGATAAATCTGGGCATTTATTTGATAAATCTCCACTTATCTGTCAAATGATGTTGATTTTGTATTTGAATTAGTAAAGTAATGGGCTGCGATGTTGGAAGCGGGAGATGGTGAAGGTGGCCAAAGAAGCAACTTAAATATGGCAGAGGCATACCAGTAGCATGAAAAAAGAAGTAATAACGCCACTGTATAAGTCATTGCCACTGCCCCATCTAGAATACTGTGTTTTTACTTTTGGAGGCCATATATCTCCAGAAAGGATATAAATAAATACATTAGAGACTGTACAAAGAAGGGCAACTAAAATTGAGCGTGGTCTACATTAGAGATGAGCGGGTTCGGTTTCTCTGAATCCGAACCCGCCCGAACTTCATGTTTTTTTTCACGGGTCCGAGCGACTCGGATCTTCCCGCCTTGCTCGGTTAACCCGAGCGCGCCCGAACGTCATCATGACGCTGTCGGATTCTCGCGAGGCTCGGATTCTATCGCGAGACTCGGATTCTATATAAGGAGCCGCGCGTCGCCGCCATTTTCACACGTGCATTGAGATTGATAGGGAGAGGACGTGGCTGGCGTCCTCTCCATTTAGATTAGGGTTGAGAGAGAGAGAGAGAGATTGACCTGAGGCTGTGATACTGTAGAAGAGAGTGCAGAGTTTAGTGACTGACGACCACAGTGACCACCAGACAGTGCAGTTGTTTGTTTTATTTAATATATCCGTTCTCTGCCTGAAAAAAACGATACACACAGTGACTCAGTCACATACCATATCTGTGTGCACTGCTCAGCCCAGTGTGCTGCATCAATGTATATATATATCTGACTGTGCTCAGCTCACACAGCTTATAATTGTGGGGGAGACTGGGGAGCACTGCAGTGCCAGTTATAGGTTATAGCAGGAGCCAGGAGTACATAATATTATATTAAAATTAAACAGTGCACACTTTTGCTGCAGGAGTGCCACTGCCAGTGTGACTAGTGACCAGTGACCTGACCACCAGTATATATAATATTAGTAGTATACTATCTCTTTATCAACCAGTCTATATTAGCAGCAGACACAGTACAGTGCGGTAGTTCACGGCTGTGGCTACCTCTGTGTCGGCACTCGGCAGCCCGTCCATAATTGTATATACCACCTAACCGTGGTTTTTTTTTCTTTCTTTATAGTCATACTAGTTACGAGTATACTATCTCTTTATCAACCAGTCTATATTAGCAGCAGACACAGTACAGTGCGGTAGTTCACGGCTGTGGCTACCTCTGTGTCGGCACTCGGCAGCCCGTCCATAATTGTATATACCACCTAACCGTGTTTTTTTTTTCTTTCTTTATACATACATACTAGTTACGAGTATACTATCTCTTTATCAACCAGTCTATATTAGCAGCAGACACAGTACAGTGCGGTAGTTCACGGCTGTGGCTACCTCTGTGTCGGCACTCGGCAGCCCGTCCATAATTGTATATACCACCTAACCGTGGTTTTTTTTTCTTTCTTTATACATACATACTAGTTACGAGTATACTATCTCTTTATCAACCAGTCTATATATTAGCAGCAGACACAGTACAGAGCGGTAGTTCACGGCTGTGGCTACCTCTGTGTCGGCACTCGGCAGCCCGTCCATAATTGTATATACCACCTAACCGTGGTTTTTCTTTCTTTCTTTATACATACATACTAGTTACGAGTATACTATCTCTTTATCAACCAGTCTATATTAGCAGCAGACACAGTACAGTACGGTAGTTCACGGCTGTGGCTACCTCTGTGTCTGCACTCGGCAGGCAGTCCATAATTGTATACTAGTATCCATCTCCATTGTTTACCTGAGGTGCCTTTTAGTTGTGCCTATTAAAATATGGAGAACAAAAATGTTGAGGTTCCAAAATTAGGGAAAGATCAAGATCCACTTCCACCTCGTGCTGAAGCTGCTGCCACTAGTCATGGCCGAGACGATGAAATGCCAGCAACGTCGTCTGCCAAGGCCGATGCCCAATGTCATAGTACAGAGCATGTCAAATCCAAAACACCAAATATCAGAAAAAAAAGGACTCCAAAACCTAAAATAAAATTGTCGGAGGAGAAGCGTAAACTTGCCAATATGCCATTTACGACACGGAGTGGCAAGGAACGGCTGAGGCCCTGGCCTATGTTCATGGCTAGTGGTTCAGCTTCACATGAGGATGGAAGCACTCAGCCTCTCGCTAGAAAAATGAAAAGACTCAAGCTGGCAAAAGCAGCACAGCAAAGAACTGTGCATTCTTCGAAATCCCAAATCCACAAGGAGAGTCCAATTGTGTCGGTTGCGATGCCTGACCTTCCCAACACTGGACGTGAAGAGCATGCGCCTTCCACCATTTGCACGCCCCCTGCAAGTGCTGGAAGGAGCACCCGCAGTCCAGTTCCTGATAGTCAGATTGAAGATGTCAGTGTTGAAGTACACCAGGATGAGGAGGATATGGGTGTTGCTGGCGCTGGGGAGGAAATTGACCAGGAGGATTCTGATGGTGAGGTGGTTTGTTTAAGTCAGGCACCCGGGGAGACACCTGTTGTCCGTGGGAGGAATATGGCCGTTGACATGCCAGGTGAAAATACCAAAAAAATCAGCTCTTCGGTGTGGAGGTATTTCACCAGAAATGCGGACAACAGGTGTCAAGCCGTGTGTTCCCTTTGTCAAGCTGTAATAAGTAGGGGTAAGGACGTTAACCACCTCGGAACATCCTCCCTTATACGTCACCTGCAGCGCATTCATAATAAGTCAGTGACAAGTTCAAAAACTTTGGGTGACAGCGGAAGCAGTCCACTGACCAGTAAATCCCTTCCTCTTGTAACCAAGCTCACGCAAACCACCCCACCAACTCCCTCAGTGTCAATTTCCTCCTTCCCCAGGAATGCCAATAGTCCTGCAGGCCATGTCACTGGCAATTCTGACGAGTCCTCTCCTGCCTGGGATTCCTCCGATGCATCCTTGCGTGTAACGCCTACTGCTGCTGGCGCTGCTGTTGTTGCCGCTGGGAGTCGATGGTCATCCCAGAGGGGAAGTCGTAAGCCCACTTGTACTACTTCCAGTAAGCAATTGACTGTTCAACAGTCCTTTGCGAGGAAGATGAAATATCACAGCAGTCATCCTACTGCAAAGCGGATAACTGAGGCCTTGACAAGTATGTTGGTGTTAGACGTGCGTCCGGTATCCGCCGTTAGTTCACAGGGAACTAGACAATTTATTGAGGCAGTGTGCCCCCGTTACCAAATACCATCTAGGTTCCACTTCTCTAGGCAGGCGATACCGAGAATGTACACGGACGTCAGAAAAAGACTCACCAGTGTCCTAAAAAATGCAGTTGTACCCAATGTCCACTTAACCACGGACATGTGGACAAGTGGAGCAGGGCAGGGTCAGGACTATATGACTGTGACAGCCCACTGGGTAGATGTATGGACTCCCGCCGCAAGAACAGCAGCGGCGGCACCAGTAGCAGCATCTCGCAAACGCCAACTCTTTCCTAGGCAGGCTACGCTTTGTATCACCGCTTTCCAGAATACGCACACAGCTGAAAACCTCTTACGGCAACTGAGGAAGATCATCGCGGAATGGCTTACCCCAATTGGACTCTCCTGTGGATTTGTGGCATCGGACAACGCCAGCAATATTGTGTGTGCATTAAATATGGGCAAATTCCAGCACGTCCCATGTTTTGCACATACCTTGAATTTGGTGGTGCAGAATTTTTTAAAAAACGACAGGGGCGTGCAAGAGATGCTGTCGGTGGCCAGAAGAATTGCGGGACACTTTCGGCGTACAGGCACCACGTACAGAAGACTGGAGCACCACCAAAAACTACTGAACCTGCCCTGCCATCATCTGAAGCAAGAAGTGGTAACGAGGTGGAATTCAACCCTCTATATGCTTCAGAGGTTGGAGGAGCAGCAAAAGGCCATTCAAGCCTATACAATTGAGCACGATATAGTAGGTGGAATGCACCTGTCTCAAGCGCAGTGGAGAATGATTTCAACGTTGTGCAAGGTTCTGCTGCCCTTTGAACTTGCCACACGTGAAGTCAGTTCAGACACTGCCAGCCTGAGTCAGGTCATTCCCCTCATCAGGCTTTTGCAGAAGAAGCTGGAGACATTGAAGGAGGAGCTAACACGGAGCGATTCCGCTAGGCATGTGGGACTTGTGGATGGAGCCCTTAATTCGCTTAACAAGGATTCACGGGTGGTCAATCTGTTGAAATCAGAGCACTACATTTTGGCCACCGTGCTCGATCCTAGATTTAAAGCCTACCTTGGATCTCTCTTTCCGGCAGACACAAGTCTGCTGGGGTTGAAAGACCTGCTGGTGACAAAATTGTCAAGTCAAGCGGAACGCGACCTGTCAACATCTCCTCCTTCACATTCTCCCGCAACTGGGGGTGCGAGGAAAAGGCTCAGAATTCCGAGCCCACCCGCTGGCGGTGATGCAGGGCAGTCTGGAGCGACTGCTGATGCTGACATCTGGTCCGGACTGAAGGACCTGACAACGATTACGGACATGTCGTCTACTGTCACTGCATATGATTCTCTCAACATTGATAGAATGGTGGAGGATTATATGAGTGACCGCATCCAAGTAGGCACGTCACACAGTCCGTACTTATACTGGCAGGAAAAAGAGGCAATTTGGAGGCCCTTGCACAAACTGGCTTTATTCTACCTAAGTTGCCCTCCCACAAGTGTGTACTCCGAAAGAGTGTTTAGTGCCGCCGCTCACCTTGTCAGCAATCGGCGTACGAGGTTACATCCAGAAAATGTGGAGAAGATGATGTTCATTAAAATGAATTATAATCAATTCCTCCGCGGAGACATTGACCAGCAGCAATTGCCTCCACAAAGTACACAGGGAGCTGAGATGGTGGATTCCAGTGGGGACGAATTGATAATCTGTGAGGAGGGGGATGTACACGGTGATATATCGGAGGGTGATGATGAGGTGGACATCTTGCCTCTGTAGAGCCAGTTTGTGCAAGGAGAGATTAATTGCTTCTTTTTTGGGGGGGTCCAAACCAACCCGTCATATCAGTCACAGTCGTGTGGCAGACCCTGTCACTGAAATGATGGGTTGGTTAAAGTGTGCATGTCCTGTTTTGTTTATACAACATAAGGGTGGGTGGGAGGGCCCAAGGACAATTCCATCTTGCACCTCTTTTTTCTTTTCTTTTTCTTTGCATCATGTGCTGATTGGGGAGGGTTTTTTGGAAGGGACATCCTGCGTGACACTGCAGTGCCACTCCTAAATGGGCCCGGTGTTTGTGTCGGCCACTAGGGTCGCTAATCTTACTCACACAGTCAGCTACCTCATTGCGCCTCTTTTTTTCTTTGCGTCATGTGCTGTTTGGGGAGGGTTTTTTGGAAGGGACATCCTGCGTGACACTGCAGTGCCACTCCTAGATGGGCCCGGTGTTTGTGTCGGCCACTAGGGTCGCTAATCTTACTCACACAGCTACCTCATTGCGCCTCTTTTTTTCTTTGCGTCATGTGCTGTTTGGGGAGGGTTTTTTGGAAGGGACATCCTGCGTGACACTGCAGTGCCACTCCTAGATGGGCCCGGTGTTTGTGTCGGCCACTAGGGTCGCTAATCTTACTCACACAGCTACCTCATTGCGCCTCTTTTTTTCTTTGCGTCATGTGCTGTTTGGGGAGGGTTTTTTGGAAGGGCCATCCTGCGTGACACTGCAGTGCCACTCCTAGATGGGCCCGGTGTTTGTGTCGGCCACTAGGGTCGCTTATCTTACTCACACAGCGACCTCGGTGCAAATTTTAGGACTAAAAATAATATTGTGAGGTGTGAGGTATTCAGAATAGACTGAAAATGAGTGTAAATTATGGTTTTTGAGGTTAATAATACTTTGGGATCAAAATGACCCCCAAATTCTATGATTTAAGCTGTTTTTTTAGTGTTTTTTGAAAAAAACACCCGAATCCAAAACACACCCGAATCCGACAAAAAAAATTCGGTGAGGTTTTGCCAAAACGCGTTCGAACCCAAAATACGGCCGCGGAACCGAACCCAAAACCAAAACACAAAACCCGAAAAATTTCAGGCGCTCATCTCTAGTCTACATCACAAAACATACCCAGAAAGACTTAAAGATCTTAATATATATAGTTTGGAGCAGAGAAGGGAAAGCGGGGACATGATAGAAACTTTCAAATACAGTATATCAAAGCTGCAAACTAGAAGGTCCAAGTTGTTCTTTTCTGCCGTCAAATTCTTTGTCAGAGTAGTAAAGTATGATTTCTTAGCAAGTGAAAGACCAATGTTGTAAAAATGTATTTATAGTGAAGGAAGTAAATACTGAAGTGCGATTTCCTATAGTGTTACCCAGCAGTGCGGGAGCATATTTTCAGTTGGCAGTCTGCTTGGTGTGCCTTTGTTGATGGTTGGATCTCCGGAGATTGTGTGTGGTGACTGGAGCTGACTTATCTGAGGATGAAGTGAGCATGTTGTAGATAAAGGCAGATAGATCATGGCAGCACAAGATACTAAGGTGGTCATTCCGAGTTGTTCGCTCGTTATTTTTTTGTCGCAACGGAGCGATTAGTCGCTAATGCGCATGCGCAATGTCCGCATTTGCTATGCAGTTAGGATTTTTACTCACGGCATTACGAGGTTTTTTCTTCGTTCTGGTGATCGTAATGTGATTGACAGGAAGTGGGTGTTTCTGGGCGGAAACTGGCCGTTTTATGGGTGTGTGCGAAAAAACGCTACCGTTTCTGGGAAAAACGCGGGAGTGGCTGGAGAAACGTAGGAGTGTCTGGGCGAATGCTGGGTGTGTTTGTGACGTCAAACCAGGAACGAAACTGACTGAACTGATCGCAGTTGCCGAGTAAGTGTGGAGCTACTCAGAAACTGCTAAGAAGTGTCTATTCGCAATTTTGCTAATCTTTCGTTCGCAATTTTGATAAGCTAAGATTCACTCCAAGTAGGCGGCGGCTTAGCGTGTGCAAAGCTGCTAAAAGCAGCTTGCGAGCGAACAACTCGGAATGAGGGCCTAAGTTATAAGTAATACCGCTTTTACACCCAAATAGTGGGTCGCAGCCGAAAGCCTGACACAGGTGCTACCCGGCTGCGACCCTCGTCAGCCCCCATTCACACCGCACTCACCAACCTGGCATATTGCCGTGTTGGTGATGTTGCCGGTGACGCGCCGCCCGCACATAGGCCCTCATTCCGAGTTGATCGCTCGCTAGCTGCTTTTAGCAGCAGTGCAAACGCTAAGCCGCCGCTCTCTGGGAGTGTATCTTAGCTCAGCAGAAGTGCGACCGAAAGGATCGCAGCGCTGCTACAAAAAAAGATTGTGCAGTTTCTGAGTAGCTCGAGACTTACTCCTAGCTAGCGATCACTTCAGTTTGTTTAGTTCCTGTTTTGACGTCACAAACACGCCCTGCGTTCGGCCAGCCACACCTACGTTTCCCCAGCCACTCCTGCATTTTTATCTGACATGCCTGCGTTTTTATACACACTCCCTGAAAATGGTCAGTTACCACCCAGAAACACCCACTTCCTGTCAATCACTCTGCGGCCAGCAGTGCGACTGAAAAGCGTCGCTAGACCTTGTGTGAAACTGCATTGGCTTTTGTGAAAGTATGTCGCGCGTGCGCACTGCGCCCCATACGCATGTGCAGAAGTGCTGCTTTTTTTACCTAATCACTGCGCTGCGAACGAAAGCAGCTAGCGATCAACTCGGAATGACCACCATAGACTGTAAACGGGAAGCCGAGTCGCATCGTTTACACTGCACAGTTTGCCGGGTTGAACACGTGTTCAACCCCGCAAACTTCCCGAGTTGGAATACCGGGTCACTCGACCCAGACTATTCCAACTCGACCCTTTTACACCAGCCAGTGTGTTAATAAACCGTGTTATATGCTGGCGTTGTAAAAGGGGTATAACATGAGTAGATTTTGTGAAGATGGCAGATGGGACCTGTTACTTACTGTAAGTGTTTCTGTTTACATGTAGATACAGTGCATCCAGAAAGTATTCACAGTGCTTCACTTTTTCCACATTTTGTTATGTTTCAGCCTTATTTCAAACTGGAATAAATTCATTTTTTCCTTCCAAATTCTACACACAATACCCCATAATAACAATGTGAAAAAGTTTTTGGGAGATTTTTGCAAATTTATTTAAAAAAAACGCGTTTCGAGATCTCTTCCTCAAGCCCTGAGGAAGAGATTGCAGATCTCGAAACGCGTTGGATACTGGATCAACTAGGAATCCTAACATTCCACACATTGGACATCGACCCGGTGGTAAGCTTGGGAGCCAGAGCAGGGTGAAGTCTGGACCACCCTGCTTGCTATAACACCTGCGGCTCCTTGGCTACCTTTCTGGGACGCTTTTCTTATGTTATATGAATTGTTTGAACATTTGATTACCATCACGCTTCCAGGGGTTAGTGACCCTTCATTAAGCTTGGGAGCTAGAGCAGGGTGAAGCTTGGACCACCCTGCCCTATTTAACACCTGCGGCTCCTAGCTTACCTTATTGGTATGCTTCTATTAGTTGTTTTTTGTATGTGAATGTATATTAAATTTTTATTTTTAATTTCATGTCAGTACATTTGTATTGAGTTTACCATTCATCTGACAAGGAGGCCATTGCGTTGGCCCTCTAACACGACCACAGAAAGAGGGCGCCCCGGACACACCAACCCACACTCTGTTTCATGTTAGATTTTTTTGGGGGAAGAGGAAAACCCCAGAGGTGTACCCTAGGCTGCCCATTACCTTTCTAGCGCCAAATAAGTTTCCCCACACCCTTTCAAGAGTAAATGGAAGAAGTTTGGAACCACTAGGACTCTTCCTAGAGCTGGAAAAAAAAGGACATTTTGTTTCCTCCAGTACCCTGAATGATAACAGTAACCAGATTTAAATTCCACACAATATTGGAATTCAGAGATCTCAGTTACATATATTTGCGCAAATGAATAAGCCCCAAAGCTGTGTCAAGGCCTCTCTGTACATTTGGGGTCCCTAGCGCTATATCTCGGTGCAGGGTGTGGCACCCCAAAAAATCAGCATAAGCCAGAAAGCCCAGTGCAGCATACCAGTGAAAAAACTATAGTGTTAATAAATTAGTGTTAGGAAGCTGAAGCTTTAAAGGAAGTGATACAAAAATTAGATATCATTAAAATGGAGAAATAGTGTTAAAGAAATTAGTAAGTGATAAGTGTTAATAGAATGTAAAGGTATGCCACACTACTCTTCCTAGAGCTGGCCGGGTGTCTAAACTGAGCGATCGGGGGAGAAGGGCCCTAGTCAGGGAGGTGACCAAGAACCCAATGGTCACTCTGTCAGAGCTACAGCATTCCTCTGTGGAGAGAGGCGAACCTTCCAGAAGGACAACCATCTCTGCAGCAATCCTTCAATCAGGTCTGTATGGTAGAGTGGCCAGATGGAAGCCACTCCTTAGTAAAAAGCACATGGCAGCCTGCCTGGAGTTTGCCAAAATGCACCTGAAGGATTCTCAGACCATGAGAAACAAAATTCTCTGGTCTGATGAGACAAAGATTGATAGGCGTGCCAAGCTTGTGGCATCATATTCAAAAAGACTTGAGGCTGTAATTGCTGCTAAAGGTGCATCAACAAAATATTGAGCAAAGGCTGTGAATACTTATGTACAAGTGATTTCTTAGTTTTTTTATTTTTAATAAATTTGCAAAAATCTCAAAAACACTTTTTTCATGTTGTCATTATGGGGTATTGTGTGTCGAATTTTGAGGGGGGAAAATAGGATTTTAATTATCTACCGGTAAATCCTTTTCTCGTAGTCCGTAAGGCATACTGGGAATCCATTTAGTACCATGGGTATAGACGATTCCACTAAGAGCCATGGGAACTTTAAGAAATTAATAGTGTGCGCTGGCTCCTCCCTCTATGCCCCTCCTACCAGACTCAGTGTAGGAATCTGTGCCTGAGGAGACGGACATACTTTGAGAGAAAGACAGATAAGGAAAGTGGTGAGATTACGAACCAGCACACACAAAACAAGAGGAAAGCCATGCTAACCAAACTTGATAGAGGAACAGCAACAGCTAAGCAAACCAGAATACTTAACCAAGTAACAGTGCAGGAAGAACGAAGCACTGGGCGGGCGCCCAGTATCCCCTACGGACTACGAGAAAAGGATTATATCCTAGGGGATACTGGGAATCCATTTAGTACCACTGGGAATTACCAAAGCTCCCAAACCGGGTGCGAGAGTGCTGAGGGTCCTGCAGAACTGATTGACCAAACTGAAGGTCCTCAGAGGCCAAAGTATCGAACTTGCAAAACTTAGCAAACGTGTTCGACCCCAACCAAGTAGCTGCTCGGCAGAGCTGTAAAGCCGAGACACCCCAGGCAGCCGCCCAAGAAGAAACCACCAACCTAATAGAGTGGGCCTGTACAGATTTTGGAACCGGCAAGCCTGCCGTGGAATAAGCTTGCTGGATAGTGAGCTTGATCCAGCGTGCAATTGACTGCATTGAAGCAGGACACCCAATTTTATTGGGATCATAGAGAACGAACAGTGAGTATGATTTCCTGTGATGAGCTGTTCTCTTTACATACACCTTCAAAGCCCTCACAACATCCAAAGACTTTGAAGTAGCAGAGGTGTCCGTAACAGCCGAAACCACAATGGGTTGGTTGATGTGAAATGCAGACACCACCTTAGGAAGAAATTGCTGATGAGTTCTGAGTTCAGCTCTGTCCTCGTGGAAAATGAAAAAGGGGCTCTTGTGAGACAACGCCCCTAGCTCTGACACACGTCTTGCTGAAGCCAAGGCCAACAGTGTGACAGTCTTCCATGTAAGGTACTTTACGTCATCCTCCTGTAACGGTTTAAACCAGTCTGATTGGAGGAACTGCAGCACCAAATTGAGATCCCAAGGTGCCGTAGGAGGCACAAAGGGAGGTTTAATGAGCAGATCACCTTTCAAGAGCCTCTGGACCTCAGGGAGAGAAGCCAATTGTTTCTGAAATAAATTAGACAAGGCCGAAATCCGTACTTTAATGGAGCCAAGATGTAGGCCCACATCCACTCCCGACTGCAGAAAAAGTAGGAAACGTCCCAGATGAAATTCCACCGCAAAATATTGTCTGTTCTCACACCAAGAGACATATTTCTTCCAAATACAGTGGTAATGTTTATATATTACCCCATTCCTGGCTTGGATCATAGTCAGGATGACCTTGTCAGGAATCCCTCCCATGGCTAGAATCAGCCGTTCAACTGCCATGCTGTTAAACGTAGCCGCGGTAAGTCTTGATAGACGAACGGGCCCTGTTGCAGAAGATCCTCGCGAAGAGCTTGAGGCCATGGATCTTCGAGCAGCATCTCGAGAAGATCCACATACCAGGCCCTTCGTAGCCAATCCAGAGCAAAGAGGATTGCTTGAACCTTTTCACTTTTTATTCTTTTTAGAATTCTTGGGATCAGAGGAAGTGGAGGAAACACATACACCAGCTGGTAGACCCACGGAGTTGTCAGAGCGTCTACCGCCACTGCTTGTGCGTCCCTCGATCTGGAACAATACAGCTTCAGCTTCTTGTTGAGTCGAAGGCCATCATGTCGATTTGTGGATATCCCCACCGATGTGTCAACCACCGGAACACCTCCGGGTGAAGGCCCCACTCCCCGGGTGCAGGTCGTGTCTGCTGAGGAAGTCTGCTTCCAAGTTGTCTACTCCCGGAATGAAGACTGCTGACAACGCCACGGCGTGTTTTTCCACCCAGAGGAGAATTCTTGACACCTCTGACATTGCGGCTCTGCTTTTTGTTCTGCCCTGTTGGTTTATGTATGTCACTGCCGTCACATTGTCCGACTGGACCTGAATGGCTTGATTCTGAAGAACAGATGAGGCCTGCAGAAGGGCGTTGTATATAGCCCTGAGTTCCAGGATGTTTATTGGAAGGACGACTTCCTGACTTGACCATCTTCCCTGAAACTGCACCGCCTGGGTGACTGCGCCCCAACCTTTGAGGCTTGCATCTGTGGTTAGCAGAATCCAATTCTGAATCCCGATCCTCCGACCCTCGACTAGGTGAGAAGTCTGTAGCCACCACAGGAGGGAGATACTGGCTTTTGGCGACAGACGGATCCTCTGGTGAATGTGAAGATGCGATCCGGTCCATTTGTCCAACAGATCTAGCTGGAAGGGCCTCACATGAAAACCTTCTGTACGGAAGCACCTCGTAAGAAGCCACCATTTTCCCCAGAAGGCAAGTGCACAGATGCACCTAGATCCAGGTCGGCTGCAGGACAACCGGAACCATCGACTGGATTACCATTGCAGTTTCAAGGGAAGGAACACTTTCTGAGACTCTGTGTCCAGTATCATTCCCATGAAAGAAAGTCTCTGTGTTGGTTCTAGGTGAGATTTTGGTAGGTTCAGAATCCACCCATGATCCAGGAGTAGTCTGGTTGAGAGGCCAATGCTGTCCAACAATCGCTCCCTGGACAGTGCCTTTATCAGATGATCACCCAGGTGTGGAATTATGTTCACTCCCTGTTTGCGGAGTAGAAACATCATCTCTGCCATCACTTTGGTGAACACCCTTGGTGCCGTGGAGAGACCAAATGGCCGGGCCTGGAACTGGGAGTTACAGTCCTGCAGTGCAAACTGTAGATAAGCCTGATGAGGCGGCCAGATCGGAATGTAAAGGTACGCATCCTTGATATCCAGAAACACTAGGAATTCCCCCTCTTCCAGACCTGAGATCACCACTCTCAGAAACTCCATCTTGAATTTGAATACTCGTAAGTACTTGTTCAATGACTTGAGGTTCAGAATCGGTCTTACCGAACCGTCCGGTTTCGGTACTACAAACAAGTTGGAATAGTGCTCCTTGCAAATGAGGTGGAACTGGAGCAATGACCTGAGTCTGTACCAGTTTTTGAATGGCGTCCTGTAACGTTACACTTGCCTCTTGTGAAACTGGTAAGCCTGATTTGAAGAATCTGTGAGGTGGGAGCTCCTGAAACTCCAGTCTGTAGCCCATGGAAATAAGATCTATGACCCAGGGATCCTGGCACAAACTTGTCCAAATGTTACTGAAGAATTTTAGCTGGGCTCCCATCTGCCAGTCTTCCAGGCATCGCGGTACACCGTCATGCTGAAGGTTTTGAGGAAGCAGAGCTTGAGCCCTGTTCCTGTGAACCAGCAGTTGCTGGTTTGCGTGGTTTACCTCTAGCACCTCTGGTGGCTGTAGAAGAACCTCTGGGACTTGGCAGTCCGAAAGGACTGTAAATTGGGACCTGAGTAGGCCTTCCTAGCTGGGAGAGCTGCAGAAGGAAGGTATGTGGACTTACCAGAAGTAGCTTTGGAGATCCATTTGTCTAGTTCATCTCCAAATAAGGCCTCGTCTGTGAAAGGGAGGCCTTCCACGCCTTTCCTGGAGTCTGCATCCGCAGTCCACTGGCCTAGCCATAGACCCCTATGTACAGACAATGCCATAGCCGTAGTGCGTGCATTAAGCAAGCCTATTTCTTCTACGGCTTCCACCATAAAATTCGCAGAGTCCTGTATATGCTGTAGGAACAAGATAACCTCCTCCTGAGGCAAGGTGTCTAACCCTTCAATCAGGTTACCCGACCATTTGGCAATGGGTCTTATAATCCATCCACATGCTATAGTGGGTCTCTGGGCCACCCCAGCAGCTGTATACAAGGATTTGAGCGTAGTCTCAATTTTACGATCAGCCACGTCTTTTAGGGAGGCTGCACCCGGGACAGGCAATACAATTTTTCGTGAAAGCCTGGATACTGATGTATCCACTATCGATGGATTTTCCCATTTTTTCCTATCCCCAGGAGTAAAAGGAAAGGATGATAACAACCGTTTAGGGATTCAAAATTTCCTATCAGGACTAACCCACGGTTCTTCAAACAGGGTATTTAGTTCATTTGACACAGGAAAAGTGTCTGAGGATTTCTTTTTTAAATTAAAATAAAATTCCTTACTCTCCTCTGTCACCTTATCAGGGATATTTAGAACTTCTCTGATACCTTCTATGAAAGCCACTATTCCCTGCATCAGAGTACCCTCCCCCACCTCTCAGTCCACCTCACCCTCCTCCATTTCTGACCCCTCATCATCTGAGTCAGACTGCAGGATATGGGCCAAAGTGCGTTTTTGCGGACAAATGACAGGGGACTGAGACGCTGGTTTGGGTACTGAGTCTCTTTCATAAACTCAGTCATAGATTATCTTAAGTATTGCGTCTCTTTCTCGGTCCGAGATAACTTAGTAGAATTGGTGGAAATCATTCCCCTAATGTAGTCCAGCCATGCTGGTTCTGCCCCACTAGCCCGGGAAGGGACACTACTTTGAGTACACACTAGTGAACCCCATGGGGATGAGGAACACTGTGCCTTACATGAAACACACTCTTTGCCTGACATACTGTAATAGTGACAGCACACACACAGGATGCACAATTAACCCACAAAGAGCCCTTCCAGGGAGAAATAGAGGGAGTATGGAAACAGCACACGGCGCCCTTGACGCTAATGCCAAGCTTAGCTGGGTCGCAGACTAAGGGGGTCAGTCCGAGTTGATTGCTCACTAGCTACTTTTTGCAGCCGTGCAAATGCATAGTCGCCGCCCACTGGGGAGTGTATATTTGCTGTGCAAGGGTGCGATCACATGTGCAGCCGAGCAGTACAAAAATAGTTTGTGCAGTTTCTGAGTAGCTCAGAACTTACTCAGCCGCTGCTATCACTTCAGCCTGTCCGGTCCCGGAATTGACGTCAGACACCCGCCCTGCAAACGCTTGGACATGCCTGCGTTTTTCCAAACACTCCCAGAAAGCGGTCAGTTGCCACCCACAGATGCCGTCTTTCTGTCAATCTCCTTGCAATCGGCTGTGCGAATGGATTCTTTGTTAAATCCATCGCACAGCAATGATCCGCTTTGTACCCATACGACACGCCTGCACATTGCGGTGCATACGCATGCGCAGTAGTGACCTGATCGCTGCACTGCGAAAAAGTCAGCGTGCAATCAGGTTGGAATGACCCCCTGAGTACCTAGATTAGGGATTTAGTACACTAATAATCTCCCCCCCCCCCTGCTATGACCCCCTGGTACCGCTGAGGTAATCTGGATTCTCCCCGGAGGAGCTGCGTGTCCCTATCAGTCAGCGTCTGTGTCAGCTGCAGAGGGAAAGTGGCGCTGGTGAGCTGCTGGATTCGCTCATAGTGAAGCCCCATCCCTTCAATGGCGCGCGCTCTACCCGCACTTTTTTATACTGGCTGTATGTGTCTAAGTGCATAAAATGGAGACAGACTCCTTTTATGGCTTTGTTGCCAGTCTGGGCACTATGTCCGCTGTCCAGCATCTGTGTCCTTACACAGCGGGAGACACCTCGTTTAGAAGCCGTGCGTCTCTGTATCCTCATGCCGCCATAATGGCCGGCAACCCGCTAACCAGGACGCCAGCTTAGTGCTCACCACTCTTCATTCTTCTGGCTCTGTTAGGGGTGGCAGCGTGCTGCGGGAATGTACACTCGCCGTGGTGGGGCTTGCGAATAGTTCCCTCAGGAGCTAGTGTCCTGTCAGCGGGGAACGGGACCATTAACCCATCAAGAGGTTGGGACATTTCCCCCCTAAGTCCCATGAAGCATGCAGGCTGGTGCCATCCAGTCCTGCCTGAAAATAACAAACACAGAAAATAAATGCAGAAAACTCTTCAGGAGCTTCCAGAGACATGACTGGCTCCTCCGGGCACATTTTCTAAACTGAGTCTGGTAGGAGGAGCATAGAGGGAGGAGCCAGCGCACACTATCAAATTCTTAAAGTGCCCATGGTTCCCAGTGGACACGTCTATACCCATGGTACTAAATGGAACCCCAGTATCCTCTAGGATGGATGTAGCCTAATATTAGGTTAAGTTAATAAATAAATAAATAAATAAATATATAAATTAAATATGGAATTATTAATTAATGTGATTAATTGATTAATTTATGTATAAAAATTTTCTTTAAAAAAGGATATATATGTGTATATATATATATATATATATATATATATATATATATATATGAATAAAATGTATATATGTATGAAATAATATATATATTTAATTGTGGACATAATAGAAAGGGGGGTTGTGTTGTTCCAAGTGGAAGGGATGTGTGTTTTTGTGTACATTGGGAAAGATGGAGTGTGTTTAGGGGTGTTGGTGCTGTTGCCAGGGCCGGCGCTACCATTAGGCAGCTTTAGGCAGCTGCCTATGGGCGCTGGCCACTGGAGGGCGGCATGCTCCAATTAAATTTATTTTACAAAAAAATAAAATATTTTGATAAGTAAGCCCAGACCAGGGGCGGCCGCGGCGAGGGTCTAGCCTGCCACAGCCGTCAGTCACCTCACCGGCGCCAGTGTATTGATTTCCCTGCTCCATGATGTCTCTAACAGAAATAGACGGAGCTGCGCGTATGAGAGAGCAGGTCAGGAGACGGGCGCCGCCCACACTGACAGCCTAACACGCATCCTAGGCGCCGTCAGCACGAACATGCCGTGCGCTTGTGCGGCGCCCGTCTCCAGACCTGCTCTCATACGCGCAGCTCCGTCTATTTCTGTTAGAGACATGGAGCAGGGAAATCAACACACTGGCGTAGGTGAGGTGACTGACGGCTGTGGCAGGCTAGACCCTCGCCGCGGCCGCCCCTGGTCTGGGCTTACTTATCAAAATATTTTTTTTTGTAAAATATATTTAATTGGAGCATCTGAAAGGCAAGAGAAGTCTCCCTATCCCCTCCCTCCCTGCCGCCCCGCGCCTCCCTATCCCCTCCCTCCCTCCCTGCCGCCCCGCGTCTCCCTATCCTCTCCCTCCCACGTCTCACTATCCCCTCACTGCCGCCCCGCGTCTTGCTATCCCCTCCCTCCCCGCCGCCCCGCGCCTCCCTATCCCCTCCCTCCCTGCCGCCCCGCGTCTCCCTATCCTCTGCCTCCCACCCCGCGTCTCACTATCCCCTCACTGCCACCCCGCGTCTCGCTATCCCCGCCGCCCCGCGCCTCCCTATCCCCTCCCTCCCTGCCGCCCCGCGTCTCCCTATCCTCTCCCTCCCACCCCGCGTCTCACTATCCCCTCACTTCCGCCCCGCGTCTCGCTATCCCCTCCCTCCCCGCCGCCCCGCGCCTCCCTATCCCCTCCCTCCCTGCCGCCCCGTGCCTCCCTATCCCCTCTCTCCCTGCCGCCCCGCGTCTCCCTATCCCCTCCCTCCCACCCCGCATCTCACTATCCCCTCACTGCCGCCCCGCGTCTCGCTATCCTCTCCCTCCCCGCCGCCCCGCGCCTCCCTATCCCCTCCCTCCCTGCCGCCCCGCGCCTCCCTATCCCCTCCCTCCCTGCCGCCCCGCGTCTCCCTAACCCCTCCCTCGCACCCCGCGTCTCACTATCCCCTCCCTGCCGCCCCGCGTCTCGCTATCCCCTCCCTCCCTGCCGCCCCGCGCCTCCCTATCTCCTCCCTCCCACCCCGCATCTCCTTATCCCCTCCCTTCCACCCCGCGTCTCCCTATCCCCTCCCTCCCACCCCACGTCTCCCTATCCCCTCCCTCCCTGCCGCCCCGCGCCTCCCGATGTTGGAGTTGCCTACAGCAGCGGCAGCTCCGGAGACAACAGGCAGCGCTGTTACCTCTATTTCCGTGCCCTCAGCATCTCCGGCAGCATCTGCTTACTCCGTGACTGCGGAACAAGGACCACTAAGGCGAGGGGTGGGGGGAGTTGTGCTTGGTGGCAAGTGTCTGGGCAGCTCACCCCCAGATCACTTGGACTGCAGCTCCCCCCCTTGTGATCTGGGGGCGAGCTGCAGTCCAAGTGATCTGGGGGTGAGCTGCAGTCCAAGTGATCTGGGGGTGAGCTGCAGTCCAAGTGATCTGGGGGTGAGCTGCAGTCCAAGTGATCTGGGCAAGATCACTTGGACTCCAGCTCACCCCCAGATCACTTGGACGCAGGGACAGGGAAAAATAAATAAAATAAATGTAAAAAAATGATATATTTATATCACAGCTACCCGCCTCCCACCGCTGACCAGCGCTCACTTCTGCACGCTGCACCGCCATTGAAAGCTGACCACCGCAGACCACAACTGGCGGTGGTCAGAGGGACATCAACGCCTCAGCGAAGGAGGACAGCTTAGTACCGCCGCATCCCCCACAGACCATGGGCTCATCGCCCACCGACAACCACAGTCCCTTCCGCACCTCCGCTGCACATATCAGGTAATGTTACCCTATGTCCCTGCTGTCACGCTCTCAGTCCCTGCTGTCACTCTCTCAGTCCCTGCTGTCACTCTCTCAGTCCTTGCTGTCACTCTCTCTCCCTGTCCCTGATTTGTGGGTCATACCGTTTGCTATAATGTGAATTTCGGCTCATACCATGTGCTATAATGTGAATTTCGGCTCATACCATGTGGTAAAATCAGAATTTTGGCTCATTCCGTATGCTGTAATGTGAATTTCGGGTCATACCGTGTGCTATAATGTGAATTTCGGCTCATACAGTGTGGTAAAATCTGAAATTTTGGGTCATAGCGTGTTCTGTAACGTGAATTTCGGCTCATACCGTGTGCTGTAATGTGAATTTCGGCTCATACTGTGTAGTAAAATATGAATTTTGGCTCATACTGTGTGCTGTAATGTGAATTTCGGCTCATACTGTGTGCTGTAATGTGAATTTCGGCTCATACTGTGTGCTGTAATGTGAATTTCGGCTCATACCTTGTGCTGTAATGTGAATTTCGGCTTATACCGTGTGCTGTAGTGTGAATTTCGGCTCATACTGTGTGCTGTAATGTGAATTTCGGCTCATACGGTGTGCTGTAATGTGAATTTCGGCTCATACTGTGTGGTAAAATATGAATTTCGGTTCATACCATGTGCTGTAGTGTGAATTTTGGCTCATACCATGTGCTGTAGTGTGAATTTCGGCTCATTCCGTGTGCTGTAATGTGAATTTCTAGATAGTATAAGAATTTCTAGATAGTATAAGGGGTCCTAATACACTGAAGGACACGCCCCCATTTGAGTGGCCACACCCCCTCTTCCGGAGGCGCGCGCATAATTGCAACCTTCACTTTTCCATACCCCCACTTCAAAATGTCCACTTCGACCACTGTATATGTATGTATGTGTGTATATGTATATGTATATGTATATGAATATATATATATATATATATATATATATATATATATACAAACAGAGAACCCAGCACTCACCAAAGTAAACTCACTTATCCTCAACAATTCAATAAATAATGGGGGTTTAGTTGGTGGATTGGCCAATGCACGGAAGCCTGTATACCGATTCAAGGTACCCCACCTTCATACAGGTCCTACACTATCACAGAGTCTTAAAACCTGACTACCACACTGCTGCATCATCTGCCTGCTAGATGTAATGTGTACCTGCCACAGACTATATGGCTTTTAAAGGCACACTAGTCACCTATTGCACTGGCTCAAAGATGATTGCTAAAAAACAGCTGAGACAGGTTCAGGATAATGAAGTCCGCACAGGGGTGCATGAGAAAGCTAGTGGCCACGGTTAATAAGAGCTAACCATAGATTAACCCCTTCATATACACACAGAGTAAAAACCACAGCACTCACCGCACCAGAAGCGGGGCACAGCTATGCACTTACCACTCACAGGGTGGGGTGCATGTAACACTGCACTCTCCACCACAGAAGCGGGGTACACAGCTGTACTTACCACTCACAGGGCGGGGTGCATGTAGCCCATGACCACATCGCTCTAATAAATACAAACAGAGAACCCAGCACTCACCAAAGTAAACTCACTTATCCTCAACAATTCAATAAATAAATGATGGGGGTTTAGTTGGTGGATTGGCCAATGCACGGAAGCCTGTATACCGATTCAAGGTACCCCACCTTCATACAGGTCCTACACTATCACAGAGTCTTAAAACCTGACTACCACACTGCTGCATCATCTGCCTGCTAGATGTAATGTGTACCTGCCACAGACTATATGGCTTTTAAAGGCACACTAGTCACCTATTGCACTGGCTCAAAGATGATTGCTAAAAAACAGCTGAGACAGGTTCAGGATAATGAAGTCCACACAGGGGTGCATGAGAAAGCTAGTGGCCACGGTTAATAAGAGCTAACCATAGATTAACCCCTTCATATACACACAGAGTAAAAACCACAGCACTCACCGCACCAGAAGCGGGGCACAGCTATGCACTTACCACTCACAGGGTGGGGTGCATGTAACACTGCACTCTCCACCACAGAAGCGGGGTACACAGCTGTACTTACCACTCACGGGGCGGGGTGCATGTAGCCCATGACCACATCGCTCTAATAAATACAAACAGAGAACCCAGCACTCACCAAAGTAAACTCACTTATCCTCAACAATTCAATAAATAAATGATGGGGGTTTAGTTGGTGGATTGGCCAATGCACGGAAGCCTGTATACCGATTCAAGGTACCCCACCTTCATACAGGTCCTACACTATCACAGAGTCTTAAAACCTGACTACCACACTGCTGCATCATCTGCCTGCTAGATGTAATGTGTACCTGCCACAGACTATATGGCTTTTAAAGGCACACTAGTCACCTATTGCACTGGCTCAAAGATGATTGCTAAAAAACAGCTGAGACAGGTTCAGGATAATGAAGTCCACACAGGGGTGCATGAGAAAGCTAGTGGCCACGGTTAATAAGAGCTAACCATAGATTAACCCCTTCATATACACACAGAGTAAAAACCACAGCACTCACCGCACCAGAAGCGGGGCACAGCTATGCACTTACCACTCACAGGGTGGGGTGCATGTAACACTGCACTCTCCACCACAGAAGCGGGGTACACAGCTGTACTTACCACTCACAGGGCGGGGTGCATGTAGCCCATGACCACATCGCTCTAATAAATACAAACAGAGAACCCAGCACTCACCAAAGTAAACTCACTTATCCTCAACAATTCAATAAATAAATGATGGGGGTTTAGTTGGTGGATTGGCCAATGCACGGAAGCCTGTATACCGATTCAAGGTACCCCACCTTCATACAGGTCCTACACTATCACAGAGTCTTAAAACCTGACTACCACACTGCTGCATCATCTGCCTGCTAGATGTAATGTGTACCTGCCACAGACTATATGGCTTTTAAAGGCACACTAGTCACCTATTGCACTGGCTCAAAGATGATTGCTAAAAAACAGCTGAGACAGGTTCAGGATAATGAAGTCCACACAGGGGTGCATGAGAAAGCTAGTGGCCACGGTTAATAAGATTTAAGTTTTAAGACTCTGTGATAGTGTAGGACCTGTATGAAGGTGGGGTACCTTGAATCGGTATACAGGCTTCCGTGCATTGGCCAATCCACCAACTAAACCCCCATCATTTATTTATTGAATTGTTGAGGATAAGTGAGTTTACTTTGGTGAGTGCTGGGTTCTCTGTTTGTATTTATTAGAGCGATGTGGTCATGGGCTACATGCACCCCGCCCTGTGAGTGGTAAGTACAGCTGTGTACCCCGCTTCTGTGGTGGAGAGTGCAGTGTTACATGCACCCCACCCTGTGAGTGGTAAGTGCATAGCTGTGCCCCGCTTCTGGTGCGGTGAGTGCTGTGGTTTTTACTCTGTGTGTATATGAAGGGGTTAATCTATGGTTAGCTCTTATTAACCGTGGCCACTAGCTTTCTCATGCACCCCTGTGTGGACTTCATTATCCTGAACCTGTCTCAGCTGTTTTTTAGCAATCATCTTTGAGCCAGTGCAATAGGTGACTAGTGTGCCTTTAAAAGCCATATAGTCTGTGGCAGGTACACATTACATCTAGCAGGCAGATGATGCAGCAGTGTGGTAGTCAGGTTTTAAGACTCTGTGATAGTGTAGGACCTGTATGAAGGTGGGGTACCTTGAATCGGTATACAGGCTTCCGTGCATTGGCCAATCCACCAACTAAACCCCCATCATTTATTTATTGAATTGTTGAGGATAAGTGAGTTTACTTTGGTGAGTGCTGGGTTCTCTGTTTGTATTTATTAGAGCGATGTGGTCATGGGCTACATGCACCCCGCCCTGTGAGTGGTAAGTACAGCTGTGTACCCCGCTTCTGTGGTGGAGAGTGCAGTGTTACATGCACCCCACCCTGTGAGTGGTAAGTGCATAGCTGTGCCCCGCTTCTGGTGCGGTGAGTGCTGTGGTTTTTACTCTGTGTGTATATGAAGGGGTTAATCTATGGTTAGCTCTTATTAACCGTGGCCACTAGCTTTCTCATGCACCCCTGTGTGGACTTCATTATCCTGAACCTGTCTCAGCTGTTTTTTAGCAATCATCTTTGAGCCAGTGCAATAGGTGACTAGTGTGCCTTTAAAAGCCATATAGTCTGTGGCAGGTACACATTACATCTAGCAGGCAGATGATGCAGCAGTGTGGTAGTCAGGTTTTAAGACTCTGTGATAGTGTAGGACCTGTATGAAGGTGGGGTACCTTGAATCGGTATACAGGCTTCCGTGCATTGGCCAATCCACCAACTAAACCCCCATCATTTATTTATTGAATTGTTGAGGATAAGTGAGTTTACTTTGGTGAGTGCTGGGTTCTCTGTTTGTATTTATTAGAGCGATGTGGTCATGGGCTACATGCACCCCGCCCTGTGAGTGGTAAGTACAGCTGTGTACCCCGCTTCTGTGGTGGAGAGTGCAGTGTTACATGCACCCCACCCTGTGAGTGGTAAGTGCATAGCTGTGCCCCGCTTCTGGTGCGGTGAGTGCTGTGGTTTTTACTCTGTGTGTATATGAAGGGGTTAATCTATGGTTAGCTCTTATTAACCGTGGCCACTAGCTTTCTCATGCACCCCTGTGTGGACTTCATTATCCTGAACCTGTCTCAGCTGTTTTTTAGCAATCATCTTTGAGCCAGTGCAATAGGTGACTAGTGTGCCTTTAAAAGCCATATAGTCTGTGGCAGGTACACATTACATCTAGCAGGCAGATGATGCAGCAGTGTGGTAGTCAGGTTTTAAGACTCTGTGATAGTGTAGGACCTGTATGAAGGTGGGGTACCTTGAATCGGTATACAGGCTTCCGTGCATTGGCCAATCCACCAACTAAACCCCCATCATTTATTTATTGAATTGTTGAGGATAAGTGAGTTTACTTTGGTGAGTGCTGGGTTCTCTGTTTGTATTTATTAGAGCGATGTGGTCATGGGCTACATGCACCCCGCCCTGTGAGTGGTAAGTACAGCTGTGTACCCCGCTTCTGTGGTGGAGAGTGCAGTGTTACATGCACCCCACCCTGTGAGTGGTAAGTGCATAGCTGTGCCCCGCTTCTGGTGCGGTGAGTGCTGTGGTTTTTACTCTGTGTGTATATATATATATATATATATAATATATAAAATCTCAGTGCCTCCCCAGCCAATGACCTCACCGCACGTCACTGCCACAAAGTTCTAGTTACAACCCTGGTGCCTATCTATAATACTGTGTAAAACTACAGACTGTGGTATTATACTATATATGGATGTGGGGCTGGATGCTTTTTAACTTGTGTGCATTTAATATAATATTTGTCAGGTTATCTTTTGCTGTTATTTGGCTGCTTCAGGAGGATCAACATACTGTTAACACAGCCTCTAGATAACGTGATCACTCCACTGTCCAAGCAACAGGGGAGGGGGAGGGCAGGGAGGACGGGGAGGGGGGGGGGGGGGTGTAGGCAGAAATTTTGCCTAGGGTGCCGAGAAACCTTGCACCGGCCCTGGCTGTTGCCGTTGTTCTGAGAGGGGTTCTCGTGCTGGTAATTAGGGCCATGTGCAGAGGGAGAGGGCCGTGTGCAGAAGAGAGGGACCCGCGCGCCGGTAGTGTAGGAGCAGGATAGAGTGGAGAGAACCCGCGAGCCGTTAAGTTAGTGCTGGGTGCAGAGAGGGAGTCCGCGAGCGGGTAGCTAGAATAATATAAAAGGCGCTCCAGCTGGCGGACATTCAGACTGCTGTTCCCCTGGTCAGCGTGGGCACTTGGTCCTCCAGAGCGCTGCCACAAAGAGCTGTATGCTGTAAACATACAGCGGCGCTATTGGAGACCGAGTAGCTGCACCAGCACCAGGCTTACCCGTTCCCGAAGGGGGGCGGAGGAGGTAGAAGCGCCACTAGCAGACGGCGTGAGGCGGCCAGAGAAGCTCCGGGTGTCCGGGTGTGCGGCGCCGCAGAGGAGGCAGCATAGAGGGGCTGAAGTGGCATGGAGAGATGGCCAGAGAGGCTCCGGCTGAGACGCTGTAGCTCCGGGAGCGGAAGTAGTAGCCAGAAGAGGACGCGGCTCCATGGTAACAGAAGGGAGCCAGTCAGATGCCTAGGGAGGATCTCTGCCTTAGAAGCGGGGAGGCACAGTCAGAGGCACCGCCTGCACCAGATTCAGAGCAGTCCAGAAGCCTATTATACCCCTTTCACACCAGCCAAAATTTCCCGGGTTAATGCACATGAACGCGCATCAACCCGGGAAATTTCTCAGTGTGAAAGGGTACAGGGTCAAAATCCCGGGATTCCTGCCCCGGCATTTCAACCCTGCTATCTTCCAGGGTTGGTCCCGGGATCTTCCCGGGAACCTGGTCAGTGTGAACGGGAGCCGGGTCAATGTGCCCCGGCTCCCGTTCACTCTCTATGTAGCAGGCGGCGCTTAGAGATCATGTGATCTCTTGCGCCAACCCCGCCGCGTCACCGCTGACATCAGCAACCCGTCAATATGCCGGGCTACTGACTGCGGTATGCTATGCAAGGCGTCTTACCCGGGAATGTCCCTGCGTGATCCCGGGATCGTATTCCCTGGTAAGACCCTGCATTTCTGGTCTGAAAGAGGTATTAGAGAGCATCAGGGAGGAGTCGGGGGAGTGTTATGCACACCAGTGCCTGTAGGAATGTACTGGTGTCAGAACTGTTATGCACTCCAGTGCCTGCAGGAATGTACTGGTGTTTGAACTGTTATGCACACCAGTGCCTGCAGGAATGTACTGGTGTCTGAACGGATAGGTATGCAAAACAAATGAACTCATAGACAGACTGGGGAATTGTTATGCACACCAGTGCCTGCAGGAAAGTACTGGTGTCAGGACTGTTATGCACTCCAGTGCCTGCAGGAATGTACTGGTGTTTGAACTGTTATGCAAAACAAATGGACTTATAGACAGACTGGGGAATATGACATAACGTACACAGAAGGTGATAGGGTAACAAAATACACACAAAGTGAACAGAGAAGCCCATAGGCTAAGGAACTGGGTATCTCCCTTGTATTAGAACTGCTCAGATGGGAAAAGCAAGATGTTGTGTTTTAATACGTAGAGAACCCGAAATGCTGTTGCTAAGGGCAACAGCAAAACCCTAAAGGGTTACCAACGGGTGTGGCAGTAAACTCCTTGGTCAGAGATGGAATGATAGACACAAGGAGAGTCTCCACAATCCTAATTCTCACTTGCAGTGCACAGGTTCAGCTTACTGCCACTAAACTGAACCCTGACACCTAGCACAATGAGACAGGATTAGACAGGCAAGTCTTAGAATACAGCCGCAAACTTGCTAAGTTCACAGAGTAGTAACAGAACCCCAGCAAGCTAAACGACTTACTCCAGTCTTACTGCTAGGTCTGGATTGGCAGAGTGTAATACCAAATCCCCAGGCCTATTTGCAGTAAGCAACAAACAAATACAAAGCTACACAGTACTGGCTAACTTTCAGAAACTGACTAACCAACAAAGATTCAGCAGCATCTGCTTACCCTGAGAAGAGGCCTTATAAAGCAGGTGCTGTCCACGCCCCACTCAGACCTCACAGACTGTGAGCACAAAAACCAGCACCGGATCCCCTGCCATGCACAGATCCTATAACCACTGCACAGCAAAAGACCCGAACCGGAGTATCAGCTGCGCTCAGGTCACTCCGCTAGCACTTGTCTCCC
This sequence comes from Pseudophryne corroboree, assembly GCF_028390025.1. Lineage (NCBI taxonomy): Eukaryota > Metazoa > Chordata > Amphibia > Anura > Myobatrachidae > Pseudophryne > Pseudophryne corroboree. Next base: position 602,499,335 of record NC_086445.1, read on the forward strand.
GGTTGCCATGACTACGTGGCAGCACAGGGCAGGAGACCCTAACAGTACCCCCCCTCTGACGAGGGGTCAAAGAACCCCTACCACCGGGTTTATCGGGGAACTGCGAGAAGAAAGAGCGTATCAGTCTGGGGGCATGAAGATCACAACTGCGCACCCACGACCGCTCCTCCGGGCCATACCCCTTCCAGTGCATCAAAAATGACAGCCGACCCCGAACCACCTTGGAGTCAAGAATCCTTTCAACAACAAACTCCCTCTGGCCACGTATCAGAAGAGGGGAAGGTCTTCCACTGGAAGAAGGATTACTAATCGCCCGTTTTAAAAGGGAACAATGAAATGTTTTATTGATACCCAAAGAACGGGGCAGATCTAACTGAAATGCCACCGGATTGATAACCCTGGTGATCTTATAAGGGCCGATGAACCGGGGGCCTAACTTATGAGATGGCTGTCTCAACTTCAAATTCTTGGTAGACAACCAGACGAAGTCTCCTAATTTGAAGCTGCAGGGTCTTTTCCGCTTATCAAAAACCCTTTTGGTCACTAATGACACAGACACAAGGGCTTTCTTCACTTTCCGACAAATACCTCTAAGGACCGAAACCACAGAGGAACCACCAGGCGTGGAGTCCAGGGGGTCAAAAGAATTGGCCTTAGGATGATGCCCATACACACAAAGGAAGGGAGAGATCCCTGTAGCAGAGTGAGCCGCGTTGTTATAGGCAAACTCCGCCATGGACAGATGAGCAACCCAGTCAGTCTGACACTTGGAGACATAACACCTGAGGAACTGCTCCAAGGACTGGTTCACCCTTTCAGTCTGCCCATTAGACTGCGGATGGTAGCCCGACGACAAGCTGACAGAAATCTGGAGATCGGAACAAAATGCCCTCCAGAATTTGGCCACAAACTGGGATCCGCGGTCAGAGACCACATCAAGTGGCAACCCGTGGAGACGCACAACATGCAGCATAAATAATTCAGACAGGCGTCTGGCCGATGGCAGCCCAACCAGTGGAACGAAGTGCGCCATCTTCGAAAACCTGTCAACGACAACCCAGATGGCTGTCATCCCCGAGGATTTGGGCAAGTCCACCACAAAATCCATTGAAATGTGGGTCCATGGCTTAGATGGGATAGAGAGTGGATGTAATGGGCCAACAGGAACCCCTCTAGGAGTCTTATTTCGGGCACAGATGTCACATGCCCGAACCCACTGATCCACATCCTTAGCCACCGAGGGCCACCACACCGCCCTAGATAGCAACTCCAGAGTTCTGGCAATACCCGGGTGACCTGCAGACTTCTTGGCATGGAATTCCAGGAACACTCGCTGTCTTAACCTAGGAGGCACAAACAAAAGACCTACCGGAAGGTCTGGAGGAGCCTGCTCCTGTGCTCTAAGGACTAATGATAAGAGGTCCTGGGTAATGCCCACTTTAATACATGATGGGGAAACAATGGGCAACGGCTCCTCGGTGGTCTCCTGGATTGGAGCAAAACTCCGCGAGAGCGCATCAGCCTTGATGTTTTTTGAGCCAGGGCGATATGTTATCAAAAAATTAAAGCGAGCAAAAAACAAAGCCCATCGTGCCTGCCTGGCATTGAGACGCTTCGCTGACTCTAAATATGCCAGATTCTTATGGTCAGTGAGAATTGAGACCACAAACTTAGCCCCCTCAAGCCAGTGTCTCCACTCCTCGAGTGCATCCTTAATAGCCAACAATTCCCGGTTACCCACGTCATAATTCATCTCGGCAGGCGAAAATTTACGGGAAAAGTAAGCACAGGGATGAAGGCGATTATCAGACACTCCCATCTGAGAAAGCACTGCCCCAATACCCATCTCAGAGGCATCCACCTCCACCACAAAAGGACGCTCTGGATCTGGGTGTCGCAGCACCTTGGCCGAAACAAATGCCCTTTTGAGACGGGCAAAAGCCGCTTTAGCCTCACAAGACCAGTGAGCAACATCCGCCCCTTTCTTAGTGAGTGCCACCAAGGGCGCCACTATAGACGAAAATCCAGCGATAAATCGTCTATAAAAATTCGCAAAGCCCAGGAAACGCTGAAGCGCCTTCAAACTAGTGGGCTGCACCCAATCCAGGACTGCCTGTACCTTGGAACCCTCCATTTGGAAACCTTCTGGGGAGATAATATATCCTAGAAATGCGATTTGCTGAACTTCAAATTCGCACTTCTCCAGCTTCGCCCCAAGCCGGTGGTCTCTGAGTTTCTGGAGGACTAAGCGTACATGCTTCCGATGTTCCTCCAGGGAATGGGAGAAGATTAGGATGTCATCTAAGTATACAACTAAGAATCTATCCAAATATTCCCTGAGCACATCATTCATGAAATCCTGGAAGACTGCCGGGGCATTACAGAGCCCAAAAGGCATCACCAAATATTCATAATGCCCTGAGTGAGTATTAAAGGCAGTCTTCCATTCATCCCCCTCTCTTATTCGGATTAGATTGTACGCACCGCGTAGGTCAATCTTAGAAAAAATGGTGGCAGTACGAAGCTGGTCAAACAAGACCGAAATGAGAGGCAGTGGGTATGAGTTTTTAATCGTGATACGGTTCAATTCCCTGAAGTCGATGCAGGGTCGCAACGAACCGTCCTTTTTACCCACGAAGAAGAACCCCGACCCAACTGGAGACTGTGAAGGTCTGATAAATCCCTTAGCCAAGTTCTCCTGAATGTACTCTGCCATAGCCTGAGTCTCAGGACGTGACAGGGAGTACAACCTGCTCTTGGGAAGCTTAGCATTTGGCAACAAATCAATGGCACAGTCATAGGGGCGATGGGGAGGTAGTACCTCTGCAACTTTTTTGGAGAACACGTCCGCAAAATCTGCATAACACCCTGGCAATCCTGGCAAACTTAGCTGCGAGAGCCTGACTGGAAGGCTCAAGCAACTCCTGAAACAATCAGTACCCCAACTAAGAATCTCCCCAGAGACCCAGTCAAATTGAGGATTGTGGGCCCTTAACCAGGGTAACCCCAACACCAATGGGGCAAAAGTACAGACAGTCACATAAAAGGACAATTTTTCAGAGTGTGTGGCTCCAATAAACAAAGAAATCTGGCTAGTGCAAGAGGTAATTTTACCTTGGGATAATGGTTCCCCGTTTAACCCACAAATCTCAATTTCCGATGCCAAGGGTACTAAGGGAACAGAGTGTTTCAGGGCGAATTGGCGGTCCATAAAAACCCCGTCGGCCCCACTGTCCACAAAGGCCTCAGTCTTGACAGTTTGACCGAGGATCTTCAAGGTCACCGGAATGATAAAAGTCTTCTTGGGAAATTCTGACTTCTGGCCTGACAGGATATTTCCCATCACCCTCAGGCCCTGAAGTTTTCCGGCTTTTCTGGGCATGATACTACCACATGACCTTTATTCCCACAGTACAAACACAACCCCTGCTGTCTCCTCCGCGTCTTCTCACGCGAGGAGAGGCGGGTAGCCCCAATCTGCATAGGCTCCTCGGAAAATTCCTCAGAGTCTGAGGTTCCCTTGGGAAGGAAGGAAATCTCAGTCTCCCTTTCAAGCCTACGCTCTCTCAGCCGTCTATCCACCCGGATGGATAACTGCATGAGCTGATCCAAGCTATCAGGCAAGGGATATTGTACCAGTTGGTCCTTTATCTGGTTAGAAAGACCTCTTCGGTACTGGTGTCTCAGGGCTGGGTCATTCCACTGGGTATCATGGGCCAACCTCCGAAACTCCGTACAGTAAACCTCAACTGGCCTTCGCCCTTGCTTAAGGATCGAAATCTGAGCCTCGGCTGAGGCCGTCTTGTCAGGGTCATCATACAACATGCCCAGTGCCGTAAAAAAAAGCATCAACACTTTTAAGCGACGGACAGTCAGGCTGCAACCCATATGCCCAGACCTATGGGTCTCCTTGTAGCAAGGAAATCACTATGCCCACCCGCTGAATCTCCGACCCAGAAGACTGAGGCCTAAGCCGGAAGTATAGCTTGCAGCTCTCCTTGAAACAAAAGAACTGTGAGCGATCTCCAGAAAAACGATCCGGGAGATTTACTTTCGGCTCCTTAACCCCTGCAGGTGCTGCTGCTGCGGGAGCTCCGCCAGCAGCCTGGGAGGTGTGCATTTTAATGGACAAATCATTAAATTGTCGAGTCAGGACCTGCACCTGATCGACCACCTGTTGCAACGTATTTTGAGGGGTATGCTCCATATTCCCACAAAATTTCAACAGGAGTATTAGGCTGCTGAATATGTTATGCACACCAGTGCCTGCAGGAAAGTACTGGTGTCAGGACTGTTATGCACTCCAGTGCCTGCAGGAATGTACTGGTGTTTGAACTGTTATGCAAAACAAATGGACTTATAGACAGACTGGGGAATATGACATTACGTACACAGAAGGTGATAGGGTAACAAAATACACACAAAGTGAACAGAGAAGCCCAGAGGCTAAGGAACTGGGTGTCTCCCTAGTATTAGTAATGCTCAGATGGGAAAAGCAAGATGTTGTGTTTTAATACGTAGAGAACCCGAAATGCTGTTGCTAAGGGCAACAGCAAAACCCTAAAGGGTTACCAACGGGTGTGGCAGTAAACTCCTTGGTCAGAGATGGAATGATAGACACAAGGAGAGTCTCCACAATCCTAATTCTCACTTGCAGTGCACAGGTTCAGCTTACTGCCACTAAACTGACACCTGACACCTTGCACAATGAGACAGGATTTAGGCAGGCAAGTCTTAGAATACAGCCGCAAACTTGCTAAGTTCACAGAGTAGTAAAAGAACCCCAGCAAGCTAAACGACTGACTCCAGTCTTACTACTAGGTCTGGATTGGCAGAGTGTAGTACCAAATCCCCAGGCCTATTTGCAGTAAGCAACAACAAATACAAAGCTACACAGTACTGGCTAACTTTCAGGAACTGACTAACCAACAAAGATTCAGCAGCATCTGCTTACCCTGAGAAGAGGCCTTATAAAGCAGGTGCTGTCCACGCCCCACTCAGACCTCACAGACTGTGAGCACAAAAACCAGCACCGGATCCCCTGCCATGCACAGAGCCTATAACCACTGCACAGCAAAAGACCCGAACCGGAGTATCAGCTGCGCTCAGGTCACTCCGCTAGCACTTGTCTCCCGGTTGCCATGACGACGTGGCAGCACAGGGCAGGAGACCCTAACAGGAATATGACATTACGTACACAGAAGGTGATAGGGTAACAAAATACACACAAAGTGAACAGAGAAGCCCAGAGGCTAAGGAACTGGGTGTCTCCCTAGTATTAGTAATGCTCAGATGGGAAAAGCAAGATGTTGTGTTTTAATACGTAGAGAACCCGAAATGCTGTTGCTAAGGGCAACAGCAAAACCCTAAAGGGTTACCAACGGGTGTGGCAGTAAACTCCTTGGTCAGAGATGGAATGATAGACACAAGGAGAGTCTCCACAATCCTAATTCTCACTTGCAGTGCACAGGTTCAGTTTACTGCCACTAAACTGACACCTGACACCTTGCACAGTGAGACAGGATTTAGGCAGGCAAGTCTTAGAATACAGCCGCAAACTTGCTAAGTTCACAGAGTAGTAAAAGAACCCCAGCAAGCTAAACGACTGACTCCAGTCTTACTGCTAGGTCTGGATTGGCAGAGTGTAGTACCAAATCCCCAGGCCTATTTGCAGTAAGCAACAACAAATACAAAGCTACACAGTACTGGCTAACTTTCAGGAACTGACTAACCAACAAAGATTCAGCAGCATCTGCTTAACCTGAGAAGAGGCCTTATAAAGCAGGTGCTGTCCACGCCCCACTCAGACCTCACAGACTGTGAGCACAAAAACCAGCACCGGATCCCCTGCCGTGCACAGAGCCTGTAACCACTGCACAGCAAAAGACCCGAACCGGAGTATCAGCTGCGCTCAGGTTACTCCGCTAGCACTTGTCTCCCGGTTGCCATGACGACGTGGCAGCACAGGGCAGGAGACCCTAACAGTACCCCCCCTCTGACGAGGGGTCAAAGAACCCCTACCACCGGGTTTATCGGGGAACTGCGAGAAGAAAGAGCGTATCAGTCTGGGGGCATGAAGATCACAACTGCGCACCCACGACCGCTCCTCCGGGCCATACCCCTTCCAGTGCACCAAAAATGACAGCCGACCCCGAACCATCTTGGAGTCAAGAATCCTTTCAACAACAAACTCCCTCTGGCCACGTATCAGAAGAGGGGAAGGTCTTCCACTGGAAGAAGGATTACTAATCGCCTGTTTTAAAAGGGAACAATGAAATGTTTTATTGATACCCAAAGAACGGGGCAGATCTAACTGAAATGCCACCGGATTGATAACCCTGGTGATCTTATAAGGGCCGATGAACCGGGGGCCTAACTTATGAGATGGCTGTCTCAACTTCAAATTCTTGGTAGACAACCAGACAAAGTCTCCTAATTTGAAGCTGCAGGGTCTTTTCCGCTTATCAAAAACCCTTTTGGTCACTAATGACACAGACACAAGGGCTTTCTTCACTTTCCGCCAAATACCTCTAAGGACCGAAACCACAGAGGAACCACCAGGCGTGGAGTCCAGGGGGTCAAAAGAATTGGCCTTAGGATGATGCCCATACACACAAAGGAAGGGAGAGATCCCTGTAGCAGAGTGAGCCGCGTTGTTATAGGCAAACTCCGCCATGGACAGATGAGCAACCCAGTCAGTCTGACACTTGGAGACATAACACCTGAGGAACTGCTCCAAGGACTGGTTCACCCTTTCAGTCTGCCCATTAGACTGCGGATGGTAGCCTGACGACAAGCTGACAGAAATCTGGAGATCGGAACAAAATGCCCTCCAGAATTTGGCCACAAACTGGGATCCGCGGTCAGAGACCACATCAAGTGGCAACCCGTGGAGATGCACAACATGCAGCATAAATAATTCAGACAGGCGTCTGGCCGATGGCAGCCCAACCAGTGGAACGAAGTGCGCCATCTCCGAAAACCTGTCAACGACAACCCAGATGGCTGTCATCCCCGAGGATTTGGGCAAGTCCACCACAAAATCCATTGAAATGTGGGTCCATGGCTTAGATGGGATAGAGAGTGGATGTAATGGGCCAACAGGAACCCCTCTAGGAGTCTTATTTCGGGCACAGATGTCACATGCCCGAACCCACTGATCCACATCCTTAGCCACCGAGGGCCACCACACCGCCCTAGATAGCAACTCCCGAGTTCTGGCAATACCCGGGTGACCTGCTGACTTCTTGGCATGGAATTCCAGGAACACTCGCTGTCTTAACCTAGGAGGCACAAACAAAAGACCTACCGAAAGGTCTGGAGGAGCCTGCTCCTGTGCTCTAAGGACTAATGATAAGAGGTCCTGGGTAATGCCCACTTTAATACATGATGGGGACACAATGGGCAACGGCTCCTCGGTGGTCTCCTGGATTGGAGCAAAACTCCGCGAGAGCGCATCAGCCTTGATGTTTTTTGACCCAGGGCGATATGTTATCAAAAAATTAAAGCGAGCAAAAAACAAAGCCCATCGTGCCAGCCTGGCATTGAGACGCTTCGCTGACTCTAAATATGCCAGATTCTTATGGTCGGTGAGAATTGAGACCACAAACTTAGCCCCCTCAAGCCAGTGTCTCCACTCCTCGAGCGCATCCTTAATAGCCAACAATTCCCGGTTACCCACGTCATAATTCATCTCGGCAGGCGAAAATTTACGGGAAAAGTAAGCACAGGGATGAAGGCGATTATCAGACACTCCCATCTGAGAAAGCACTGCCCCAATACCCATCTCAGACGCATCCACCTCCACCACAAAAGGACGCTCTGGATCTGGGTGTCGCAGCACCTTGGCCGATACAAATGCCCTTTTGAGACGGGCAAAAGCCGCTTTAGCCTCACAAGACCAGTGAGCAACATCCGCCCCTTTCTTAGTGAGTGCCACCAAGGGCGCCACTATAGACGAAAATCCAGCGATAAATCGTCTATAAAAATTCGCAAAGCCCAGGAAACGCTGAAGCGCCTTCAAACTAGTGGGCTGCACCCAATCCAGGACTGCCTGTACCTTGGAACCCTCCATTTGGAAACCTTCTGGGGAGATAATATATCCTTGAAATGCGATTTGCTGAACTTCAAATTCGCACTTCTCCAGCTTCGCCCCAAGCCGGTGGTCTCTGAGTTTCTGGAGGACTAAGCGTACATGCTTCCGATGTTCCTCCAGGGAATGGGAGAAGATTAGGATGTCATCTAAGTATACAACTAAGAATCTATCCAAATATTCCCTGAGCACATCATTCATGAAATCCTGGAAGACTGCCGGGGCATTACAGAGCCCAAAAGGCATCACCAAATATTCATAATGCCCTGAGTGGGTATTAAAGGCAGTCTTCCATTCATCCCCCTCTCTTATTCGGATTAGATTGTACGCACCGCGTAGGTCAATCTTAGAAAAAATGGTGGCAGTACGAAGCTGGTCAAACAAGACCGAAATGAGAGGCAGTGGGTATGAGTTTTTAATCGTGATACGGTTCAATTCCCTGAAGTCGATGCAGGGTCGCAACGAACCGTCCTTTTTACCCACGAAGAAGAACCCCGACCCAACTGGAGACTGTGAAGGTCTGATAAATCCCTTAGCCAAGTTCTCCTGAATGTACTCTGCCATAGCCTGAGTCTCAGGACGTGACAGGGAGTACAACCTGCTCTTGGGAAGCTTAGCATTTGGCAACAAATCAATGGCACAGTCATAGGGGCGATGGGGAGGTAGTACCTCTGCAACTTTTTTGGAGAACACGTCCGCAAAATCTGCATAACACCCTGACAATCCTGGCAAACTTAGCTGCGAGAGCCTGACTGGAAGGCTCAAGCAACTCCTGAAACAATCAGTACCCCAACTAAGAATCTCCCCAGAGACCCAGTCAAATTGAGGATTGTGGGCCCTTAACCAGGGTAACCCCAACACCAATGGGGCAAAAGTACAGACAGTCACATAAAAGGACAATTTTTCAGAGTGTGTGGCTCCAATAAACAAAGAAATCTGGCTAGTGCAAGAGGTAATTTTACCTTGGGATAATGGTTCCCCGTTTAACCCACAAATCTCAATTTCCGATGCCAAGGGTACTAAGGGAACAGAGTGTTTCAGGGCGAATTGGCGGTCCATAAAAACCCCGTCGGCCCCACTGTCCACAAAGGCCTCAGTCTTGACAGTTTGACCGAGGATCTTCAAGGTCACCGGAATGATAAAAGTCTTCTTGGGAAATTCTGACTTCTGGCCTGACAGGATATTTCCCATCACCCTCAGGCCCTGAAGTTTTCTGGCTTTTCTGGGCATGATACTACCACTAGAGATGAGCGCCGGAAATTTTTCGGGTTTTGTGTTTTGGTTTTGGGTTCGGTTCCGCGGCCGTGTTTTGGGTTCGACCGCGTTTTGGCAAAACCTCACCGAATTTTTTTTGTCGGATTCGGGTGTGTTTTGGATTCGGGTGTTTTTTTCAAAAAACCCTAAAAAACAGCTTAAATCATAGAATTTGGGGGTAATTTTGATCCCAAAGTATTATTAACCTCAAAAAACATAATTTACACTCATTTTCAGCCTATTCTGAACACATCACACCTCACAATATTATTTTTAGTCCTAAAATTTGCACCGAGGTCGCTGTGTGAGTAAGATAAGCGACCCTAGTGGCCGACACAAACACCGGGCCCATCTAGGAGTGGCACTGCAGTGTCACGCAGGATGGCCCTTCCAAAAAACCCTCCCCAAACAGCACATGACGCAAAGAAAAAAAGAGGCGCAATGAGGTAGCTGACTGTGTGAGTAAGATTAGCGACCCTAGTGGCCGACACAAACACCGGGCACATCTAGGAGTGGCACTGCAGTGTCACGCAGGATGTCCCTTCCAAAAAACCCTCCCCAAACAGCACATGACGCAAAGAAAAAAAGAGGCGCAATGAGGTAGCTGACTGTGTAAGATTAGCGACCCTAGTGGCCGACACAAACACCGGGCCCATCTAGGAGTGGCACTGCAGTGTCACGCAGGATGTCCCTTCCAAAAAACCCTCCCCAATCAGCACATGATGCAAAGAAAAAGAAAAGAAAAAAGAGGTGCAAGATGGAATTATCCTTGGGCCCTCCCACCCACCCTTATGTTGTATAAACAAAACAGGACATGCACACTTTAACCAACCCATCATTTCAGTGACAGGGTCTGCCACACGACTGTGACTGATATGACGGGTTGGTTTGGACCCCCCCCAAAAAAGAAGCAATTAATCTCTCCTTGCACAAACTGGCTCTACAGAGGCAAGATGTCCACCTCATCTTCACCCTCCGATATATCACCGTGTACATCCCCCTCCTCACAGATTATCAATTCGTCCCCACTGGAATCCACCATCTCAGCTCCCTGTGTACTTTGTGGAGGCAATTGCTGCTGGTCAATGTCTCCGCGGAGGAATTGATTATAATTCATTTTAATGAACATCATCTTCTCCACATTTTCTGGATGTAACCTCGTACGCCGATTGCTGACAAGGTGAGCGGCGGCACTAAACACTCTTTCGGAGTACACACTTGTGGGAGGGCAACTTAGGTAGAATAAAGCCAGTTTGTGCAAGGGCCTCCAAATTGCCTCTTTTTCCTGCCAGTATAAGTACGGACTGTGTGACGTGCCTACTTGGATGCGGTCACTCATATAATCCTCCACCATTCTATCAATGTTGAGAGAATCATATGCAGTGACAGTAGACGACATGTCCGTAATCGTTGTCAGGTCCTTCAGTCCGGACCAGATGTCAGCATCAGCAGTCGCTCCAGACTGCCCTGCATCACCGCCAGCGGGTGGGCTCGGAATTCTGAGCCTTTTCCTCGCACCCCCAGTTGCGGGAGAATGTGAAGGAGGAGATGTTGACAGGTCGCGTTCCGCTTGACTTGACAATTTTGTCACCAGCAGGTCTTTCAACCCCAGCAGACCTGTGTCTGCCGGAAAGAGAGATCCAAGGTAGGCTTTAAATCTAGGATCGAGCACGGTGGCCAAAATGTAGTGCTCTGATTTCAACAGATTGACCACCCGTGAATCCTTGTTAAGCGAATTAAGGGCTGCATCCACAAGTCCCACATGCCTAGCGGAATCGCTCCGTGTTAGCTCCTTCTTCAATGCCTCCAGCTTCTTCTGCAAAAGCCTGATGAGGGGAATGACCTGACTCAGGCTGGCAGTGTCTGAACTGACTTCACGTGTGGCAAGTTCAAAGGGCATCAGAACCTTGCACAACGTTGAAATCATTCTCCACTGCACTTGAGACAGGTGCATTCCATCTCCTATATCGTGCTCAATTGTATAGGCTTGAATGGCCTTTTGCTGCTCCTCCAACCTCTGAAGCATATAGAGGGTTGAATTCCACCTCGTTACCACTTCTTGCTTCAGATGATGGCAGGGCAGGTTCAGTAGTTTTTGGTGGTGCTCCAGTCTTCTGTACGTGGTGCCTGTACGCCGAAAGTGTCCCGCAATTTTTCTGGCCACCGACAGCATCTCTTGCACGCCCCTGTCGTTTTTTAAAAAATTCTGCACCACCAAATTCAAGGTATGTGCAAAACATGGGACGTGCTGGAATTTGCCCATATTTAATGCACACACAATATTGCTGGCGTTGTCCGATGCCACAAATCCACAGGAGAGTCCAATTGGGGTAAGCCATTCCGCGATGATCTTCCTCAGTTGCCGTAAGAGGTTTTCAGCTGTGTGCGTATTCTGGAAAGCGGTGATACAAAGCGTAGCCTGCCTAGGAAAGAGTTGGCGTTTGCGAGATGCTGCTACTGGTGCCGCCGCTGCTGTTCTTGCGGCGGGAGTCCATACATCTACCCAGTGGGCTGTCACAGTCATATAGTCCTGACCCTGCCCTGCTCCACTTGTCCACATGTCCGTGGTTAAGTGGACATTGGGTACAACTGCATTTTTTAGGACACTGGTGAGTCTTTTTCTGACGTCCGTGTACATTCTCGGTATCGCCTGCCTAGAGAAGTGGAACCTAGATGGTATTTGGTAACGGGGGCACACTGCCTCAATAAATTGTCTAGTTCCCTGTGAACTAACGGCGGATACCGGACGCACGTCTAACACCAACATAGTTGTCAAGGACTCAGTTATCCGCTTTGCAGTAGGATGACTGCTGTGATATTTCATCTTCCTCGCAAAGGACTGTTGAACAGTCAATTGCTTACTGGAAGTAGTACAAGTGGGCTTACGACTTCCCCTCTGGGATGACCATCGACTCCCAGCGGCAACAACAGCAGCGCCAGCAGCAGTAGGCGTTACACGCAAGGATGCATCGGAGGAATCCCAGGCAGGAAAGGACTCGTCAGACTTGCCAGTGACATGGCCTGCAGGACTATTGGCATTCCTGGGGAAGGAGGAAATTGACACTGAGGGAGTTGGTGGGGTGGTTTGCGTGAGCTTGGTTACAAGAGGAAGGGATTTACTGGTCAGTGGACTGCTTCCGCTGTCACCCAAAGTTTTTGAACTTGTCACTGACTTATTATGAATGCGCTGCAGGTGACGTATAAGGGAGGATGTTCCGAGGTGGTTAACGTCCTTACCCCTACTTATTACAGCTTGACAAAGGGAACACACGGCTTGACACCTGTTGTCCGCATTTCTGGTGAAATACCTCCACACCGAAGAGCTGATTTTTTTGGTATTTTCACCTGGCATGTCAACGGCCATATTCCTCCCACGGACAACAGGTGTCTCCCCGGGTGCCTGACTTAAACAAACCACCTCACCATCAGAATCCTCCTGGTCAATTTCCTCCCCAGCGCCAGCAACACCCATATCCTCCTCATCCTGGTGTACTTCAACACTGACATCTTCAATCTGACTATCAGGAACTGGACTGCGGGTGCTCCTTCCAGCACTTGCAGGGGGCATGCAAATAGTGGAAGGCGCATGCTCTTCACGTCCAGTGTTGGGAAGGTCAGGCATCGCAAACGACACAATTGGACTCTCCTTGTGGATTTGGGATTTCAAAGAACGCACAGTTCTTTGCGGTGCTTTTGCCAGCTTGAGTCTTTTCAGTTTTCTAGCGAGAGGCTGAGTGCTTCCATCCTCATGTGAAGCTGAACCACTAGCCATGAACATAGGCCAGGGCCTCAGCCGTTCCTTGCCACTCCGTGTGGTAAATGGCATATTGGCAAGTTTACGCTTCTCCTCCGACAATTTTATTTTAGGTTTTGGAGTCCTTTTTTTTCTGATATTTGGTGTTTTGGATTTGACATGCTCTGTACTATGACATTGGGCATCGGCCTTGGCAGACGACGTTGCTGGCATTTCATCGTCTCGGCCATGACTAGTGGCAGCAGCTTCAGCACGAGGTGGAAGTGGATCTTGATCTTTCCCTAATTTTGGAACCTCAACTTTTTTGTTCTCCATATTTTATAGGCAGAACTAAAAGGCACCTCAGGTAAACAATGGAGATGGATGGATTGGATACTAGTATACAATTATGGACGGACTGCCACGGTTAGGTGGTATAAAAAAACCACGGTTAGGTGGTATATATTATAATAATAATACAATTATGGATGGACGGACTGCCTGCCGACTGCCGACACAGAGGTAGCCACAGCCGTGAACTACCGCACTGTACACTGGTTGATAAAGAGATAGTAGTATACTCGTAACAACTAGTATGACACTATGACGACGGTATAAAGAATGGAAAAAAAACCACGGTTAGGTGGTATATATTATAATAATAATACAATTATGGATGGACGGACTGCCTGCCGACTGCCGACACAGAGGTAGCCACAGCCGTGAACTACCGCACTGTACACTGGTTGATAAAGAGATAGTAGTATACTCGTAACAACTAGTATGACACTATGACGACGGTATAAAGAATGAAAAAAAAACCACGGTTAGGTGGTATATATTATAATAATAATACAATTATGGATGGACGGACTGCCTGCCGACTGCCGACACAGAGGTAGCCACAGCCGTGAACTACCGCACTGTACACTGGTTGATAAAGAGATAGTAGTATACTCGTAACAATTAGGATGACACTATGACGGTATAAAGAATGAAAAAAAAACCACGGTTAGGTGGTAGGTATATAATAATAAATAATACAATTCTGGTCGGACGGACTGCCTGCCGTGTGCCGACACAGAGGTAGCCACAGCCGTGAACTACCGCACTGTACACTGGTTGATAAAGAGATAGTAGTATACTCGTAACAATTAGGATGACACTATGACGGTATAAAGAATGAAAAAAAAAACCACGGTTAGGTGGTAGGTATATAATAATAAATAATACAATTCTGGTCGGACGGACTGCCTGCCGTGTGCCGACACAGAGGTAGCCACAGCCGTGAACTACCGCACTGTACACTGGTTGATAAAGAGATAGTAGTATACTCGTAACAATTAGGATGACACTATGACGGTATAAAGAATGAAAAAAAAAACCACGGTTAGGTGGTAGGTATATAATAATAAATAATACAATTCTGGTCGGACGGACTGCCTGCCGTGTGCCGACACAGAGGTAGCCACAGCCGTGAACTACCGCACTGTACACTGGTTGATAAAGAGATAGTAGTATACTCGTAACAATTAGGATGACACTATGACGGTATAAAGAATGGAAAAAAAAACCACGGTTAGGTGGTAGGTATATAATAATAAATAATACAATTCTGGTCGGACGGACTGCCTGCCGTGTGCCGACACAGAGGTAGCCACAGCCGTGAACTACCGCACTGTACACTGGTTGATAAAGAGATAGTAGTATACTCGTAACAATTAGGATGACACTATGACGGTATAAAGAATGAAAAAAAAAAACACGGTTAGGTGGTAGGTATATAATAATAAATAATACAATTCTGGTCGGACGGACTGCCTGCCGTGTGCCGACACAGAGGTAGCCACAGCCGTGAACTACCGCACTGTACACTGGTTGATAAAGAGATAGTAGTATACTCGTAACAATTAGGATGACACTATGACGGTATAAAGAATGAAAAAAAAACCACGGTTAGGTGGTAGGTATATAATAATAAATAATACAATTCTGGTCGGACGGACTGCCTGCCGTGTGCCGACACAGAGGTAGCCACAGCCGTGAACTACCGCACTGTACACTGGTTGATAAAGAGATAGTAGTATACTCGTAACAATTAGGATGACACTATGACGGTATAAAGAATGAAAAAAAAACCACGGTTAGGTGGTAGGTATATAATAATAAATAATACAATTCTGGTCGGACGGACTGCCTGCCGTGTGCCGACACAGAGGTAGCCACAGCCGTGAACTACCGCACTGTACACTGGTTGATAAAGAGATAGTAGTATACTCGTAACAATTAGGATGACACTATGACGGTATAAAGAATGAAAAAAAAAACCACGGTTAGGTGGTAGGTATATAATAATAAATAATACAATTCTGGTCGGACGGACTGCCTGCCGTGTGCCGACACAGAGGTAGCCACAGCCGTGAACTACCGCACTGTACACTGGTTGATAAAGAGATAGTAGTATACTCGTAACAATTAGGATGACACTATGACGGTATAAAGAATGAAAAAAAAAACCACGGTTAGGTGGTAGGTATATAATAATAAATAATACAATTCTGGTCGGACGGACTGCCTGCCGTGTGCCGACACAGAGGTAGCCACAGCCGTGAACTACCGCACTGTACACTGGTTGATAAAGAGATAGTAGTATACTCGTAACAATTAGGATGACACTATGACGGTATAAAGAATGAAAAAAAAACCACGGTTAGGTGGTAGGTATATAATAATAAATAATACAATTCTGGTCGGACGGACTGCCTGCCGTGTGCCGACACAGAGGTAGCCACAGCCGTGAACTACCGCACTGTACTGTGTCTGCTGCTAATATAGACTGGTTGATATTTAAAGAGATATTAGTAGTATACAACAATACTATACTGGTGGTCAGGCACTGGTCACCACTCCTGCAGCAAAAGTGTGCACTGTTAATTAATATAATTGTACTCCTGGCTCCTGCTAACAACCTGCAGTGCTCCCCAGTCTCCCCCACAATTAATTATAAGCTTTTAATTTATACATTGATGACTGTGCAGCACACTGGGCTGAGCTGAGTGCACACAGACTGAGTCACACTGTGTGACTGACTGTGCTGTGTATCGTTTTTTTTTTCAGGCAGAGAACGGATATAGCAGAGAGAAGTGAACGGATATATTATATTAAATAAAAGTTAACTAGCAACTGCACTGGTCACTGACTGTGGTAAACTAACTCTGTCTGCGACTCTGCACAATCTCTCTCTCTCTATCTAATCTATCTCTATTCTAATGGAGAGGACGCCAGACACGTCCTCTCCCTATCAATCTCAATGCACGAGTGAAAATGGCGGCGACGCGCGGCTCCTTATATAGAATCCGAGTCTCGCGATAGAATCCGAGCCTCGCGAGAATCCGACAGCGTCATGATGACGTTCGGGCGCGCTCGGGTTAACCGAGCAAGGCGGGAAGATCCGAGTCGCTCGGACCCGTGAAAAAAAACATGAAGTTCGGGCGGGTTCGGATTCCGAGGAACCGAACCCGCTCATCTCTAACTACCACATGACCTTTATTCCCACAGTACAAACACAACCCCTGCTGTCTCCTCCGCGTCTTCTCACGCGAGGAGAGGCGGGTAGCCCCAATCTGCATAGGCTCCTCGGAAAATTCCTCAGAGTCTGAGGTTCCCTTGGGAAAGAAGGAAACCTCAGTCTCCCTTTCAAGCCTACGCTCTCTCAGCCGTCTATCCACCCGGATGGATAACTGCATGAGCTGATCCAAGCTATCAGGCAAGGGATATTGTACCAGTTGGTCCTTTATCTGGTTAGAAAGACCTCTTCGGTACTGGTGTCTCAGGGCTGGGTCATTCCACTGGGTATCATGGGCCAACCTCCGAAACTCCGTACAGTAAACCTCAACTGGCCTTCGCCCTTGCTTAAGGATCGAAATCTGAGCCTCGGCTAAGGCCGTCTTGTCAGGGTCATCATACAACATGCCCAGTGCCGTAAAAAAAGCATCAACACTTTTAAGCGACGGACAGTCAGGCTGCAACCCATATGCCCAGACCTGTGGGTCTCCTTGTAGCAAGGAAATCACTATGCCCACCCGCTGAATCTCCGACCCAGAAGACTGAGGCCTAAGCCGGAAGTATAGCTTGCAGCTCTCCTTGAAACAAAAGAACTGCGAGCGATCTCCAGAAAAACGATCTGGGAGATTTACTTTCGGCTCCTTAACCCCTGAAGGTGCTGCTGCTGCGGGAGCTCCGCCAGCGGCCTGGGAGGTGTGCATTTTAATGGACAAATCATTAAATTGTCGAGTCAGGACCTGCACCTGATCGACCACCTGTTGCAACTTATTTTGAGGGGTATGCTCCATATTCCCACAAAATTTCAACAGGAGTATTAGGCTGCTGAATATGTTATGCACACCAGTGCCTGCAGGAATGTACTGGTGTCAGAACTGTTATGCACTCCAGTGCCTGCAGGAATGTACTGGTGTTTGAACTGTTATGCACACCAGTGCCTGCAGGAATGTACTGGTGTTTGAACTGTTATGCAAAACAAATGGACTTACAGACAGACTGGGGAATATGACATAACGTACACAGAAGGTGATAGGTTAACAAAATACACACAAAGTGAACAGAGAAGCCCAGAGGCTAAGGAACTGGGTGTCTCCCTAGTATTAGTAATGCTCAGATGGGAAAAGCAAGATGTTGTGTTTTAATACGTAGAGAACCCGAAATGCTGTTGCTAAGGGCAACAGCAAAACCCTAAAGGGTTACCAACGGGTGTGGCAGTAAACTCCTTGGTCAGAGATGGAATGATAGACACAAGGAGAGTCTCCACAATCCTAATTCTCACTTGCAGTGCACAGGTTCAGCTTACTGCCACTAAACTGACACCTGACACCTTGCACAGTTAGACAGGATTTAGGCAGGCAAGTCTTAGAATACAGCCGCAAACTTGCTAAGTTCACAGAGTAGTTAAAGAACCCCAGCAAGCTAAACGACTGACTCCAGTCTTACTACTAGGTCTGGATTGGCAGAGTGTAGTACCAAATCCCCAGGCCTATTTGCAGTAAGCAACAACAAATACAAAGCTACACAGTACTGGCTAACTTTCAGGAACTGACTAACCAACAAAGATTCAGCAGCATCTGCTTAACCTGAGAAGAGGCCTTATAAAGCAGGTGCTGTCCACGCCCCACTCAGACCTCACAGACTGTGAGCACAAAAACCAGCACCGGATCCCCTGGAGCCTGTAACCACTGCACAGCAAAAGACCCGAACCGGAGTATCAGCTGCGCTCAGGTTACTCCGCTAGCACTTGTCTCCCGGTTGCCATGACGACGTGGCAGCACAGGGCAGGAGACCCTAACAGGAAGTACTCATCTGCAGCAGCTGCTATAAGGAGGTGTAAGTGACAAAATTTATATACTGCACCTTGCACCATAGGCAGAAATGACACTTGGCTATAGTAAATGTGAAATTATACAGCAAAGCCATTAGAGAGGGGGAGAAGAACTAATTTGCTTCCCATTTATATTGTTCAAAGACTAACTAATAGTCTGGGACAGCCTCATCGGTAAATACTGGGGCCAGGCTACACAGCATATTATAATATAATAGCTACGGAGAGTTATTACTATAAAGAACTAAGCATATGTACTGACGTAAAGTGGTTTGGCAAGAGACTTTAACTAATACAAGGGAAGAAAATAGTAACAATCTATAGCAGTATTCAGTCTACTCTGTAAATTTGGATTCCCTCATAGCCAAGTCAGTAGAATGTACTGTGACTTCCCTATGGATTACATTAACTGTCTATACGTAAGCATCTGATAAGAAAAGGGGAAGGACTGGTACCCCAATCTATTAGGTACCATTACAGTAATGGAGATCATAATTGTATATATTTATATCCACAATGGAGATGAAACTGCCTATGTAGTTGAGGAAGACTAAGGATATTAGAGAAAAAAGGGAAACAAGAACACTGAAACCACTAGGATTTATAGGTAGTAATACACAAAGGAAAAGAGAGAGACTTTAAAGGATATTCCAGATATATTTTAATTCTATATATCTAAAGACTGTAAGTTACTGAACTAATCTATCTGGATGCCAAGAACCTAATGCCATTTGTTTCTAAAGCCAGCACAGTGAGTCATAAGACACAAAGGAGATATATTGTTTCTTTTATTTATACACTCTGCTTAGTTGGACATCTGCAGTGTATTGGAAACAAAGTAAGGAAAGTTAACCTTAAAGTAGTCAACTTTAAAGACTTTACTACTACCTAGAAGACTTTGTTATAATCCAAGGTTAAGAGCTGGTAGTGAGCTAAATTTAAAGACTGGTACAGCCTAAACTCTAGGATACTAGTATTACTAGGTGAAAAGGTATTTATGAGCCCCAACTTGCGCATATTCCAATTTTTACAGAGTACCCGGGTCACTCATTTAGTGAGGTTAGAACCAAATATTTTTGTGTATTGCATGCAATTGAAATGTATAGGAGTGTGGGGTAGCTAGGAAATAATATATATGTGGTACGCATAATCTTGGTATATGTGTATGATGTGTAATATGTTATTAAAATTATAATACTTACCATCTGTTGTCACTGGACGTTGATTGAAGAGCTGGAAAGAAAAACAGGTACATGAGTAATTTGTGATTAACTGATGTATATATATATCTATATATATATATATCTATAGATTACATAACCACCACATTTTACATACTGTAAGAAATCATGCATCCCAGGCAGCCTGTTGTTAAAGCAATAGCTTGGGTGGAGGCACATTATTAGATTGGGTAACCTTATCAGATATAAGGGAGGGTTACATGGATGTAAGAGAAATTTATTTATTCCAGTTTGGAATAAGGCTGTAACATAACAAAATGTGGAAAGAGTGAAGAGCTGTGAATACTTTCCGGATGCACCGTATGAGTGTAATGGAGAAAGCAAGGGGTAAAGTGAAGAGGGAAAGTCAATTTGGAGAAGCAAGAGATGGAGCAGAAATGGTAGAAGATGAGTTCAGGAGAATTTTTGTGGGTGGGAAATGAAGTCCACTGAGTGAGACCGAAATAATGAGAAAAATTTTGAGAATTGCATTATGATTAAGAGAAGTAGTAGAAAAGTATGGTATGAGAAATGTGGATTAGTAAGAGTAAGTGTTGAGGGGGTGGTGAAGAGTAACTGATTCAGCGCAGGAAAATGGAGGATTTGGATGATCCTTTGTCAGCCCTGTGGCTGGGGGCAGAACTGTCACTTTTTCAGGTGTCCCAGCAGTGAAGGGGTCTTGGCGATACTGGTACATCTGCTTCAACTTCCTCTGTACTGCTCTTCTGAGCATCAGCAGGGGTCAGTCTATGTACAGGAAGCTGTGTCTGGGCTTATAGATCCAAAAGAGCATACTCAGAAGAGCAAAGTGTGTTCTAAGGTGGGGATCGACATGTATTTCTGGGATCCACACTTCACACACCCTGAACTATTGCTATGTCTATTACTAGCCACAGGGCCGGTGCTAGGGTGTTCGGCAAACTATAAATGTGCACCCTCCTAGAAATAAGACTGGGGAGAGGCAGTGGGTGAAAGGCAGTGAGTAACACTGGGGAGAGGCAGTGAGTGACCCTGGGGAGAAGCAGTTGGTGAAAGGCAATGGGTGACACTGAGGAGAGGTAGTGGGTGATACTGGGGAGAAGTAGGGAGTGACATGGAGAGGGAGACAGGGAGAAGGAGTGGGTGATGAGAAGAAGCATAGGATGACATCAGAGGCAGGAGGTGACAGTCAGATGGTGACAGGAGATATAGGATGACGGGGAGAGGGTCACAAGCAGTGGGTGACAGTGAATATAACAGGAGAGAAAGAGTGACAGGCAGTGGGTAACAGGGATAGGCTGTCGTTGATAGGAAGAGGGTGACAGGCAGTGGGTGACAGGGAAAGGCAGTGGGAAGAGAGGCTGGCAAAAACAACAGATGGACAGTAGAGGCGTACAGAAAGGATGGCACAGAGGATGGGCAGAGAGACTGGCGCAGACAATTGATGGGCAGAAAGGCTGGCGAGGAAGGGAAAAGAGGATAGTGCAGACAGAGTATGGACAGAAATGCTGGCACAGAGAAAGAGAAGAGAGGCTGGGGCAGACAGAGAACAGGCAAAGAGACTTGGGCAGAGGAAGGGCAGCTGGTGCAAACAGAGGTTGGGCAGAGAGGCTAATGCAGAGGAAGAAAAGCTGGTGCAAACAGGATGGGCAGAGAGGCTGGTGCAAACAGAGGATGGGCAAAGAGGCTGGCGCAGAGAAAGGGAAGAGAAGCTGGCATGGAGGATGGGCAGACAGGCTGGCACTGAAAAAAGATGGGTAGAGAGGCTGGCACAGAAAAGAAAAAAGCAGAATGCTGGCATAGGCAAGAAAAGTACTGAAACGGCTGACATAGGCAAAAACAGATAGACAAGAATGAAGAAGAAAAAAAGAGACAGGAAGAAACTGACCTGTTGGAGGAGGAGGAGATGACATGGTATCAGGGGGCTAGCTGCAAATTATATGGTACTAACTGACCCTGCCTGCTGCTTCCTCCCCAGATTAAATGTGCCGGAATCAAGACGTGGTACCTGAACCAGTCACCTGGTAGGAGACTTGGCCAGCCAAGGAGTCATTCCTACAAGGCTCACATAGGGCACTGGGAGCCACGACAGACAATTCTTGTGATGTAACATGTACAGAGGGATAACTAGGGTTGAAGGCGCCCATGGCAAATAAAAATGTCACCCCTTGAAAACCATTCTCCCTCCTACAGACCCAGCAAATTCTTTACATGTACATCTTCTATTACCTTTTTTGTTTTAAAAATTTTGCTAACGAATCGAAACACACACTCACTGCCACTCAAACCACTCCACAGGCCACAACATGCCACTTGGACCACCTCATATGTCTCCACCGCAAATGCCTTCACAAACCACTCAGGTTTGCGATTTTGACCTCCCCGCGTCCCACAACAAACACCACACTGACACTCCCCATATCCCACAGCAAATACCACACTGATCCTGCTCACATACCACAGCAAATGCCAAAATGACCCTCCCCACAACAAATGTCACACTGACCCTCCCCATGCCTCACAACAAATGCCACACTAACCCTCCCCACAACAAATGCCACACTTACCCTCCCCATATCCCACAAAAAATACCACACTGATCCTGCTCACATACCACAGCAAATGCCAAAATGACCCTCCACACAACAAATGTCACACTGACCCTCCCCATGCCCCACAACAAATGCCACACTAACCCTCCCCACGTCCCACTACAAATGCTACACTGACTCTTCCCACATCCCACAACAAATGCCACACTGACCCTACCCACATCCCACAACAAATGCCACACGGACCCTCCCCACATCCCACAACAAATGCCACAATGACCTCCCCACATCCCACAACCAATGCCACACTAATACTCCACACAACAAATGCCACACTGATCCTTCCCACGTCCCTTAAAAAATGCCATAATGACCCTCCCCATGTCCCACAACAAATGCCACACTGATCCTGCCCATGTCCGTCAACAGAGCCGGCCCTGACCAATATGATGCCCTAGGCAAGATTTTGGCTGGTGCCCCCTAGCACCACCGCTGGTTCTGCCTCTGACCTTGCACCTCTTTCCCAGCACCATCACCCCTCACCCATAGCAGTCCCTATTTTGGTGTTTGTACCCCCTATATTTTAAATAGGAACAGTTCGCACATTTGGCGCACACCCCAAAAAGGGGGGTGTTTTTGCTGGCAAGGGGCATGGCCACACAATAGTAACCCCAATTCCAATTACGCCACACAGTACTGCAACTTTAGTCACATTTTATCATGCGATAGTGTCCATAATTCATATTACATCCCACAGTAGTATCACTTTACCTTATAAACATTACTCCTCACAGTAGAGCCCCTTATTCACATGACATCACACTGAATTGCTCCTTATTCACATTACACCACACCCTATTGCTCTTTATTCACATTAGACGACATAGTAGTGCCCTTTCGATACGCAACGCCACATAGTAGAGCACCTTATACACATAATGCCACACATTAGTAATGCATTTATACACAATTCCACACAGTAATGCCCCTTACACATATGAGACACATTAATGTCCTTATACACATAATGCGCCTTACACATTATGACAACCTTTATTAATGCCCTTTTACACATAATGTCCCATACACATATGCCACACATTATTAATGCCCTTATACACATAATGACACACATAGTGCCACCTACACATTTACTGCTCATTATTAGGGCCCCTATACACATAATGACACACATACAGTAGTACCCTGTTACACATATGCCGCGCATTATTAATGCCCTTATACACATAATGATACACATAGTGCCCCTTTACACATATGTTACACATTATTAATGCATTTTTACATGACACACATAATGCTCCTTACACATATTCCGAACACTACTGCACAACCAACCCACTCACATGCACACAGCACTCACACTGCCACTAACACTGTGACCTCTGCCTCTGCTTGGATATAGATGTGTCCTCATAAATCTTGCCTCAATGCCAATGTCGGGCACCTTTTTTTATGAAAATCCATCTTATTTGCATGGCTAGGATGCACAAGCAGCTTCTGCTGATTAAACTGATATGCAGCATGCCTATATACTGTGTGAGACTGTGGCTGTATCTGCATATGAAATGCTACATACAGTATATAGGCATGCCGCATATCATTTTCATCAGCAAAAGCTGCTGATGCCCCTAGGCATATCAAATGTCCTAGGCAATTGCCTAGTTTGCCTATGCCTATGGCCAGCTCTGTCCGTCAACAACTACCACACTGACCCTCCCCAGGTTCTAGAACAAATAACAAACTGATATACCCCTTTCTCACATGTAGCTAAATCCCGGGTATTGCATGTGAATGCACATTAACCTGGGAAACAACCCGGATGCTGAGACCCGAGAATTTGCTGGCTTGCTAGACCCTGCAAATTCCAGGGTCACGTGTCTGAAAGCGGCATAACCCTCCCCACGTCCCATAAGAATTACCACACTGACCCTCAAAGTGCTGCAATTAATTTATATGTGTGTATATTATACACATACAGTAAAACACACACACACACATACAAATACATTTATATGTATATATATATATATATATATATATATATACACACATATATGTGTATATATATATATATATATATATATATACACATACATACATACGTTCATACACACATACATACATACACACATACACATAAAATAGAAGTATAAAATTATTATTAATAAAAAAATTGTACTTAGCTGCCTTGTTTCAGATTATGTGGCGCTGTACACGGTTTTTCTTCTGTTGGTCTGCGCCACTTCCAATGGCAGCCGCACATAGAGATACAGGGAAAAGAGTCACACATGGGGATATAGGGAAAGAGGTACACCTGGGATATAGGGGAGAGAGGCACACCTGGGGATATAGGGGAGAAAGGCACACCTGGGGATATAGGGCAGAGAGGCACACGTGGGGATATAGGGCATAGACAGTGGCGTAACTACTGCCCCCGCAGTCCTCGCGGTGGCTTGGGGGCGAGGGGCTGCGGGGGCGCCACTGACTTAGAACAGATTGACATGCGGACGAGCGTCCGCATGTCAATCTGCGGTCTCCTCTCCCTCCCTGCTGTGTTGGAGGGACACGGAACGCACATCGCGCGTCTCTCCTGTGTCCCTCCCTGGCTCTCCCCCGGCCGGTCTAAGGAAGTGCCGTTCGTGAGCTCTGATTGGCTCACGAACCGGCACTTCCTTTATTAGACCAGCGGGGGAGAGCCAGGAGGGACGCAGGAGAGACGCGCGATGCGCTCCGTGTCCCTCCAACACATGGGGGGGGGGGGCCGGGGGAGCAGGCACTTGGGGCATATACCTGGCACTGTGGGGGGCAGATCTGGCACTGGCGGCATATACCTGGCACTGTGGGGGCAGATCTGGCACTGGGGGCATATACCTGGCACTGTGGGGGGCAGATCTGGCACTGGGGGCATATACCTGGCACTGTGGGGGCAGATCTGGCACTGGGGGCATATACCTGGCACGGTGGGGGCAGATCTGGCACTGGGGGCATATACCTGGCACTGTGGGGGCAGATCTGGCACTGGGGGCATATACCTGGCACTGTGGGGGCAGATCTGGCAGGGGGGCAGATCTGGCCCTGGGGGCATATACCTGGCACTGTGGGGACAGATCTGGCACTGGGGGGCATATACCTGGCACTGTGGGGGCAGATCTGGCACTGGGGGCATATACCTGGCACTGTGGGGGGGGGGGGAAAGATCTGGCACTGGGGGCATATACCTGGCACTGTGGGGGGAAGATCTGGCACTGGAGGCATATACCTGGCACTGTGGGGGAATATCTGGCACTGGGGGCATATACCTGGCACTGTGGGGGAATATTTGGCACTGGGGGGAGCAGGCACTGAGGGGGCATATGTGGCACTGTGGGGGAATATTTGGCACTGGGGGGAGCAGGCACTGAGGGGGCATATGTGGCACTGGGGGGGGGGTATATGTGGCACTGGGGACATGTACCTAGCACTGTGGGGGAATATCTGGCACTAGGGGCATATACCTGGCACTGTGGGGGAATATCTGGCACTGGGGGCATATGTGGCACCGGGAGCATGGCCCTAGCAACAAGCACTACCCCCTAGCAACGAGCATGACACCCAGTGCATGAAACCCCTGGCAACGAGCATGACACCCTGAGCATGAAAACCCCTGGCACCGTGCATGGAACCAAGAGCATGAAACCCCTGGCAACGAGCAGGTAATTTAAAAGTAATTAGAAGCCTTACTGTAGAACTTAATGTGTAATGGGCATTATGGTGTGTGGCATAATGTATCACGGACATTGCGGTGTGTGTCATAATGTATCAGGCATTACGGTGTATACTACATCACGGGCATTGTGGTATGTGGTATAATGTCTCAGGATCATTGTGGTGTGTGTCATACTGTGTCACAGACATTGTATGTGCTATAATGTATCAGGGGCATTGCAGTGTGTAGCATAATGTATAACGGGCATTGCGATTCCTGTCATAATGTGTCACAGGCATTACGGTGTGTGGCATAATGTGTCTGGGGCATTACAGTGTGTGCATATTGTGTCATGTGCATTATTGTGTGTGGAATAATGTCTAAGGGCCATTGCAGTATGTGGCATAATGTATACTGGGCATTACTATAAGGAGGAAAAATGACAAATAATGTAAGGGGCATGAATCAGGATTTTTTTTCTTTCCTGTGGTGGCCAACGTCTGGGCGTGCAGGTTGCAAAACTGGGGTATAAGGTAGTCTTTTCCTGCAATACCACGCCCTCCACGCAAAGCCACGCCCATTTCGACAAAGCCACACACCCTTTTTGCCGGAGCGCGCCTGCGGCGCGCGCATTTTTCTACCTTTGCTAGTGCCAATTACGGGGGGAATGGGGGGGGGGGGGGCCGAAGGATTTTTTGGCTTGGGGGAGAAAAATTTCTAGTTACGCCACTGGGCATAGAGACACACGTGGGGATATAGGGCAGAGAGGAACACCTGGGGATATAGGGCAGAGAGGCACACCTGGGGATATAGGGGAGAAGGGCACACCTGGGTATATAGGGGAGAGGGGCACAGCTGGGGTTATATGGGAGAGAGGCACACGTGGGGATATAGGGAAAGAGGTACACCTGGGGATATAAGGGAGAGAGGCACACCTGGGGATATAAGGGAGAGAGGCACACCTGGGGATATAGGGCAGAGAGGCATACGTGGGGATATAGGGCAGAGAGGCACATCTGGGGATATAGGGGAGAGAGGCACACCTGGGGATATAGGGCAGAGAAGCACATCTGGGGATATAGGGGAGAAGGGCACACCTGGGGATATAGGGGAGAGAGGCACACATGGGGATAAAGGGGAGAGAGGCACAGCTGGGGAAATAGGGCAGAGAGGCACAGCTGGGGATATAGGGCAGAGAGGGACATCTGGGGATATAGGGCAGAGAGGCACACCTGGGGATATAGGGGAGAAGGGCACATCTGGGGATATAGGGGAGAGAGGCACAGCTGGGGATATAGGGCAGAGAGGCACAGCTGGAGAATTTCTGATAGCCTCTCTAGGTCAGCTACAGGATGCAGGGGGAGAACGGAGGAGCAGCAGGAGACCTAAGGGCGGGGCAACATGCAGAGAGAGGAGAGAAGAGAGGAAGCTGAACTGGTGGGATATTTAATGGGCCCTACACACATACCGATCCGCCACCGAGCTGCCCAACGGCGGATACGGCTGACGGGCGACCCTCCGGCGGGGGGAAGGTGACGGGGGGAGTGAAGTTTCTTCACTCCCTCCGTCACGCGGCTCCCTAGCACTGGACGCTAATATGGACAATCTCGTCCATATTGGCCTGCATGCACAAGCGACAGGGCACCAACGATTAACGAGCTCTGGGCCGCGCATCGTTAATCGTTGGTGCCTACACACAGAACGATATGAACGAGTTCTCGTTCATTTATGAACGAGAACGTTCATATCGTTGTTTTATCTGCCAGCGTGTAGGGCCCATAAGTGATTCCCCTGCGAGGCTTTGACTGGAGAGTGGGGGAGGGGGGGCACACAACCCCCATGCCGGTAACTAATAAATGGATCTAATGATAAATGCTGCCAGAGGGGTCCGCTGGCACTGATGATCCCAGCCTCAAACTGCTGCTTCATATTCACATATACGTGCATGCAACCGCGAAGTCAGCACCAGCAAGGCCCCTGCAGTGTACTTTCTGTAACAATTCCCCGTCAACTGTACTTGCCGACTGCCTTTGCAATGCCCGTCCTCTCAGCTGGCGCTGACATAGTAAATAGCTGCCCTCCTCCGTGCCCCATATAGAGCTGTCCGCCTCTGAGGGGAGGGGAGAGAAGACTTGGCTAGGGGTATCGAGCTGAAAGTGCTCCCTCCTGCACTGTTTCACCTTGCTGCTGCCTGACTGTTTGACAGGTGCAGCAAGGAGCAGAGCGGGAAGAACGCCTCTGGAGTCTGGCGCCTCCCTGCATCGTGGACCATGCTCAGCGGGTAGCGCCGGCTCTGACTAGACACACATATAGGACAGGATGTAATGGTGTCTGAGTTCACCCGACGTGTGGGATGCTGGCCGAACTCTGACTTTTTTAAGGGGGCAGTTATTTACAAGGCATGGTTTTGCCTTTTAAATGATTGCACCTTTGAAAAAATGTCTGAATTCAGCTAGCATCTCGTATGTCGGGAGAACTCAGACTCCATTTACATCCCGCCCCATACTATGGGTCATTAAGAGTTGCACTGGATAGGTCCAGCAACCAAACAGAGATAACTGCGACAGTAGTTGAGCTTACTGAGTAGGTCTAGCAAATTGGGCTCTTTATGGTGAGTATATGTGGGGGTATTTCATTTTATGTGGGGCTGTTATGCTGATATGGGTAATGCTGGCATGGAGTTGCATAAAGTGGGCTATGGGCAGGGGGTGTGGTATAAAAGATCTAGCGTTATTGGATAGAAAGTCAATATGTCACTTCATAAGGTTGGCATGCATTAGGTCAACAGAGTCAAAAGGTTGACAGGTGAAGGGTAGACGGTGCATAAGATCGACAGGGTCAAACATGGAAATGGTAAACACAAAAAAGGTTAACACAAGTTTTTAATGTTTTTCTTTGTGTCATTTTGTATGCTTCATCACGGTTCCGGTATGAATGGTCGACCATGTTATGGTCGACAGTCATTAGGTCGACCACTATTGGTCGACACTGGCATGGTCGCCATGGACACATGGTCGACACATGAAAATGGTCGACACATGAAAGGTCGACATGAGTTTTTTAACTTTTTTTGGTGTCGTTTTTGCGTAATGTGACTGGGAACCCCAATTAGTGCACTGCGTCCCCTCGCATGGCTCGCTTCGCTCGCTATGCTTCGGGCGTGGTGCCTTCGCTTCGCTCGGCACAGATTACCATTCCAATCGTAGTCCACGTGGATCGTAAAGTATGGAAAAGTTCCCCAAAAGAAAAAAAAGTTAAAAAACTCCTGTCGACCTTTTCATGTGTCGACCTTTCATGTGTCGACCATGTGTCCATGTCGACCATGTCAATGTCGACCAATAGTGGTCGACCTAATGACTGTCGACCATAACATGGTCGACCATCTGAACGGATACCCTTCATCACCTGTGACACCAATTAGTGGTAATGCAGACCCTCACAGGCTCACTTCACTCGCCACGCTTTGGGCAAGTAACTATTACCAATCATAGTGAACATGGATGGTAAACAAAGCAAAAGTTGAAAAAATATCAAACCCTCCACCCCCCCCTAAAAAAAAAAAAAAAAACTTGTGTCAACCATTGTCATGACTACTTTTTTACCCTGTCAACCTAATGCCCGTCAAACATATGTCATCCTACTGACTATCAACTTGGTCCTCAAGGAGCCCAACAGTTCACATTTTCCAGATCTGCTCACAGGATCACAAGTGAAATAATTAGCTCCACCTGTGGATCTTTTAAAATGTGTCAATGAGTAATGAGTACACCTGTGCACCTGATAGGTTTCCTGGAAAACATGAACTGTTGGGGTCCTTGAGGACCAAGTTTGGGAACCTCTGATCTAGGCAATGTCTATCCATAGTCTAGAACCAGGAACCCGGTCAATGAATGGGGTTATACGTGGTTGTCATGAATGTAGCATGCACATATTGGCCTATGCAAAGTGGGCATGAGATTGTATGTGGTGGGCATGAAGCTGTTATACTGGCATGAGGTAGTATATGTTGGATATGCCATGCCATGTAGTGGGCATGCAGGATATACTGGCTGCAGGGCAATTATTTGTACCCAGCACGACATTTAAATCCCCCCACAGAATATGAATATGGGTCTGATAATAAAGATGCGGCTACAGAGATTAATAAGGCAATCATAAAATCAGCTCCTGCTCAGTTTCACAATAAGGGACAACTGATAGGCTTGAACTGACAGACTGAGAGTGATTCAGGTCACATTTTTACAATGCAGATAATACTTTTTTCTAAAGTACTGAATAGTAACCGTCTCCGATAAGACTTGATGAAGAGTTGAATGCAAGCCAGCTGTAATTGCTTTTGCATTACTTGCACAAAACTAAATGCATATTTTCACCCGTATGCTGAGTTGTACATTTTGGAAATGATGTGTGGGCAGGAGTTGATATTGCAGTAAAATAGGCACACACCAGTGGATGACTCAAACTATCAACAGCCCAGTTACTGAACCAGTGGTGCTGGTTTATTGATAGATAGCAGGTATAGTCATACTCATTGTTACATGAACACTGGTAATAGTGGAGCCTGACCAGAGTGGGGTTTCATACAGCTCCCTAGCCTGTGAGTGTATGCTGCAAACAGGCAGCTTTATAGCAGGTATTAACCAGGTCTCTCATAGGAGTTTAGCAGTTGACTTCTGTCTCCCATGACGTCACTCTACACAGTACAGACAAGATGCCCCCTTCACATACTCAGTCAGTGTCGGACTGGGGTATGAAGGGCCCACTGGGGGAATGCAGTTATAGGGTTCCATACTTAGGGTTGTGGCCAGCCTCCACAGAGGCTTGAAATATGCAATAGTTTAGTGCAGTGTAATGCAACATATCTACCATGTATAAATTTAATACAAGTGCACAGTCTGGAGCCTGATCCCTAGAGGAAGGAGTGGGCCCTACCGGTGGTTTCCCTGGTACCCCTGTGGGCCAGTCCGACTCTGTACTCATTAGTGATCCCAGTGGCCAACTTGGGACAGGGCATGAAGCCTCCCTGATGGACAGGAAGACTGAAGTCTGCACAGTAGTGCACTCCTCTTTCAACAGTATGCATCTGTGCCAGCGTACTGCCACTATAAATCCATCATCATCATCATCATCATCAGTATGTACAGTGCAATCCGAATTCTTGGTGCAAAATAGCTTCTGAAAATTTGAATATTTTGGCTTCTGGAACACTTTGCCTAGCTCACAAATCCCTAGAGATATCACTCGTTGAACTTTGCCTACAATAGAATGCACCATTACAGCCAAGTTACGCCCATTCAGTTATGACGTGTCTGATATGCATAGAAATCTGCTTTACCTGTACTTGTGTGCACTGTTTTCCCAGATTTATCAAGTCTGGAGAGTGATAAATTGCACAGTGATAAAGTACCAACCAATCAGCTCCTAACTGTCATTTTACAGGCTGTTTTTGAAAAATGACAGTTAGGAGCTGGTTGGTTGGTCATTTATCACCATAGAATTTAGCACTCTCTCAGGCTTGATAAATCTGGGCCTTCGTTCTGAAGCATGCGCAGTCTGACAAGACCTAAAGGACCAGTGGCGTAAGTTCGTCCCAGTCGCCCGGAGGCATGATACATTTTGGTGCCCCCCTACACATACACACACATACCATATGTAGCTATCCCGCACCCAGGGTGAACAGTAGAAGGGTGCTCAGGTACCTTTCCCAATAGTAATATAGATACACATAGAAAGTGGACGCACTCCAAGTCAGTCATTACAATAAAACAGACACCAGCATACCATTATAGTACACCTACAGTGCTCCCTCACCCACCAGGTCTCCATGGAGATGCTTTGGCGCATCGGTGTGCCAATATAATTAGTGTTCACTGTAGTATTTTTTTTTTAGGGCAGGGTGCTGATCACGGGGAGGGCACATTTTTCATTCGTGAGGGTAAATTTTTAAGTTAAATGGGCAAACTTAGGTACATACTATAATGCTTGGTGCTCCCATTCCTATGGGCAAAACATGGACAGTGCGCACCGAAGGTGCGCAGCAAAAATCTAGGGGCGTTGTTTCGTGGGGAAGGGGCGTGGCCACATAATAGTGTCAATTCACATTACACCACACGGTAGTGCCCCTAATACACATTGCACCAGTTAGAACCTCCTATACACACTGCGCCAGGTAGAGGCTAGAGCACGTTATACATATTGCGCCAGATAGAGCACATTATACACATTGCGCCAGATAGAGCACATTATACACATTGCGCCAGATAGAGCACATTATACACATTGCGCCAGATAGAGCACATTATACACATTGCGCCAGATAGAGCACATTATACACATTGCGTCAGGTAGGAAGCACTGAGGCACATTGCACCAGGTAGAGAGCACTGAGGAACACTGCACCAGGTAGAGAGCACTGAGGCACACTGCACCAGGTAGAGAGCACTGAGGCACACTGCACCAGGTAGAGAGCACTGAGGCACACTGCACCAGGTAGAGAGCACTGAGGCACACTGCACCAGGTAGAGAGCACTGAGGCACACTGCACCAGGTAGAGAGCACTGAGGCACACTGCACCAGGTAGAGAGCACTGAGGCACACTGCACCAGGTAGAGAGCACTGAGGCACACTGCACCAGGTAGAGAGCACTGAGGCACACTGCACCAGGTAGAGAGCACTGAGGCACACTGCACCAGGTAGGGAGCACTGAGGCACACTGCACCAGGTAGAGAGCACTGAGGCACACTGCACCAGGTAGAGAGCACTGAGGCACACTGCACCAGGTAGGGAGCACTCAGGCACACTGCACCAGGTAGGGAGCACTCAGGCACACTGCACCAGGTAGGGAGCACTCAGGCACACTGCACCAGGTAGGGAGCACTGAGGCACACTGCACCAGGTAGAGAGCACTGAGGCACACTGCACCAGGTAGGGAGCACTGAGGCACACTGCACCAGGTAGGGAGCACTCAGGCACACTGCACCAGGTAGGGAGCACTCAGGCACACTGCACCAGGTAGGGAGCACTCAGGCACACTGCACCAGGTAGGGAGCACTAATGGCACACTGCACCAGGTAGGGAGCACTGAGGCACACTGCACCAGGTAGAGCACTGAGGCACACTGCACCAGGTAGAGAGCACTGAGGCACACTGCACCAGGTAGAAAGCACTGAGATTAATGTTTACAGCTGCAAAATACTTACAAGGTTAATTTTGCCCAGGGGGACTCTCATGTACGTACCGGGTCCGGCGGCGCACGGCTGGATCCGGCGACGTGGCGGGGTCCGGCAGGCAGCAAACGGCGGGGCGGCAGGGCGCACAAAAACGGGCAGGGCGGGATTCAGCTGTCTAAAAAAGGGGCAGACACCTAGCGTGAACACTAGATATATATTAAAAAAAAGACAAACGCCTCATTCACTTAAACACACGTCTCACTTAAACACACACGCCTCTCACTTACATACACCTCTCACTTACACACACCTCTCACACACGTGCCTCTCACTTACACACACCTCTCACATACACATGCCTCTCACATACACACACCTCTCACATACACATGCCTCTCACATACACATGCCTCTCACATACACATGCCTCTCACTTACATACACATGCCTCTCACTTATAGGCCCTACACACATAGCGATTTCACTGCACGATATGAACGATCTTGTTCATTAATGAACGAGATATCGTTCATATCGTGCAGTGTGGAGTCCCCAGCGATGAACGATGCGCGACCCCGCGCTCGTTCATCGCTGGGGCCATGTCGGCTGTGCATGCCGGCCAATATGGACGAGATCGTCCATATTTGCCTGCAAGTCTACGGAGCCGGGTGACGGGGGGAGTGAAGAAACTTCACTCCCCCCGTCACTGCCCCCCCGCCGCTGGGTCGCTCGTCGGCCGTCGGGCACCTCGGCGGCGCATCGCCGAGTGTGTAGGGCCCCTTACATACACATGCCTCTCACACACACACACATGCCTCTCACTTACATACACATGCCTCCCACTTACATACACATGCCTCTCTCACACACACACACACACACACACACACACACACACGCCTCTCACTTACATACACATGCCTCCCACTTACATACACATACATGCCTCTCACACACATGCCACTCTCACACACATCACACACATGCCTCTTTTACTTGAATGTACAACTTTCCTTAAAAACACACACACCTCACTTAAAAACAAGCACACACAAAACACAGTACTTCCCCCCAAATACACCTCTCCCCCACCCCCCACACAGTGCCTACCTTTGGCTATCATCCAGGGTTGGTTCTATATCGGAGGGGCTGAAGGGACCTTGTGACGTATTGAGGGGAGGAGCTACGTCACCAGGGGGAGGAGCTACGGGCGAACAGGGTACCCGAAAAGTACCCTCGCGGGCTCGCTTCGCTCGCCACGCATCGGGCACGGTGGCTCGCTCCGCTCCGCTTCGCTCACCACCTAATTACTAAAGGTAATAGTTGGTGGCGTGGATAGTAGAGGAACTATCCCGCTGGCCTAGCTCCTCCCCCTTGCGTCGTAACTCCTCCCCCTTACGGAAAAGGTCCCTTAGCCCACTTGATTCTAGCATCTACCATCATCCAGAGCATGGAGGAGCAGAGAGTTCTGAGCTTCCCTCGGCTGGCTTACTAAGGGCCCGGGAGGAGCTGTGCTCTGGAGCTCCCCCTAGCTGCAGCCAGTGCCATCTCTCTCTACAGGAGGCAGCTTCCGTGTCATTGACACAGCTCCTCCATCTGCAATAGCAGCGCAGTCCTCAGGCTGCGGGAGACAGTGGAGGAGATGCGCCCCCTTGTGGCCAGGAGCCCGGCGGCAGCCGACTCCACTGCCTCCCACAGTTCCGCCCCTGTAAAGGACTCTATTCAGAGTAAGCCGCTGTTTTTTGAACCGCATCGCAGTTTGCCGTGCATTGCACCTGCGTGGTCATTCACATTGCGGGTGCATCCCCGAAGCATGCGTCTGCAAGATGATTGACAGCTGTGGGCATTGGGCAGGTGGTGGCACAGCGTTGTGGGAGCGTGGCGGGTAAAATGGGAGGGGGTTGTCGGAAGCATTTTTGGGGCGGCTGTGCGACGTTACATACAGCCGCTCTAAGAAAAAAATGGTGAAGGAGCTGGCAGCCAGGGGTCGACCTTAAATCGATGCATCCGCACTTAAATTGCAGACGCATCACAGGGTGGCATCAAACACATGCTGGGCGGCCTTGCCCTGTGCTGGGCAGCCCCCAGCATGTGAGTAGATGGACACAGATCTTGCTGTGGAAGCAAGACCTGTGTCCATCTCTGAATAACACCCAACATACGCTCTGTAAATGGGCATAAGTTTAACTGTGCATCAGACCGAGAGGGGCGGATTAGCCATTGCCGTGGTGTTTCAGCACTGACAACAGCAGCCCAATTTGCCCTCTTCGCACGGCCGGCCAAATGTGGAATTTGCTTAAATGTGCTTGCATCCTATAGGGTAGTGAGCACTTTCTAGTGAAATCCACACTACCGTAACGTGCGGCAGTGTCGCACAGATTCACTGGGTGAATCTGCCGGCTCATAATTGAATTTCACCCACAGACTTGAAATACCATAATAAATCCAAGCTTGCAAATACAGTGTGGAATTGCAAAGCAAAAGCTAAACTGGAAGCTTGTATCATCAGAACAGTGCACTGTGAAATGGCCTGTTCCACCAGTGACACTCAATTTGTGCAGTCTGTAACTTCACTTATCTATCTCTAATTATGAAAAATACCGATTGTGACTTTTTCATCTCAAGAAACTAAATGATTTCAGGACAACTTTTAATTACTGTTTATTAATACATCATGAATATTTTCCATTATGTCTATTAAACTGAACTAGCTGTGCCGAGTAAATATTGTCACTTACAAGGCTAAACAGCATCAGAAAAACTCAGAAGGATCATTTTCTTTTAGGCTCTAAAACAAAAACCTAAAAAGGGGTTAATTAACAAGAGGGATGTTCCCAGCCTCTCCCCCTTTCAGGATTCCTTGCGTAGTATGTTGCTGAGTAAGAGAATAATATTGCATATGCAACAGCGACAGGAGTAGAGTGTTTATACTGTGCAGAATGGTCCTTATATGGCTACTCTCGGATCTAACAAACACTGCCAAACTTCCAGGTTTGGTATTTAATGTTGAAGCAGTGTAATAATGAAAGTTTGGTGGAGCATTCATTTTAACAAAAGAAGGATGCATGTATGTTCAGCTATTATTGTTAGCTACAGTATTGCTTATATTTCTTATTCATGTGGTATAAACCTTTAGCTATAAACAGCTCTATATTACCGCCCGGTGGACAGTTGGGAAACTAGCACTCAAAACCGGTTATATACTGGTTCAAACAAAACTGACCCACCCATTATAAGGGGGAGAGGCCGACCCTCCAGCGATCCCCTGTACCCATGCTTACCAAAGAATCGAATCGACACCTCTGTTGAGCCAAATCGTTCACCGCTTTTAGTTCACTCTTGAAACTGTCGAAGTCGAAAAATATTGCAATACACACATCACGTACAAATTACACACAGATGGCCTCCATGCGTGTACTTGTTCTGCTGTGCGTGCGCATATTCGCAATTTGCGTATGGTCGCTCCCGCGGTCCTGCGCATTAGCGCGTGGTATGTATTTACGGTAGAGTTTGTGAACGCATGAAAAAGCCATCAAAACACATTACATATTTAATCCAAATAGTGCACAATGTACACATAGTCTCCCTGCACCACACTAGCAAGTTACAATAGTTTAAATGGTATCAGAACAAAGGGATTCACCTTTACAGGATAGGAGGGGACATAACAAGGTTATAAGGTGGTGTTTGGTATCCAGCTGTAGGGTATTTTAAGGGCAATATTCCGGTGTTGGTTTGCAGAAGATCGCACGCTCCTGCGAATAGTTATGAGCAGGAGCAGAATATGAATATAAACTGCATTTACTGTACATTTGTTATGTGGTGGGAACTAGAGATGAGCGGGTTCGGTTTCTCTGAATCCGAACCCGCCAGAACTTCATGTTTTTTTTCACGGGTCCGAGCGACTCGGATCTTCCCGCCTTGCTCGGTTAACCCGAGCGCGCCCGAACGTCATCATGACGCTGTCGGATTCTCGCGAGGCTCGGATTCTATCGCGAGACTCGGATTCTATATAAGGAGCCGCGCGTCGCCGCCATTTTCACACGTGCATTGAGATTGATAGGGAGAGGACGTGGCTGGCGTCCTCTCCGTTTAGAATTAGAATAGATTAGAGAGACACTTGATTTACTAATTTTGGGGAGCATTAGGAGTACTCAGTAGTGTACAGTGCAGAGTTTTGCTGATAGTGACCAGTGACCACCACTTTTATTTATAATCCGTTCTCTGCCTGAAAAAAGCGATACACAGCACACAGTGACTCAGTCACATACCATATCTGTGTGCACTGCTCAGGCTCAGGCCAGTGTGCTGCATCATCTATTATCTATATATAATATTATATATATCTGTCTGACTGCTCAGCTCACACAGCTTATAATTGTGGGGGAGACTGGGGAGCACTACTGCAGTGCCAGTTATAGGTTATAGCAGGAGCCAGGAGTACATAATATAATCCGTTCTCTGCCTGAAAAAAGCGATACACAGCACACAGTGACTCAGTCACATACCATATCTGTGTGCACTGCTCAGGCTCAGGCCAGTGTGCTGCATCATCTATTATCTATATATAATATTATATATATCTGTCTGACTGCTCAGCTCACACAGCTTATAATTGTGGGGGAGACTGGGGAGCACTACTGCAGTGCCAGTTATAGGTTATAGCAGGAGCCAGGAGTACATAATATATTATATAGTGAGTGACCACCAGACACACAGTGCAGTTTATTTAATATATCCGTTCTCTGCCTGAAAAAAGCGATACACACAGTGACTCAGTCAGTCACATACCATATCTGTGTGCACTGCTCAGGCTCAGGCCAGTGTGCTGCATCATCTATATATATTATATATCTGTCTGACTGCTCAGCTCACACAGCTTATAATTGTGGGGGAGACTGGGGAGCACTACTGCAGTGCCAGTTATAGGTTATAGCAGGAGCCAGGAGTACATAATATTATATTAAAATTAAACAGTGCACACTTTTGCTGCAGGAGTGCCACTGCCAGTGTGACTAGTGACCAGTGACCTGACCACCAGTATATAATATTAGTAGTATACTATCTCTTTATCAACCAGTCTATATTAGCAGCAGACACAGTACAGTGCGGTAGTTCACGGCTGTGGCTACCTCTGTGTCGGCACTCGGCAGCCCGTCCATAATTGTATATACCAGTGACCTAACCGTGGTTTTTTTTCTTTCTTTATACATACATACTAGTTACGAGTATACTATCTCTTTATCAACCAGTCTATATATTAGCAGCAGACACAGTACAGTGCGGTAGTTCACGGCTGTGGCTACCTCTGTGTCGGCACTCGGCAGCCCGTCCATAATTGTATATACCACCTAACCGTGGTTTTTTTTTCTTTCTTTATACATACATACTAGTTACGAGTATACTATCTCTTTATCAACCAGTCTATATATTAGCAGCAGACACAGTACAGTGCGGTAGTTCACGGCTGTGGCTACCTCTGTGTCGGCACTCGGCAGCCCGTCCATAATTGTATATACCACCTAACCGTGGTTTTTTTTTCTTTCTTTATACATACATACTAGTTACGAGTATACTATCTCTTTATCAACCAGTCTATATATTAGCAGCAGACACAGTACAGTGCGGTAGTTCACGGCTGTGGCTACCTCTGTGTCGGCACTCGGCAGCCCGTCCATAATTGTATATACCACCTAACCGTGGTTTTTTTTTCTTTCTTTATACATACATACTAGTTACGAGTATACTATCTCTTTATCAACCAGTCTATATATTAGCAGCAGACACAGTACAGTGCGGTAGTTCACGGCTGTGGCTACCTCTGTGTCGGCACTCGGCAGCCCGTCCATAATTGTATATACCACCTAACCGTGGTTTTTTTTTCTTTCTTTATACATACATACTAGTTACGAGTATACTATCTCTTTATCAACCAGTCTATATATTAGCAGCAGACACAGTACAGTGCGGTAGTTCACGGCTGTGGCTACCTCTGTGTCGGCACTCGGCAGCCCGTCCATAATTGTATTCTAGTATCCAATCCATCCATCTCCATTGTTTACCTGAGGTGCCTTTTAGTTGTGCCTATTAAAATATGGAGAACAAAAATGTTGAGGTTCCAAAATTAGGGAAAGATCAAGATCCACTTCCACCTCGTGCTGAAGCTGCTGCCACTAGTCATGGCCGAGACGATGAAATGCCAGCAACGTCGTCTGCCAAGGCCGATGCCCAATGTCATAGTACAGAGCATGTCAAATCCAAAACACCAAATATCAGTAAAAAGCCTCTTTTTTTCTTTGCGTCATGTGCTGTTTGGGGAGGGTTTTTTGGAAGGGCCATCCTGCGTGACACTGCAGTGCCACTCCTAGATGGGCCCGGTGTTTGTGTCGGCCACTAGGGTCGCTAATCTTACTCACACAGCTACCTCATTGCGCCTCTTTTTTTCTTTGCGTCATGTGCTGTTTGGGGAGGGTTTTTTGGAAGGGACATCCTGCGTGACACTGCAGTGCCACTCCTAGATGGGCCCGGTGTTTGTGTCGGCCACTAGGGTCGCTAATCTTACTCACACAGTCAGCTACCTCATTGCGCCTCTTTTTTTCTTTGCGTCATGTGCTGTTTGGGGAGGGTTTTTTGGAAGGGCCATCCTGCGTGACACTGCAGTGCCACTCCTAGATGGGCCCGGTGTTTGTGTCGGCCACTAGGGTCGCTAATCTTACTCACACAGCTACCTCATTGCGCCTCTTTTTTTCTTTGCGTCATGTGCTGTTTGGGGAGGGTTTTTTGGAAGGGCCATCCTGCGTGACACTGCAGTGCCACTCCTAGATGGGCCCGGTGTTTGTGTCGGCCACTAGGGTCGCTAATCTTACTCACACAGCTACCTCATTGCGCCTCTTTTTTTCTTTGCGTCATGTGCTGTTTGGGGAGGGTTTTTTGGAAGGGACATCCTGCGTGACACTGCAGTGCCACTCCTAGATGGGCCCGGTGTTTGTGTCGGCCACTAGGGTCGCTTATCTTACTCACACAGCGACCTCGGTGCAAATTTTAGGACTAAAAATAATATTGTGAGGTGTGAGGTATTCAGAATAGACTGAAAATGAGTGTAAATTATGGTTTTTGAGGTTAATAATACTTTGGGATCAAAATGACCCCCAAATTCTATGATTTAAGCTGTTTTTTAGTGTTTTTGGAAAAAAACACCCGAATCCAAAACACACCCGAATCCGACAAAAAAAATTCGGTGAGGTTTTGCCAAAACGCGTTCGAACCCAAAACACGGCCGCGGAACCGAACCCAAAACCAAAACACAAAACCCGAAAAATTTCAGGCGCTCATCTCTAGTGGGAACCCAGAAGAGACCACCCACAAGTGCATCTGGAACAGACATCGCCCACCTATTCAAACCAACCTATGACCTCTCCTGTACTGTAAATTACCATCCCTGTGTCCAATGGACAAAGAGATTACAGTATCCATTGTGTTAAGTTTTGGAAGATTGTATAAAAGAGCCAGCTGCATGCCTGGTCAGACACAGACTCTAAAGGTCATCTACCCTGATGACTGAGGACCAGACTGGGAAGTGCAGGCGAAATTGAACAAGTATGTACCATTGACTGTAGCCATTATTCTATTGTATTGTATTGTTTTGTTATTGTAACCCCCTTTCAGTAATTTTATGTTGGTGTGTCGGAACCTGGCATTTTAAATACAAACTGGTGTCGTGTTTCCTTTCCCTGCTAAGGTTATAAGTGTATTACCATCACATGTGTAGCTGTTAAGGTTTCACGAAGTATCTTTGGGTGTGTACGCACTGAGTGTACTTTGTACAGCCAGCGCGGCGTTTGTATGCAAAGTACGTACATGGTACGGGGCTCTGTACACTAATGGTGTAATAAGTACTTAGGTTGAGGATTAAGTATAGCGGCCGCAGCGGCTCCGTTTAAAGTGTATTGAATGTCTTGTTAAAGTGTAGCTTTTAGTCCTGAAAGTAAACCAGAGTTTACAATTAGGGGTATCGTCCGGTTTTCACATACTCACAGCCTAACAGGTCATAGCAGACTTAATCTATCAGCAAAGGGCGGACAGTTATCCTACATAACCTTTTACTGGTCGATGGATATGCTGAAAACCCTATTTGTGTGCTGTTAGATTGCATCTGCTCTGTCTGGTCTGCAGAGGTGCTGATAGAACCCGTAAAACAGGAAAAAAGCGATTTAAAAAATCTGTGAATTTTTTTTGGCGCCAAAAGCATACAGAAAGGGCACCCATACTTTGCATACCCTCTCACATTGTTGCCGCAAGACTCAGATTGCTAGATTCAGTTAGATCTGTGTGAAATCGAATACATTTGTTGCTATATAGTTAAATTTGAAATAAAAGTGTTTAAGGAAGTAAGAATAAAGCACAACACGCACGTCTGGCCCAATCGTTAAAAATTACACAGAACAAGCGGTTGTACTTGTGAGCGAGTATAGTTAGCAGTGCTCACATTTATAGAGGTTGTGGGATTTGTTTTATTGCGGACGCACGGTTTTGTACACGTGTCTCGGATAAAGTACAGGACTGCGCACGCAGCGTAAAAGACACGCACGGTCGCGTGTTTACGCAAAGTGCGTAAGAGTGCTGACGCTAAGTACAAATTACACGATAGTTTGTTCAGTTAAAAGGTGGGACAGTAGCAATGCTACAATAGCACATAACTATCCGGTTTCTAAAGCAGATTAGTATAAAACTTTTGTTTAAACTGTATTGCCTCTGGGGGTAAAGCTGCCAATCAGAACGAGTGAACAATTTTCTGTACAGAAAAACAAAGTATATTTGGATGAGTGAAAGCAAGAGCGAGTGAATTGAACCCCGTGGAATTCGGGATCCCGTCGTTTGGTACACCAAGTAAGTGGAGGCTTGGTGGCGTGAGGCAGCTGATTCACGTTAGTATAGATTGAAATACGCAAATCGTGAGGAGATTTGCAAAGGAGCGTAATACGGAATTGTGCATTGTGTAAAAAGGTTTTTTGTTACGCTCCGGCTGAGGGTCGCAGTTAGTACATCAACTCGTGGTCGTACGGCAGATAGGTAACAAGTACCTATACGTCGTGCGATTGGACCGCATGTTTGTGGGTGCAATACATAGCGCAACTTGATACCCCTTTTACGAGCTTTTGCATAAAATCGCGGTATCATTAGCATCGTGTAGAGCATACGCAAGCGTGATTTGTGTATAAGTGCATAGGGAGTTTTCGCTGGTCTCTCTCAGGAAAATCTCCAGCAGTGGATATTTGCTGGAAAAAGGAAGTCACTCCTAACACTTCTAGTAAATA
The DNA here is from genome assembly GCF_028390025.1 of Pseudophryne corroboree. Classification (NCBI taxonomy): domain Eukaryota; kingdom Metazoa; phylum Chordata; class Amphibia; order Anura; family Myobatrachidae; genus Pseudophryne; species Pseudophryne corroboree. The sequence continues at coordinate 602,541,746 of NC_086445.1, forward strand.
TAAACCAATAGGGACCTCACTGGGTACGCGGTGGTCACTATTGGAGTGAGTCGTGGTAGTCAGCGGAGAAGGAGTGGGTGAAAGTGCTCTAAAAACTTTCACCGTCTATTTGTGTCGTGCATTGGGGATTGCGTAAAAGGAAAAAGTCCGCAATGGGATCCAATTGCGCAAGCGGCGGATGTATGGTAGCCAGGGTTCAGGTTGAAGAGCCGCGGCCCAAGGGGTCAGCGAAGTTTGTTATGTGTGGAAAATATGGTCCACATGCTGAAGACTTTTTGTCTGAATGGGTATGTATGACTGACAACGATAGGGTATCATTCCCTAGGGTGGGCAGCTTTGAACCAGAGGTATTGCAGAATGTAGGCAGTAAAATATGTCTGCTTAAATCCAGAAAACAAAGGATTAGACATAACGATTGTTTAAAATTATGGCAACAAGAGGGGGAAATGCAAAGGGAACAAACCCGCAAAGCAGGTTCCAAACCTAGCAGGAATGAGGGCACAAACACACCATTACCGACACAGGTCGAGAGGGAAGAGATGGCTACAGTTAATGGTATATCTATGAATGATAGTATAATCCAAGAGAAATGTATTAACCCTAATTTTTGCAAGATGTATCCTGTTTTGAAGTCTTTTCAAGGTTATAGGTCACAGGAAGATGAAGGACCCAGTCAAATCGCAGCTCTCATTCAGGCAGTCGCCTTGCAGGAAACTCAGGTGGGGCCTGTCCATCCAGTTAGAGCAATAACAGTATTCCCCACAGAAAGAACTGGGGAGGTCACAGCTACCGGTAAGTGTGAGACGGGTCATTGCACAGAGACAACAACACCTTACAGCAAACAGATTAGGAACGGAATGGTAGGATTGCATCCTGTCTTGGAAATAGTAACTCCCAATGGGGGAACCGATAGTCAGGGAGAAATCCTCACCAGGAATAATGCAATGTATTGCCTATGGTCCAGAGCTGAGCTGCGGTCAATCATTTCAGAATTCCCCGATCCCTGGAAGCATTTAGCCAGATGTCAGAAGTTTATCAGAGATCTGGGTAATGCTCATGAAGCAGCTAACAAAGATTGGCGGATATTTTTGAAAGTGTGCCTACCCCCTAATATTGACACCCAAAAATGTATCACTGATTGTAGATTAGAGTCGGATAGTCCTATGACTGATGAACACAATCAGGAGAACGCGGAGCGAATTAACAGGCAACTAGCGTTGTATTTCCCCACTACTGTTAAGTGGAGAAGAGTTTTCCCCATAAAACAGAGAGAAAATTAAATGGCGTCTGAATATTTCCATCGGGCCCTGCAAATAATGGATAGATACATTGGGATATCATATACAAAGAACGATGCGAATTACAGGGAGGTGGCTGTCTCTGTGCTAATGGACGGACTCAATAAGACAGTAAGGGACAGGGTACAAACATCTTTGCCTAATTGGAGAGGGGCCACAGTAGCTTGTCTTAGAGAGTGTGCAACGGAGCACCACAAGAATATTGCTAGGCGCAGAGAACAACAGGAGGATAAGCTGATGACAGTAAGTCTACAGGCTCTTGCAGCAAAGCCTCATCAGCCTAAACCCCAAAACCCTGGTAGTTGGAAAAGACCGAGAATATGTTACATTTGTAAAAAGGAAGGGCATTTTGCCAGAGATTGTAGGTATAGTAGAACACATAGTCAATATAGACCCCTAGACAGAGAAAATAAGCCACATTATTAAACACATAGGCGGGATCAAGGGACATATAGTAAGGAATCACGAGCCATATAGAAAACACAGATTCGGTTAATGGGAAGAACGGAATAAATGCAACTTTACCCTTTTGACAAAACTTGCTGGGGTTAAGATAAGGCCTCCAAACTTTTGCTTCTTTCTCTAGCAGAAATGGCCCCTGATTAACTTAACAGGAGTTTTGTTAGAGATGGTATACATATAGCGTGCTCCCGCCCAGGAAGCACAAAGTATGTTGTATACCCACGAAGACTAATGTTGCATTTCACGGTTCTAGATTCATGTCCATCACAGGTAGAGGAAATTATCTCACAGATACCGAGTTCCCTACGAGCTTAGGATGGACAGGACACTGGATTGATGGCTGGGATAGTCCTAGTAGAGATATGACACATAGAATTTTTTTTTGGGCATAGACAGTAGAGAATCACTTCCCCATCGTGCCCAATCCAGTTGTCAAACTTTATAAAATCCTCTTTGCCACTACAAACTTATCTGTTACTAACCTCTATGTGATTTTTCTTCAAAGTTTCCTCCTCATCTCTTACGTTTACCGACAGGAGGGTACAATACATGGACCCGATTACAGTTCAAACGCCACATGCCTACTCGGTCCTTCAGAGTTCAGCCCAAATCCAGTATATCTCACCAGCACAAGGACACCAGTATTTATGCAGTGTGCCTGGTCATGCACAAAGGGTGGAGAATGAGAATACTGGTGAAGGGAGACTGTGTACAGACACCGATATGCATGATGGTGTGACAGCCTGTGGTGAACGCCAAACCTGACATTTCCAAACCTGACATTTTCTTTTTTATTTACTATTTTACCTCTCTCTTCTCTCATCCAGAGACGGTTTACTTCACACAACTGATAACACACGATAGTAAATTAAAATGCAAAATTTGTGTTCCCTACAGGAAAAGGCAGTCTGGAGGGCAAAGGGGTATGGCCAGGAGTCCTCAGGACTGTGGACAGGTGGACACGGTAAGCCAGTAGTCCCCAGAGCATATCTTCCAAGTCTAGCTGAGGTGGCACACGGTCTGACTCATCTGGGCAAAGAGGGTATGTGCAAATTGGTAAGAGCCTACTGGTGTGCGCCAGGATTCTCTTCTCATGCAGGTAAGAGAGCAATTACATATTTTACTTGCTTGAGGAAGAATATTGGAAAGACAATACCAACAGAGCCATCCCATATCCCTCCGACAGACGGACCTTTTCAGGTAATACAAATCGACTTCATACAGTTACCACCCTGTAGGAATTTGAAATATGTGTTAGTTTGTATTGGGTAGAAGCGTTCCCTGCTGCCACAAATACTTCTACGTTCACTGCAAAGAAAATTGTGCAGGAATTTGTGTGTAGATATGGTATCCCTAGAGTAATTGAAAGTGATAGGGGTACCCACTTTACAGGTGAAGTCTTTCAGGTCATGTGCAAACTGATAAGAACAAGCTGAGGAAATTAATGGCTGAAACTGTATTGTTGTGGCCAGAAGCTTTGCCACTAGTGTTGTACAGCATCAGAACCACTCCCAGGTCTCCACTTAACTTATCACCCTTTGAAATTCTTTTTGGTCGACAACCTCATGTAATGATAGATCCCCAGGATGATTTGAAATGTAATAATGAAGTGACTGTGAAATATTTGTTTGGGTTGAGCCAGCAGCTGAGAAATCAACAAAGAAATCTAAAGCTGGTGATTCCTGACCTACCAAACAGTAATTGTCATGACATTGAGCCTGGGGATTATGTGATGATTCGAAATGTCTTACGCTCAGGTTGCCTCATAGACAGGTGGGAAGGACCATAGCAAGTCTTGTTAACCTGCACGACAGCATTGAAGGTCGCCGAAAGAGAGACTTGGGTCCACTCGTCCCACTGCAAGAAGGTCGCTGACCCGGAGAGAACTCGTGACAAAGAGCAGAGTGTAGAGAACCTCGTATCACTGGAGTGTTTGTTCCCGGGAAAGTTGAGAGGCAGGACTGTTGAAAGGCACCTGAGCACGGAGAGCAACAAGATCTAGGACGGTTGTCGCACCATTTTCTTTTTTCACCTCTCCCTGCATGTTCCTTTCTTTTCTCCTTCTTATTTTCCTTCTTTCCCCTAACGAAATGGATCGATCAAAAGAGAGACTGCGTTTCGGGTTCTACTAGTAATTCTGTTTTTGATCAGGACAATTTGTTTTGGTGAGGGTCCCAGAGAGGTCGAGCGGGGATCTGGAATGGGTTCTGATGGTGAGTACGAATTTGTAGGATCTCAGGAGCAGCACATCACTCGAGTAAAGGCTGGTATCAGTAAGCACTCTGGTAGTCAAGGAGCTCGGAGGCACTGTGAAGGGTTATTGTCTGATGAATATTGTATTTGTAGGAATTGTGAGAATATAGTAGTGGATGGGTGCATCCAGAGATGTCAGTCCAACCTTAATATCGACATGGACCGCCATCCGTTGAGTGATTACCACTCACTAGTGGGTAAGGTCTTAAACCAGACAGAATGCTGGGTGTGCTCACAGGTACCTCAAGGTCAGAGTAAGTCAGGATTAGTACCATACCCTTTAGCAATAGATGAGGTACTCAAATTACAGGGTGGGAGACCGGTGGACAAGAAATTCAATATCTCTAGGCCCCCTAGTTTGAAGCTCCACCAGTATCATGTAGACAGGCCCTTATTGTGTTTTAATATTTCCAATTACCGAAAACCGGGAAATTGGGAAGTGACGTGGAATAACCAGACAATGACCTTTTCACACAGAGCTGATAGGATACTCATAGACTCTGAACTTGTACGCCAAATAGCCAACAGTGGGTGGTATTTTCGGTATAGGTATACCCGTGGAAGCAAGACCATGTGGGTTGGGAAAGTATCGTCAGGGTATTGTGCTCATATCATCCAGCCCGATACTTGTACTGAGCAGATGGGAGAACTAGGGATTGGTTTCTTTACTTGGAAAATTTGTAATATGGTGATGTTATATTTTGTCCCCTATGTTCTCCCAGATTATGCCTATTTCATATGTGGGAGGAAAGCGTACAAGTGACTTGCCCCGAGCTCAGAGGGATTGTGTTATATTGGGAGAGTTCATGACCATAACACATGATAAAATGAAAGATGTTCACCGCAAACTCACTATGAACACATTATCAAGAGACACCTCATAGATAGGGCAGAGCATGCAGCCTCTGACTTGATCCACGAATCCCCCGGGATTCAGTTCCTTCTCACATTAGACATCACCCGTACTGCCAGAGGAACTATAAATTATAAGTATATCCATGCGCTAGCGAACTTGATAGATAATGTCACCGAGATGTATGATGACACCTTCAGGTATATGGGAAGGGAGCTACAAGCCTACAAGAAGGAACTGATTCAGCACAGGATGGTCCTTAATTATGTCACAGCCGTGACAGGTGGGTACTGTGTTACTCTGGCAACTCGATATGGTGTGAAGTGCTGTACGTATATTACAAACAGCACTGATGATCCCACGGAGATCATCGATCAGAAGATGGACGAGATCTTGCAGTTGAAGTGGGAGTTCAGGAGGAAACACAACCTTACTTTAGCAACTGTAAGTAATGAACTGACCGGCTGGGTCTCATGGTTGAACCCACGCAAATGGTTCTCAGGTTTAGGAGAGTGGGCTCAAAATGTCATTATGAGTGTGGGGAAGTTTCTCCTTTGTATCCTGGGAGTCATCATAATTATTGGTTTGATATTTAGGTGTGTTCAAATTCTAACGCGGCGCAAGCACGGCACAAATTTGATGAGTCTAAGGAGCGAGCGCGCTGTTATAGCAGCAGATTTAATCTATGATCCATCCATAGAGACACCGTTATGATAAGGATTGCAAATTAATTTCATGGCCTGTTTCTTTCACCCGTTTTTCTTTGTCTCCCCCTCTGCCCAGATACATCCAACCGGAAAAGACGTCAGTTCTACCCAAAATGTTTATGTGAATGTATTTGTATATATGTGTCTTATCTTCATCTCTTCAACCTCCAGTTAATGTCACACATAGTCGGCAGGTGATATCCACATATACTAGCACTCACATATGTTCCCCCTCCATGTATCATCAACTAAATGTGCACCCCATTTGTTGGAACAAAAAAAGCCGAAAAGAGCTCAGTAGTGTTTGTTGGCCCACTTACAGACCCTTAATACGGGATGAGAAGGATTTAATGTATACTTCGCAATACCTCGAAGCTTATTTAGAACTTATACGGCACGATGATACATGCCCCTCTGACATGGATTCATACATACATGCTTTTACTATCCCACTAGGTCATACATTTCCCACCTACAACTCTACCCCGATCATCCAAGCTTCTGTATGTATATATATATATATATATATATATAGAGAGAGAGATAGATAGATATTTTTCTGTTTAGTGATTAGGTAGTGGCAGTTATTGGTGACTGCCAAAGGGTGGACTGTCGAAGTCAAAAAATACAAACTACACACAGATGGCCTCCGTGCGTGTACTTGTTCTGCTGTGCGTGTGCATATTCGCAATTTGCGTATGGTCGCTCCCGCGGTCCTGCACATTAGCGCGTGGTATGTGTATTTACGGTAGAGTTTGTGAACGCATGAAAAAGCCATCAAAACACATTACATATTTAATCCAAATTGTGCACAATGTACACATAGTCTCCCTGCACCACACCAGCAAGTTACAATAGTTTAAATGGTATCAGAACAAAGGGATTCACCTTTACAGGATAGGAGGGGACAGAACAAGGTTATAAGGTGGTGTTTGGTATCCAGCTGTAGGGTATTTTAAGGGCAACATTCCGGTGTTGGTTTGCAGAAGATCGCACACTCCTGCGAATAGTTATGCGCAGGAGCAGAATATGAATATAAACTGTATTTACTGTACATTTGTTATGCGGTGGGAACCCAGAGGAGACCACCCACAAGTGCATCTGGAACAGACATCGCCCACCTATTCAAACCAACCTTTGACCTCTCCTGTACTATAAATTACCATCCCTGTGTCCAATGGACAAAGAGATTACAGTATCCATTGTGTTAAGTTTTGGAAGATTGTATAAAAGAGCCAGCTGCATGCCTGGTCAGACACAGACTCTAAAGGTCATCTACCCTGATGACTGAGGACCAGACTGGGAAGCGCAGGCAAAATCGAACAAGTATGTACCATTGACTGTAGCCATTATTCTATTGTATTGTATTGTTTTGTTATTGTAACCCCCTTTCAGTAATTTTATGTTGGTGTGTCGGAACCCGGCATTTTAAATACAAACTGGTGTCGTGTTTCCTTTCCCTGCTAAGGTTATAAGTGTATTACCATCACATGTGTAGCTGTTAAGGTTTCACGAAGTATCTTTGGGTGTGTACGCACTGAGTGTACTTTGTACAGCCAGCGCGGCGTTTGTACGCAAAGTACGTACATGGTACAAGGCTCTGTACGCTAATGGTGTAATAAGTACTTAGGTTGAGGATTAAGTATAGCGGCCGCAGCGGCTCCGTTTAAAGTGTATTAAATGTCTTGTTAAAGTGTAGCTTTTAGTCTTGAAAGTAAACCAGCATTTACAAAACACACATTAAAAAAACCTCACACAATATGTCGCAGGGTCAGGAAAGGATTGGTGAGCAAGGATCTCCTTAACTAGTTGAGGGGGCATGTCTGTCCGCCTCCCCCGGTCATACCTATGGGTGAAGGCGCGCTCGGCCTGACCGTGCGAGCGCTCCGCCTCCCTCCTACCTATGGGTGGGGGCGTGCCCGGTCCGCTTGCAAATGCGAGCATCCCGCCCCCCTCCAACCAAACCGTGGCGGTCCCAACTGGTGCCAGGCGACCGCGTCCCACCTCCCCTGCCACCCGGGGACCGCGCACCTTGTGCATACCCCCTCACTGGCGCACAGCCCATGCGGCCCAACCATCTCAAGCTGGAGCCAGGCGTGCGGCCTGGTGAATATGCTTGGCCGTCTGCCATCCCCTTACGTACCATTCCATACCATGCCTTGCTCACCCCTTTCCCCACACTGCCTGCGAAACCGTTACATCACTAAAATATACATTGCAGATGCTGTTATAACATTGACGCCCATTATGTGAACGGTTATTGCTTTTATTTTTATTTCCTTCTTTTTCTTTTTCTTTTTAACTTAACAATTTTACATAACTTCCGCAAAACATACGAGCAAAGCACCGTCTGGAAGAAGCAAATTTCATAGAAAGAACACGCAGAACAAAAACAAAAAGCACACAACCCACCACCTGGTAAATACAAAATGCGATTCTGCCGCCTCCTCCTTAAGGGCTGGGGGGGGAGTGCAATTTCTCCTGGTGAGTACTGCCTTAACCCCCTGCCTGCTCTCCCTTATCTACTTTATCTACTGCTCCCTTCTCCCTCCTCGCCTGATAAGCCCTAGCTACCCCACTGGCCAGCGGACCCCCAGAGGTGCCAAAATGGGGACGGGGGCTCATCCTCCGGCCCCGGCCCTTCCCGCCTTTGCTCCCTGGACCGCCGGGCGGCCCTCCCCCTTAGCTGCCTCAGGGGGCCATCTTTGAGGTACCCTTTGTCTCTAAAATCTACAACAAATTTAAAAAACTCCCTTCCTCATGTAAAGGTACTGGCAGAGCAGGCAACTCATAAAGTGCAATCTTTTTCATTGTGATATAATATATATTGTCAGTGTCAGACTGGGGCATGAAGGGCCCACCGGGGGAATGCTGTTGTAGGAGCCCAAGCTTATGGGTGTGGCCAGGCTACAGTGGGGGCCTGGCCAGCCACCACAGAGGTTTGGCTAACCATTACAGAGTACATGTTCTGTTCCCCTTGGTAAATATATAATAAACCATATTCTTGTGAAGTATAATGTAACCTTATGTAAAATGCATAATTGAATGTGCACTAGGATAGAGTCAGGCAGTGGGGCCCACCGGTGGTTTCCCTGTTCCCCTGTGGGCCAGTCCAACCCTGTATACTGGGGATCCGGTCTGAAGATCGACAGTGTCTAGGTCGACAATGTTTAGGTCGACCACTATAGGTCGACAGTCACTAGGTCAACATAGATGGAAGGTCGACAGGGTTTCTAGGTCGACATGTGCTAGGTTGACAGGTCTAAAGGTCGACATGAGTTTTTCACATTTTTTTTCTTTTTTTGAATTTTTTCATACTTAACGATCCACGTGGACTACGATTGGAACGGTAAAGTGTGCCGAGCGAAGCGGTAGTGGAGCGAAGGCACCATGCCCGAAGCATGGCGAACGAAGCGAGCCATGCAAGGGGACGCGGTGCACTAATTTGGGATCCCGGTCACTTTACGAAGAAAACGACACCAAAAAAAAAAAAATCCTCATGTCGACCTTTAGACCTGTCGACCTAGCACATGTCGACCTAGAAACCCTGTAGACCTTGCATCCATGTCGACCTAGTGACTGTCGACCTATAGTGGTCGACCTAAACATTGTCGACCTAGACACTGTCGATTTGATGAACCACACCCGTATACTGTCCAAGATTGTTCTTATGAAAAGTGACTTCAAAGTGGGGTTTACTGTCTTGTTTTGCCCACATGATGGAATGTGGGGGATTTCTGAACGGTATACCACATTTAATTGCATTTGCAGAAAAGTCATATGCTGAGAGTTTTTACAATGGTATTTTCTCCTGGAATGTGCAAAGGGTCATATTGTACATAAGCAATGTTTGACTAACTCGCTATAATGCACTACTGTAGAGTCAAACATTATTTTATATAGTACAGATGATTCATTTACTTGCATTCTGTAACTTACGGTATGTGCCTGACTTAAATGGAAGCAAGCCAGCTAACACCTCTAACAAAACATACATATATGAGGTTCAAATCATCTCAGTACTTCCTTCAGAAGTTGTGGCGCATCAAGTTAACGAGAGAGTGGTGTGTGTGTGTGTGTGTGTGTGTGTGTGTGTGCGTGCGTGCGTGCGTGCGTGCGTGCGTGCGTGTGTGTGTGTGTGTGTGTGTGTGTGTGTGTGTGTGTAACCTTCCCAAAATGTTGTGTACCCACCTGTCATAGCAAATAAACCAGCCAATAAGAACTACAGGGTGTCAGAAAGTATGTTACCTTAATTGGTTTAAGCCCACCTTACATTTTCACGTATCCCCTTCACAGTTTTTATATAGTCCCCTGCACAGGAAAGTGGGGGTGAGTTACAAAATCCACCAACACGTTAAACAAAACTACAGATGGAGCCTCTCTTATCTAGCCGTCGCTGCTGTGCCTAGGTGCACCAAGGTTTATTAGCATAAGCCTTTCATCTATTGTTCTCAGCTGCAATACAATAAAGAGGGAACAATACAGCAGGGGATTCAGGGGGTCATTGTGTGAGTTCTAGTTGGCGCCGCGGATGGCTACCTCGGTGCTGCTCTGCCAAGCAGCCTTTGTGTTTAGTCTTAAATGTATAATATGTCTACTGTACAGTTGCATATGTGCAGTATGAACTCATATGTGTAATGTTTGTAATGTATGCTACGTTTTTTTCCTCCATGTTGCTGCTTGGCGATGCATTGTACCACAAAGAATTCCTAGTGTACGTGAGTACACCTGGCCAATAAAGCTGATTCTGATTCTGATTCAGACCTGATCACATGCTGCATTCTTTTTGCAGCCGTGCGATCGGGACTGAACAGCGCATGCGTGTGGACCGCAATGCACAGGCGCGACGAATCTAACGAAGAAAGCGATCGCACCTGAGGTCGTAAGAAGATTGACAGGCAGAAGGCGTTCGTGGGCGGCAACTCACCGTTTTCTGGGAGTGTCCGGAAAAACGCAGGCGTGCCCAGCCGTTCCGGAGGAGGATTCCTGATGTCACCACCTGTCCGAATCGTCGCAGCGGCTGAGTAAGTCCTGGGCTGTGAAGAAACTGCACAGCCGATCGCACCCTGCACAGCGATTACCACCTCCCCTGTAGGCGGCAATTACCTAGTCACAGCAGTGCAAAAAATAGCCTGCGTGCGACCAGGTCTGAATTAGGCCCTAAATCATTACAGTAAGGGATTAAGTCCGACAGCACTGGCTCAGTTAATCCTATTAAAGGGATAGATGAGCAGGGCTCCATCTGTATGTCAATGTGGCCATAATCCCACTATTTTTTCCCCTGGAGTAGGTGTCTTCAGGTCTCCATCCCAGCCAAAATAAGACCGACCCATCAGTAGTCTAAGGACAGATCCCTTCACCAAGTCCTGGGCCAGCCATCCCATTTTCATGCGTTAGGCAATTGCAGGTCAAGACCCTCAGTCCCAACTGAGTTCACCAATGCCAAAAGTAAGGGATTTTCTGGGGGTCTATCTACTAAGCCTTGACTGGACATAAAGTGGACGGAGATAAAGTACCAGCCAATCAGCTCCTAACTGCCATGCCACAGCTGTGTTTGAAAAATGATAGAGGCTGGTTGGTTGGTACTTATCTCCATCCACTTTATCTCCGTCCATGGCTCAATAAATAGACCACATGCATGTCCAGTCAGGGGTTCAGGAGTTGTAGTTTTTTTTGTTAAGCCATGAATGGATCATAGTTCCCATTTAGCAGATTTACGTGAAAGGATCATGAAGGGGCAAACACAGGATTTTTAGAGGGTGCTTTCTATATATATATATATATATATATATATACATATATATATATACACAAGAATGGTATCAAGTTGCGCTCGGGATATGAAAAAGCAGCACCTCTAGAAGAATCCCTCGTCAGCAAGGATTCACAAATGATAAATACATACAGAATCTGAGGGCGCTAGTGACTTATTGCAGACAATCAATATAGTTTAAAATTTATTCTTAAAATACAATGTATGTCTCTACTTCATCTTTTCAAATAACATTGTTATCATACAGGATGGATACAACATCAACAGATTTCGATATACACTAATCAAGTTTTGGCTCAATTACAGTACCCAATTCAAATATATACCAATCAGGTTTTAATCAGATGTAGAACCCAACGCGTTTCGTCCCTTAGGACTTCTTCAGGGGTATTAGATCTGAATAAACAGAAAAAGTACAATGACTTAAAATCACAATACATAAATAAATAGAACCATCCAGACCCATTGGTTAGATACAAAAAATTAAACATAATTTTGAATAAATTAATATAATTTCCTTTACATTAGTACCCATATATAGTGAATATAATAACATAATTCAGACTATAATACAGTAGCCATTTTATTAGTGCCAGTAAATAGTGGAGATAGAGCAGGTGTCGTGAAATAAGTGATGAATAAATGTACATACCAACATAAGTCTGAAACTAATAACTCCAGACGGTATCCATAATAGTGAAATCAAAAAACGCCTATGGTAAAAATGATTTTTCATTGTATGTGGGTATTTTTAGGATTAATCACCCATGTGACAAAAAAATTTACACCATATACATACCTAATGGACTCATAGATTGAAACCAGAGAGACAATTCCTTTGACTATTATTTATAAAAACAGTCAAATATTGGTGAAGTAGGTCTATAAAATTAAAACAGACCTACAATAGAGAAAATTGTATTCAAAAAGAGAACCTACTTAGTATTTGGACCACCACTGTGAAAATAAATATTTTAATACATACCCATATAATAGGTGTTTTGTACACCACTGGATAGATAAAAGATTTTAGTTGGCCTCAAATCATGTGGTTTGAGTGCCTAGAAACATTATAAATTCATAATCAAAATTCTGAATTCATAATATATTACAAGTGTATCAAAAAACCAATAGGTTGGATTCACAAAACATACACAAATAAAATCCATTAACAAATAAAATCCATTCTAACCACTTTAATTCCCCTAATTATATAGAAATATTGAACCCCTAAAGTGGTAAGACTTACTTCAATACTGCCACCTCTCACAAAGTCCAGTGCATAACTGGAAGTGGTGGTGCTCTGCTTATTTATACCTCCTACACTGTGACCTCATTTCCTCTTAATTCTGATTGGTAGACATTATACTAGCTAAACACCCATATTAAAGTGTCCGGATCTGGGACCTCATTCCCCAATATGTACTAGAAATAAGGCATATGTTAACTGATGTAATCTCAAATAAAGAGTAAGCGTGGAAACGCATGTATTTAACATGCGTTCCACGGTCGGGTATCTACTTCCGGTGTCTGCGTTCCACCGCCGTCACTTCCTGACTGGCGGGGAAACAAATCTAATGAGGCAAGCGTCCACGGCAGCAGGATGTGAACATATTTAAGCGCGTCGCGGAGGTTATCATTGTGCCGCGACCGCCGGACATTCACTTCCGGTGTTTGCGTTCCAGCTCCGTCTCATCCTGGGTAGCAGGAACTGGCCAGAAAGGGGCGGGTGTCCACTAATAAGGAATGTGGACATAAACTGTTGCGTACCAAATGTTGCCATGGTGCCGCAGAAGGGAGGGGAAAAACACGTGTCCCATCCTTATATAAAGGTAACCATAGTACCTAATGATGTAATTATAACGGTTGCCATATATAAAGGTAGCCATAGTACCTAATGATGTAATTATAACGGTTGCCATGACAACCTTAAAACAAATAGCTAGTATTCCTTATAGTGACGATCAGACAGTAATTATGATCACCATGGCAATGATAACAATTGCCATGACAACCAAAAACTAAGGGGGCTATTATTACTATAACTGACGATCGGGTAATTTTAGCGATCATCAAAGTGATCAGGCCGTATATTTAATAACTGCCCGATCACATCAATGCAGTGCTATTAGGCCCTTAACCTAACATCAGTAGTCAATAACCCCTGGTTGAACAACCAGTAGTCTGTTTAGAGGAATTTAATACATACTAATGTTAAGTCTTATATTTAAATTATCCTTTACCTTACCTTACTAACCAATCAAACCCCTTAATATATATTATACCCCTTATTATATCAACTCCTCTTAAAGGTTCAATATTTCCATATTTACAAAAGAAACAACTAGTACGCTCATGGGTCCAGTGCCTGTAATCGCGGACCTACATTAATAAGGACTTAAATTAAAACAGCAGCTGATCATACACGTAACCTTCGGACTATGATGACATGTCAACTATTTCACACAGAACATGAATCAAATAAAAGAAGCAATATCGATCCCTTCATTCAAGCCAAAGGGTGTTAAAGAATTCATAGTATATATCCAAAAACTTTCACGTCTTGAGAGTACTAGTTCCCTACTACCCCCTCTTTCAGGTTCTTTGACAAATTCCAAAACGCTAAAACTAAAATTAGAGATTAAAACTTCGGAATTGTGCTTGTCCGCATAATGCCTCGGTAAGCTGTGTGTTCTTACATTATTTTTAATATTACGCATATGCTCTTGTACTCTTAGTTTCAGTTGTCTCTTAGTTTTCCCTATATAAACTAAACCACAACTGCAGGATATTTTATATATGACAAAACAACTGGTGCAAGTGATTGCCTCATTTAGCGTATAGCGTCTCCCTGTGTCAAGTTTAAATTCAAACTTGGTACGATCCATGAATTTACAACAAATACATTTCTGACAGGGAAAACAACCCGATTTCTTGTCTGCCAGGAAATTCTTTTTCTCTATGTTAGATGTTTTCTTTTGTTATATATATATGTTGATGGTTATTGTTCCTATACTGTGCATAACACTTCTATCTGGTACTCTGGGACCGTGAGAAGTGTTGCCGGGGACGCTGTTGCTAGCCACGTCTCCCGGACCTTGACTTCCGCCTTTGTGATGCGCCACTTGCGTTCCACGGGCCGGAACTTCCGGTCACGAGGTACAAGGCGTGCGTTCCACCGGCGGGTGGTTCCGGGAATGGGGTGTGCGGTGTGACCGGCCCCGGGGCGGCACGGGACTCCAGCAGGGCCGGTTCTATGATTTCTGGCGCCCCGGGCAAAATATGGGGGCGTGGCTTCGATTGGGGGCGTGGTCAGCGTGCTGAAAGAAAAAATAACAATAAATAAAAAGTATACTTACCATCCCCGTTCCTGATCCAGACCCCCTCCGCCGGCGGCGCCGCTCTTCTCCTCTCCTCCTCTCTTCTGTTCTCTTCGATCTATGGGAGAGACGTTATTACGTCTCTCCCATAGAACAGCATAGACACTAGAGGTCAATTATGACCCCTAGTGTCTGTGCCACTATGCTGTGCGGTGCGCGATGACGTCATCGCGCATCGCACAGCAAAGGTCCTCTAGACGAAGGGAAACTAGACCGTAGCGTCTAGTTTCCCTTCATGGAGAGGACCTTTGCTGTGCGGTGCGTGATGACGTCATCGCGCACCGCACAACTAAGGTCCTCTCCATGAAGGGAAACTAGACGCTACGCGTCTGGTTCCCTTCAAAGCGGGGGGGCACAGCAGGGCACTACGGGGGGCACAGTGGCGGATCTTGCCCTGGTGCGGCGCCCTCCGGATGGCGCCGGCGCCCTCCGGAAGGCGGCGCCCCGGGCAAAAGTACCGCTTGCCCGTGGCAAGAACCGCCACTGGACTCCAGGTGCCGGTGATGATTGTGATTAGGGGAGCATAAATAATGCTCTCCTATGATGCAGCATTTTGCACAGCACTGTGACACTTTAGCACCAGGCACTATGGCACTTTTACTGGTATTCCCCTGAGGAAGGAGCACCGAAAACAGCTGTTTGGGATTTTTCCAGTCTGCATTTGCCTTGCATACGATGAGTATCTGCTGAATCCAGATGTTTGTGCTTACTTGCTATATGAAGTCATAAGCTGATTGAATATTATACCTGCTATATGAAGTAAAAAGCTGTTTGAATATTAAGCAGTGTGCTGGTCCTCTCTACACCCTGGCTGGAAAGTTGTGGATGGACATGTGTCTATATAACATTTAGTTTAGACCGGTCACCTGCGTCCTTACACATGAGAGTGTCAGTACTGATTCCCGGGACTTTGTTCTGTGATTCCTCTATCTAGTTTGATTGGAGTTGCACCACTACCTGATTTTAACTACATTGTCTTTGTATTTCTTATAATTTTTTTTGTAATCATTTGCATTTGCACTTTGCTGTATCATCCAGTATAGGATGGAGAATGATGCCGATTTATACTGGTACGAAGAGGTTTCTAGATAAAGATGTCACACGTATACTGTTTAATACTACTGATCAGCTTGCTTTTGATGTCAACACACCATCTGAGATAAATTCTGATTTACTCAAACTGCGCAAAAGGTTGATAGAATTAGAATTACATGGGCTCACGCTCTCACAATATCATAAGGAGAACCTTATACCGAGAGGTCTAAGGATTAGAAATCAACCAACCCTGGGGCGCAACAGTAAAGAATTTTGCAGACAGTGGTGTCAAATACTCAATTAATGTAGCTTCGATCTTATGGTCTCAGTAGTTCAACAAGTGAACATAGACATTGAGAACGTTAAGAAAGAAATAACCACTTGTGAAGCACAGGGCTTGTCTATACTTAAAGCTGATACTTCAGTTGATTGGTTGGCACAGATTGAGGAGAATTTGGTGTCTTTTAAGGGAGACTTGCTGGCTTTTAAAAAGTCCAAATACAGAAAAGTAAAAGACTATTATAAAGAATCCAGGGTATACCCTTGGGTGCTCTCCCCGACTATTCGTCAGCCTTGGAGAACTGGACAGGGTTTTAGAAAAATGGCGGAGGCCCAATTTACTGATATTGACTCCTTGACATCTCAAAGTGACTCTGATCACTCGTCACATAATAAGAACTCAGCGTCTTTTTTAGGCGAAAGAGCAAATACCAGAAGCCTATTAAAGGGGAACAGGAACTCAAAAAACCCTGTAGGCGAGGGGGGAGGAAACACAAAAGCAGTAAAAAATCCGAAAGGGGGCAGGAGATAACAGTACTGAATCTATCAACCTATACGCCAACTGCATTGGAAATGACTGTTCTGTCTAAAGGTCTGTCATATGTACAGACATACAGATAGAACAAATTTGACTGTGAAATTGAACTTTACAAGTTTCAAAAACAATTACGCTTAAAAGATTTCTTTCATAGAAAGAGTGAAGGTACTGGACAACATTCCACCTTCAGGGGTAAGAGCACGTTTGATCCCCTTCCACATAATGCCTTTATAGAGACCTTAATGAGGTTGGTACGTAATGAGACACTAACCTCTATTCAGAAAGGGAGGATGTGTTTTTCAAACATGTCCAAGTCCGAGGCTGAAGCCATCAGGGGTTTGCATGATAACCCTGACCTCATCATATGCCCCGCTGATAAGGGTGGGGCTATTGTGTTGATGAACCATCTGGACTATATTAATGAGGTGTTACATCAATTATCAGATTCTGACTGCTATAAGCTCCTCCCTTTTGATCCAACAGAACGCTTCAAAAGGGAGATTGATTCAATCATCCTTATGGGTTTATCTAACAACTGGATTGATGAAACCACGGTTAATTTCCTTATGCAGGAGTTCCCTAAGATCCCCTTGATCTACACTTTACCAAAAGTGCATAAATCACTAGAGAAACCACCAGGGAGGTCCATTATTTCTGCACGGGGGTCTTTAAGCCAGCCAGTCTCCCAGTATATTGATTTCTACCTTCAACCAGTAGTTCAAGCTACCCCTTATTACATTAAAGACACCATAGATTTTCTCTGTATATTGAATACTATTGGCACATTGACGACTGAATGTATACTGGTGACTTTAGATGTCACCAGTTTATACACTAACATTGGGCATACAGAAGGAATTTCTGCGGTAAAGGATTGTTTGAGCCACAGTCCACAGTATGCGGGTCCTCCTATGGAATTTTTACTTTTGTTGATGGAGGTGGTGCTCCACAAAAATTATTTTTTGTTTAACAACTCTTTTTATTTACAACTTAAAGGCACAGCGATGGGGTCTAATATGGCCCCATCGTATGCCAATTTATTTATGCATCAGTATGAAAAGCGCCACATCATGGGTGATACATTGTACTCAGAATACATTAAATTCTATGTACAATATATTGACGACCTTTTCATACTGCGGACTGGTGGCAAAAAGATGCTAACTGATTTTGTTAATAAAGTTAACAATCTGCCGAGGTCCATCAGATTTACTAGCAATCACAGCACTTCAGAGATTAATTTTCTTGATGTTTCTGTGCAGATATGCAATGGGGTACTGTCAACAGGAATCTACAGGAAGCCCACTGATAAAAATTCTCTCTTACTCGCATCCAGCTTCCACCCACCAGCTTTAAAGAAGGGGTTACCCTTTTCTCAGCTAGTTCTAGTGGCAAGAATCACCTCTAATCGTGAGGAATTACCCGATGCTCTTGCAATGATGGGTGACAAATTTATCAATAGAGGATATGACATCGCAGAAGTGCAACAGGCCATAGATAGATGTGTGCAATTGCCACGGGATGAACTGCTACAATCACGGGTTAAGCCTGAGCCAGAACGTTTGGTTTTTTTCCAGCACTTACTCTATTTCCTCTGGTAATGCTCGCCAGTCAATTCGCAGACACTGGCACATACTGCAACAGACCCGGTGATGCATAACTACTGTAACAAGCCACCATTATTTTGCTACAAGTGGAGCCGTAACCTGAAAGAAAAAGTGACCTTCTCTGTGTTATGCACACCAGTGCCTGCAGGAAAGTACTGGTGTCAGGACTGTTATGCACTCCAGTGCCTGCAGGAATGTACTGGTGTTTGAACTGTTATGCAAAACAAATGGACTTACAGACAGACTGGGGAATATGACATAACGTACACAGAAGGTGATAGGTTAACAAAATACACACAAAGTGAACAGAGAAGCCCAGAGGCTAAGGAACTGGGTATCTCCCTTGTATTAGAACTGCTCAGATGGGAAAAGCAAGATGTTGTGTTTTAATACGTAGAGAACCCGAAATGCTGTTGCTAAGGGCAACAGCAAAACCCTAAAGGGTTACCAACGGGTGTGGCAGTAAACTCCTTGGTCAGAGATGGAATGATAGACACAAGGAGAGTCTCCACAATCCTAATTCTCACTTGCAGTGCACAGGTTCAGCTTACTGCCACTAAACTGACCCCTGACACCTAGCACAGTGAGACAGGATTAGACAGGCAAGTCTTAGAATACAGCCGCAAACTTGCTAAGTTCACAGAGTAGTAACAGAACCCCAGCAAGCTAAACGACTGACTCCAGTCTTACTACTAGGTCTGGATTGGCAGAGTGTAATACCAAATCCCCAGGCCTATTTGCAGTAAGCAACAAACAAATACAAAGCTACACAGTACTGGCTAACTTTCAGAAACTGACTAACCAACAAAGATTCAGCAGCATCTGCTTACCCTGAGAAGAGGCCTTATAAAGCAGGTGCTGTCCACGCCCCACTCAGACCTCACAGACTGTGAGCACAAAAACCAGCACCGGATCCCCTGCCATGCACAGAGCCTATAACCACTGCACAGCAAAAGACCCGAACCGGAGTATCAGCTGCGCTCAGGTCACTCCGCTAGCACTTGTCTCCCGGTTGCCATGACGACGTGGCAGCACAGGGCAGGAGACCCTAACAGTACCCCCCCTCTGACGAGGGGTCAAAGAACCCCTACCACCGGGTTTATCGGGGAACTGCGAGAAGAAAGAGCGTATCAGTCTGGGGGCATGAAGATCACAACTGCGCACCCACGACCGCTCCTCCGGGCCATACCCCTTCCAGTGCACCAAAAATGACAGCCGACCCCGAACCACCTTGGAGTCAAGAATCCTTTCAACAACAAACTCCCTCTGGCCACGTATCAGAAGAGGGGAAGGTCTTCCACTGGAAGAAGGATTACTAATCGCCCGTTTTAAAAGGGAACAATGAAAGATTTTATTGATACCCAAAGAACGGGGCAGATCTAACTGAAATGCCACCGGATTGATAACCCTGGTGATCTTATAAGGGCCGATGAACCGGGGGCCTAACTTATGAGATGGCTGTCTCAACTTCTAATTCTTGGTAGACAACCAGACGAAGTCTCCTAATTTGAAGCTGCAGGGTCTTTTCCGCTTATCAAAAACCCTTTTGGTCACTAATGACACAGACACAAGGGCTTTCTTCACTTTCCGCCAAATACCTCTAAGGACCGAAACCACAGAGGAACCACCAGGCGTGGAGTCCAGGGGGTCAAAAGAATTGGCCTTAGGATGATGCCCATACACACAAAGGAATGGAGAGATCCCTGTAGCAGAGTGAGCCGCGTTGTTATAGGCAAACTCCGCCATGGACAGATGAGCAACCCAGTCAGTCTGACACTTGGAGACATAACACCTGAGGAACTGCTCCAAGGACTGGTTCACCCTTTCAGTCTGCCCATTAGACTGCGGATGGTAGCCCGACGACAAGCTGACAGAAATCTGGAGATCGGAACAAAATGCCCTCCAGAATTTGGCCACAAACTGGGATCCGCGGTCAGAGACCACATCAAGTGGCAACCCGTGGAGACGCACAACATGCAGCATAAATAATTCAGACAGGCGTCTGGCCGATGGCAGCCCAACCAGTGGAACGAAGTGCGCCATCTTCGAAAACCTGTCAACGACAACCCAGATGGCTGTCATCCCCGAGGATTTGGGCAAGTCCACCACAAAATCCATTGAAATGTGGGTCCATGGCTTAGATGGGATAGAGAGTGGATGTAATGGGCCAACCGGAACCCCTCTAGGAGTCTTATTTCGGGCACAGATGTCACATGCCCGAACCCACTGATCCACATCCTTAGCCACCGAGGGCCATCACACCGCCCTAGATAGCAACTCCCGAGTTCTGGCAATACCCGGGTGACCTGCAGACTTCTTGGCATGGAATTCCAGGAACACTCGCTGTCTTAACCTAGGAGGCACAAACAAAAGACCTACCGGAAGGTCTGGAGGAGCCTGCTCCTGTGCTCTAAGGACTAATGATAAGAGGTCCTGGGTAATGCCCACTTTAATACATGATGGGGAAACAATGGGCAACGGCTCCTCGGTGGTCTCCTGGATTGGAGCAAAACTCAGCGAGAGCGCATCAGCCTTGATGTTTTTTGACCAAGGGCGATATGTTATCAAAAAATTAAAGCGAGCAAAAAACAAAGCCCATCGTGCCTGCCTGGCATTGAGACGCTTCGCTGACTCTAAATATGCCAGATTCTTATGGTCAGTGAGAATTGAGACCACAAACTTAGCCCCCTCAAGCCAGTGTCTCCACTCCTCGAGTGCATCCTTAATAGCCAACAATTCCCGGTTACCCACGTCATAATTCATCTCGGCAGGCGAAAATTTACGGGAAAAGTAAGCACAGGGATGAAGGCGATTATCAGACACTCCCATCTGAGAAAGCACTGCCCCAATACCCATCTCAGAGGCATCCACCTCCACCACAAAAGGACGCTCTGGATCTGGGCGTCGCAGCACCTTGGCCGAAACAAATGCCCTTTTGAGACGGGCAAAAGCCGCTTTAGCCTCACAAGACCAGTGAGCAACATCCGCCCCTTTCTTAGTGAGTGCCACCAAGGGCGCCACTATAGACGAAAATCCAGCGATAAATCGTCTATAAAAATTCGCAAAGCCCAGGAAACGCTGAAGCGCCTTCAAACTAGTGGGCTGCACCCAATCCAGGACTGCCTGTACCTTGGAACCCTCCATTTGGAAACCTTCTGGGGAGATAATATATCCTAGAAATGCGATTTGCTGAACTTCAAATTCGCACTTCTCCAGCTTCGCCCCAAGCCGGTGGTCTCTGAGTTTCTGGAGGACTAAGCGTACATGCTTCCGATGTTCCTCCAGGGAATGGGAGAAGATTAGGATGTCATCTAAGTATACAACTAAGAATCTATCCAAATATTCCCTGAGCACATCATTCATGAAATCCTGGAAGACTGCCGGGGCATTACAGAGCCCAAAAGGCATCACCAAATATTCATAATGCCCTGAGTGGGTATTAAAGGCAGTCTTCCATTCATCCCCCTCTCTTATTCGGATTAGATTGTACGCACCGCGTAGGTCAATCTTAGAAAAAATGGTGGCAGTACGAAGCTGGTCAAACAAGACCGAAATGAGAGGCAGTGGGTATGAGTTTTTAATCGTGATACGGTTCAATTCCCTGAAGTCGATGCAGGGTCGCAACGAACCGTCCTTTTTACCCACGAAGAAGAACCCCGACCCAACTGGAGACTGTGAAGGTCTGATAAATCCCTTAGCCAAGTTCTCCTGAATGTACTCTGCCATAGCCTGAGTCTCAGGACGTGACAGGGAGTACAACCTGCTCTTGGGAAGCTTAGTATTTGGCAACAAATCAATGGCACAGTCATAGGGGCGATGGGGAGGTAGTACCTCTGCAACTTTTTTGGAGAACACGTCCGCAAAATCTGCATAACACCCTGGCAATCCTGGCAAACTTAGCTGCGAGAGCCTGACTGGAAGGCTCAAGCAACTCCTGAAACAATCAGTACCCCAACTAAGAATCTCCCCAGAGACCCAGTCAAATTGAGGATTGTGGGCCCTTAACCAGGGTAACCCCAACACCAATGGGGAAAAAGTACAGACAGTCACATAAAAGGACAATTTTTCAGAGTGTGTGGCTCCAATAAACAAAGAAATCTGGCTAGTGCAAGAGGTAATTTTACCTTGGGATAATGGTTCTCCGTTTAACCCACAAATCTCAATTTCCGATGCCAAGGGTACTAAGGGAACAGAGTGTTTCAGGGCGAATTGGCGGTCCATAAAAACCCCGTCGGCCCCACTGTCCACAAAGGCCTCAGTCTTGACAGTTTGACCGAGGATCTTCAAGGTCACCGGAATGATAAAAGTCTTCTTGGGAAATTCTGACTTCTGGCCTGACAGGATATTTCCCATCACCCTCAGGCCCTGAAGTTTTCCGGCTTTTCTGGGCATGATACTACCACATGACCTTTATTCCCACAGTACAAACACAACCCCTGCTGTCTCCTCCGCGTCTTCTCACGCGAGGAGAGGCGGGTAGCCCCAATCTGCATAGGCTCCTCTGAAAATTCCTCAGAGTCTGAGGTTCCCTTGGGAAGGAAGGAAATCTCAGTCTCCCTTTCAAGCCTACGCTCTCTCAGCCGTCTATCCACCCGGATGGATAACTGCATGAGCTGATCCAAGCTATCAGGCAAGGGATATTGTACCAGTTGGTCCTTTATCTGGTTAGAAAGACCTCTTCGGTACTGGTGTCTCAGGGCTGGGTCATTTCACTGGGTATCATGGGCCAACCTCCGAAACTCCGTACAGTAAACCTCAACTGGCCTTCGCCCTTGCTTAAGGATCGAAATCTGAGCCTCGGCTGAGGCCGTCTTGTCAGGGTCATCATACAACATGCCCAGTGCCGTAAAAAAAGCATCAACACTTTTAAGCGACGGACAGTCAGGCTGCAACCCATATGCCCAGACCTGTGGGTCTCCTTGTAGCAAGGAAATCACTATGCCCACCCGCTGAATCTCCGACCCAGAAGACTGAGGCCTAAGCCGGAAGTATAGCTTGCAGCTCTCCTTGAAACAAAAGAACTGCGAGCGATCTCCAGAAAAACGATCCGGGAGATTTACTTTCGGCTCCTTAACCCCTGCAGGTGCTGCTGCTGCGGGAGCTCCCCCAGCAGCCTGGGAGGTGTGCATTTTAATGGACAAATCATTAAATTGTCGAGTCAGGACCTGCACCTGATCGACCACCTGTTGCAACGTATTTTGAGGGGTATGCTCCATATTCCCACAAAATTTCAACAGGAGTATTAGGCTGCTGAATATGTTATGCACACCAGTGCCTGCAGGAAAGTACTGGTGTCAGGACTGTTATGCACTCCAGTGCCTGCAGGAATGTACTGGTGTTTGAACTGTTATGCAAAACAAATGGACTTACAGACAGACTGGGGAATATGACATAACGTACACAGAAGGTGATAGGTTAACAAAATACACACAAAGTGAACAGAGAAGCCCAGAGGCTAAGGAACTGGGTATCTCCCTTGTATTAGAACTGCTCAGATGGGAAAAGCAAGATGTTGTGTTTTAATACGTAGAGAACCCGAAATGCTGTTGCTAAGGGCAACAGCAAAACCCTAAAGGGTTACCAACGGGTGTGGCAGTAAACTCCTTGGTCAGAGATGGAATGATAGACACAAGGAGAGTCTCCACAATCCTAATTCTCACTTGCAGTGCACAGGTTCAGCTTACTGCCACTAAACTGACCCCTGACACCTAGCACAGTGAGACAGGATTAGACAGGCAAGTCTTAGAATACAGCCGCAAACTTGCTAAGTTCACAGAGTAGTAACAGAACCCCAGCAAGCTAAACGACTGACTCCAGTCTTACTGCTAGGTCTGGATTGGCAGAGTGTAATACCAAATCCCCAGGTCTATTTGCAGTAAGCAACAAACAAATACAAAGCTACACAGTACTGGCTAACTTTCAGAAACTGACTAACCAACAAAGATTCAGCAGCATCTGCTTACCCTGAGAAGAGGCCTTATAAAGCAGGTGCTGTCCACGCCCCACTCAGACCTCACAGACTGTGAGCACAAAAACCAGCACCGGATCCCCTGCCATGCACAGAGCCTATAACCACTGCACAGCAAAAGACCCGAACCGGAGTATCAGCTGCGCTCAGGTCACTCCGCTAGCACTTGTCTCCCGGTTGCCATGACGACGTGGCAGCACAGGGCAGGAGACCCTAACACTCTGATATTAGCCCACGTGTGGGCAGGGGAACAAATTGGTTACAACTTCAAACTGGTGCCTATAAATGTCCTGGTTGTGTCAATTGCAATTTTATGCTGACTGGTAAAAGCTGCTGTCACCCTACGAGGGGAACACGTTATCCTTTACGCTATCGGATGACATGTGAAACTAAATTTGTGACCTACATGATAACCTGCCCTTGCAAGAAGGTTTACATGGGGAAAACCATACGCATGCTTAAAGAGAGAATTGGTATGCATAGATCCTCTATAAAAAAGGCCTACCAGAAGGTAGATGGGAACACACCTCCAGTTGCGAGACATTATGTTGCACAGGGACATAAGATGAGTGATTTTGCATATATGCCGATCGACCATGTGCCACCCTTGAGAAGGGGAGGTGACAGGCACAAATTACTGTTACAACAAGAGTGTCGTTGGATATATCGTATGGACGCGATGGTACCCCATGGTTTAAATGAGGAATTTTCCTTTAGTCCCTTTCTTTAAGTAATTTCTAATGGACCCCATATAGGTTGTATAGATTATGCCCTGAATTTGTTTTTTGGCTATTGATGGTATAATTTTCATTATTTTGTTTATATTATTCTATTTTTATTTATTGTTGATTTGGGATCATTATGACACTGTGAAGTCACTGTGACCTTGGAGTATTTATACTATATTAATTGGAATACTTAATAGATTAATAAGATTCTTAATACTCCGGAGTATCAACTGATCCTTACATGCATTTTGTTTTGTTTTTATTACTTTGTTGATGGTTATTCTTCCTATACTGTGCATAACACTTCTATCTGGTACTCTGGGACCGTAAGCAGTGTTGCCAGGGACACTGGTGCCATGGGGTCACCTGCGGCCCCTACATCTAGTGCCCAGTCTAACAAACAACAGGCCGGAGCTTGAAACTGGTGCCAGGGGGTCCCTTGCGACCCCTAAATCTAGCCGCGTCTCCCGGACCTTGACTTCCGCCTTTGTGATGCGCCGCTTGCGTTCCACGGGCCGGAACATCCGGTCACGGGGTACGCGGAGTGCGTTCCACCGGCGGGTGGTTCCGGGAATGGGGTGTGCGGTGTGACCAGCCCCGGGGCGGCACGGGACTCCAGGTGCCGGTGATGATTGTGATTAGGGGAGCATAAATAATGCTCTCTTATGATGCAGCATTTTGCACAGCACTTTGACACTTTAGCACCAGGCACTATGGCACTTTTACGGGTTTTCCCCTGAGGAAGGAACACCGAAAATGGCTGTTTGGGATTTTTCCAGTCTGCATTTGCCTTGCATACGATGAGTATCTGCTGAATCCAGATGTTTGTGCTTACTTGCTATATGAAGTCATAAGCTGATTGAATTTTATACCTGCTATATGAAGTAAAAAGCTGTTTGAATATTAAGCAGTGTGCTGGTCCTGTCTACACCCTGGCTGGAAAGTTATGGATGGACATGTGTCTATATATATATATATATATATATATATAGATATATATAGATATATATACACACACACACATGTATATACATATGTGTATATGTATATATATATATATATATATATATATATATATTGATAAAGTCTGTTGTTACCTAAAAACATTAAGCTATATTCTATTATGGACTAAGTACGCTATTGGCGCACTGTGTACCGTAAGGGTACGCACCTAGCGTAGCGGACGCTAGGCTGTGGGCGCGACGCACGAGCGACACGCACGCTCACAGAATGTTACACAGTAACCCTTACAACACACCTTAAGGGTATGCTTTACACTTTAAACCTTGGCAATGAAATATAATGATGTAATGTTTGTTAACCTTGGTAATATGAGACGCTGATTGAGCGTCAGTAAACCCTTTACAGTAACTAATGAAAACACAAGACCTGGTTAGGATACAAAAACCACTTGGGCTCTAACACCCAGTGGATGATTCTATTTGAGTAAAAAGGGGAAAAACAGTACAGCTTATACACTACAAAACTAACATAAAATCTAAACAGAATAACGAGAAAAATATGAACAATAGCGAACGATCGCAAATACAAGAAAACAGAATGTGTACACAATGAGAACAAATGGCAAAGAGAAAGGATAACAAAATGGCTACAGAGAACTTACACACGTGGGAATGATTCGCAGGCGCGTCCTGAATCCAGCCCTCAGCCTTCAATATGAAAACCTTGCAGAGAGAGTGAGTGACTGGACAGGCAATGGTGGTCTTTATATACACAACATACAGTAACAATACAATGGTCCCTATAATCTTATAGTTCATTGGACACAGGAATGTGTCTCTGCATTATAACAAAAGGTCATAGGTGGGTTCGAACAGGTGGGCTGTGCCTTTCTCCAACTGCTCAGGTGGGAGGTATCCTTAGGATTCCCGCCGCATGGGTAATGAACAGCAAATACAGTAAATATCTATAAACTACTTTTGTACATAACTATGCGCAGGAGTGAGCAATCTCTTCCTAACCAACACCGAAATGTTACCAATAAAATACTCTACAGCTGGATACTAGACACCACCATTCTACCTTTATATGACCCTTCCTATTATGCAAAGAGGAATTTCTCTGTCCAAGAACCGTTTACACTAAACATACTTTCTAACATTGTTAAGGGGAATATTCACTATAAAACACACTATGTGGGTAAAATATGTTATGATCGAGTCGCCCGCTAGACGCTCACAAACTCTACCGTAAATGCGCATACACCGCGCGTGATCGCCGGAGCGATCTTACGCAATTTGCGGATATGTGCACGCACGGCAGGGCGCATGCACGTGCAGCGGGCATGTGCATGAGGGGTTAGTACAAGGCATATGAATCAGGATATTTTTCGACTTTGACAGTTCACCCTTTGGCAGTCAACAATAACTGCCACTATCTAAACAATTAAGCAGAAAAATATATTACCATGAAATACCTCATTATGATTGGGAGTAGGGAGGAGAGGAGAAGGTGGTAAATGTATGACCTAGTGAGATAGTAAAAAGCATGTATGTATGAAATCCATGTCTGAGGGGTCATGTATCATCGTGCCGTACATGTTCTAAAATAAGCTTCGAGGTATTGCGAAGTATACATTGAATCCTTCTTATCCCATATTAAGGGTCTGTAAGTGGGCTAACAAACTCTACCAAGCTCTTTTCGGCTTTTAGTTCCAACAAATGGGGGTGCACATTAGTTGATGATACATGAAGGGGGAAAGTATGTGAGTGTTAATATATGTGTCTATATCGCCTGTCGCCTATGTGTGTCACTACCTGAAGATAGAAGAGATGAAGATAAGAAACATGCGTTATAAATGCATTCGTATGAATATATATGTGTGGTCATCCTTGGGCGTCTGTTGGAGTCTTGTTGATGTCTTGTCGAAGTCTTGTCGACGTCTTGTCCGGATAACTGTATCTTTGCTGAGTGGCAAGCAAAGCTCTTCAAGTGTCCATAAAAATTACAGTCTCTAACAGTACATCAAATGGCTGTGACACAGTTTATCAATGGTCTGTATAATGGGTCATCAAAATCTTCTTCCGAGTCGGTGTCTTTTTACCTTGGAGGAAAACAAAGGAGAAACGGGTGAAAGAAACGGACCGTGGAATCACGTTTTATCACAACATCGTCTCGATTGCTGGGTTATAAATTAAACTAGTTGTTGTTACAATGCCCTCGCTCCTCAAACTCATCAATTTGGTACTACGCTTGCAATTCATTAAAATTTGAACACATTTGAATATCAGTCCAATCATTATGACAACTCCTAGGATACATAAGAGGAATTTCCCTACAGCAACGATAACATTTTGGGCCCATTCTCCTAAACCTGAGAACCAATTGCGTGGGTTCAACCATGATACCCAGCCGGTCAGTTCATTACCCACAGAAGCAAGGGTAAGGTTGTGTCTCCTTCGGAACTCCCATTTCAATTGCAAGATATCGTCCATCTTTTGATCTATGACCTCGGTTGGGTCCTCAGTGCTGTTTGTGATATACGTACAACACTTCACTCCATACTGAGTTGCTAGGGTGACACAATACCCTCCTGTTACTGCTGTGAGGTAATTGAGAACCATCCTGTGCTGTATCAGTTCTGTTTTGTAAGCTTGCAATTCTCTCCCAGTATATCTAAAGGTGTCATCATACATCTCGGTGATATTGTCTATCAGGTTCGCTAGCGCGGTAATATACCTAAAATTTATAACTTCTCTGGCGGTACGGGTGATATCTAGCGCGAGCAGGAGTTGAATCCCGGTGGATTCGTGGATCAAATCAAAGACTGCATACTCTGTCCTATCTATAAGGTGTCTCTTTACAATGTGTTCGTAATGGGTGTGAGTGTAAGGAGCTTGAGCATTGCGGTGAACGTCTTTCATTCTATCATGGGTAATGGTCATTACTTCTGGTAACACTCTTCCAATGTAACACAATCCCTCTGAGTTTGGGGCAAGCCACTTATACGCCTTCCTCCCACATATGAAATATGCATCATCGGGGAGGACATATGGGACAGAATATGACATCACCATATTACAAACCTTCCAGGTGAAAACTCCTATCCCTAACTCTCTCATCTGACTAGTATACGTATCAGGTTGTATGATATGCGCACAGTATCCTGGTGATACTTCTCCAACTCGCATGGGCCTACTTCCTAGAGTGTACCTATATTGGAAATATCTTCCACTGTTGGCTATTTGGCGTATAAGCTCTGAGTCAATGGGCATTCTATCGGCTCTGTGTGAGAATGTCATGGTTCGGTTGTTCCATGTCACTTCCCAATTTCCCGGCTTTCGGGGATTGGAAATGTTAAAACATATTAGGGACCTATCCACATGATATTGGTGGAGCTTCAAACTAGGAGTCCTAGAAATATTAAATTTCTTGTCCACCGGTCTCCCACCCCTTAATTCAAGTACCTCATCTATCGTTAAAGAGTATGGCACTAGTCCTGACTTTCTATGAC